>NC_072349.1:2427500-3627500 GCF_009556855.1 Talaromyces marneffei | reverse complement strand
TGTTTTGAGAAGAGAGATAGTAGTACATGGTGGTAGAAAAGAGCAATGACGTGCCTGCATCATTTGTATCTAATTCTTGGAGAGGAGCTCCTTGACAATCTGAGCAACCTCCGATTTTTCGGCTGGTTTTCCATCCAAAGCCCCACCTGGAGCGAATATATTCTTGAGGACAACCCCGACATTGAGCTTAGCGTCGGTCCCCAATTGAGAAATCGTGCTTGTGACGGCAGCTTTGATGTCTTCTGCTGTCATTGTTTGAACCTGGCCGGCGTATTCTTCAAAGATGGTGATTTGAGCATCTTCCTTCTCCTTGAGATCTGACCTATTGGCGTTCAGAAATTGTTCAGCGGCGTCTTTGGAGGCAGCAATCTTCTTTTTGATCAAAGACAAAAGCTGGAGATCTGTTGCAATTGGAGATGCGGTTTTGGCGGCGTTGTTGGTCTCGGAAATGAGGGCTCGTAGGACATTGAGCCTGTTAAAGATACTAAATTAGCTGCTAAAATATCAGTAAGCATCAGGCCAAGCTACCTTGGTGTATCCTTTGCTCTCATTGCGTCTTTGAGGTCTGAACGAAGCTTGGCCATCAACGGAGGAACGGAGCTGCTTGTTGAGTTCCATCGTACAGTGCGCATTCCCACACAGGACGAGAAGCGAATTGCGGTAAACATTTTGGTATAGGGCGGAAAATATAATTGATATGAATACAAAGCGTAAAACAAACGAAAGTGAGCTTGACACAGAATGAATAGGTTGATGCTATTTGTTGTTCGTTGTCGGCAAGAAAGAGCTGGCCTGGCTGGTCTGTGCGCAAAATATTGTTTCGAGCTGTTCCAACTTTCCGCAACTCTCTCTACTCAACGAGCCGTCTGTTACTACTTCCAGCTCGTTTGCATCCACAGCTTCGGTCTCGCACTGGGCTTCCTCAACGACTACATGAGCTACATGATCGTCTTATCATTCACTTCTTAATATTAATTCCATATTCTAATACCTTTTCCACCGTTGTTTGACCCTCGCGTCGCTTCTTCTTTGACGCGGGGAGACAGCCACGGAGGGCGCTGCCAAAATGTCCTATCCAGCTCTGACTCCAACTCGACCGGTGCCAGGAACATTCTTTCAGACTCCGGCAGCAAGCAATATTAACAATGGTCAACTTTTTCAGACAAGGACGCCGTCAGCGCCCGCCGCGCAGGAATCAACGCCAGCGCCAACCCTTCAGAAATTGTCGCCGGCAGCTCCAAAAATAAAGAGCGAGACCTTGAGCACACGGGAGCGCGCTGCGCGGACAATTAATGATACACTTGCACAGGAAGCTCGATATCCGGATTTGGACAGTTATCTTTCTCGTGCGTCAAATGTTGGAGCTGTTCTACAGGAAATCTTTGCTAACTGTCTTGTATAGAAGGTTTTTCGTCGGACTACGAGATCCCTGCCCACCCAGCATGGGCGCCATTCCACAAGATAAAAATGTACAATATCCCCGACCAGATCTTCGATCAATACAATCGTGCACAGGTTTCCACGAGCATGGGTCTTTTCGCTGAGTTGAATCACGCTTGGGTTGCCATTGACAATGCGCTTTATCTCTGGGATTATACGCATCCCAATCCCCAGTTGGTCGGATACGAGTCTCAACCTAATAGTATAAATGCTGTGAAGCTTGCCAAACCTCGACCCGGCGTTTTCCTTCCGTCTATTACTCACATTTTGGTCATTTCTACGACTGCAGAGATCATTTTGCTGGGTATGGGGTGCGAAACAGTGTCTGGAGGTGCAAAACAAGTGACGTTGTACCAGACTGGGATGTCCACTTCTATTCGTGGACTTGATGTGCATGTTATCACTTCGTCAGACACCACGGGAAGGATTTTCTTCGCTAGTTCATCCGATAACGATGTTTATGAATTCAAGTACCAACAAGAAGAGAAGTGGTTTCAAGGACGGTGTTCGAAAGTCAACCAAACCAGCTCACGGATTACATCTTTTGCACCATCATTAAGCTTCACCCAGAAGCCTACCGAGTCTGTGGAGCAGATGGTTGTGGATGACACTCGGAACCTTCTTTATACGCTTTCCTCGTTATCTACAATTAGGGTCTTCCATCTGAAGCCGGATGGCTCTTTAGCACTGGCCATTACCAAACCGGTTATCGACATATATTCGAACATCGGACACATTATCCCGTCCAATGAGGCATTGAACCCTAAAGTGAAGATTGTCTCCATCAGTCCCGTGCCAACACCAGAAGCATCGCGATACCATCTCGTAGCCACCACAGCTACTGGCTACCGCATCTATCTCAGCGCAACTGGGTCCTACAGCTGGTCACCCACGCCTAGCGGCACTAGTCCTCCCACTAGCATGCAGGCTCACTTCGTAAAAACTCCTCCTTTCGACACCCCGGCAGCTGTACCTGGCGCAATGCAATTCCAGCAGACTGCAACCACAACAAAAGTCCCTATCCACACCCTCGATCCCACACGTTTGGCTCAGCAGTTCCCTCCCGGTTACTTCTTCTGCTTCACATGCAAAGATCCTTCGCAAAAGGAGGATACATTGTTCATCTCAGCGCCAGATTCCGGCCGCATTGCACGTGCTCATGAAAATATTGTTCCTCCTAAGCCTTCAGAGTCGGCAATATGGCTTTCTTTGGGTAGCAGAGCGGAAGATATTGGTTTGATCACCACCCCATTGACAGCTGTTGCCTCGGCCAATGGATTTGGAAACGAATTGGCTATTCAATATGACCAGAGTGCTGCAGAATTTGCAATCTTAACCAATACAGGCGTGCATATTATTCGCAGACGGCGCCTGGTCGACGTTTTTGCGGCGCTTGTACGCCATGGAGGTAGTGAAGATGGGTTAGAGGGCGACACCAAGAATTTCATCCGTGTCTATGGACGCAGCGAGGCTCTTGCTACCGCTTTGGCTGTTGCATGTGGACAGGGAATGGAAATCTCATCTGATTACCGTCTTACCAAAATAAACGATCCAGATGTGCTGGAATATGCACGAAAAGTCTTCATTGAATATGGCGGAAAGCCATCTATGAACGAAAACGCCGTTGCAGATAACGGCACTCCAGCGATTGACGCCATTCTCCCATCTCCTCGTCACGCGGGTATCGCACTGTACATGTCAAGGCTGCTTCGCTCGATTTGGAAGAAGGAGATTGCAGTTGCTAAACCCTCTAAGAATGGACTCAATGTGGCACCTTCAGTGAGTGTTGTCAAGTTGCATAACATTCAACGAGACTTGTCTGCTTTGCAGGAATTCTTCAAGGCAAATAAGAACTTCATTGAAGGACTCAGTGGACCGGAAGCACTCTCGCGTGCGGCCACAAAGCAAGAAGAGGTCGCTCTTCAAGCGGAACATCGTGCTTTACATTCACTGGTGCAGCTTTTGTCGGATACTATTGAGGGCATTTCATTCGTTTTGGTTCTCTTCGACGAACGAGTTGATGAAATTGTCCTTGCTTTACCTGATGATGCTAGGCAGCGATTTTTGAAACTCACCTTTGAAGAATTGTTCAGTACCGGAAAAGGTTATGAGATTGCCAAGGAGCTTGTGAAGGCCATTGTCAACCGGAACATTGCAAAGGGCTCAAACGTGGAAACAGTTGCCGATGCGTTACGGCGCCGATGTGGAAATTTCTGCAGTGCCGAAGATGTCATCATCTTCAAAGCACAAGAACTACTCAAGCGGGCAACCGAAGCAGGTGCAAATTCGGAGATAGGAAGGAATCTTTTGAATGAGAGTCTACGCTTGTTCAGACAGGTTTCTGAGGAGCTACCAATGGATAATCTCGTATCTGCCGTGGACAGCTACATCGCCAACCAATTCTATGCAGGTCTGTTACCTGGAAATTTGTCCGCCTGAATATTTAAATTTTGAATTGACATGATCTAGGCGCTATTCAACTCTGTCTCAACGTTGCTTCAAACTCTGACAAGGCTAATTTGGCTCTCAACTGGATGATGGATGGTCGTCAAGAGGAGGTTAGTCAATGCGATGTCTGAACAGCGTCCATATACTAATATAGAATAGGACGCACGCAAGATACACTACGCTTTCCGCAAGCAATGCTACGACCTTATCTTCAAGGTTGTCGTCGCAGTAGATAAGTCTGCGGCTACTGACCCAGGCGTGATTGATGGCCAATATACGCCGCTCGCTAAACGAAGAAACGAAGCCTACAATGTCATTTCCGACTCAAACGATGAGGTTTTCCTGACTAGTTTGTATGACTGGTACTTGGAGCAAGGCTGGAGTGATCGTCTGCTTGCAACACAGTCTCCATTTGTCGTTACATATCTGGAAAGGAAATCGGTTGACGATATCTTCCATGCTGACTTGCTTTGGCGCTACTACGCCCAGTCCGAGCGGTATTTTGACGCAGCCAGGGTTCAGTTTCAACTTGCGCAGAGTGCATTCACTTTGCCTCTAAGTCGACGCATTGAATATCTCGGTCAGGCTCGCGCCAATGCTTCGACTTTTACCCCTGAAATTGGCAGACAATCAAGACAAAGGCTCTTGCAAGAAATTGGCAATCTCATGGATGTTGCCAATATTCAAGATGATTTGTTGCAACGCCTGAAAGAGGATGAGCGGCTAAACAAGGAAAGCAAGGATTCGGTCTTGAAGGAGATTGATGGACCTATTCAAGATCTCACATTGGTATGTTCAAACCTGCGACAACCTATGACTCTGTGCTAACAGATTTTCCAGCTCTTCAATAGATACGCAGATGCCGGCGGCTACTGCGATATTTGCCTACAGATCTACTATGCAGCCGATCACCGAAACATGACCGATATTCTATCAACATGGGAGAACCTCATAGAACTAACCCACGAACAAACGGTCGCCAAAGGCCTAGCCCAGCCCTACGAAGCAGTCATCGAGAAAATTCGATCCCTAGGAAGCCGCCTTCGCATGTCCGAAATCGTATTCCCAGTCCCCAGCATCCTCCCCATGGTCGAACGCTACTCCCTGCAACACCAGCGCAACGTTGGGCCCCCAACATGGGTCGTCGACCTCTTCCTTGACCTCGAAGTGGCTCACGAAACAATCTACACCACCCTCGAAAACATGTTCTACAACGACGAAGCGCCCTTCACAGGCTCAAATAAGAAATACATTGCTACGGATTTGTTGTACATTATCCAGCGATGGTTCAGCGATACGCTACGTGTTGGCGGAGCCATGTTTGGGAGCGATGTCATGGCAACGAGGATTTCGGAGATGTTGGTGCTGGTGCAGCAGAATGGGTTACCGGGTGAATATGTTCAGGTGGCGCAAGAGTTGAGGGTGCAAATAGATAACAGCATTCGATGATTGTATCTTCCTTTTTCTTTTTCTTTTTCATGACTTAATCATTTCTTGTCGACATGGGGAGTATGTATCTTCTTTTTTTTTAAATGTTCTTGGTTGGGATCGATTGAAGAAACGAAACGTTTAACTTATTTATCTTGTTTTCTACTACCTAGACCAAAGCAGCAGCAGACACAGGAGGGGAAACGGGCAGGCAAGGCTTGCAAGATTCGGAAAGCGTAAAAGGAGAGAAATTTTGTGTGCATCATAAGTGAGATTTATATGAAGTCTTTACATATCTACTAGTTATTGGTTTGATACATCTCTTTTTAGCGCGCAATTGGAGGGTAGACAATTTCATCTATGTATCTGACTTGATGCTGTCTTGTCTTCTTCTGTTGATCTTCATGCTCAGGTTGGTGGTGGATCGTCACGTACGTCAACCAAGACCCTAGATTTGTGCATGTAGATAGATTCGTAGATGATCGAGTGTATCGGAGATGAGCAATTCGTCACCAAAAATTGGAATAGGTACTGGTCAGTTGATGAATGACATTCCAAGGTCCTTCCGGTACCTGCATAAAAGCCCCAATGGCCTAAAACACAGGTTGTTCCATTCGACGATATCCATACTCCCCGAAAAGACCACACACAAGGCAGCCTGCAACCAATCGTGCCCCTGGCCCAAACCACCATGCACAGCTGTCTGGCTGCCTTAGGTCAACTTTTATAAGCATTGTACCAAGCGAACATGCAGTACCCAGACAGCAGATGAGGTAATAGAAGAAAGAGTAACCGCACTCGGTCCCCGCGAGGACGAGAAGCGCCACCTGGATAGTTGACAAGACTGAGAGATAGAGTATGGTCCGACCACCCAGGAGGACCGCCAGTGATTTTACACCGGCTTTTATGTCATCCGTCAGATCTTGGTGGGCGTATATAGTGTCGCTGATAATGGTCCAGATTGCGCAAGCAAAATAGAAAGACACCACAGACAGGAATGATGGGGACGAGGAACTTTCGTCTCCGCCATGGCGCGCTCGCAATGGTGGATCTTCACTGAGTATCGTAACGCACATCAAGACTGATAAAGCAAGTCCAAAGCCAAGAACAACCTGTGGAAGATGTGTGATGCGTTTTGCCAAGGGGTATAAGCAGAGAACCAGGGTCTTTAATCCCGCATAATTGCGAGATGCGCTAGGTAATGGAACGCAGAGCACGCCGAGAATGACCATCAAGAATAGGCTGAAGAGAACAGCTTGTGTTGTGGAAACCGCACGACGAGCAAGAGGACGGAATCTTGTGCGTTCGACCTGTCGATCAAAGTCTTGGTCGAAGATGTCGTTCCACGTGCACGCAACGCCGCGAAGCACGACTGTCCAGATGGCGAGAAAAACGGCTAGAGACACCACAACGAGCACGTGTGGCAGCGTGGGAGCAGTACAAGATGCGAAGCCCAAGCCAATCAAGTAGTGCCAATAGATGGCATAAAACCCCTGTGGTCGATCCAGTCGCATTAACTCAGCGTATGGGATCCATGATCGAGGAAGTAAGGCGATGATACCGGTTTCGGGCGCTTTATATGTTGAGACTTGTTTCATTTTTTTATTAGTATTAATTCCAAAGTCCTGGAGCATAGGTAGTTGTGATTGTATGACGATGTTGTCGTGAACGAGCAATTCTGTGCGTGAAATGTACTTCCCGAGTCCCAGCGCCGGTCAAGCTACATATATACACCTTCATTTCCTCGTTTTCTAGAATTAACTGGGTCTGTATAGCCTGTACTAGATGAGAAAGCCATGACTCGAATACAAAGAAGATGAACATTTTCCTACAGCCAAGTGTATCCCAAACACCAAAGTATTGTCATGAATGCGCGTATGCTTTAAATGTGCCGGAACGTAATACCCCTGACCGCCAAAGAGTTTCATGCTGATCGGGACCATCTAAGCCAAGAAACTTTTCTATATGGCTCTGTTTTGCTTCTAAGCCTTGAGATACGGTGTGAAAATCAAGATCGAACCAAAAATTCTTTGTTTGCATGCAGATTACAAAGAGCTGTTCAAGAAAGAAAGAAAAAGATACAGAGACATACATTGAAAAGATTAAGTCAAGGCAGAAACCAGATTGTATGATGAGCGACAATCATATTCACCGACATTCACAAAGAGCCTTTGTGTGTGAAGACTGACCATGAGTAATTTACCTACATTCGAATATTAGGGCTACCGTTGATGATATTATCTTTCTGGAAGAATTGACACTCACTGGTCAACTTAGTATTTGCATTTAGTATTCCGTTTTGTTAAAAGTACCACTATACAACACCATGTCTTGCCTATCGGGCTTTGTTTCTTATTCTGGTTTACAAGACCCTCTTTGTAGTTTTTGCCGTGTTTCTGGCCTGGTGGATGGCCATGGTATGATTGCAGATTGCACCATGTAGAAGAATGTCTCAGACCTTGAGACCTCCGGATACTCTTCCATGCTCTTTCTTCTAGTCTACATATGTAACTAGGGCAAGATTGTACTGGACTCGCCACTTGCCAGACTGATTGCGCCGTTGGGGGACTACATGTATGACATGTGAGTCTCGTATCAAATACATATTCTTGATACTCTTCACGTTGATAGGAAAGGAAATTAGAGGGACAACACGACACGCTACCACAAGGGAAGTTCCCAAGCTTCAATGTTGCGTTGGACAACACCCGAGAGCGCAAAATATCAGGCCCGTTGTTTTTGTACGCAAGTGGTACGACGTCAACATGCCAGTGTGCATACTACATGTAGGTAGTTAATGTAGATTTGTAGTCATCCGGCCTAAATTTAGTTACCTGGTGTTATACTGTCTATTAGTCACCATTTATTCTCTACAAGTATGCAGGCGCTCTCTGCCTGGAATAGGATATGAGAATGTTATGTGTTATATTGCATAGATTGGCGAGACTGGGCCTCATCTCATGAAAGAGTACATTCGTCGTCTGATTCTGAGCCCGAGTTACAAATCACGCAGTTAGTTCCTTTAGATATCATATTACATGTAGAAATTACCCGTTGAAGCAGTGAGCAGTATATAACCCTGTCGGAGAACTACACACGGCAGATACACCAGTATAGAGAAATGCAACCCCATGTAAGACATGTGCCTCTGTTTCTCACGTAGTCCAGATTATCCTAGATAGATTTGGAAAATGTAGAAGAGTTTTTGCAAGAAATCCAACCTCCGCCCAAGAAGAGGAAGCCATGGTAATATAACTTGTATAGTACAAGTCTTTTGCAACACTTGTGAATATTATTGCCCTCTGAGACGTCAGTACTACTAACAAAATTACCAATATGTCGAGATGTGCCAAATGGGATGTCACGCTTCCTTTCCCATTTGCTGATGTCGGTGGAAACTTTGACAATAAAATGAGGATTCTAGATTCACGTAGTACTCTGTGGTACCTAATCCTACAGTAGCTATTGATGAAGGCTTCCTGCCTACAATGGTGTTATCTAGCATCTTAGACTTCTAGCATATGTTGGTCTGATTGCATAAGCCTAAGACTTGGTAAACACGGCTTTACGTTAATACGTTTGTTTCAACGCCCCTAGACCGAGCATTTCGGGTACGAGAAGCACAAAACCAGCAGGCAGGGGCATGAAACTTTTGTCTGTATGACCCTGTTATCTACATCAGCACCTATAGACACATATCCAAGAATTGAGATGCTTCATCTCCAGAAATAGATGGCCTATAAAGGATAGCTTGTAACCCCCTTGGACTCTTCCTTCACCAGCACTTATGTTGTGATAAAACCATATCAACAACCTTCTCACATTGTCACAATTTCGCAATCATGAAAACAACTTCAAGCTTATCAACTATTCTCCTCTGCCTAGCAGTTCCGTGGGTAACAGCGAGTGCCAATGACACCCTTTTGCGTTACAAACAACCACTCCCTCCCGACATCGAAATCGTCGATCTGAAGTTACGATTTTACGAAGTTCAAGACGCCAACCCTGGCGCATTGATTGGCCCCGAGAACGGCGGCTGGTATCTCAAGTATCCAGACAACGGCAAAGTTGTGGCGGTTTCAACCGACAACTTGACCATCGAATTGGACCAGAGGTACATGTCTTTTGCCCACACGCTCAAAGACGAAGGGAACCACGACGAGGCTGCCGATGTGCTACGAGAACTACGAGAAAATGGGGCTGATTTGGAGAAGCTAAAGAAGGATTGGGATTGCGGGGCATATGGTTGCACCCCCCAGAGGGGATGCAGTTTTCCTTTTTGCGTCAATCCTGGTGCACCGGGGAAATGTATTTACTACTCAGGCTGCCATTACTGCTCTATTCGCAATCGATGCATATGATGGGGAAAAGATATGGGGGTGACAGTAGGACCTAGTGTTGAAGCTCGTGCCATTCTATTGTTATGCTTTATGATAGCAATGTCCTATTTAAAGACTTATGGTAGAATGGCTTCAATAGTATTGTATTTCAGATATGTGTTTCCAGCCCGAATAGCTCGTGACTCTCCATTCAAAAGACCGGCATTTAGGGATATGCCTAGTCCCGCAAAGTAATAGGATACCGATGCCTATGACATGTTAGACAGACTGCGCCTGGAATAAGTATTTTAGGTCCATACGCTCTGTTCAAGAAGAGGATAAGACTCGGCCTGTATCATCGTGGTTGGTGTCGGCATCAACCTCAACACCATCGTCCCTGACGCAGGCCCCACTCTTGATCTCATCGCTCGCTTCTGCCTTGAGCTTATCAGCGTCGATCCCAGCTTTCCGTAAATCCTCCATGTGGTCGTTGGCTTCTTCATAGAGACCCTGGCTCTCGAGATAGTAAATCAACGACATATAAGCATTGTCTGTAATGGAGCAGAGCCGGTCAGAAGCAATGGCCACGACCTTGCCTTCAGGATGACGTTTGAGGTAGTATCCGCCGTTTTCAGGAAGAACGAGCGCGCCAGGATTGGCCCATTGCATTTTGGCGAACTCACGCTTTGTGTTGGCGATTTCCACATTGAGGGGTATTGGCAATTCGTACCGCGTGATAGGAAAGGTGTTGTTCGTGCTCGCCATGATTGATAAGGGGCTTCAGTAGAGATAGCTTGAAAGAGATGTTGATGCAGGACTGTGATGATGTTGTCAAGTCATGGAGGGCGGAATAAATAATGCGTCGTCATACATCAAAGTGACACATCGAGGATGGTTAGTCACATGATCCTAGTAAGTGACCCCTGTCTGACCAACACTCGAATCGATTATACCAACTTTGAGCATGGTTCGACATCTTCATCAATTTTTCTACTTCTGGTTCAATCTCACAACAAACTCAGCTACAGAGAACTGCCATAACTCTGAAATGGGGGCCATTGGAGAGAAACATAAGCTACAGCATGACTGATAGAATCCAGGCGAAATGATGGTTGTTCTTGCTGATTGGCAACTCTATGAAGATAGGAGGGTTTATGTAACCGCTCTCGACATTCTGTAATAGGATGACTCCTCACCGTCCATGGGGGTGATAATCTCCTCCTTGACTATAACCTCCTTACTAGTAGAGGAGGGCGGTGCGATGGCGGTAATCGATTGACGTGGTGGGAGACGTTGAATTAGGGCTTTATCCATGCTAACTATACCGTAAGTAGTTAGTTAGTTAGACCATTTGACTAAGCATATCGTACGCCAAGGCTCATGAAGTACAATCAGGACGCAGACAACAGTTGCTCCATTAAGCTTGAGGAAGAGGGTAGCGGTGTGACCCAGTTGAGACAAATCCTAGACCTGATGTCTACGGCTGGATCCAGATTCGGCCAGGACGAAGTCACCATACGATCCATGACTCTGATAATACTTGGCGCTGTGGAGTCCGTCTGTATCGCATTCATACAGCGGCACGACCCAATGACAAGGCACTGCCAGGCATGAGGCACACACTGGCAAAGAGTGGGTGCATGCATCTTACCGGTAAACCCTCAGGCGCCCTTATTAAACATGATCACTAATCATTGCAATAACCCACTCAAATATCCACCAGGACTGGTCGATTTTCGCCTCTGGCTTAGGCTTAGGCTTAGGCGGCATCGCGACTACATAGTCCGACCGAAAATATCATCGAATTGAGGTTCTTAAACAATCAATATGCAGAATTAAAATAGAAGCATTCTGTACATAATATGCAAAATGGATCTGATTGAGATAGCTGATTCGCCGATTTCTTGTTGATTTACCCCATCGAGTTAGCGCCGACTAACCATCGAAAAAACTCCCTTCCCCGAAAAGAAAAACAAAAGAACCTCACCCCTGAGCGACCAGGTAACTTATTTATCACTTCCTTCTCACACCAATTGCGCATATACATACATACATATATACATCCATCCATCCATACCTCAATTGAACGCACGCGAAGAGAGACAGAGAGAGAGAGAAGACAAAATGACCCGTCCCCTCCTCGCCCGCAAACCTGACCTCTTAATCCTCATATTTTTCTCCCTCCACCTCTTCTTCGTAACCTGCGTCGACTGCCTCGACCTCTGGCCCACATGGCTCTCTTCATCGCCTTACCTGCCATTTTTTGGTGTGGGCCGGGTTTTACGTGACTTTTATCTGGAGACGTATCAGGACAAACTTGTGGCTGAGCAGCCCGGTTGGTTTGTCGTGTTTACGTGGTGTGAGTTGTTGTTTCATGTTCCTGTTTGTGTCTGGGTGGTGAGGGGGTTGGTCATCGGTATGGAATTCCCTTTGAGCTATAAGCTTTAAATTTTTAGAGTGGACAGGAAGGAGAGGGACTGATTTTTTTGGGGGGGGAGGTAGATTCGCCGCTCGTCCCGTTGGGAGTTATTTCCTGGACGGTTGAGACGTTTTTCACGACGCTGCCCTGTGTTGTTGAGATTTGGAAGTGGGATGATCGCTCGGACGAGATCAAATGGGGGTTGACTGGGTGTTATGGGCCTTATTTGGTTATTTGTCTGTTCTCCCTCACCCCTTTTCGAAATAATTACTGACAATAGGGTAGCTGCCTGGTTATTTGTGCTCATGTACGGACGCGTCAAGCAGGCGCTATTGCTGCAGAGACAAGAGCAGAACAAAGTCAAAGGGCAGTGAAAGTTTAGAATGAAAAAAAAAAGCATGCTGTCTATGTCGTAAGGTCAAATCTTGTTCATAATAATACAATACATACACTCAACCTCCAAGCAGGAAATTAATGGCTTGGTCTACGTTGCCGTTACTGGCATCCAAACCAGATATAGCTTGCTCGCGACTGAATCCCAATTCTGTAATCTTGTTTATCGAGCTTGCTGACCAGCGTGACGAGGTTGATGGTTGTGATGCTCCTCCTAATGTCCGAGTTTGAGGTTGTGCGGCCTGCTGAGCAGGCGGCTTCTCAGCCTGATGTGTGACTGCGCCGGAGCGTGCGCCGATCTCGGCACCGTCTGCTCCACGAATGACTGGTTCGTCTTCGAATTCGTCCTGAAATTCTTTCGGAATTTCGGCCTCTCCTAGGAACGGTACTGCTTGGTCTTGGATGACTAGTGCGCCTCGCCCCAGGTCGATACAGGCTTGATGGCGCCTGAGCATGTCAAGACCCAAGAGCAAGTCGATGTGTTTTCCTTCCATGACGGTAAAAGAGCAAGGCAGGAACATAGATCCAATCTTCAACTGCGCCGAATGTACACGTCCGATGATCTTGGCTGTTCCCACTCCTTTGGCGATACCTCCATAGCGCTGATCGACGAGACGCATGATATTGCAAGCTGCTGCACATTCAGGAGACATGATCGTGACTTGAGCGCCGGAGTCGACAAAAGCTTTGATGGGTTTTCCGTTGACTTCAACTGGAATGTAGAGCATAGTTACTCGGCCGAACGCTGCGATTTGTTAATCAAAGCGCTAGACAAATAAAAAAAAAGGGACGTACACTCTGGATGATGCTCCATAGCATTGTGCAAGTTTTCTGTGACAGCCTGCTGTCGAATAATCTCCTCGATTTCTCGCTGCGCATCTATATTGAACGGATCGGCGTTAAGAGCTGCAATTTTTGCCTCCTTCTGGCGTTCCAATTCCTGCTCTCTCCGCTTCTGAGAAAGCAGCACTTCCTGGAATCGTCGGGGGTCTTCCGCAGCAGCGGCCAACTCTGGGTTCTGCCGACGCACGGTCTCCATAACTCGCGGATCACCCAGTAAGTTCAAGCGGAGTGTCTCGGTATCGAATAGTGGTTGTTGTTGTTGTTGTTGCTGTTGTAACTGCTGCTGCCGTTGTAGTGCTTGCGAACTGGCGGAGGGACCACCTAGACTTCGTGATGTAGGCTGAGGACGACCCCCTCCAACGTGCACCAGCAGCATGTCTCCTTCTAGTATCCCCACTTGTTCCAGTGTTTGGGCATCGTTGCTGAGTAGTTGATTGTTGTAGACTAATCGCTGTGCGGACGGAGGTATGTTGGAGTCGCTTTCGATGACGGCTTTGAGGACTTCGAGTGTCATGTCACCCGCTACATCGAGGGATATGATGTCGGCGTCCGACCCGTCGGGCTTGATGACGCTCACGGCAATGCGCCTAGCTTTGTTAGTACTATTTCAGAGTATGCGGGAAAGGTTTAACTCACATCTTGATAGATAGAATAGAATCCCTTATTCAGTTCACTCTTGTTTTGACAGGTAGCAGATATGACGGGAAACGAAACGGTGGAAGATGAACGACGATGATGGCGGGGTTGTCTGATGACAAAATGGCTGGATCGAGCACGAAGCGACCAAAAGAAAAAAAAAAAAAATCACAGGCTCAGCTGTAACAAGTGAATAGGCAGACAGAGGGGATTCTGGCGAGCAGTTATAACCCCATAGACATAGTAAGTCAGCGAAGAACGAGCTCGAACTTGACAGACTTCAGAGGTAGTCACGTCACTAGCGTCGACGCTAGAAGCAAGAGGTCCGAAAGGGATATTTAATAGCGCGTAATAAGGCCAGCAGACTCAGGTCTGGGCTGTGCAAGGAACGGCGCTCCAAGAAATAGACAGAAACCCCATGAACAACGGGGGATGGGAGACGGTGGTGGTTGGTGAGGAGAGGTGTTGTAGGATGGAGAGAGCAGAAGAGCAGCTCAATAAAGTGTGGAGAACAGTTCCGGATACGGTGAGGTGCGTCTGGCGGCGCGATAAGACTTCCTCCAACTCTTTCTCTTATGTAGTATTTATTCTGGTGGCAGAATATTTGCCATTGAACGCCAATCAAATCGAAAAAGAATTAATTCACTCATACTAAGTACGCAGTTCAGGTTGTCTATGTTTACCAACGAATCAGTCCACGATGAATGAAGCCGGTGTCCAAAGTCCGGGGTTCTCCATCATCATCCACTTAGTCCGATAAGCATGCAAGCAACACAACGCTCATGCAAAATAGATAGAACATCTGATAAGTCTCTCAGCACGCTGGCAGCCCAGCCAATAAACACAAATTACATGCAGGCGCCTTCATTCACATGATGGGAGCCATCGAAGACCTGACAGGTCTTGACGGATTGACGGCTACCGGTATGCAAGTAAGCCCTTTTCTTTTTAATAAACTCTGCTAAGAGCTTCTAGAAATGTTCCATCTTTCGTCCATTCAGGATGTCCAGAGCAGATGATCCGAGCAGCAGATGAGCCGATGAAACGGGCAAGTACTAGACTTGACGTGAGCTTATGCAGACCGACGTCTTACATACATGCGTTGGATGTTTCACAGCATCCGACTATGGGTGTACCATGGTGTATAGACAGGTCCATCTATACTGACTCTTCTCATTGCCGGCGCCATCCAAGGTCGCCGTCGTTATCCGTCTGGATGGAGATATCGATGGCCCTTTGCGATTGCGGGGGACGGGCCAGGTTTAGGTCGAGCCGTCATATTAATTTGGTGATGTGTATACCTAGCGGTTATCCAACTAGAAGTATGTAAGAGTCGCATAACATCCCGGCCAGGGGATTTATTTTGTATTGCCTAGTAGCAGTGTACGTTGGAACCATAGGAACCGAGGTCCAAACACCGCTGTCAACTTTGAGTGGGTTAATCACAGATCTAATAATGTAATATTTGACGCTCGACGATCGAAACCATGGCGATGAGGACTCGAGGATTGGAAACACGGTTCAGCCTCATCGCGGGGTCACCAATTACGGAATTGGTCCACGTTTTGTATGTCTCGTAGATGTTATTACCTGCTCAATACACGTAATATTACGTTCCCGTCACCAGATCTTCCTCTTTTTTCTGTCTTTTCTCGAGCTTTTATTTGAAAGCTTCATTCAGATCTGGCCTGCATTTATTATCTAGATCAGCTGGATTTCATTTTATTTCACAATTCGCCCTCGAACGTACGTTTTGAGGGGCGCGGGAAATAATTTCCTACCATTCGATTTTTTTTCCCTTGCTGTACCGGTATCGATACGTAGGTACAGCGGGGTCCAAGCTCAGATTGCGCCGAGTTTGTGTATCTTGCAGGATCTGCTTCGGCTCGTCCGAAGGAACTAATTGTCTTTGCAACGCGGTACACATATTCAGATTGCGACTTTATCTACTCATTACCTAGCTCAGCCTCTCATCGCACCCTTGCAATTACCCGTCGAACGACTTCAACAGAAAAATGGCGGAAAACATGGCATCCCCGACTGCTGAAAACGGACTCGCCGATGCCGACGAGAATATCATGAGCGCCTCAACCGCTAGCGAATTATCCCGAATCCTGAACAGCGCCGGCATCATTCCCGGACCAGTAGGTGGTTATATGTCATTCAACCCGCACGGAGACGACGACGATGAAGAGGACGAAGACGAAGGAGCGGAAGATTATGTCGCGGTCGATCATGACGATGCTCCCGATTATTCATATCTATTCCGCCGACCGTCGCAAGGAAGGTCGCGCACGGCGTTAGATGAGCTTTATCCTTTCACGAGCGTTTTGACGGTGGATAATGTGGAGGATTGCGTGACGGTAGAAGAAGTGTTTCCAGAACATGAGCGGGCTTCAAGGGATAAGGTGAGTCTTGGGCATGACGCTTCTGATGAATCGTGGTACTGACATTGTGATACGCACAGTTCATGTATCGTCTCACAAAATGTCCTGAGTTAAGTTTGGGAATATTCTCGTTACCGATCCTCGATCAAGGCGAAGCCAAACCTCGACCGGAATTGATCGCACACGTCATTGCAACTCGCACATCATCGTCACGAGTCACGGAGGAATCGATGGGGGTTCCCGAAGATTGGCAAACCAGAAAGCGCAGTCTTCCAGACGCCGAAGAGAAGAACTATGTCGGGCATGAAGATCAAGGCACCACGGTAGCATTGCATTCGCTTGCCGTCAAGGCAGAACACCAGAGGAAGCGGGTTGGCTCGACGTTGATGAAGTCGTATATTCAGCGCATCAAGGAAGCACAGATTGCGGACCGTGTTGCACTTCTTGCGCATGACCATATGGTACCGTTTTATGAGGCACTTGGGTTCGAGAATTGTGGACCGAGTGCTTGCACGTTTGGTGGCGGTGGCTGGTTCGATATGGTAAACAGCCCTTTCCGCCTCGAGAATGAAACCTGTTGCTAATTGTGTTTGGGGTCTAGGTCCTTGAATTCCCCAAAGACCAGGTCGACGAATAAGCTGAAAGATACCGACAACTAAGAAAATCGGTTTGACATCTGGAGGGGCATTTCACTCAAAAGAAGTCTTTATTTACATTTTGGTCTTAATGCTCGGAGAAAAAGGATGCGGCGTTTTGAGTTACTTGAAATATTCGACTTGATTGGTCATTACTGCTTTATCTGGTTTGGGTCCTGGTGGTGTGCTGCATGAATGGCATGGAGTGGTGAGAGGATCTATGCATTGTTTTGGTTGGGGTGATACATTTGTACAATAGGGTTGATACCTAGGTAGCTCTGAGGTTATGAATGTTTCTTGTCTGTGTCTTTTCTGTTCGTCTGTAAAGTCTTTCAAAATGACGTTCTTCGTGCCTAGGTACCTATACGGAGACACCTCAAGCCGTGTATACAATCACATGTCGCTGTACAGCAAAGGTCATCAACTACAGAGCATAACTTTCTGATCGGCGTACTATCGTCCATCAATGATTGTCCAGTTACACCGTTACAGAGTCATGAAAAGGTCTTGGGTGTCTGATCCGGGGATGATCCTCGTCTAAGAAATATTCTGCTCGGCTGCAACTGCCGCACACACTCGCTCACCGCCTCGTGAAAACCTTCCCTTTACAGACAAAGTGTCCCGCTTTCGACCCAATCGATTAGAATTTTGATATGAATATTTTTTTTTTCTTTCCTCGCTTTATCTAGACCATCATCAGTCAACACAGGCTTGGACAGACTGTTTCACCAGACCCTCGTCCTTTGCCCATCATGAAGACTACATGGAAGGAGGTACGTCAATTCTTCCTGTCGGCAAGGAAAAATTTTCAGATGCTGATTTTTTCGCTAGATTGCTCCTGTGCCGACCCAGCAGGAGTTCCTCGATATCGTCCTTAGTCGCACACAGAGACGGCTTCCGACTGTTATTCGTGCTGGATTTCAGATTAGTCGTATTAGAGGTATTTTTTTTCGATGGGAATATTTTTTGTAATCAAAGGCGGCAATAACTGACGATTGAAAAGCATTTTATACGAGAAAGGTCAAATTTACATCGGAGACCTTTTGCGAAAAGTTTCAGGCTATCCTCGATGGCTTTCCTCGTCTGCAGGATATTCATCCTTTCCGTACGAATCCTTTCATTCGCTTGAATATCAACCCATTTACTGACATTGTCACAGACAAGGATTTGATGAACACATTGTACGATGCAGACCACTTCCGAATCGCCCTCGGCCAAATCTCGACCGCCAAACATCTCATAGAAACTGTCGCTCGCGATTATGTCCGACTCATCAAATACGCCCAATCGCTCTTCCAATGCAAACAACTCAAGCGGGCCGCTCTTGGTCGCATGGCCACTATCTGCAGACGTCTCAAGGATCCTCTGTTGTATCTTGAGCAAGTCCGACAGCATTTGGGTCGTTTGCCGTCCATTGACCCCAATACCCGCACATTGTTGATTTGCGGATACCCCAATGTTGGAAAATCCAGCTTTTTGCGCAGTATTACTCGCGCCGATGTTGATGTGCAGCCTTATGCGTTCACGACGAAGAGTTTGTTCGTCGGACATTTTGATTATAAGTATTTGCGATTCCAGGCGATCGATACTCCTGGTATTCTGGATCATCCCCTTGAAGAGATGAACACGATTGAAATGCAATCGATTACGGCTATTGCGCATTTGCGATCGGCGATTTTGTACTTCATGGACTTGTCTGAACAGTGCGGTTACTCTGTCGTTGACCAGGTCAAGTTGTTCAACAGCATCAAGCCATTGTTTGCGAACAAGCTTGTCTTTGTTGTTGTTAACAAGATTGACGTCAAGCGTCCTGAGGATTTGGACCCGGAGACTAAGGAGTTGCTGGATAGCATGTTGAACCAGAGTAATGTCGAGATGCTTCAGCTTTCTTGCACTACCACCGAAGGTGTTACCAATGTCAAGAACGCCGCCTGCGACAAGCTCATTGCGGAGAGAGTTTCCCAGAAACTCAAGGCCGGTACTAACAGCAGCGGAAACCCCAGTGGACGTCTCGGCGAAGTTCTCGCGCGTATTCACGTTGCACAGCCTATTGGTGGTGTTCGCGAGTCTTTCATTCCAGATGCCGTCAAGAACCTCCAGAAATACGACAAGGAAGACCCCAACCGCCGAAAACTCGAGCGCGATATCGAAGAAGAGAACGGTGGCGCCGGTGTATACAGCGTCGATCTGCAGAAGAACTACACTCTCGCCAACGACGAATGGAAATACGACAAGATTCCTGAAATCTGGAACGGCAAGAATATTTACGACTACGTTGACCCTGATATTGAAGCCAAATTGGCTGCTCTAGAGGCAGAAGAAGAGAAACTCGAAGCAGAGGGCTTCTACGACTCTGACGACAGCGTTGAAGAGGCCGAAGATGCCGAAATCCGTATGAAGGCAGACCTCATCCGCGAGAAGCGAGTATTAATGAAGAACGAGGCCCGTTTGAGGAAGTCGCTCAAGAACAGAGCTGCTATCCCTCGCAGCGCCAAGGCCAAGAGACTTTCTGAGATGGAGAAGGCGCTCGATAACGCTGGATACGATACCTTTGACGCCGTCACCCGCGCCCAGAGTCAGTCACAACCTTCTCGTGGCCGCGCATTGACTCGCGACGGCGATAATAATGGTGCCGACAACGATGCAATGGACGTTGACTCCGCATCCAACCCTCGCGACGCAATTGCGCGCGCCAAGAGCCGTGCTCGCAGCCAAGCAGCCACGAACAGATTGACAGACGGTGTCACAGACACAACATCGCGCAGCAAGGCAGAGAGATTAACCAAGTTGGGACAGAAGAAGATGAACCGTATGGCCCGCCAGGGTGAGGCCGATCGTCACCAGACAGTGTCGTTGGCGAAGCATTTGTTTTCTGGAAAGAGAGGAATGGGAAAGACGCAACGTCGTTAATCTCTTCTCTGTCTTGGGTTCTATCTATACATATCAAAATGGGGGTTTTATTACAGTAGTAATGGACGGCGTTTGTGGTTTGTGAGGGACTGGTTTTGTTTTTTTATGTGTTTCTATAAAATGTCATGATTGTTTAGTTAAGACAGTGCAGGTATATGAACTGAGTTTATCTATCCAAATATCAGCTACTAGTACTCTTCAGAAATACATGTTCCGCTCCCCGAATCTGGCTCGGAGGTCCTCCGACTGCTTCTTCCTGCTGGACTAGATGTTGATGAAAGATAATCATTTCAGTCAGATGTTTGATATAGAGGTCACCGTCCCGCGAAATCCTTTTCTAATCATCGTTGTTGCTAAAAAAAAATACTGCATGTGCACTTGCGATATTTCATTGTGGTGATTATTTTGTACCGAACATGAAGTCCTCCGCGACCTTCTTTCAGCCGGTGGCCATACCCAGCAGAAAGATCGTCTGGATATCAATCACCGCGTCGCCAAATATGAGCTCGCTCTCGGTCGACTCTAGGCCAATAAGGCAGTCGCGGATGGCATGTCCAGTCTTTGTGAAGAAGCAACATGTTCCGCGCCGAATGGAGCAAGTCACCCTGCGAGCCTCAATAGGTTTCTTGATCATGGTTCAGAATCATGGCAATCAACTGGTCCGCACCTGACCGGGGCAAAAAACTTCAAACCTGACCTCGTCAGTTTTACGGTTTGATGCCAGAGTTATTCCAAGCACGGACTTTGGCAAGAAATACAGCGCTCAGAAGCTGTCAGATGATCGTTTGTAAATCTTGCGAACTCAAGCTGGATGGTTTCTCGCTCGCCTTTTGTTCGGTTCCACAGCCAATATGTTTCTGCGTGTCGTCAGGCTCATGGTCACCAACGTAGATAGGGCTGTAGGTTCGTCGTGTGAGACATGCTTCGATGTCGGCAGCAAGTTTTCGTTGGTTCAGCGGAATTTGGACCCTGTCAGGGGGTACACCAGGCTCGGTTTACTCGGTTTGTTGGGAAAAGACCGACTGAAGCGCTCGGTTGTAGGTTTTCACGGGCCATGAAGGAGCGATATGTTCCATTCAGCACACGCTGCCTCGTAGGCTGGGTCGGTTTCGAAGTTCTCGCGCTCAGGGTGGTCGGTGGCTGCGTCGATATTCTCTCTACGCAGCTGTTGAATAATCGCGTTAAATGTCTCCTGTGTTGTCACTACCTGGATCCTACCCTGTAGAGAGTATCACAGAAGATGGTATACAGGAAGAGATGTAGTCTTATACATCTCCTCAAGATATTTCACCCTGGTGTCGATATCGACAAGAGTCTCGAATGGCTAGCCCATCAACGACGGCTATGGAGGTGCAAGACGTTCAAGATAATTTTTATACGGGAAGAGACGTAGTCTTGCTTCTCTTGGATATATTGAACCTTCGAACTTCACCTTAAATTGTTCAAATGATGCAATATAAATAGACCTTCGAGCCACAATACGAGGCATGGCGCATAGTGTGTTAGAACTGATTGCAGAAAGACATGTAGTCTTCTCTCGCTCCTGCACATGGATCTCACCATTTCGCACGTCCATATGAGTGCCTCATCACGGATTGGGAAACCTGGATTCCAGGCAAGGCAAATGCTCATCTGTGCCAGTTTCCTCGCCACTGTCGTCTAACTTGATCCTTAATGCGCTTTGGACTTCTTTCTAATACCGAAATCATATCTTGTTGTATAAATATATACAACATCTGTGTCAACAATACCACACTGTTGACCACGGCGGACCATTGAAGTATAACATTTCAGTAGTGAGGACAATAATTGACTACACCATGAATGTGCACAGGGTAGCTGTCCACCTCTTGCGGGACTTCGAGAGTCTATCCATTTGAGCCTTCCATTTGCTGCCTGAAACGCGAATAGCGCATGCGTACTGTGCTTCTTGATTTAGCTTTCTGTTGTTTAGGAAAACTTCATTCGCCGTCATCCTGAAGAGCGGTCAATAACCCCTGACCTTCTCCAAAAGGGAGGCCATAGCATCTAGGCCCATCGAAAGCAGGATGGAGATGATGAGGCAGATGGCGATTGGAGGTAATCTCCACTGTCCTCTATCATATCCATGATGATAATGTTTCAGTCATATTTCAAGTCGTCGACTACTAATCTTAGAATTGACAATATCCAAGACATACACGTACAGTGACGCGGAACGGTCGACCGCAACAAGTTCGTAACCCTTGAATACAGTCTCGCACAGCGACTCAGTTCAAATTCCTTTTTTTTTTTTTTGGTTGATACCATCAGTTCACAATCACCGGGAATTGCTAGCGTGAATTCGAAATGGTTTGGCAGCCGAACCAATAATTTGTGGTGCTGGTGCTGGACCCGGATGGGAGCAGGGACAATGGGTGCTTCTCGTAAACAGAGAGCGTTCAAAATACTGCGGATGATGTCCGTTGTCAGCAAGTTCTAAGGTCATAGTTGGTGTGGAAAGCGAAAGACAAAACATTCCACGAAACACTCACTTTCGCCTGTCCTCTATGTTTGAGCACGATTCTGCTTCAACTTGGTTCCGTCACGCTCGAACGATGCATCGCGTGAAAACAGGGATCTATATTTGAGACAGGCCTGCATCTAGATACTTGAATGCTTGATGGTCCGTTGGTTTGATATGCGACATGGATATACTGGAATGTATATTGGTGGCTTCATATATAACCGCAGGAAATATCGAGGAAGGTAATTGGGAAGCCATATCCAAGAGTCCCCCAGCTTCTTGCCATGGAAGCAATTTGCCCTGGAGATTGCGACGAGAAGAACGGCGAGGCACTTGGAAATGCAGAGAGGGTTGTCTGGATAGTATCTCACGACTTGAGCAATGATGGGATTGATCCATGCAGCAGAGCTGGGGCGGAGCTTGATTCTTCGCACCTCAAGGCTGATGAGGCAAGTCAACATTACATAGGTATCAAGTAAAAGAACAATAAGATCGGTGGAGGATAGATTCCTATCCTTGAAGATATTCGCCATATCTTCGTAGTGATATATGAGGCAGGCCTGTCTGACTTCGAGGAGAGAAAAAGTAATATCGAGAGGAGGGGGATTAGGGTCTTTTATATCCCTCGGGGTTGATTGAGCGAGTCCGATTCTGGAGGCAATTCTCTCCAAAAAGTGTGAGGGGTTCAATGTTTTACTAATGGTTTTATGTTGATAATGAAACGGTGGTACTGTATAGGGAAAAAACGGTAGGTCTCTTGTGAATTTCCAAATATTCGGAAACAATACAACAAAGACTTGATATTACAATAACGTCATATATTAGGATTGATTGTATTTCTTCACATCACAAGGGAATGACCAGTGCACTAGAATAGTCACCGGTGAGCAAAGTCTTTGTGACAGGAGATTCCATTGAAGCTGGCCCTCTAAACACATACCATCTGGGAACGCCCGGGGCGTAGCGTTAATAATGGTGTGTGAAATATATGACAAAGACTATATTGAAAGTTGGTCCAGTGACTTTGTAATTGGAGAACAAAGAACTTAATAATATTCTTCAGTATCTATCTACACTCTCTTTGTTGATCTTGAGATTCAGCCATTGACTTCACAGATAGATGTTTGTTACACTTGTTTCAGTCTCTTGACAAGGTTTAGTGATTATCTGGCTATTTTGCAAGGACTTCTTATAACAGCTCCTATTAATTGCTAGATTTGAGAGTAATCTCAATATTATAAATTTGTTGGATATATATGTGCTGCGCACCGTCAACCCCGTCATGCGAAAACCAGGGCTAATCTAGTCAAGGATACATAAGCACATAGCGTTTATTGATAACCGGTTTGGAACAACCTTGGAACGCTCCATTTCTATAGCTGTATCTTCTTATCCTACCTTTTCTCTGTTGCAATCAGATCAGATTTCATCATGTGTTTATGGCGGTTGGCGGAGCGACACGGGGTATTTGTAACATAACCTAGTCATAAGATATTTTTGGCTGGCTTGCAAGATTTCCCCGTAATTTATGTTAACGTCCTTTTGGAGTGGTTGAATCTGACAGATATCCATCAATCGAGTAGTATCACAGTAAGTGAGATATTTTTCTTCTTACATCTAACCCAATTTCGCTTATTTGCAAGCCATTAACTCTTACAATCTGTTACAATCAAAGGGCAAATAACATCAAATCCCCAGATTTCTTCTATAGGCACCTCGCTATCACTCGACACCCGCGCCAATATGGACACCGCGTGATATACCAAGAAGCTTCCTGTTCCCATGGTTGCCCACCTGGCTATTCATCTCCAAGGGCTGTTTCTCTGTGCTTTCCTTGGGGTGGATACGGCAATGAGTCCTGAAAAGTCTCCCTAAGAAACCGACGTGGAGTTGTCGTAGTTGGTGGTAGCCCCGATTCAAGTCCATCGACTTCTTCTCCCAGCGCTCAAAACCCCATCAGCCTGATTTGCAAATCCCATGGCAAGCCACAATTGCCTGAAAATTGTCGTTGTTGTTTTGAGGTAGTAGTTCTTCCTTATTGTCTCCATCCGACTTCAATGCAATGCGTCAAGTATCATCATATCGCGGGGCATCTAAAGGAAGTTCTGACCTGAACTTGTATATAATCTCTCTCAATAGACTCCACACCCTGCAATTGACCATCTGTGACAGCTGTGTCACCAGGTCTTTTCGTTTCATCTTTCTGCTTTCGTTGTTAAATCTTACAGAAAATCGAATTCTTCTTGACTTCATCTGGTGGTTCGATTTGGTACCATCCATTCAAGCCATTCGAAAGGCTCGTCAAACCCCCCCCCCCCCCCCCCCCCCCCGGTTATTCTGCTTCAAGATCGGTCTCGCTTGACACTGGAATTGGCCGGGGACTTCTATCTTTGGACTCTTCACCTGTTGCTCGGATTAGCTACCTTGTCAAATGGAAGACGCCTCTTGTTTGGATAATATACTCACTTTGTCTATAGTTGCAGATTTGTCGAAAAAAGAACATAGGCATCGTTATCAGAGGGACCGCTTAATATCTTCGTCCTCTTCTTCGTTCGATCTATCTGCACTTTTTAAATGGCTTGTTACAACGGCATCTGCAAGACATGAAAGGCCTTGAAACGACTATTCGTGTGAGATAGCCAACGAAGCCAACATTTATTATAACCTGCCATCAGTTAGTAAACATACCGGTCACTGGACGATCAATAACACTCACATGCAATAGTGTTCGAAATCGCATTGCATCACCGACAGCCGCCATGAGTTAGGACCTGGGTGGAATATCGGCAGAAGGCGGGCGAGTAGAAAGTATCAAGCCTATCTAGCAAATAATTGGTTCGAGGCGAATGGCTCGTAATCGGGCTCCTTCTTCGTGCCGTAGCATCCAGTTTCGCGGCTGTCATACCACTCTTTCTAATTCGATAAGTGGACATGCTCCTTATTTCTTCCACCGAGATTATGAGCTAATTTCAGGGTTCTCTGCGCCGCGAGTGGTGTCGGTCAGAGATGGCTCTTGCTGAGTATTCTGCGCACATTCTTCTGGGACCGGTAGTCACGGAATCAGTCAATCTTACCACGGCTAGTGATACTTTTCGAATATAAATTAGCTTGATATCTCTCCAAATAGAGAAAGGAATGTAGCAGTTGGAGTTGGAGATGGAATTAACTCACTTGTGATACAGGCCGCCGTAACAACTATCACAGGACTCTTTTCCAACACTCATGCAACAAGCTCTTGGAGACGAGCTTGACTGTGTCGTCGCGAATTTCCCCGTCCTCCATTGCGTCCGGGAATTCATTGACGGACTGGTCAATAGGCATGGCGGCGGAACTCGAAGCAGAGCCAATTGTAGGAGAGCGATAATCAGTCCACTTGACCTGGTAAGCAGCCATCGCCGTGACAACACGATGGGGGAACGATACACGACGACCCGATGGAGTTCCTCTGACGCTAACCAAATTCGCCACCAGATACATCGCGAACTTGGCCCTGCTACACATAACGTTTCATTATTTTGATTAGATGCTGACTCCGCCCAAATGTTGTATTCACTCCCGTCACCTGACTGTTGCATGGCGTCGGCTCCCCCAGGCTCGATGTCTTTTCGAGTGAATAAGGCGTTATATAAAAGGACTGCCCAACTATGTACGCAATGCCATGTGGGTTCACAGTGTGGACTTGTTCATACAACCCATGCTGTCGACAATGGGTGCACAGGCATGGAATCTCAGCATACAGGTATATGGAGAGGGTACAGGATGGTACAAAAGAGACATGCTCAACAAATTCCGGTCCTATAGTTGCTGGACTGAGGGTCGGTACAGATATATAACAAAAGAATACGAGCGAGAAGAATATAAAAGCAGCACACAACTGCGTCCATGGTATATGAGAGCAGAGAAAATAGAGGAAGGATTCCTGCGTGGTGAGCTGTCTATTTATGCCAATTTTTCAGGCTGGAGAGTACCTTCCTCAGGTCATACATTACGAAAGGAAGGGAATTGCCGACAAAGAATATTTCCTTTTCTCATTTCATTCGTCATACCTCATGGCAAGGAATTTCATTGAAGCTGGGCCAATATTTCATTGTCTTTGTGTATTGGTATAGGCCGTTCTATCTAGGCGAGCGAGGAGTCGGGCGTTGCTTCTTTTATTAATATGGATACTACCACATCTGTCTACCGGTGTTGCATAATACTGATATGAAATCAAGGTTGAATAAATAAAGAGAATTTCATTGTGACCGTAGCTCACAAGGCGAATATAGAAGTGGCGGAATCAGAAAGGGGTATATCAAACAAACATGACGGGAGTAGGTCAATGATATCCAAAGAATCAATCAACCAATCAATCTTATCCAATGAAGAAACAAACATAGGAATACAATATAGATAATATGAGTACTCCGGAATAAGAAAAGCTACACCATTATCTCCATAACGAAACTCGTCCATCCATCCACGCCCCAAACTATGTATGGTTCAACTCCAGAGATACCTCGGCAGATACCAAAAAGACTTTCATTTCCGAACCATAAAACAAAACCAATCAGCGTCACCACCACTCTCCGCGTTACCCAAAGAACAAAGAAGGGATACTTACCATAGAAACTTGCCGGCTTACTCCGTCTTGGAAATACTCGCCACTTGATCCCGGGGGTTTTTCCTTTTTTTTTTTTTTTTTTTTTTCTCTCGCTATCCTCACTTCCCGCCCTCGCCTCCCTTTCCAGCCAGCCGTTTCCCATATGGTCCCTTGCATCGTGCACCCGCCTGTCTCACTCTCCGCGGTTCGGCGAGGGCCGCTTGTTTGCCGCGCAGTGGAGATTCCTCCGGGTGATCTTCGCGGTTGCGATGGAGAATACTGCTCTCCATGTTTCCTTGTGGTGGTGGCGCGAGCCGGGGTCCGGCGTGCCGCGATTTGGTGGCGGGGATGGGGGAGGTGTCGTGTGTCGTGTCGAGAGGTCCTCAAGAAGTGGTGGTGGAGGTGGTGATGTTGGGGTTGTGCTGTGGTGCAAGAGGGGCATTTTTGATTAAACACTCATGAGACTCAGGGTCCAGGAAGTGTGATGGTTGGATAATTTCCTAATTGGGAAAGTCTTGGCGTTTTAGCGGTGTGTACTTTCTTGTATCGAGTTTCTGCGATAAAAAGAAAGAGATGTGGAATCGGAGAATTAATCAATGCATATAATAATATATACTCATACTCCACAATCACACACATCGACACCACACCCCCAAACAAAACAAGCAGATAATCATCCAGATATCCCAGGTCTGACGTCGCAGCACAAGCCTGACGTCAAAGAAGCGGCAATCAAGGGCGAAAAGCTACAATTTAGTATAGCCCGATTCAATACATATATGAGATTATATGAAAGTATAGAATTGTACAGTGTATAGTTAGGTTAGCTATATTAAATATATACACCGGTCTTGATACATGTTAACTTAAACTACGTAGTTGGTAGAGAGAACCAGCCACCCCCGGATTAGCCCTAACACCCGGCTTTCCATCACTTCCAACCGACTCCGTGACTACCATCCATCATTTTACCAATACATCGGGGGGACTGAACCCGAAAAAAAAAGAAAAAGAAAGACAAAGACTATCTTATTTTCTAGTTTCATGGCTGTGTCCGTCTCAATAATTTCTACATCGATGAAGCCGGTGGCCGATTCCTTTACGTCATTGACTCCACTGGATATGATGATTGGTTTAAAAAAATAAAATCAATTGAAAATATCATAAATTCCCACGCCTATGCAACGATCATGACTCCCAGTAAGCATGAATCCAAACGATGAAAATGCATAATATAATGCATAATATAATATAATAAAATATAATACAAGCCACTTTTCTCAGACACGATTAATATACTCATGTCGAGGTCCCATCATCAAAAAGTTAGACTAGTTTAAACAGAAGAAACTGGAGCTTCAGCCTCCTCCTGCTCAGCAGCTCGGCGGAGGTTGGCGGGAGGAACCCAGCTTGAGCTCTTCCATGGCTTGACGTGCTGGACGTACATGGTGTCGATTTCCTCGAGAGTGCGGCCTTGGGTCTCGCAGACGAAGAAGTATACGACGACGGCAGCGGCAAAAGAGCATGAAGCGAAAACGTAACCGTATTGGAAGTCGATAGCGCTGGAGATGAAAGGTGTGAAGAAGGAAATCAAGAAGTTCCATGTCCAGTTGGAGGCGGTGGCAATTCCCATGCAGGTGGCTCTGTAGCGGGCAGGGTAGAGTTCACCGACAATCGCCCAGACAATAGGTCCCCAAGTGGTTGCGAAACCAACAATGAAGAAGCAGGTAAAGACAATCAAGGTGGTTCCGGCTTTAGGAGTAGCGGGAGGATCGGCCCGGTCGAGAGAGTAGTGTCCGACAGTGGCGAAGATCATGAAGCAGACAAACATCCAGAGGGCACCGGCAATCAAAGACTTGCGGCGTCCAAAGTGCTCGACAATGTAGAGACCGATAATGGTAACACCAAAGTTGACACCAGTCATGATCATCTGAGTAACGTAGCTGTTGTTAAGACCGGTAGAAGTGAAAATGGTGTTTCCGTAGTAGAAGATGAAGTTGGCACCGGTGAGCTGCTGAAGAGATTGCAAGCCAATACCGAGAAGGGTGCGGTAGAGCATACGAGGGCCAGTGAAGATTTCAAAAACACCAGCCTTTCCGGCAGCCTTTTCTTCGTCAAGCTTGTCCTTCATGTCGGCGATTTCTTCGGCGACGAGACGGTGGTTGTGGGGAACACCATACAACTTAGTCATAGTATGCTTGGCTTCTTCGATGCGACCCATGCGGTAGGCAAAACGAGGAGACTCAGGCAAGAAGAGAATACCAATACCGAGGATCAAAGGCCAGGCAAAACCGATACCCATGGTGATACGCCATGCGGCGGTGGATTGAATTCGTTCAGTGCCAAAGTTGATGCAGGCAGCAACGAAGATACCGAAGGCGACGAAAAGCTGGAAGGCACTGACCATGGCACCACGGACATGACGAGGAGCAGATTCACTCTGATACATGGGCACAAGACTGGAGAGAGCACCAACACCAAGACCGGCCACAAGACGACCGACGGCGACCTGATACCACTTGGTGGAAGTAGCAATCTGCACGATGATACCGACCATGTGGATGATGCACCAGAATGTGATGGACAATTTTCTTCCGAAACGGTCTGCAAGAGGACTAGCAGCGAGGGCACCAATCATAGTTCCGATGGACATGAGACCGACAATCAAACCGGAACGGACGTTGCTGAAGTAGTAGCCGGATTCGTCGTGCTGAGCGAAACGCACTTGGAAGTCATGCATGGTCTCGAAGCCAGAGATTTGTCCTGTTGCCATTAGTATACGACGCTACACAGAGAGAGAGAGAGAGAGAGAGAGAGAGAGAGAGAGGGTGAGACTAACCAGTCGAGTAACCGAAGATGAAACCACCCATTGAAGCAATGAGTCCCATGATGCATGACCGCCATGTCAAGTAGGGCACCTTGCTGTCGTCGTAATGGGCATGCTTCTCTGTCAACGAACCAGCACCGGAGGTGGGTGCAGAGTGCGACACCTCGGCGTGTTCGGCCTGTTCAGCCGGGTTGGTCTTGAACTTGCTAAAGAGGTGAGATACCGTCATGATGCTGTATGTTAGTTAATGTGTGTATACAGAAGTCAAACGAGGTCGGGAAAATTGGAAAGAAGACCGGACAAAAGAAGCCTTTTTATAATACCTCCCGGATCATCGACGTAAAGAAACAGAGTGGGGGGAGTGGATGATCACGCGGGACGAAAAACTGAACGGGGGACCCGGATGTGGGATATGGAATATGGAGGACGAGGGAGAATGGATGCGAATGAGATGGCTTCCTAAGTCGGCAGTCCGTTCTTTTCCCTTGGTACGGAGTGTGTGATACGTATGGCTCGTACGTTAGGCTCTTTCCCTTTTGGACAGTGGGCCCCCGCGAAAATTCTTACTCTTTCTAGTGTTTGCCATCATACGAGTGCATCCGCTCATTCGCTCTTGCATTGCATACAGAGAGGGTGCGCATGTTGGTTGGTATACCCCTTGATCAGCCAGCCGAGAGCATCAGCAGCTGATAAGGGCTTGACAGCGCGACGAAAACAGAGGATTGTACTGTCTACATGCTGCTCCGCACAGAGTAGAATAGAGGCAGCTCATCCAATCCCTACTTAGCACGGCTTATACATAGATAGCTAGTCTTGCATACGTCGTAGTAGTTAAGGTCAGCCACAACGCCGCAAAAACAGAAGGGAAGGGACACAAAAACTGCAAGCGGACCCTTTCCGGATACGGCAGATAGTGGGGCCGCCGCACATCAATGACGATCTCAGTCGGGAAAACCTGCGCTCCGATTGGCCCACCCGGCCTGCCCCCTTGAGTGGTGGAATTCTATAACTACTCTCTAGCAATGTCCTGCTTCCGTCTGTTCACCCGTTCGCTTGCCTCTCGATATTGGCAGAACAGGTGGCTGGGAGATTGACTTGACATCTGCATGTCTTCGAGGCCAGTCAGGGCAGACTTTGGTGGCTCCTCCTTGGCTCTCGGTGGCTGCACTAAAATTCTGCAGTGGAAACTCCACCGGATTGCCAGCCAGGACCCACCTGGAACCGTACTTTGCTTTGTAGTATGTATGACGGTTGACCTCGGTGAAAATTCTAGTGTTTTCCACAGACAGAGAGCAGGTAGCAACCATGTATTGGATCTTCTCAATCCTATCAGAGGATAAGAGACATAAGACATAGTACAGTATGCATGCTATGTGTGTCGTCAGCTGAGCTAGCTATTCAACTCCGTCTGCAATGCAACACTCGTCATGTCATGCCCATCGACATCGAAGCGCAACTGGTGTACGTACGGAGCACATCCTCTGTACAGTTATTCTGTAGGCTCGGGAAATCACGGAGATTCAACAGTTGCAAATTTCAAGAATCTTGTGGAAGCTTGACTCTTTCTAGAAAAGATCCATATCGACCGAGAACCACGTCGAATCAATTACTGAATACGAGCGGTCGGTCAAATGAATGTTCCAATTTCTCACCAAGCTCGGGAAGTGGGTATCGGCATCGGCCTCGGGATTGACAGGTCCTGAGACAACTCTCGGTGTGCCGGTTGAGTCGGCATGTTTTTTTTTTTCTTCTGTGAAGCGGATAGTTTTTTCATGTGACTAGGCTTATTCCAGGTTAGGGGGGTGGATGCTATGCACGTATCGTATGGTACGTTGTCGCGTTAGAATTTTACTCCGTGCTGGGACCACGACATACTACGAGCGTGTGTTTGAAGGCTCACCGCCTTGCGAATCGAATAATAAACTACCACGTACTCTGCAGTAAGCCTCCAAAATGCCCTACCACCGTGGTACTCTGGTTCTGTCGGCAGAATGGATGGCGGTATGGATGTAACTAACCACCACTCCGTGGCAGTGGTATGATGGTGTGCATGGTGGCACGAATGACCCGGCCGGAGATAGGGAGTATGTACTGCGGTGGTTGTATGTCGCCTGCTGGGATTGACATGGTTCCCAAAATTTGGTGAAGCGATAGGTATTGGGATTAGTATGGATACGTATCCTACAGAAGAATGCAGGGCTAGACCTGCGGAGCAAATGTTATTCGAAAGCTTACGAATCGTAACGATCGATGGCAAATGCCAATCCTTCGAAGAGTTGGTTCCAAGGTCTTCCTTGGTGGACCTGTTTCGTTTCCCCTTTCTACCGTTGGGTTGGCGACCTTTTGCGTCCGTAGTATGTCCGGACCCTGTTGTCAGACATTGACCGTGTTGATGAAGGCCTTAGCCCCATATCCTATTGGTAGTGTATGGAGAAAGTGTGTTTACTAAAGATGGAGATATGAAAAAAATCTAAGATCTTGGAGCCATCACGGCGGGTACACATTACACAATTCAACGTGGACTCCGGCTAGAACGCTCCGGGAATCTTTAACCATACGGTAGTATTTAGTATTTACTACCGGTGAGTTCAATAGTCTTAAATTCACTATAACTTTGAATTTCCAAAAAGACTCGAATTCGTAATCTAGCAATTTTGTTGGGGTTCTTAATATCCGAAATCGCTATCATTAGGTTTCAGTGTCAATATTTACCTTTACTACATGAGTACTACGTAAGGTTCCCACAAACATAAAACAAAGACGGAGGATAGATGGAGGTCCCATATCAACGGAGCCATCCTACTTAGGGCAACCTCCTGAAGCCCTAAGCCACGGCCATATCACTAAACCTATCCAATACAACGCAAGTTAGTTAACTTAACTTAGTTAACTAGGTAACTAGTTAACTAACTTATCCAAAACTCAATTAGGTAAACTATTATCATTCCAACCAGGCTTTTAGGACGAAGCTATGACCTTTTCCTCTGTAAGCCTTTACAAATCCGATAGTATCCATTTGGCGAAATTCTAGAAGAATAATTATCCACTTGCTTTGACCGAAATAAGCGACTATTTCGGCTAGGCAGATATACTTAGGACTACTCCGTACTGAAAGGTGACATGACCGTCACATGTAGGTTCTACTATAAGTCCAGTTCCTTATGGGCAGGCCCCCGTTTCAAAGACTTGTGGTAGGAGCTCGCGCAACCAAATACAACCGCACCAGTAACTATCAGTTCTCGATGATCCCGTGGTTTTGTGCATGTCTTATCACCCCGCCGAGCGATCTCGTGAATGACCAGACAGGATTTGTTGCAGTTACAGTCTGGATGGACAGTAGGCCGGTACCAATACAGCTCTCCGCTTTGCTGCTTGGGCCGCTCACGGTCATCAAATAGGACTCGTTTTAGAGCGAGCTGTTCAACGCATGAGTTTGTCGCCGTCAATAACCCGGCAAGTTTGGGGGTAGTCTTCCATTTCCGTGCACTTTCAAATGCAGTTACGGGGTCGGGCCGGATCAGGTTTCCCAGGCGGCTACCCAGGATAACTACCATATCCTCAGTATCGCCTAGCATGGTCCACATGGGACCGCCGCCATTTTCCCATTTCATCTCTCTCTGGAACATATTTTCTGCCTTGAAAGCGAGCTCAGAAAAGTCCCATCCACGGAGTGATCGACCGGAGAATAATGATAATTTCCAGCCTTTGCTCTCCCGCCGGACGTTTTCTGCTGTTCGTAGCTTTTGAAGATCTTTCATGAAGTCGCGAATCACCATACCAAACGTCTTCATCTTGCCGTCCTCGATCTTTTCATAAAGTTCGAAATTCCAGTTGTGTTTGACTACCTCGTATGCGCTTAACCCACCGTCAGCGACAGCGGTTAGGTAGGGGAGAGTCTCCTGAACGGTGCTCAGGCACCGCTCACGGACATCTGATTGATGCAAGTACATTAAAGTCATATGGGCAATTAAGCTCAGCTCCGGAACAAGCCAACCGCGGTCTTCGTTACGATCATATACCAATACTGGACGCCGACGAGCATTCATGAGAAGATCCTCAACATCACGGTTACCCTCCAACGACACATTGAATCGCGTCGGTACAATCCATTTACCGCCGACCGTTGTGTTAAAGATCCCTTGGATGGAAAATCCAGCGCCCATCGTACCTTCGTGTGCCATCTCGATCTGAGACTTGGTCTTGGGCAACTGACTCGAGAGCTCAGCTGTAGATTGGGATAGTACTAACTCACGGGTCCCTAAGAGCACTCGCGCTTGGCTGTAATATCCAAGATACGCCCTAAGCTCGGCCAGGTGGCCAATGTCTTGAGTCCGGATCCAGTCGGGCGATTGAGCAATAACTTGAACGGCTTCTTGGGCCGAGGTCGCATTTGCGATGTGCCACTGAATGCCATCACTCAATTTCCGAGAGGGGAAAAGTATAGCTGACTCACCCACTAAGATAGTGCCGTTGTCGTATTCCATCGATACGGATATATCAGCGAAGCGCAGGAGAAGTGGAAAGGGGATTTCTAAACCTATCCCGTCTGGACGGTCACGCACCGGGAATCCAACAGCCAGCGTGGCCTTTTGCAAAATGTTTGTCCAGCATGGCTTGTCGAGGTACCCGTCCATTGAATAGTCTTGGACTGACAAACGGAAATATTGACCCCTAGAGGGGACCCAGGAATAGCATCCCGTCGTGAGGAAGGGACCGTCGGATAGATCTGATACAGCATGTCCAGTTTTCAATGCTTCTATCAAAGTATCGAGAACGACGAGTTCGCTGTCGCCCCATGTTTGAGCCACATAGTCCTTACAAGACATCATTTGCGCATTCCTCACGGAGCCCGTCAGTGTGATAACTTCGCGAAGTCCCTCGGCCCTCCCAGACAGTTCCTGCTGTATGAATTGGGGAGCGTTCCAAGACGGTCTAATCTCTACCACTTTTCCGAGTCGTTCCTCATCCAAAACAGTGGCAACCTGCTGCAGAATAGAACCTTTCAACGTCGCCCCTGCTTGTAGCAATTTCTCCACCACGTCATGCAGTCCCCTTTGTAGCGCCAGCATCAAAGTCGTAACTCCATAGTTTCCAGGAATATTGACATCAGCCCCTCTCTCTAGTAAGACAGTTATCATATCTAAATGTTTATGTTCAATGGCGATATGAAGAGGCGTGTTTGAATTTGAAGTTTTCTCATTCACATTGGCCCCGATCTCGAGCAGCTGCAGTACCGTATCTATATCATTTTCCCTCGCCGCTCTATGGATATCGGGCGGCCCTGAATTCCCATACCGGTATATCAGATGCTGGAATTGGATACTGCAGGAGGAGCAACGCTCAGCTTGACAGTTAGGACAAAATGCATCGATTTCATAATTCAAAGGTCCATAACTGCAACGGCAACAGAACCAAGATTGGGCAAGCGGCATTGGGGACAGACCTTATGAACTCGACGTTTGCTTTTTTTTTAAGGCATGCACGAGCTTCGGTCTATGATGAAGGAGTAAGAAGAAAAAGAAAAATAATTCCTGTCCGGGAAGGCTCCCTCATATATTGCGATCTAGGCTGGTCAGCCTTGCGGACTCGGCTCCCTACAACGGACAAGGCTGAGGGTCGTCCGTCGATACACTGTTTGAACGGCCGTCGAATATGGGATCGCACATCATCGACGTCAGTTCATATTTGTACTAGTCTAGTACGTATAGTCTTAACCAAATCCGGCTCTAGGGGGCAGAAACCGTTGATTGATGTATGTTCTCCCCGACATACTACGAGTACATACAGCATGGTGGGATCTGGAAAATCAGATGCTGTCGAGCTAGGAAATACCGCGCAGCCAATAAGAGATATCGGTTGCACCACTCCTGACGACAGTGAAGTAGAAAAAGCAAATACAATAAGCAAAATAAAAGAAGATACCTAACCGGAGATAACCGCAACCGAAAGCGCCTGGGATTCAAATCCCTTGGAGCTCACGATATGTGTATAACAGGCGCAAAAGCATCCGAATACTGACTAGACTAGAGGATGAGAGCCAAACAGAAAGAAATAAATCAACTTCTTGTCTTTCTTATCTATCACGTATTATTATCCTTAGTTAACACTCAACCTGGCGCCTTGTCAAGGATCAAACAGTCAAAGTCGCATTTATTATGCCCTTATCAGGCTTCCCTCCTGGAAATTATTTGCTATCAGCCTCTAAGGAGAGTTTGAAATTGAGACGCCACAGCATCGCCGACTTCTTGTGTGGATGCAGAACCTCCTAGATCTTTGGTACGAATCTCTAACCCATTATGATTGTGCGAGTCCAATGTCTTTCGTACAGCATCCTCCAGTAGATCTGCTTCTCGCGGCATACTGTTCGCCAAAATTGACTCCATTAACCATATCAGACTTGAGTGGAGACTGCTCAACCAAACTCGATGCACAGAAACGGCAAGGTCTAATATTCGCGAATGCATCTAGTCGCTGTCTCAGACGCAGAATGCCCTTTTCAGGATTGAGAGCTCCCGGCATATGTGCCCATTCTGGTTCCCCAACGGACCCCAGAAGAACTGCGTCGGTGGCAAGAGCGGCGTCCAGAACTTTGTCGGTAATGGGTTCGTTTGTCTTGTCTAGGCTCGCACCTGCGAGGAGTCCGTACCTTACTTGTACCTTGAAATCGGGCCTCTCTTCTACTAGAACAGTTAGCGGTTTCAGTGCTTCCGCTATGATTTCGGGGCCAATGCGATCTCCACGAAGCACTAGGAGTTTTCGAATTTCGGCCATATTACTGCGTAGATGCCAAGGTCGTAAAGCGTTGGTTGAGAAATTGTCAAATGAGGGGGGAGGGGGGATGCAGTAAAAGGACGAGATTAGAAACAACTGGAAACAAAGCATTCACTCAAATAAAAAAAAAATCTTGAATTGAATATATTAGCGAAACATGTTATCATTTGACTATCAGACAGCATTCATAGATCGACTTCGACGACATGCATAGCGTTCTTCCGGCGGGACAATCCGAGAGTTAAGGTACATTGATCTGTGCAACCACAAACTCATGATATTATTCCCTCCGAAAATGACTTGATTAATCTTGTAGTAGCGAACTTCATCTCAGCTTGAAATATACGACTTCAGTCCAACACACAAGTGACGGCTTACGACAAACACATCCGTTTGAAATTCTTACTGCAATCTAAGTAGACTATGGCTCCAAGACTCGAAGGGAAAGTTGCCATCATCACTGGCGCTGCTTCCGGCTTTGGCAAGGGCATTGCTACAAAATTTGTAGAAGAAGGCGCCAAAGTCCTCATTGTTGACTTGTCTGAAGAATCGGGCCAGAAAGTCGCCAAAGAACTTAGTTGCGAGTTTGTCGTTGGCGATGTCACAAAACGAACGCACTGGCAAGAGATACTACGCAAATCGCTAGAAATCTTTGGGGGTTTGGATATTGTCGTCAATAATGCCGGAGCCACTTACGCCAACAAACCGACCACTTCAGTCACGGATGCAGATTTTGATCTCGTTATGAATGTCAATGTCAAGTCGATATACCTGTCAACGGACGTCATTGTGCCGTATTTCCTCGATAATAATCGCCCTGGAGTCTTTATTCAGATCAGCTCAACGGCGGCAATCAGGCCACGGCCAGGATTGACGTGGTACAACGCATCCAAGGGGGCGGTTAGTATTGCATCCAAGTCAATGGCCGCGGAATTTGGCTCCAGGCAGGTGCGATTCAATACTGTCTGTCCGGTGGTTGTAAGCACGGGAATGTGAGTTATACACCATATACCATGAAAAAGGTATTTCCAAACCCCTAACGTATAAACAGGACACATCTTTTCCTCGGAAAGCCAGATACAGAGGAAAACAGAGCAGCCTTTGTGGAAACCATTCCACTCCGTCGCCCTTCAACGCCAGCTGATGTAGCCAATGCATGCTGTTACCTCGCCAGCGATGAGGCGGCATTCATTACAGGGGTTGATTTGGAGGTATGTACACACTATACCATTGATGTTCGAAGTTTACTATGAGAGTAATATACACCAGCGTACGTCGGATGACTAACTTTCTTCTGATAGGTCGATGGCGGACGATGTATATGAGCCAGTCACCATCGTCCGGAGGATAATCGCTGAGCTTACGCCGATATACTATGAATATAATCGATTCGTTTTGTCTTGCTTGCTTATGTGCACATGTCTTGGTGCGGTTTCAATGCCAATACATGTACTTGCCTACCAACCTTGGATCTCGGATATTATATGTGGTTCGGAATAAATACTGAATTCTCATAGTGTAATAACTACATAGTTTGCGTTTCAAAGTACCATTATCTTTATATGAATCAAATATGAGCACTAAATAGCATAAGGATAATAATGTATTCCTCGTATTCGAATCATGCGGGGGTTAAACTTTGTGCGGGATTTGAATTTCGGAGTGTACCACCCCCAATAATGCTGATCTTGGATTCTTGGCTGCGTTCGAATTGACCAGCTTTGGAAGGCAATCTACGGAGTACAGTCATGCTATTCTCCGGTATGAAGGACTATGAAGGTCTTCACTGGGAAGGGGTTCCGGATTGGAGTCATACGAAGCTCATGCATTGACAAGTCAAGTATCATCACCCTAATATCCTACCTAGCCTTCGTCCTCTTTCAACTCCAACTTTGACTCTCAGAAAAACTCAAATTCAGACTGGCTGGATGCGAATTAAGTTTCTCGCCATGAGGCCCCGCATAATTTTCTGGCTCAGGCTGGGGGAGTTCAGAGATTGCGTACGAAGCCTTCCGAATACTTTCAACTGAGAGTATCAGGAAAAGTCAACGTGCACAACACAATGAAGTCTCCCTTATCTCAGTCAGACGATGCTAGATTAAACGCAAAGGCGGGTAGATATCTGTGACCTTCTCCCTTTACTTAACCCAGCCGAACATATCGAATACTAACGGCATCGAGCAGATGACTAAAAAGCGATACCCATGCAGCAGCTGTGATCTCTCATTCAGTCGCCCAAGCCATCTAGATCGACATGTAGCATCTCATAATCCTCGCCATCAGCGGAATTACGTCTGTTGTACTCATTGTGACAAAGGGTTTGCGAGGAATGATGTATTGTTACGACACATGCGGGCTGTACATCAGGTCGACACTCCTAAGCGAAGTGCTCGAAAATCATGTCTACAGTGCATTCGAAGAAAGTTGAGGTGCGACCGGGCACAGCCATGTCAATCATGCATCAATTCGCGATCGCAATGTGCATATCATCACGAACTCATGCCATCTTCATCCTCCACTCCACCGGAGTCGACACCACCTGAACAACATGATGATGTTTTGCAAGACACAGTACCCCAGACGCTACCAGTTCAAACCAGTCATTCACGCTTCGAGAGTCCTCTTACTCCGGAACAGGAAAGCAACTCAGCTTCGGGCGAAGTTGACTTTCCGCGTCATGCCAGACCTGCCGAGAGAAGAAATTTCTTGGAACCGGAGAGCAGTGACTTTACTGCTTACTATGCAGGGAAAGGTTTCTTGCCCAGTTTCACCACTCAGTCTCAATCGGATATCGAGGAGTCTATTATTTATTCACTATCTCGTGACGATGTGCCTGCGAGTATGAATCCAGGGTCCGGAGGGCCAGACTGGCTGGACTTTCAGCTTCAAGAACCAACAATGCAGCAGGAATCATCCGCTATGACAAGCACATCCCATTCTGTCATACCTTTAATAGATTTCAATATTGGAAACAGTCAGGGATATGGAAATAACACCGCCGGGTTGGAGGTCCATGACCCGGGAACAGTCTCTGTTGATAGTATAGGAAACTTCACAAATCTCAATAGTCAGTCTCTTCCCACCTCGCAGCAGTGGCTATTTGATCAGAACCGCGAACGGTTCCCACCCCGTTGTCAACTACCACCTCTCCGCGACATCCTACACGGGAGTATTGCCTCGGCTTATGGGAGGAATGTGGCTGCATTAGAAGAACTTGTTCAACTTCTCTCTGTGTCTTATATTCCAAGGCTAGACAACTCATCATACGACGTCACTAGGCTTGCTGCTTTTCATTTGTTGAAAGAGGCCGTTGACAGATTCTTTGCCGACTTTCATCCTATCCTGCCTTTTAACTTCACGTCTCTCTCTAGAGGCAGAAAAGGCAGATTTGCAGCCCTCAACCAACATGGATGACGTGCATGCAGAATGGATACAGTGGATCGATCGGGAACGCGAAAAGCGAGTCACTTGGGCGTCCTTTGAGTACGACTGCAGCCGCGCCGCACTCACGGGCCGCCGTGGTGCCGTCGACCTTGGGGAATTTCCATTGAGGTTCCCCTGTGCTGAGGCCTTATGGGAAGCCCCATCTGCCCAAGCGTGGAGATCTCTCTCACTACACTCGTATTCCGGCATATCTGTAGCAACTGCTCTAGAAAGAGTGATGGCCGGAAGACTTCTACCCAACGGGTTGTCGTCGTGGGGGAAAAGATTATGCAGTCAGATCATTGGGCGGCTGTTATCGGATATTAAGCAGCTCGAAGTCGCATACCTCAGCAAGGCTTTGCGTCTCCCGTCTTTGTTGTCTGTTCAGCAGCAAGCTAAATTGGCTCTACTTGAGGGGTTTGAAAATCTTGGGCGTTCCACCGAGAATCCAGTTTCAAGCAAAGAGTTGATTGATCACGTGTAATACTACTCCTTTTCCACGTGTATCTGGTATTCTTTTGGGTACTAATTAATATCCACGTAGTATCTCGCGCTTGATTGTTCATTACTGCAATCTTTATAGTTCAGACGACGTGATGGAGCTTGTGGTTTATATTGTCCCATGCAGCACAAATTTTGGCTATTGCCAATCAATATCTTGTTTCCGCCGCTTGCGAGATTCTGCGCGTCTTTATGGGGTCCATATTTCTGATGGCGTTTGCAAAATATAGCAAGAACAACCCCTACTACGCCGAACTTGAGAAGAATGACCTACCATTCGTCAAATTAGATGATATTGAACATACAAGGGGGTATCAGAGCCAACTCGTCGGTGATTGGATTCTCCATGGCGGGCCGGCTTATATAACTGGCATCGACGATAACTAACTTAGTTAACTATTTAACTATACCTAATGAAACATTCGCCAGTCATGTCAGCAACCGAACCCAGGGCCTTTTGCAACGGATACAATACTGGGGTTTGTCTCGTAAGTTTGTTCGGATACTTCGGATTTTTGAGGCTTCCAGATGAGCAGCTGCTGGCAAGCAATGATTTGCAAAATATCTTCATAGATTTTGATTAAGCCCAGGCCATTCTAAATAGTTCATATTAAACAAGATGAGACCACCACCCACAAGAACAGATATTCCTTCAAATGAAATAAAAAACGGTCGACTTCAGATCACGCGGCCTTCTGAACCTGATTAATGCCAGCCTTTCCCATTTCACCACCATCTTCCATGTGCAAAATATCCTGCCTTTTCAAAACTCATCTAGCCCTCTGCGTTGATCTTCCGGTATATCATTGAAATGCACAGCAACATCATCACCGAATTTGGCGCCAATCTCTTCCAAAATAAAAAAATAAAAAAGGCTGCGCAGTCTCTGGCCAGAAGAAATAAACCTTAAAAAAATCATGATTGGCTTAACCTAGTGTCTAAGAAATTCATGATTGGTCCGTTCCATGTCTGAGAAAAATAAGCCGGGATGGGGTCCAAGACAAAACCAGAACCGTTGGACCCACGTCAAAAGGCTAGATTTGGGCTGCTGGGCCTTGTTAAGCTCAACCCAGTACCAGGTAGATCCTTGGTCGATATTCTATAATTAGCGAATATAGAAATAAATAAATACAACATCTATACTAAGATATCTGAAGCAGCAGAAATAATGCTAAGCAAGACCTTGGAACTGTCTTATACGGTACTTTATAGTCTAATTTGTTATGTCTTACGGTCTTTGACAGTCAGGCAATGGAATTTCATCATTAGCATTTAATATCCAGATAAGATGCCCCATCGTTCCAAGGTCCTACTTCGTATTGTTTCTACTCTTTTTTAATGCCTCGGTATAGATGCTCTATGCATAGAGGTTATTCTCAGCTGTCTTAAACCTTGTATTAAGAATTTTAGATACTAGGCCCTACTATTGAGTAATAATATACCAGTAAGACAGAGATATAAAGTTCTTAATATCCCTCTAGTATTTCTTAACTATCTTAGACTATAGTTATTATTATTATGTATCTATAATATTAAATAAAATGCATACCTTATTTACTATCCTTATTACTATAGGTGCTCTTTCTTCCTTAGTCTCGAGTAACCAGGTCGTTGTTTTTAATAAATGCACCTATCCGGTTTATGCCTGGACTCAGGGCCCTGCTGGGAGTCAAAATATTGTAATTGAGTCAAACAACCATTATGTAGAAGCAATGTATCAATCTCCTGGTGGTGTAGATTTAAGGTTTACTACCGTCCCAGATGGTCTATTAACCTCCTCAGCTCTAGCGCGCTTCACCTATAACATTGTTCAAGAACGAGAGCAGATATGGTATGCTCTTACTAATCTCTATGGAGACCCCTTTTTCGACCGTCCCGTCACGATGATGCCTGTGAACCCCAGCGGCTACTTGTGCAGAAAGATTAGATGGCCTAGCGGTGTACCAACAACAACTGGTCGCACTAGGGTGAATTGGTGTGGACCATATACAAGTTTCCATCTCTATCTTTGCGGTGGGGAGGTCTATGATGATAATGGGCAGACAGAAGAATCGGCACGGATTGAAGACGCGAGAAGTGCGAGAATTGGTGCAAGAATTGATGCAAGAATTGGTGCAGTTGGATAAGTGAGAAAGTGGGTGATGAGATCGGTGGAAGGAGATGAGGACGACGTACTCCCGGGGGAGAGCTGGCGGACGTGTTCGCACTGTTTGTTTATTTGCGGCTTCATTGTTTGGCCGTGTTTGCCTCCCGCGGCTGTGCACCTTTTGTATTGATGCCTGCGGGTTCAGGCACACACATGGATAGAAGCCCTTAGACCGTAGCTAGCTACAGCAGGTATATCAAATCTAACTAACTATATTAACACAAGAGGATTCTCCCTGTATAGCTAATATGAGATCTAATAAAGAAAAGATAAGATCATCTACTGATCATTTTACCCCCTGAGCTGCTAACCACGCCTAGCTCCCCAGATTTTTGTTAGCCGTAACCTCCGACACAGCATTGGTTTTGGGCGAAAACCAATATACAGGGACATAGGACTGTGTTGAACCAATAGATGTGATTATAATAATATCAGAATTTAAAATAATAATAATAATAATAATAATAATAATAATAATAATAATAATAATAATAATAATAATAATAATAATAATAATAATAATAATAATAATAATAATAATAATAATAATAATAATAATAATAATAATAATAATAATAATAATCCAAAGACCGCTGACTCAAATGAGTTAGTTGTACGATGCCGCATGCTTGAAGCCAACTCAAATCAGTCAGTCCTCTGTCTGCCCATTAGTTAGTTACGGTAGTTAGTTAGTTAGCAAAGGTCGGGTTACGGCCGCGGGTTACCAGACCCCACCCCTAATAACCCGGTTATCTGACCTCAGATTCGCATCTGACCCCAGACCCCTAAATAACTAGGGGATATCTGAAGCAGCAGAAATAATGCTAAGCAAGACCTTGGAACTGTCTTATACGGTACTTTATAGTCTAATTTGTTATGTCTTACGGTCTTTGACAGTCAGGCAATGGAATTTCATCATTAGCATTTAATATCCAGATAAGATGCCCCATCGTTCCAAGGTCCTATAGGCTTCGTATTATTTCTACTCTTTTTAATGCCTCGGTATCGATGCTCTTAGAGATTCATAGAGGTTATTCTCAGCTGTCTTAAACCTTGTATTAAGAATTTTAGATACCTAGGCTATTGAGTAATAATATACCAGTAAGACAGAGATATAAAGTTCTTAATATCCCTCTAGTATTTCCTAACTATCTTAGACTATAGTTATTATTATTATGTATCTATAATATTAAATAAAATGCATACCTTATTTACTATCCTTATTACTATAGGTGCTCTTTCTTCCTTAGTCTCGAGTACCGAGGTAGTTGTTTTTAATCAATGCAACTTTTCAGTTTATCTCTGGCCTTCTCAACGTCGTCCTGGGGGTGACAGTATTGTACTTGAGCAAAACCGCCAGCATTGGGAACTAATGCGTCCATCTTTTGGTGGTGTAGATTTAAGGTTTACTACCGTCGCAGATGGTCTATTAGTCTCCGCACCTCTAACGCGCTTCACCTATAACCTTCTTCAAGACTTTGGGCAGATATGGTATGCTCTTACTAATCTCTATGGAGACCCCTTTCTCAACCATCCCCTCATAGTTAAGCCTATGAACCCCAGCGGTCACGATTGCAAAACGATTAGATGGGCTCGTGGTGTACCGCCATCTGGTCGCGCTAGGATTACTTGGTGTGGACTATATACAAGATTACACGTCTATCTTTGCGGTGCACGTGATGATGATAATGGGCAGACAGAAGACTGATTTCTGAGTTGGCTTCAAGCATGCGGTAGTTATCGTACAACTCATTTGAGTCAACGGTCTTTGGATTATTATTATTATTATTATTATTATTATTATTATTATTATTATTATTATTATTATTATTATTATTATTATTATTATTATTATTATTATTATTATTATTATTATTATTATTTTAAATTCTGATATTATTATAATCACATCTATTGGTTCAACACAGTCCTATGTCCCTGTATATTGGTTTTCGCCCAAAACCAATGCTGTGTTGGAGGTTATGGCTAACAAAAATCTAGGGAGCTAGGCGTGGTTAGCAGCTCAGGGGTAAAATGGTCAGTTATCTTTTCTTGTACATAGGAATACGTACTCTTAATATTTATTAAAATCTCCACGGCAACATCTGTCAGAGAATCAAGAAAGTCACAGCCAATAGATTAGACGCTAGTCTACGGACACTAATGCACGATGGAACAAAGGATTATCCGTAACCATAGGGTTAGGGTAACATACATAGCGAAATACTAACGAAGTGACATGCTCGCTCGAACATATCACTCATATCAGTCTGCTAGGCAAATGATATGATCGCTATGTCAACGATGGAATATATGAGGACACTCATTTACCATGTATTTAGTTTTACTCTATCGTCTTGAATTAACTGTTTAACCTTGAGTATACCATTGCTCATAGATCTAGTTAAACCAGGGCTATCTTGTTTATTACTTTGGCTACCTGCCCTTTCCTAAGCAGAATACCACCGAACCGCCGTTCAGTGACGAGTTTACTCTGATCTAGACGCTTGACAAGCACCGGTTTACGACAACATCTTTATTAGATCTCATATTAGTTATACATTCTAGCAGTAGAACTAACTGGTTATTTAAGTTAGTATACGTTGTGCCGGTTAGCGGGGCGCTCGTTTCGGCCCCCGACCAACCAGCGCGCGGAACGGAAAATGTGATTGCCCGATCCAGTATTTTGCGGGGCCGTGGCAGTAACGTGGTTACCGGATTCGGTCTAGTCAGCACTCTCGCCGCTTTAACGAGGGAGGCCCCACCACATGACGCCTATATAAACTCCAAGTGCGTCCTCGAAGGACGACCGTCACTTCCACGTCCGTTTTTTCCCCCCGACCAGTGCAGCAATCTGACAACCGCCTTGTATTTGCCTGGTGAGGCATGAGAGCAATCGCCGATCTCAAACCACCCCTCTCCTCTCTTACTTTTTCTACGGATCCACTTTGTGCCTGAAGCGCCAGCGCTTTCCGACACGATGGAATGATTTGATTACCTGCTGTTCAGCTGGAGATGGAATACGGACTTGGAAAACTATCGCGAGTCATGACGCAATATCCATAATATCTCATGAAAGATATCTTCAGAGCAAGATTTGTGACGGTTGACTCCAATCTGGCGACTTGATCCTGCTTTTTTTCCCTCCTTTTTCCGGCTTCATTAGGCAGAACATTTTGCCGCAGCTACTGCATTAGCTGAATTCGATTCAATGGCTGAGCCTGTTAATCTGGATTCAACTATTGCGGTAGCGGGATTGCCCGATCCGAGCCATGTCAGACCGGGTTCCTTTTTGATGCGTCGTCACGCCGTCCACCCGTGTGATAGGCATGGTCCACTGTTACAACCAACGCCCAGGCAGGGTAGAGGCCAATGGCAAAAATACCGCATGGTCTATTTCAAAGGTCAGTAACAACCCAATTGAGAAAAATACCGCGATTCTATGCGTTATTGGCCTTCATGGCCCTCTATCTCCAAGGCGACGGCTTGATTCATGCGTCATGGCAGGTGATTAAAAGACAGTCCATCCACAAATGGGCCAACATCGCCTCGATTGTAGAACAAAAGGGGCTTGCTGGAAAGTGGATCACACCTTCGCGAAATACGAGGATATTCAGCCATTCTGAGTCTCACAGTCTATGGATCTCCAATCGGACGACTAGATACAATACCGGACAGCAGCTGAAGCTGACACAGAGATAATCTATACCTGGATGCGGACAGCACTGCCTCGATTGTGGGACGAAAGTTACACCGAGCACGACGACGAGCTGTGTTGGGCATGCTGCTGACCCATTTCTCATTTTTGAGCTGCAGTGTGCATTCATTGATTGGAGGGCAATCGACTACTGATGACGACGACTCCATTCGCAGTGCTAGGGTCTCATTTTGACGGAGTACAACAAATGAAGCGGCAAGGGCGGTTCATCGAATTCGAGGAGAATTAGCAATGATTGTCGCCAGGCCAACTATTGCACGGTCAGATGGGTATATAAACCGTCATAGCACGCGGTCTGAAGCACAAAATCGATCAAGAAGCTGATCTGTTCTGCTACAAACCCCTTCATAGAATATAACCATGGCCGTCACCTTGAAAAATATCAAATTCTATAATCCCTATTCTCTCCCTACACGGCCTTCGAAACGCACGTCTCCCAATCACAATCACACTTCAATCCCTCATCATACATCAAAGAGCACTGATCCTACCCCGAATCATTCCACACTCCCCTTCTCTCCGTTCTCACAACTAGCATTACCTCACCCCTTACCTCCTCGGCCACCAGCTACCTTTCCCTCCAGTCATCATACAGCATCTGCAACTCTCTATGTCCCCTCTAGCATATCGCATACACCTGATCCTCGTCCTGTGTGCAAGAATGATTTTGATCGAGCGTTGGATGACTTCTTGCCCGCTGGCGAGAAAGAAGAGGATAGGGAGCCCTCCAGTCGCCTTCCTATACAAGGTAAATCTTAGAGTCAGGAAGATGAAATGTTCTTAGCTTACATGAAGTAGATCAGAGGAATGAGAATCATACTCATACCCCTTTGTCTGATCCAGAGATTTTGACCGAAATGACAGTCAGCTTGCTATCATCCAGCTGCACTCTACGGAACCCCGTGACATCGCTAGCAGAAGCGAAGTCCACGCATCCAAAGCCACGTCATGAGTCGCAGCCACCGGAACAGCCCAATGATCTCGCGTGCACAACATGCACAACATCTATGGATACACCGCCGGCATTCTGTACCTCTGAATCGCATACATCAGCGCCTCACGAACCCAACCATGATTCGACGCATACGACCATACAAGCCTCCACACAGGATTCATCCGTACCCAATCAAAAACCGGTCTCAGTTCATAGCCCCGAATCTGGCGGAGCCATCTTAGGAAACGAAAGTATGGACTCTCAGGGAAGCTCCGGAGAATCAGAGCGTCCATTAGGAGATTTCTCAAAACGAAAGAGAAGTACATCAGCACACTTGTCTTGTCCGCCCACTCCGCTGGTTATCGTCCCAGATCTCTCCCGTTCTGCTTTAATGTGCAAAATGTCTAGTTGGCAGAAGTCCAACCGTTCGCAGTACTCAGAACGGATGGTCGAAGATCCTCACGAATCGGGCTCAGCTCCTTCTGACGACGAGAACGATGCAGACTATGTCGATCACTCCGAGACAGAAGCCGCCAGCGAAAGCTTGCACCCATCTAAGCGTCGCCGTAGAAGTCCAGGCGACGCTTCATCAGCCTCTCAAGGAGAACCTAAAAAGTCATCCTCGGAGTCCCCGCTGGCGGATCAACCTGAGTCACCACAAGAAAATTCGAGTCCGGAAAGTGAATCAATTCCTATCCGGGGTTACCTCCGATTACGAACTAAGGGAAGCGAGGTCATTTACACTTTGGAGTTCTCACAGACACATATTTCCTCATTATTCACAGGCGAGCAGATAGAGTCCCCTCGATCACACCAGCGGGCGGCCTATTCCGCGACAAAGACTCCATATTCGCCTGAGGAGGATGCATATATCATTGACCTAAAAGCTAAGAATCTCACCTGGGACGAGATCGAAGATCAATTTGCGGAACGATTTCCATACCGGAAAAAGACATCGCTACAGGTGCGTTATTGTACCAAGTTGAACCCCTTGACGAAAGAAAGTAGAAAACGACGAATTAAGAGTTGTCGGTAGTCACGCTTCCGACCAAATTTAATATAGCATGATCAACTAGACTAGAAGCATCAAAGCAATACTATCATCTGTAGCACTATCCACTAGCGGGCAAGCCGACTATCACACCAGCTGATTGATAGTTCGTTGATTAGATATTTTCTCGCCGGTTGATGGCGAACACTACCTTAAAGAGTTCAGTCTCATTTCAATGAAGGCGCAGGTTGAAAGTGAGTTTCCACAAGAGCGGCAATCAATAGAATTTTACATAGCAAGCGATCGCACGGCAAGGCGCTGTATGGGATGAAGAAGAGGGTGAAGACACGGGGAGAACAGGTTGAATCAAAGTTGTGCATTTCTTGCACTGCAATTTTAGTGTCTGCAAGGAACTGAAAAACCGTGGTGTGCCTAACGGGAGCTAAAACGGCCCAATGGCGTGGAAGAAGCCCTTTTTGGGATCTAGTGATGACGAAGTGGAGGCAAAGTATGATCGTGAAGAATTTCCATGTCTTCATGGCATTCGAATCGCTACAGTTATTCAGGACTGTTGGGATGAGAAATACGAGAACACTGGTCAAATTATAGAATCCCTAGAACTAGCACTAGAAAGAACGACGGCGGAGAAATCACTATCCATGCTACTTCGAGTAAGTCACCTATTCAGTTAATAAAGTCTTTCTTCACGAGTATATACGCTAATTCGCGAAGATTCTGATACACAGAGTGGAGAGCCCATTCCTGCTGATGGCGCAGATCACGACGACATGAGTCTACCGCATGCGAATGATGTAGTTATGAATCCGACGGAATCACTGAGTGTTGGTCTGCTCAAAGAGAGTATCGATACAGTAAGAACCAGGACATTCTCAGTGCAAGGCAGACGCTTAATCCGGATTCTTCTTTGGACATCATCCTCAGTGAAAGCCGGGAAACTAGTCCAGTAGTACGGACAGAAAATATCAAGGGTACACCATCATCATCTGGTGAACGAAACGGAGTCTGCACACATGAGAACAATTCAGTTAGAGTCATCATACCTGCAGCACGGACTCCGAAGCCACGCACCAAAAAATCAGATAAACGCCATCGTCGTGGACGTCCTAAGAGGCAAATACCCAGAACGACTCCATCCGACGAAAGTGACGGGGCTGACGACTCGGAAGATGATGATTAATTACGTTGAACGGACACCACAATTCGATGACCGGTACCATCCTTCCAAAAAACCGAGACAGTTCCCCGTCACGAATAATGATCGCACTGATGTGGGAGCTGCCGTCGATTAGAGGGATAGTCGCATTAGAAGTGAACTCATTCAAATTTTCGCCGGTCAACACAGTTTGCTTCATCAAGAATGCGATGGGTTCATTTATTGCGGGGTGCGAAAATAGAAGTGATCTAAAATGAAATGAGGCTACGGCAGGCGGGTACTACACAAAACGCAAAACCACCGCTGGCAAATATAGTCTCCCCTTTCCTAATTAAATATTCCTACAATGCAGTATCCATGCCCATGTTAAAGTAAGAACAACTCCAGAGTTGCGATGTAAACATGACACTTCAGTGCCCAAGAAGTTCCAATCAAATCCATCATGAATAGGAAAATCATCTGGGAGAGGTAAGTCTGAAGCAGCCACATCCCCGGTATCCGTTGCGGAATCCCGACAGTCACTTAAATCACATCTTCTAGATCTCGTAGAAGCTCCTGTGCGGATGCATATTCCTTATGCCAGCACTTCCGAGTGATAGAGCTGCATGCATGTACTTCCTGTGGGAATTGGCACTTCGCAAACCTGTCCTGAACCTTTTCAAACCATCCATCTTCTCCATCCACAATCTCAGGAAAGACTGCGTGACGCATCATGATAAAGTAGATAGTACACCCTAGCGCAAAGAGGTCGGTTTTAATGTCCGCTTCGAAAGGGTCATCACGGGGGCAATAAAACCTGCAAGGTTCGCCACTTCCACCGTCAAGTAGTACCTGTCCATCTGGCGAAATTTGTTTACCTTGAAAGTCCGATAGCTTAAGATGAAGTTGTTTATCGAGGAGAAAATTCGTCGGCTGGATATCACAATGAATAACTCCATGAGTATGAACCCACGCAACCGCCTCAGATGCCTCTCGGCACCAGGTTACTTGCTGCTGAATCGAAGAACATAACATGGATCCTGATTCAAGTATAAACTGAGCCAAGGTTCCGTAGAAAGCACGCTCCAAGTACAGCCCTTCTTCTGAAAAGGCCTTCAGTCCTATGATCCGCTCATGTGGTCCAAGAACCTCAAGAAGTCGTCTCTCCACGTCGAGTCGGCCCATGTCCCCACCAGGCGCAAGAGGGTACTTCAATACTGTGAATTCATCTATTTCTCCAATGAACGCACTGCTTCCAGAAGCAATGACTCGCTTTACTCTAGCTGGCCGATAGTGTTGGTATACAACCACTTCTGTGTCGTTTAACATAGCAGACCACAGTGATGGGACGAAAGAACTTGAGAAGAGATAAATGTTTAGTGGAATAAGCTATTGAATGGAACTGGCTGGAGATGTGTTAAATAGCAGCGACCGCCAAGACATTTAGTGGCGCTTAACTCCATTTTTGAGACGCTTCTGGTCTTACCATCAGAAAGGCGGTGAAGATACCGACCTATAAGGAAGCGCCAATGCTTGCCCTTGCGTATATATAACCGTCCAACCCCAGGTAATGCCGTAGGCATTACTTGTGTTGCCTTTTAGTTTAGAGGGTTACTACTTCTTGGGTTACACCATCCACGAAATCAGAGACAAATGAGAAGATGTTTTGATATATCTCTAGATTAGATTTTCCTTTATTTATTACTAGCTAGCATGTGAACTCGATATTTTACCACTTAACGAGCGCCATAGTTTCCGGTCACTAAGGATGGCGCTAAATGTATTTATAATATAATACCAAACAAGATCGATGCTATGTATCTGAACTACAACGATAAACCAAATACCACGGTACCGAAAAAGAGAGATTCCCTTAATGGGGCATTCTGGTAATGGTTTGTAACGGTTGCGAACGTTCTGTTTTCGCTCGAAATAGCACCATCTTTCCTAACAGTCTGAACTGCAAACGAACGTAACCGATGAACGACTCGATTTGTGGCTAGTCACAGCCCCTGAAGAATGGTCAGAAGCAAAGCAAATATTAATTAACGTGGAGTACATGCATATAAAAGGACGTATCTAGCACTTGGGACATATATGTCCTGGAACTCTCACTCTGGATGATCCAAGGTAGACATCCTTGTATCCCGTGCAGTTCTTGCCTCCCGGATTGCTGCACTGAACAAACACAGGATCAGGTATTTCATGCTTTGGCGTAGCAGTACAATTTTGATATATCTTGATGACGTTGCGTCGCTCGCAGCCACAGGGCATGATGTAGGCTTGAGGTAGTTATTCTTTATGGATTGAAAGTGAATTGGTGCGGTAGAGGATACAGCTTTGGAATTAGAGCAATGCTAGGGTTTCTCAAGTGCAATAAGGCCTATTTATATTCACTTCTGATACGTTATGTTGGTACTCCCAAATTGTCGCAGTTCACTAGAGATTCTGCTATACAATAGTTACGAATTTGGGAGACGCACAGGACCCGCGCAGCCTTGGCTTTTTGTCTCATTATGTCTCGTCGCGTCTTCTATTGTTTCATATTGTTTCATTGTTTAAATATTGTACACGCAAGTGGAGTGGCGCCGATAAGGTGTTTGATTGGTAGTTATCGCTTGTTACTCTAATTTTGGCCCCCACGCACCACTTCACAGCTATTAATACCGCGCCTTAGGCACCTTTCCTTCAAACATTTTCATTTTATTTCATTTTCTCTCCCTTTGTTTCATATAATTTCATTTAGCGCATGCACACGATGTCAGCGGTAGATGAGTTCTTCGAGTCACTTTCAAAAACAGCTATTGCACTAGACCGGGAAAAGCTATTTCTCGATAAAAAACAGTATAGCAAGCTCAGATCTGCCTATATCCTCCGTCATCACGGCTACAGTGGTGAACATTTTTCACGAGCTGTAGCAAGCAGATATGATCGGGCTGAGCAGCATCTAAAAAACGCATCGTCTCTTGGGAACGGGGAACTCTTATTGGTTGCAACTACAAAGACTATTTCACAATTAGGCCATTTCAAACATGAGGACCTATTCCCTCGACTCGAAACGTGGTTCAAGGACCATCCAGTGTCAAAGACGCTAGAGACAGCGGCATTAGGACAGCTTGATATTGTGAAACGGGATATTGAAGTTGGGCAGCTAGGTATTGGCTTGGTGATTTTATCCTCAATCAGAATCCTGTTAAGTAAATAATACAGGCCGAAAGCGGAGGCAGCGTCGAGCTCTGAAAGCTGCCCGTGAAGATGAGTCTCAGGCCTCACAATTTATTTCAGATCTAAGCGATACTATAATCGCGCAACAGAGTTCAAACATACGATCACCACAAGGTATGCATCAATCCCAAACCATAAACGCATCGAAGAAGACGGGCACAAAACTTACTTAGAGATAGAACCCCCTCAAAATTCAGGTTCGAACCTCAAAGTTTCCTAGTATACAAAACGAAGATCCTTACAGAATCTAGGTGTCGAAGAGAATCACGCTTTAGCAGCAGCTGATCAAGAGACCATACCGTTTCAAACATCCCAGCTTCAAAGCTTCCTTTCGAAGTACCAAGCTGAATTTCCGCAGTTGCAAGTAGTCTCTGAATTGCTCAAATTCAGCAGTCCAAATCATTATCTGACTTATCCGTGGTTGAATCTTGCGCCGCCTTTTATTCACATCAATCTGGAGTTGCCAGTCGGAATGAGTGTCAAGCTCGAGTTGTCGATGGAGCTTAGTTATTTTTTTATCTGGGAACTCTCGAATTCAAGCGCGGCGAACTTGGAAACATCGAATTGACGGCTGGCCTAAGATCAAGCAGGTTCTGCCTTCATCCAAAATCAAGATTCGAAATCCGTTGCCCGAATTTGGTCCAGTCGGAAGAATTTCCACCTTGCCAGTGCCGACTTGAGTATGAACTGCCCCCTTTCCACCACTCTCGTCTATGAGAATTGCATAGGCTGTATCAGAATTCACATATCTCCCCGTAAAGCGAGTTTCTTCAAGAATCACATCCATGTTCTATAAATTATTACCAGCACCAGTAAATTATATATTATATATTCGACATACTGTGAGTTGTTTCACCTCCTCCTCAAGTTCTCGGTCATTTGCCGAATTCGCTTTCTGAAAATGTGTCTCGCTCATACTTGGGTAGGCTCGGAGGTATCCGGAGTAATGTCAAACGCACGGCTTCGATTATAGCGAACCTTTTAGAATAATGATTAGCTAGCGGTGCCTGTAAAGTACCAGATTGTTTCTTACCTTTGCCAACGGACATGTTATGTAAGTGAGTGAAAAGAACTTTTGGAACTTTTGATGAACAATATTTAGCGGGGAAGGAACCGCAGGTCGAAGTTGGGCACGAAAGGAAAGAGTCTGTCATGTGATTTTCAAAATTGAATACCCGACTGCCATGGTAGCATAATAAACACAAAATAAACATATCCATACACGTTTAAGATTCGACAGCTATTCCATCAATGTATTTTGTGCTACGTTTTTTTCTTCATGCGGCTCTCCGGGTATTTATCAAAATTTGCTAGGTGCATCAGAGTATCCCTATTAAACAAAAGGTTTCATCTTGTTTCATTGAGTTTCATGTTTGCTTTTTTTTTGCCCCTCCCTGCCGCCGTGTCTACGATATAATCCCTGCATACTTGCTGTACCCATCAACCGTGACATGAGGATGCCAACCATTGATTTCATGAAGGCGACACCGAAGCACTATTATAACTGACTGTTTGTTTATCAAAAGAATAAGGTATTATAAGTTTGAATAGATTACATCACGAATCCAGACTTTCCGCTGCCATTTGCCCGAGCCTGCAACAAGAAATGTGGACAGCCACGGGCGAAGTGGCGTTTCTAGTACGTAGAATCATTGTCAGCTTTCTGTCATAGCGGTACAGACAAACAGTCAAATGATGATATCTATCTTCGGACTTTCTTGTTTAATAAACTATTTAACTTTCCTTCCTCCTTCTGTGCAGCGATGAGTTCCCACAGGTCATTCAAAGACACGTGCTCCAATATACTTCCGTAGACCTCCCTTATCTCATTTTCGTCCAATGCCCTTCCTAAGAGCGACTCTAGAGCTTGCTTTCCTCCTTGAATCAAAAACAGTTCCTCAACAAATATATGTCTCCACTGGACGATCTCAGTACCCTCGGAAATTTTCATCTCTACTGTTGCTCCTTTCATGTTCACTCCATCTCGAGTGAAGTGGCTCACAGTGAAGTCCTGATTTACCCGTTCATCTAACGACTATAAATTTGATTAGCAAGAAGATTCTCACAGAATTCCAGTAATCACATTACTTGCGGCAGCTGCTCCATCGACTCGAGCTGTTGATACGTGTGGTGATTCTTGGATGATTGAGTGAATGGACGTGGATAGGGCTGCCATTCGATCAGACGTATATGGCCTCGTTTGACAGCGGCAGTGGGAGGCGGTGGCATCGGTTTGGTTGCTTGATACCCCCCATATTCACTAGTGAGGGTTCTTCCCTAATGCCCATGTGTCAGCTTCTTTAAGCAAAGGGATAAAGAAACAAAAGGCATCTCACCTGCAGCTCTTGCGACAGGGGTTGAGAAGGGGCATCGGATGAATGCCATCCCAAATGACCAAACAAGCCAGAGAGCCACGAAAAACAGCACATAATGCTTATCCGTGCTAAAATTCTGATCAGAGATTGAAAACTGCCTATGCAGTCTGGTTTGAAATGATGGGCACTATTTCGGGGGGTTCGGCTGACCAGGTTTCTTTACACCGGTAGTATCATATGCTCCTCTACCACGTATTAGGCAATCAGGAAGGTCGCTCATATTCCGAAAACCTGAAATCGGTGAAAGGCTTTGATTGATCTGTCAAGATGCAGTGAATCTGGGACAAGGCTGCATCCTTATAGTATTGCCCTTTCAACCGTAGATGATTCCATTTTCAGTAGTAAGCACGGATAGCTTGCTTTAGGGCTGGCGTACTTCTTGAAATTGATAGACCTGAGTCAAAATGTTTCATATTGTTTCATATAGTTCCATTTTCTTTCAATACGAACGACCTCATTATACTCTATTTTGCTCTATTAATTGCAGATTTGTAGATCACATACTTACCGTGTCATAAAGTTTCATAAAGTTTCATAAATTTTCATACTGATGAAGCTGGCGTGCTAATCAATGTGATGAGATGTATAGTGTGATTGAACATAGTTTGGACCGGCCCAGACACACGCCGAATCAAGCCTTGAAGTTCGAATTTCATTATCATACACTTAGCAAATGTACAATGCAATGATCGGTGACAAGTCTGCGCGTCGGTGATATGGAATGATCGTAGCACGAGCTGAGTTTTCTCTCGACTTCTGTGGAAGCGATATACGCGCACGAAAATCTCAGTCACAGATATAAGAGCGATGCACTCCCCCAATGTCTTTTTCATTTCATCCTTCATATTTCAACTTGCATCACTCGCAAAACATTGTTCAAGACGCCCATCATCTCTCATTTCCCGTACATTTTGCTCAATATGGCTTCCAGTTCCCATAATTCAAAGGCACAGGCTCATGTCACCACCCCCCCTGACAGTCCACATCAAGAAACACCGTCAGGGGAAAATAAAAGTCAACTGTATGCTAATGCAATCCGCGGACTATTTGCTGGCGAGACAAGGGACATTTCTCCGATTGGACCACTTGACGATGGCTCGGAGCCTATCACAGTCAATCAACTCAATGGACTGCTGGAGGCAGTTTTGGCATCCAAAGGATCGCTAAGCCCCTCTGGAATAGGCCATGCCAGTTTAGAGCAGGGCAGTGACAATACGACACATGGTAAGTGTTTACCTCCCCGTGATGTTTTCAATCTCTGACCTTTTGCGCTGGCACTCAACGTCTGCTACAGCTCCTCTCGCAGTTCGCACGGCACGGCCAGTCTTTTCCCATCGTAGATACATCGGACACTTGCGGCAATCCCCAAGCTTGGGACACAGTGACAGAAATCGATGACTGCCCAGGAGAATTATATCGATTCTCCCAGACAGCGCTCGACACTACATCTGTGGAAGCTACGACGCCGCCAGATAGTCCACACGTTGCCCCTTCGGATTTCGTCACTAAAGAAGACCTGAAATGGCTGTTTGTGGAAGTGCTGGGAATTCAAAAGGCTCGATCTACCTCGGATGGCAAGGATTCTACCAGCAAAGAGAAGCCCAAAGAACAAGAAAATGGTAGAGCGAGAATTCGCGCCTCAAAGGTGGAGTACAAGACCGTCAATGAGGTGTATGTCGACGAAAGTATCTCGTGAGCGTCACTAACCGCATATAGATGGGATCCCGCGAAGTATGAATATAAGATCATCAATTCCGCCCCGGTACCGGACGTTGATGAGTTAGACGAATACATATTTGTGATTCGTAAACGCAGTCGTGAGTCGTTCCCACCCGTAAGTCGAATGACGCTGACACCTTGCAGACAAGCAAACCAAAGAGCTCATCGTTTATGTTGACATCAAATCGGTGGCATTAAGTGACATCTTGAGAGAGGTTCTGAAAGACATTCGAACCGTGAACCTCGATGCGGATCGGCCTGCGGTACGTTGACCGGACTTCAAGCTAGGTTCCGTCGCTGATTGAGCACATAGATTGAGCGTGATCTTTTATATCACTACCTAGATGAACTTAGAGACCGCCACAAAAGGCTTCACTCCCAAGAAGCAACCTCTGATGATGCTATGCTTCACTTAAGCAAACTTATACAGCACCTTGAAGAAACCTATGCACCGGTGGTAGAGCAATTGAAGCTGCTCCAAGAATCTCAAAAAATCACATGGGATCTCATGTGGGCTTTGCTTAAACCAGGAACGCTAGTCTTTGCGATTTGCCCCTCCACCGGCCTGCCACGATGCATTCGATACGATTATATTGAGAAGAAAACCATCAGAGGCCGTGAATTTCTTGAAGTCAATGGACGATATCTCGATTATGATGGAGAAGTTTTCGGTGAATCGACCGAGACGCTGCAGATTGGATCTTTTCGAGGAGCCAAGCAGATCCATACCTTGCCTGTCTATCCACTGAGCTACCACACCGACCCAAATATCTGGTCACGGCTGGTGTGCAATGGTCGCCGTTTCGTTTCCCTGATCGGCAGCCACCATCGTGAGTACTGCGGAAATATGTTCATCCCAGACAAGAACAGATTATTGAAGTTCCATGTGCATGGAAGGATCATGGTCGATGCTGCCATTTTCCGCAAGACGAATCCAAACTATCCGAGGTTAGAAATCAAAAAACCGGACACGGTCGATTTTTTCTTCGAACAGGTGAAACAGGGTGGACCAGAAAGCCGGATTCGAGGCAAGGATATCGACTTCAGTGCGATGAAAGAAGAGGACCTCGCAATTTGTAGCCCGACAGTGCTGGGGTTCTCCTTGAACGAAAAAATCTGGGGTGAGTATTACCAAGCCAGAAACAGTCAGGATGATTATTGACGTGATATAGGAGAATTCGGTGTGGAAAGTATCAAGGAAATCACGTTCTCGAATGCCCCTTTTGACATGTTAACGGTTCCTGAAGATAAGAAAAAAGTGATCAAGTCTCTTGCGGAAAGCCGTGTCAGCACTAGGTATGAAGACACGTTCGATGATATCATTGCAGGAAAAGGGCGAGGGGTCATCATTCTCTTACAGTACGTTCATTCATCTGCTTATTACAGTTTAACTCTAATCAGCATGGACAGTGGCCCACCAGGTGTTGGGAAGACACTTACTGCCGAAGCCATCTCTGAACGGCTTCAAAGGCCTCTCTATTCAGTATGTCTCTTCTACCTCTCTTTATAACAACCTACTGATCATTGCAGATCTCGTCTGGAGACCTGAGTATACGGGCGGAGGAGCTTGAGGCGCAGCTCACCCGTACCTTTCAAGTAGCTAGTGACTGGAAAGCGGTCCTGCTCCTCGATGAAGCGGATGTGTATTTGCAAAAAAGAGACGGTTTCCATTTAGAACGAAATCGTCTGGTTGCGACATTTCTCCGCACGCTTGAATATTATGATGGAATCTTTTTCCTCACGACCAACATGCTGGGGGATTTCGATTCAGCCATCCTCGATCGAATCCAACTCAAACTGCAGTACGACGATCTAGATCGATCGGCCAGAAAGTCGGTTTTCCAGCACTTTCTGAGGGAACATTCGCCAGATATCGAGGAAGAAGCCTTGACACAGTTCTCCGAGGTTAAGCTAAATGGTCGCCAGGTAGGACCACCGTGAGAATCTGAAACATTCAATACTAATACCGCCACGATACAGATCAAAAACGTTGTAAAAATAGCCCATAATGTTGCGATGAGCGAAAACACACGAGTGTGTGCAAGTCATCTGCGCCTAGCTCTCACACAAAGTGGATACAGTATTCCTCAAGGTGTCTTGGCGTCTGATGATAACTTGTATCAGTGAGCTCAAAGTATTCGTTGAGAAATCAGATTCACTCCCTTTATTTCATAGCAATAGTAATCAGGCATTCATAAAAACTGATTTTTGGAAATTAAAAGAACTCGTAAAGTAGTTTAGTTCGTCAACTATAGTTGCAAGAGGTGCAACATCACATCTGCAATTTACGAGGCCACATTCTTAATCATCCTTGGTCGTTCCCATTCGTCCTCATTCGTCCTCACCCTTCCGTTACCCTCGTCACCTAACTTTAACGCTATACTGTATCCGGTCTTAGCGCCCAGCTGGCCAAAACAAGTTTCCATGTCTTGTCACCAGAACGTGCCTTGTCAACACAAGTCGAAATGTCGCAGAAAGAGCTACATGAAATACGCAAGCGCCTTGAAGAAGCAGAAAGACGACGAGAAGAAGCAGAAAGACGACAACAAGAAGAACAGCAACGACGAGAGGAAGCAGAACGACGACAAGAAGAAGAACAACGACGACGAGAGGAAGCGGAACAGAACCTAGACCGAGAAAGACTACAAACTCAAAACACAACACTCCCTGAATTTCTCGACGCGTGCCACGAACATCTCTTCCTCGGTCTGACGATCCAGAAGGACAAGAAGTCGTCAACAAAGGGTGATCCTGCCAATGCGGACCGCAAGTTGCGACCGAGCAGAATCCAGGAATGGACAGATTTTCCACGCGAGCAGATGGCAATATGGGCGGACCTCATGGATGCAGATTTTGTTACTGAACGCCATTTTACACCGTTGCTAGCGCTGAGGGAATCCGGAAAGGAAATAACGAAACGAATGCACGGTTCCGAACTCGACATCGGATATTTTCAACGCGAGACTGTGGAGTCGCGTGTTGCGTCCGTTATCGAAGAGCTCTATGCCAGCCGGCAACTGCGGCGAAAATTCAACCTTCGCGGAAACGTGACTTTCGAAAACCATGCCAACACACTGACGGATGAATCCAGAATAGTCACAGACATGAGCTCTCTCAGTTTGGAGCAGGAAGGACCTCGTCGCTCAGAGCGCCTAGCAAGACGGTCGAGGGACACCTCTAGGTCAACATCACGGGTGAGAAGACAAACAACCGCACAGCCACGCCGGCCTCGTCCTCGAGCCGACCAGTTTTGCGTTTACAATCGAGGGCCGGACGAGAAGGTTCCGTCCTTTCTCATCGAATACAAAGCCCCGCATAAGCTGTCTCTCGCCCACATCAAAGCCGGACTACAAGACATGGAACTTGACCGCATCGTGCGATACCAGAAAGACGAATCGCCAGAGGACATCTGCCGTCGTGTTGTCGCCGCAGTGGTTACACAGCTCTCCAACTATATGTACGACAGTGGTAACGAGTACGGCTGCATAGCCACAGGCGAAGCGTTCATATTCCTTCGCGTGCCTCATGATAGTCCTTCGACCGTCCTTTACTATCTATCAGTACCGAAAGAAGATGTTGGCAAAACCACTGGTTGGCCCAGAGATGACAATCGGCTACATCTAACTGCAGTCGGCCAGCTGTTAGCTTTCACCCTGCGAACTCTGCGAACTTCTCCACGGGATATCACTTGGAGAAACTGGGCCAGAAGTCAATTGCAAACATGGGAAATGGTATATGATGACCTCCTGGAGGAAATTGAGGAGAAAGACATTCCAGCTTCTGACTACAAGCCACCGCTCAGCCGATCGAGCTATTGCCGCCAGTCTCCCGTGAAGACGAGGTCAAAGTCTGTGATGGCCATATCCTGTGAGCCAACGCAAGAATCACGATTATCGGATCATGAAGACGATGCCGATGATAGCCTGGACCCATCCACTCCCAGTCGAGCGCCTCGTGACTCTCGGTTTCCTCAGCATCAAGCCACAGCCGCCACAACCCGAATATCGACCAGATCCCAACAATCGGATTCGAAAGGCAAGTCTCGAAAGTACTGTACTCAACAGTGCCTTCGCGGCTTGCACTGCAAGGGACCACTAGATAGGAAATGTCCCAACGCGAGCGAGCACGGAGCCGATCGACATCGACTTAATACCGCGATGCTTATCAAATTATTGGATCGACAGCTCTCTGAGGACCCAGACCCTAACAAAGAGCTCGGATGCGAATCACTTCATATACATGGCTCGCGCGGAGCTCTTTTCAAGATCACTCTCTGGTCGCATGGGTATACCTTTGTTGGGAAAGGTGTTCCGATCGACTTCATCAAGTGTGCCAGGCAGGAGGAGGTGATATACTCTCATCTCCGTGCGATTCAAGGACAGTATGTCCCAATTGTCTTTGGCGGTATCGATCTTTGTCGACCATTTTCATACGATGGTATCGCCATGATGGCTCACTTAACTCTGATGAGCTATGCTGGGAGAAACCTGGCCAGACAACACGAAATCGATGAGACGAAGCTCCTTGAACAGGCTGAGACGTCTTTACGTGCCATTCACAATCTTGGTGTTCTCCACAGCGATCCAATCCCGGGGAACATGATATGGAATGAGGAGAACCAACGGGTCATGTTCATTGATTTCGAGCGAGCGCAATATCAAAGACGGACACCACTTGGCCCTATTGCTGCCAATCAAAAAAGGAAACGGGTGACCACCGTCTGGGATAAAAGCCCAAATAAGCGACCCGATTTGTTTAACCGGGAATTGTCACAGATGAGGTCTGAACTACGATATTGAATCCTGAGACTTGGGCTTGACGTTGGCTTGTCGATTTCATCTGTAAGCGCCCTCCAGTCTATATTCACATGTGTTATAGAATCAATTTCTGGATTATACTACAATCATGTTAGAACGTGGAATTAGAATAGCTTGCCCGCAAGGCAAGGGTGATTTTCAGACACATTCAGCCGTTCTCCTCTTAATATGTGTGACGTCACAACAATCTACCAGAATATTGTGCTTACTAAGATGAACCAATCAAAGGATGCGTACAGTCTACCCAGCCCGCCGCTTCCCTCCAGCCATAGCGTGGTTGGGGGAGGCCGTCCATTCGGATGAGAATATCTATGTAGGATTTTTTAACTGGCTTGATTCGACCGCGACTCGAGACTCTATGAAGCACCACCCCTAACACAAGATATGATTGAACTATTACAGATGCGGCGCGGTAGTATTTTTAACTAGAAAGATCATGATCCTGCGGAGAATGGGGTCAAGTCATCATTTGCAGCCCTGAGGCGTGCAGGCTTTCAATCGTCACTTCATGATTACTTTGAATGAAAATCCGTTGATGTGGACCTCGGCCGTGTCTAATAGATTTCTTGGGAGGTGTGGGGCGTGCTAGCTAAATGCTTACTTATCGCAAACTGTTAACTAAGCGCTGCGCTGGGCGGAGAGCTTAATTTGCCCTGAAGCAGCCTGTGCTCTGAAGCAACTCGTGCTCTGAGGCCAAATTGCCCTGAGGCATTCTCTGTCCTGGTCTGTGCCCTGAGGCTAAATTACTCCGAGCAATTCTTTCAAAACTGGCTCTGGCTCTGGCTCAATTTGACGAAGTGAAAATATGAAGATGAAGACGGCAAATTACACAGCCCTGCCACTGAACATGGTTACTGTACTGAGTACATGTTGTTGCCCATATAATACCGGTATGTGCTGAAGCTTAATTTGTGCATGCTACATGCTATTGGTTGTTTATATTAAGTTGGTGGGGCTTTATGGAACATCAGTAACCAATCATTTGGTCTAGACACTGTGTGAGTATTGATCCTACCAAGGGTGGCTCAGCGCGCCGGTGCGGCATCTCTTCCAATCATCCTCATCCGACAAGTGAAGTTGGGACCGTAGTATGGTAAGGCTTTTACTTAGTATCTTCGATATGTCTTCTCCTAGTGAAGTCTCAATATCCTACTGTCAATTCTCACAGTTGGGTCTTACGTCTTGCAGTCCCTGTCTGCTGTCTGGACAACCCATTCACTGTGACATTCCTTGAGAGCTGGAGCGGGTTATCTCTTGCAGTAACACTTGGATCGGCTGGCGGGCCGTCATTAGTGTCAGTGGGACCGTTGGAATTTGGGTTCTGATTGACAACTGGAACCCTTTTACCAACCCCACTACAAATACTTTCCATCTTAACAATGTCCTCAGAGAATGAAATGAGCCAAAGCAGCTGGGTGGTTCCTGGGAGTTCCTTTATCAAAATCGTTTCAGCCTAGATAACGTTACTCTTCTAGAATTTTCCATTTAATAATCAATACCCACCTTGCTTTGAACTCCTGCCAATAAAGGATTAGGACCCTGATCGACAGCGGAGATTCGATTCGATGCGCTTCGATACTCCGCTGGTGGATCGAGGGATACAGTTAATTGGATGGCACCGTGGTGACTAACTACTCTGTTTGTCTGGTACCACATCATCCTCCGTTGTACCTATAAATATAAAGCCATCTGTATGGGCAAAAGTAGATTATATGACGTAAGTGGTAAGTCTAGCCATCTGCTACCGCTCCTGTTTGACCTGCTTGCACTCGTCTGCTACAGCTACTGCCGGCACTCGTTTGCGATCGCTGCTGCTCGCACCCGTCTGCTTCCACTCCCGCTCGCACCTGCTTGCACCTGCTTCTGCTACAGCTACTGCCCGCACTTGTTTGCAATCGCTGCTGCTCGCACCCGCTCGCACTCGTCCGCTACCGCTCCCGCTGGCACTCGATCGCTCTTGCTCGCACCCGCTCGTACCCGTCTGCTACCGCTTCGGGTTGCACCTGTTTGCACTCGTCTTGAGCCACTCATCGTATGATGATCTGGCAGGCACCCTTTACATTGCTATCGATGGACAGAAACCGATAAACTCAGGCTGCCACACCACCCTGACGACGAATCTAACGCACTCTCTCGACTATCGGACTCCTTTGAAACTATGGGATATGACGTCGGTCCATTAACTAAACTACATTGGGAAACTACTCGCTGCTGATCTTCTAGTTTTGACGCTTGTGAAGGACTTCCTTTGCACCTGCTGATAAGGATTAGGACCCTGATCGACCGCTAGTCTCTTTGTTTCAGAATGGGAAGAGGTTCGTCGAAATTCGACGCGGTTCGATACTCCACTCATGGACTGAGGGGCATGTCTGGTGCCTGGCAGGACTAATTTGATTCGCACGTGGGCGAATTCCCCATCACGGCTGCGGGCTGCATCGAGAACGAACTCTTTGACGACAACCGACACCAGTTCGTACCGGCATCAACTCGGACTTAACACCAACTCGTTTTCAACACCGATTCATTATGACACCAAATCGAACCGATACCAACTCAAATCAACACCAACTAGTACTGGCAACCCACTCGAACGGACACTAACTCGGATCGACACTAGCTCGTCTTTGACAACAATTCGTTCTGTCTCGTTTTGGTTTATGCTGCGGAGAGTGCCTTTTTAAAGACAGACACGAATTAGATTTTCACATGATTTCTCGTTCGAATCTACTCCTTGCATTTAAACGGAAAAGACCTTGCAAAGTTATCTTGATTTCCAACGCAAACCGTGGTGAATTATGGCCATGGTTTTCGTGCGAGCTGGTTTGTTTCATGGTTGTGTGCACGCTACCACCGGCTTACGCTTTTCACCACGGTTTTCACCACTTTCCACATCGCTTTTCACCATTTTCCCACCTTTTCCCTGGCCCTCATTTTACTAAGGAGCCAAACATGGCTACCACCTTTAAAAGCCTTCGCTCACCCTCCTGCGACCGCTAGTCACCAACTCTCCTTTTCATCTAGCGAAACTCCGTTCTCTCTCTCCCTCCCACCTACCATGTGTTTAACAGAAATCCTCATAGATTCATCGTCGGTAAGTTATGAACGCTGTGCATTTGCCCTTCGGGGTATTTATTGATCGCGGTCTCTGATGTGGAATAGCCGGGACAAATACAGGACGCATTTTATCAGCATCTATACAATAACGCGAGAAGTGTTCAGGTGAGGTCACAGTACCCTGTCGGTATAATAAATGCTAACGGTCAGCCAGTTTCCTGCATACTTCGCCTTCTGTTTGAACTCACTCGTGACTCTGGAACCTTTCTTGTTGCAACAAAAGCTTGCCTTAATCTTGAAATATTTGACACCGAACATATCCATACATATGGGGCATGGGACTGCTTTTCAGCGTCACACGAAACCTTTACCATCATCTTATCAAGGTGCTCCTTTTCCCAAGTGATAACAGGTTGGGTTTGTTAACCGAAACATCTCCTTTAGGTGATAACAATGTGCTGCTTACAAGTGAAACTCCCTTCCACAGTGTTCGCCCCATCGAAACGACTTCTTCCTATGCTCTCCAGCAGGTTGAGACACTGGATGACGTGGCCAATCTTCCTGGCATCGATGTCACTTCTGAGATAGGGTCTGCAGGCAGACAGTTCGACCAAATGCTTGAAGCCTTCATACAAACGCCAACGCAAACTCAACACGCCTCGCTACCAGTTCCATCAGGCTATCAAGGTGTTTTCTTTCCGGATATTGGTCCTCTTGAGAGCCCTCGCTAACTCGTACAACTTTCGCAGATCATAATAACGACGGGACATTGCCACGCGATATGCCCTCCGCCCAGAACATTCCGTCCCTCGAAGCGGGCTCGAACACGGCAAACGCTGATTATAATATGGTAGATGTCGCGCCTGACTTAGCACGCATAGCTGAGGGTCAAATCCTTGACAACTATCAAGAGTCTCAAGGCTTTGACTACTCCCCTAACATAGGGAATACTGATTACGATAGTCTACCTTACTCCGACTTGACTGCATCAACATCGATCGGCCAGTCATCACGTTCTAACTCACCTAGCGAATGGTACCCGTCTAGCCATGATATAGGAGAGCGCATACGGACTGACAGTCAACTTGGAGATTCCCCTGGGATGGAGTCATATCCTACTCCTGTGTCAAACCCCTCACATACCCCAACGTCAGCGAACCGTGTTATGACAAAGCCCCGCAAAGCTCGACGCGTAGGTGGAAAACGGTCAGCGTCAATGCTCGCCGCTTTAGCAGGTGTTGATTTTTCACCCTCAAGTGAAGCTGACTCCGTGCGGTTAGGCCTTCTCAGGTCTTTAATACTAAAGTCTCATGAATTAGACCCCAAACGCGGAACCTTCAATGATGAGGACTTGCGTGAGATCTATCGATTAGGTGACAGGATAATCAACGAGACCGCTCGTGTTTTGAATGACTGGAGTGAGTGGTCGTCACGAGAGCTCCAACCACCTAACGCTGTGCTTTCTCCATGTCACCATCTTTCGCCAGTGGAGATTTGTGCGGTTGCCTTCCAATTTTTGATGGAAACACACAATGGCATTCATCGCAAATCAGTTCATCGTCGTCTAGCACAAATTCTCCTTTACAACTTCTTTGCGGAAGTGGAACAAGGATTCACTGCGGAAGAAGACCACGGTGTCCTTAGTCGTTATGGCAGTGGTAGTAATGGCCTCAAACCAGTAACCATTGCCAATGATCTGATCATAGCAAAGGTGGGTATCTCAGAAAAAAATGGCAAAAAGCGTGATCGAGAGCAAATCGGTAAAGAGAAAAGTTCCGGCAGGCGATGGTGGAGACTAGGAAGCGGTATTGGAGTCGTTACTATCCTCGCCTGTCCATCCGACTTGAACAGTCTCATGTGAGCCATCACTCATCGTTATCGTTCATCGGTTGCTTACATTGTGCAAGGGATAATCGATCATTCTCGGGTGATTCTATAAAGCTTTTGGTCAATTACATGAGACACGCATTTCCCAACGCTGTAGCTCATTTCCAGTCACTTGACCCCGTTATTCGAGTCCTTTTCGCTAACACGTCGCTGGCCACAAATGCTTCTGTCGGCCTAGATCCTTTGTATTCACGATTTAGTCCTATTTCTGAACAAGTTCGGTGGTTTGATACCATTGAAGCAATGGACGCCGCCACGGAACAGCTCCTGCACATGTTCAGGCAGAACTAACATGACAGCTGTCTGTCTCTGTACTTTGGATTTCCTAAACTCATGGTACGGCTGTTTGTTACTTTTTTCACTATTATAGAGAGATCATTAATATCCATGGATTCATTCATTTATGCTAATTAGACTCGACGTAAGCAGGTGGAAGTGATTTGGCTGGGCAAAGTGATCTGGCTGAGCTTAGCATCTGTTATCTAACTGGTCAGTCACCTAACCAATTAAGTTAACATAACTTACTCAGGCACGCTGATGACGTAAGTAGCCTGTGTGGAAAGGCGTCCTGGTATGGTGTAGCTCGCCGCCCTTTTCTATCTATGGACTGAAATCGACAGAGCCGACTTTGATTGTACAGTCTGTCCTTACTACTGAGACTTAGCGTCGGTCCAATAACTGCATTGGGAAAACGCTCGCTAGATCAGCTACCCAACCTGTTTTGAAATTTCCAATCAAAGATTAGGACCCTGATCGACAGCGGAGATTCGATGCATCCGGTACTCCACTGGTGGACCGACGGACACAATTAATTGGATGACACCGTGATGACTAACCACTCTGTTGGTCTGGTGCCTGGTAGGGCTAATTTGATTCGCACGTGGGTGAATTCCCTGCGCAGGCTGCATCGAGAACGGAACTAAGCCCTGTCTCGTGTTCATGCTGTGGAATCTGCCGTTTTAAAGACATAAATGATCTTAATTTTCCACAAGTTTTCTCTTCCGATTCTACCACCTCGCTTTACTGGTGGTGAATCGATCAAATATCCCTGGCGAGCTTTCGTCCCCAAGCGCAAAGTTCCAAATGAGTCGGAGAAATGAAAATGCTTCTAATATTTAGTCACTTTCAGGCCGTGGCGGTTTTCGTTGCGACTTGGCTTGATTCACGAGTAGGCGCACGCTACCGCCGGTTTACCACTTTTGACCGTTTTTCACCGTTTCCCTAGCCCTCATTTTCTTAAGGAGCCAAATCTGGCGTCCACCTTTAAAAACCCTCGCTCCCCCACCCACGATCGGCAACCATCTGTTCTCCTTCTCATCTCCCATCCGGATTGTTGGTTCCTTGATGCCCTTCCAATTATGACCTTGACGAGGATTCTCATAGACTCGGCATCAGTAAGTTCGTTCTTCCGCGTTTTGAAGGGGATATTTGTCTCTAAGTTGAGAAGCATCAAATAGTACAAGACGAAGCCTATCACGATCTATATGAATATGCCAGAAATATGCAGGTAGGGCCACAGTATTGTTTACGTCTAACTGTTTGCTGATCATTGAATAGTTTGATGAGTGGTTAGCATATAATTTATGTGCGCTCTTGACATTGGACCCCCTTCTCTTGCAAGAGAAACTCGCCTCGACCCAGAGATTTCTTCCACAAAACATAACTATCGGTTGCAACTTCGGACTGAAGACTCGACCTCCCAGCGTTCAGTTTCCGCCCACAACAGTAGTTGCATCATGTCATCAAGGTGTTTCGTGAGGAAATTGTACTCTGCAGTGACTTCGCTGATTCATGTAACTTCTGCAGATAGTATTAATAGCGGGACACCGTCAAGTGATATTCTCTCGGCCCAGAACGTCCCCTCCGTCGAAGCAGGTTCGAACACGAACGTCACCGATTATGATATGGTGCAGGTTGATACGCAGGACTACGAAAACAGTCCTTTGTCCACGATAGATATCATGCCTGACCTGGCACAAGTGGGCGACGGTCAAATCCTTGACAACTGTCTAGATTTTCAAGACTTTGATTGCACCACTACCATAGGGAACACTAATCACGATTGCTCCCCTTTCTCCGGCTTGGCAGCATCAACTTCGGTCGATCATTCATCACTTCCCGTCTCGTCTAGCGAGTGTTGCCTGTCTAGCCGTAATATAGGCGAGTGCATGCAGACTGACAATCATCATCTGGGGGATGCCTTTGGGATGGAGTCATATCCCACCCCTGTATCAAACCCCTCTCATACTCCGAAGCCAGCGAACCGTGTACAGAAACGTAAACCTCGTAAAGCCACGAGAGGAAAAGCTATCCATGAAGATCGAAACGTGCCAGCGTCAGCACTCACGGCTTTGGCACAGGGTAACCTTTCGAACGAAACCAACTCTCCTCGATTGGATCTCCTCAGGTGTCTGGTGAGCGAAGGGTGTCAAGTCACTAATGGTGAGACGTTGCGTGCGCCCCATAAATTAAACGATGGGATGTTGCGTACGATCCAGGAAACAGGCGATCAGATAGTCAGGGACACTTGTGCCATTCTCAATGTCTGGAGTGAGTGGTTGTTACGAGAGTTCCAACCAGTGTTACTTCCTCCTTATCACAGTCTTTCCACAATCGAGAAATGCGTCGCTGCGTCTCGAATATTGGTGGAACCCAAGGATGGCGGCCAGAGCACATCCATACCTCGTCGTCTGGCACAAGTCCTTCTTCACATATTCGTTCCAGTTTACGCGAAAGAATTAAAGATGAGAGAGCAAAATGGAGAAACTTTCCACCGAAAAAATCGCACGACGATGACAATGGCCCATGATTTTATAATAGAAAGGGTCGGCGACCTGAACACACGGGATCGTGATAGAGTCGTGAACAGTAAGAACTATGGCAAGCGATGGTGGAGACTAGGGAGTGGCATCGGAATTATCTCAGTTCTGACATGCGCACCAGATTTAGTGTTTGGTGACATGTGAGCTAGTCCTCACTGTACACTCATCAAGAAGATGCTCACATTTTGTTAGGGAAGACCGAACATACACTGATGATTTCTTAAAGCTCTTGATCAACTATGTGAGAAACGCGTATCCCAACGCTGTAGCTCACTTCCAGTCTCTTGATCCTATTATTCAATCCCTTTTTGCTAATACCTCATTGCCAACAAATGTTTCTGTCCGCCGAGACGGTTTGCATCTGGAATTTAATACTCTTCCTGAAAGAGTCCAGTGGTTCAATACCGAGAAAGCAATGGAAGCCGCAACGGACAGGTTCCTGCGCGTCTTCAAATAAGATTTAGAAAGACAGGTGTTGCAGGCAACAGTCTGTCTTCCAATTTGATATTTCCTTAGCACCGTGTATAGCTACTTGCGGCCTTTTTTTCATTAATATGGCGGGAATGAATTTGTTACACATGGAATCATTGAGTCTATCACAGATCATAAACAAAGGAATGATTCAATTTCGTAATGTTAATTCAGACTGAGCGTGGGCAAGTAACAGTACAGTAGTCCGGCAGGACCCAGCGTCGTTCCTGCCTCTGACTACGATCTTGAAGGTAATGGCAATCAGTATCGACATGGCTCTCATGAAGGCATCGCTTTGGCTTCGTCAATCGAATCTGCGCTTTGACTGATGAAGTTCTTTGAGGTTGTCTTTAGTGGCTTGGGCCAATGGCGTTCCTGCTATCATTAGTTTACGGGAAGCTATTCGATGAGGGGAGGTGCGCACTAGTTCTCGGAGAGACGGACTGAAAGCTTCAGTAGAGTCGGACTGAAAAGTGAATATACGGCCAGTGCCTCTCAGCCGGATCACCATATAAACATCAGCATCACACTCGACACTGTAGGTGTAGCCCTTTTTGAAAAGAGTCTTCCTGAGTCTGCCTCTTTGCTGACTCCTAGCTCGCGGAGTATCCAATTGACGTTTTCTGGAACTTGGATCTGCAGTCATTGTAAAGCGATTCACCTCGGTCTGACTTGGTTCCCTTCATCTTTCGAGTGGGGGGGTCCATTGCGTATTTATAGGGTGATTGATCATTGACTCTTGAGTGTTTGAAACAGAGTGGCACCGTGTTGTTTGTTGAAACCAAACTGGAAGCTTACGTAAGGTCTCTGCCTCTGAAGACTATATAAGGCCCTCAGCTCCCTCGTCTACGACATTGCTCACTGCATGGTTTCTGGTGAAGAATCCCCTTCTTTGAATCATTCATGGATGCCGTTAACATTTATGGAATCGCCGTTGGCGGCATCCTGTTACTTCTCATTGTGGCTCGTTTGAGACCCGCGCTCCGTGATTTAGCTCGTGTGCTCTCTATTGTGGTGTCGAAATATCTCGTTTATCCTTATCTGCTAAATCGTCATCGATGGTTCGGACCTTGGACCTGGGCAGGCATCATCAAATGTCTAGTGTACGGCGCTTCGAACTGCGTTGTCATCCTGTACAATGTCCACACATACGAGGAGGCTAGTATTCGGGCAGGCAGACTTGCTCTTGTCAATATGACAGTCCTATTCATGGCTCCTCAGCTGAGTGTCATAGCAGACATCCTTGGAATTTCCCTAGAAGCCTGCCAATGGATACACCGTGCAGCTGGGTGGATGACTTGTGCTTTAGTGACGACTCATGTATTGACAATTCAGCAAGATGTCGACCCTAAACAAGGGGAGATCCTCTTTGCAATTATTGTAGGCAGGTTCCTCCGCTATCAAGATGTCAGAGCTAACTTCTATTTAGGGCGCTGTCTCGTTCGCAATGATTATAATATCTACGTTTCCGGTCCTCCAGACGCGGATCTATGAAGTGTTCTTGCGAACTCATCAAGCCCTTGCAGTCCTATTCTTTTATTCTATTTGGCGCCACTTGTCCTCGGGTTCCGTCTTCCCGCGACTGTATCTCTACGTTCCGTTGTCTATCCTCTGCTTGATCACTGTCTTTCAGGTTGGAAAGTTTCTATACCAGAACAGCTTCCTCTCATCCCGGCCAAAGCCGCGTGCAACAGTTACCTGCAGGCTGATTCCGCCACCAATCGCCGGGAATAAGGAAGGCGCTGGAAAGGAAGAGGAAAAGGATACCGGCCGCATCATAAAGATTCGTGTCACTCTGGGTAGGCCTCTCAGCATTGCTGCCGGTCAGTGTATTCACTTGTGGATGCCCTCGGTGAGCCTCGGTTCTTGGATGCAATCACACCCCTTCGTTGTGACCTCTTGGTCACCAGAGAAGCAGACCACGCTGGAATTATTTGTCCAGGTCCGTCGAGGATTCACTGCAGCTTTGCACCAACGAGCCTCTGCCAGCGGATCCGCTTCGTTCTGTGCGTTCGTGAGGGGTCCGTTTGGGGTCAGCCACTCCTTAAGTCAGTATGAGACCGTTGTTGCTGTGGCCAGCAATGCTGGTATCGCCGGCGTGGTCCCCTATCTCAAACAGCTTCTCTACAGCTACAATACAATGGCGGGTCAAATCCGCCGTCTGCATCTCGTGTGGGAAGTTGACACCCTAGGTAAGCAATAGGCACTTATACACACGCACAGAACTAATCGATATAGATATGGTGGTTGAAGCGCAGCCTCTACTCAATGATCTTCTCAAAGACGACAGTCTTGCCAATGGCTATGTGAGTCATACCAGGACCCTTGAGGATAGAGTCTAACAACTTGCAGATATTTGAAGTATCGATCTACACCGAAGCAGCCCACGATGACGGAGAATCCTTCGGGGAACACAACCGTGCTTTCCGATACCATGGGAAGCCAGATTACAACAAAATCATATCCACCGAAGTGGCAGACGACTATATAGAGAGGATTCCAAGCACTCCAGAGCAGACAGGGGAGATTCTAATACTGAGTACGTCTTTGATATGGCCGATAACTGATCGGAATACTAACATAGTAATAAAGCTTCCGTGTCTAACAGATTGAGGGATCATTTGAAGTCTGTCGTTCGTGGGTACCTTGGTAAGAAAGTTACTATGCAGGAAGTGGACTACCGGCCGTCTGAGATTATCGCACAGTGATTATGAGGTAATACTGTTTCTCCAACCTAAAGCGTTCATTAGTTTATTAGTTAGTAGAGATATATAACAATTCCATGACGTCATGTTCCTGTTTTAAAAACATGATCGACCTTGCATATCATAGCGGAACGGCTAGACCCACATTGAGAACGACCTGATGACATTAACATCCAGTTCAGGCCCGGATGTTTGAAACCGAATGCTTACTAAGACAATAGTTCACTAACGTAACTGTACAGGATACAGTAGCTATCATATGGAAACATTATTTTCACCGAAGATAGGATGACTTATAATGAACAAAGGCATAGTACATGCTCTAGATAGAATTTGCGACCGTTCGTACAATAGGAAGATATGACGCAGAAAGTATTCGCGAAGCCTAAGTTCAGCTATTCACAACTAAGAACTAATAGAATAGAACGTACGTGCAGAAATAAGTGCGAATCGAGCCAATCCGGCTAAATGATCTTTTGAGAATTTCGCGATCTTGAGGATGTACTATACAACAGTTAGATACTCCGTTCTCTGTCAGTGGTGTGATCCGAACATACTTCTTTTAATTCATCGACCGATTCAGCTGTATCTGTCCTTAGGAGAAATTGGAAAGCCAGGGAGTCCATAGACCAGCGGTCTACATTATCGATTCCTTTGGCACCGTTGGACTTGGTATATTTTTGCATGAGCAATGTGGCTATTGATGCGACGGCATCGATTGACTTGGACTGGTCTGGAGAACCCTTCACACAGCAGTCTAATGCCGCTGAGGAGTTTGTCAGCTCTTTCTTCTAGCATGCCGGGTTGCCCTTACCGATCTGAACCGTGCCGTCCATTCCCAGCAGGATGTTGGAGCAAATGACCGCCTGGTGGTCATACCCACATGCATGGAGAAATGATAGACCGCTGAGAATCTTCGCCTAGACTTAGCGTTCTATATTCATATTCAGGGCATGTGGCGTTACCTGTGCAAGTGCGGATAAGACTTGAGTGTCCTGTGGATAATAATCACAAGCGACCAAGTGGTCGAGAGTCACAGGGAGATCGTCAAACACCATGTATACAGAATCTTCGTATGTGAAGTACTCTCGGACGAGCAAGATATTCTCATGTCGAATTGTACGGAACTTCTCTAATATATCTTCGGAATCTTCCTTCTTAAGTGTCCGTATGGCCCTTAACTCCGACGGATAGGTACGCAAGGTAGCTATAGAAACGTCGCCGGCGAGGTCACAGCTGAATATACGCTTGTAGTATTCCCAGGGCGAATCATTCCAGCCACTCAACTGATGTTCGGCTTTAGCTTGAAGCACGGCCAAGGGCAGTCTCAGTCTCTTAGGACCACCAGTTAGCTGAGTAGAAGCTTTTTTATCTATGGTGGTTTCTCCACCATCCGCTCGGGTTTCTGTAAGCCCATCCAATGGTTGATCCAAGGCTTTGACCGAGGCACTGCCAGAGGAAACAACAGCAAGACTCTGAGATGGTTTGTCCGACATAATAGACACAAAACCTATAGCCACAGAAAGGCGTTCATTACGTAGGGTGGACCGAACAGGGAGACGGAGCATTTATACCTGAAACCTTACAATAGACAAGAAAGGAGACTAAGTCTGTGAGCTTCAAAACAGGGAGATGTAGAAACGGTGACATGACTCATCCATGCGTTTCGCATCAGTCGGCGTCAACGAAATTATAAATACCCCGACGTGCCAACCCATCACTTCTCGCAATTTCTCCATCGTCATTTTCTTGAGAAGCACACGTCGATCACACTAAGCTGACATGGATCGTTCTATGTTCAGCAGTACAGAGCTACGGTTGGCAAGAGAACGACGTCTTAAATTTCAGGGCACAGCAAAGATCAATATCAGCCAAATATCCCTACCTTCCGAGTACAAACCGGACAATGTGGAGAGGCTGCGCCGTATCTTTGACAGTGAAGATTGCGACCGATTATCATTGCCAAATCATGTCGTGGCGACCATCTCGAGGGAACACCTCATGAGTGCCCTGAGTGGCAACGAGGTAAACGCCAACGCTTTGATGAGTCAGCCGCCAGATAGCTACGTCGCCCTCGAGTTTCCGATTGGACAGGTGACGTGCCTGCACGGACAGCATCGTTTGAGAGCGGGAAGGGAGTTCTTGGCACCTTATGACCGGTGGTGGACAGTCGATCTATATTTAGACGGTGGGTCTAGATTCCTCATTCATTGTTACTGGGTTCTGACTCTCGACGAGACATCAGTCGGGAGCTTGAGACAGAATTAACGGATGAATATGCTAATGAAGCGACCCCGACCGATGGCGAAGTGTATCGCAAAGTCCGTCAGTATCAGTACGAAGCCAGTGCTCGCTTCGAAGAGCGATGGCTGTCTCGGCTAACAGAAAATAAACAAAAGCGGATGCGACAACTGTCACAGCGGGAAAATAGTTTGACCCGCTCGGCTTTTGACTCGTTGCTGCCAATTCCGGGTCTCTGGAATGGGATGAGTATTGGCAACCTTCCTCGGGTCATTGCCGTGAAGTGTGATGAGGTTCGTATTCCCTCAGCACCATGAGACTGTTGCTGATGCAATCAGGAAATTATTCACTACCTCTGTTTTATCAAGGACTTCTGGTCATCACTAGTTGAACATGACCGATCTCGGATGGAGAAGATTGATTGTATGACTGTGGAGAAGCTCCAGCTTCTGGTTCCAGGAGGGTTGGACCGGACCAAAGTTAAAGGCCTCATGCTCAGTGGTGAAGCATTCCCAAAATTCAGCCAGGCAGAACGCAAGTCTATCTGGAGGGTTTTGCGCCGTCGCGGTGAGATTGTCCCATCGCTTCACACTTTTTTCAAGGACCTTTCTTACCTCGAGGTCACATCGAGCTGCCTTGGACGATTAGTCGACCTCGCGGCCATGTGCAAGCGCACTATGCGGTCCGCCATGAAGCAGATATACAACCCCGCGAGACATGGTCGCGGTCGCTATCAAATGCAAGTGTCCGAGACGGAATTCCGATCATGTTTCGGGACGGTGGAAGAAGGCAGAGAGAGTGGATATCGACAACTCTGGCTCTTTGCCTTTCGACACTACCTCCAGATGCCGAAAGCGCGTCAGAAAGAGAAGCGACATGCCAAAACCAAGTTTCGAGAAGCCAACGATGGAGTCGTGCACCGAATGGCATCCCTAGCCCTTCAACTAGGATTCGACTCACCGCAGATCCGACGTCTCATAGACGACTCGCCAGATCGCCGGCTTGCGCTGGAAGCGCTTCTGAAGGCGCGTGACCGTGATCAGTATCGATACGATTCTATCGATATGCTTGTCAATCAGATCGTGGCATGTTTTAACGAGGCCGTTCCTGTCGAGATTCGAGACCGTCGCGCCTCAGCTCCTTTTTCCACCATCCCCAGACAGAGTCGATGTGGGAAACCCAGCCTTGAGACTCACGAACAAGAGCAGAACTTTCTCTTCCTTGATCAGATAGAGAGCCAACCATCGGATGAGTCCGTTTCCGCACTCTATGTGAGAAGATGTGTATATTTCGCTTTCTTTGGTCGACCGTCTGAGACTCCACCAACTCCCGTTGACGAAGACCATTCAACCCGCCATAGCTCCCCTCATCCGCCTCCGTCGCCGCTGTTCGTCCCTGAAGAACACAATCCGTCGAACGACCACCAGATGACGGGGTTCTCGGATCATGTGATTGACAGACCTGACACGCAGCATCGGAATAGTAGACGCGAGGAGCGGCGGGAACGGCGACAGCGGCGGCGGCAAGAGCGGCAGACTCGGCGACGGCAGAGAGAGTCTCGCCGTCAACGAATGTCCAATGGTGGACATGAAGGCGGACCGGCCGCCAGACCCCATTCTGTAGACCAAATCCATGGGGAATCAAGTCGCGTGTCTTCCGGAAATATCACGGAAGTGGAAATCGACGCTGGGAATGAGCATGAATCTACACAGCCAGACGACGCAATAATAGAGGAACTGAGAGGTAACGCACTCCCCGCTAACCAGACGCTGGTTGACCCATCGGTAGCGGAACCGATTGAAATCGAAGCCGCGCTTGAGGAAGATTCTCATGGGGCGGACACTCTTGATGATAGAATGGTGCCAGAGCTCGTTATCAATGATACCGACGACAATCCCAGGCCGCACGGCTTCACGGAAGCGAATACACCGGGAGAGTTAGACGAAAATGTGTCCCCCACTCGACAAGAACCTGATCACCTTGGAGAACTGCCGTCAGGTCATCTTACAGAGGATCGTCAAGCCGTTATTAGCGCCTTCAAAAAGGATACGGCTGGTCGACGACGAGCCCGACCCTCAGTACTCAAGCGGACGGTCAAATCCAGACGACAGGCTGCGGCACAGACCCGTCTCCGCGGAAAGAAATATCGTCTGACGCAAGTAGATATAAAGCAGGGGCATAAGTTCACCTCCGATACAAATCTCCCAATCCGAAGTCCACTCGATGACGTTGTAGCGGAAGAGAGGGCTCAAACGCTTGCGCAGTTAGAAGAGCGTCCAGTCATCTCCGAATCTGCTGTTGCAGATCATGCTGATCTTCCCCAAACGTCACCCCCCCCTTCTGTGCCAGAGTTCCTTGATAGAGTGCGCGAGCCCGAAAGTCCAGTGGAGGAGAGTCATGAGCCCACCAACATTGGGGAAGACCCGTACGAGACAGCAATAGAGGACCGTATTATGACGCCAGAGATAATCATCCACGAGCCGTCTCCTGAGTTGAACACCCCCACAGAAGCAAATACACCACCGCGAGAAGTGGCTAACGGCGAGGCTCTAATTCGACAAGAAGAAGACGACCGTCTTACAGAGCTTCCCTCCACACTCCGCTTATCAATACAGGACAGGGCTGCTCGACTGCGATTAGCCAAAGCCAGACGACAGGCTGCTCGACGTTCCCGACACTTAGGACTCAAGCGATCTGCCAAAGCCAGACGACAGGCTGCAGCACAAACACGTCTTGGTGGAAAAAACCATCGTCTCACGCAAGTCGATGTGACGCAAGGGCATCAGTTCACCCCCGGTGCAGACCTTGGAGCTGAGAATCTGCCTTCAATTGAGGATCTCACCGGGCAGAGCCCACTTGAAGCGGTGGTGGCGGACGAGAGGGCGCAAACACTCGCCCAATTAGAACAGCCTCCAACCGTCTCTGAACCAGCCGTTGCTGATCCTGCCAATCCACCTCTGCCTTCGATGCCAGAATTGATTGCTCGATTGCGTGAGTCTGAAAGCCCGGTGGAAGGGAATCACGGAGATGATATTGGGAATTCTCCGCAAGAGCATCCTCAGGAAGACCTGCGGCAGGAACGCAGTGAACGGCCGAGCCGAGAAGCTGCAAGACCAGAAGTACTGACTGATGACAGAGAATCCCGTCGAAAAGTCCCGAGAGACAAGAGAATCGCCGAGGAAGCACGACGTCGACAGGATGCCAAGCAGCGGGCAGAGAATACTCCGCGAGCAGCCCAGGAATTCGAAAATGACTTCACTCAGACTCAGAGCGAGGACGATCTCTTCAATGATAACGACAATGGTGAGCTCGCCCCACTTGAAGGCAATCATACTCCTCCTCCTGCTGCTGCTGCTGCTCGTGAAGCAAACCAGGGACTTCCATCAACAAGCTCACCAAGCCAACCTCAGAAAGCTGGGCGAAAACAATTTGCTCGGCCTGCTCGCCAGGGTCCATATCGTCGTCCGATCGAGAAAAGCCCAAGAGACCGGGATCGACCTCTCACACAGATCAACATGCAGCTGACGGCTTCCGATCAGCCTCCCATTGCCCCAGGAGATCCGCCACTGCCGGCCGTTCCTCCAAGTGAGCCGCCGACCGAGAGCCCGTCCAACACGCTGCCAGTTCCCCAACCCCCTGATCGTAGTGTCGAACGCAAGAGGAAAGCCGCCAACATGATTCGAGAACGGCGGCCGCCCGTTGTTGCCAGTCCGTCCAATGACCTGGTCATCTTCCGGGTCTGGACTGGGACTCGGTGGACGGAGCGGACGAAAGTCGTTGTCGAACCGTCTGATCCCCTTCGCTGCGAGCGCGAAGCAAAGCGCTTCGTAGAAGCGTACCATGCACAGCTCCGAGACGCGCGGCTGCGTATATTGATGCCTTCACAATGCCTTCAGTCGGCTCGACAGGATGGGAGCCAGTCCGTGTTTCTGATCTTTCCTGAGGATCGGACTATCAACAAAGACATGGAACAGGCGGCAGCAGCGTTCATAGGCTTCACACGTCGTTAGTGTTCGCCACAATGTTACTCCATCATGTGAGGCCGTATGGAAGCCTCGGCCACGAGACCGCATCTCGGCGGCTCATTCGACTCCATGGCCTCTGGGGCGCCACGGCGGTCGCCAGTGGGCTGGCTGGGCTCTATGGCCGGGGCCATATGGCCCAGGGGGCGATCAGGACGGGTCTATGCGTCCATGCCCAGATGTACTTGGCTTCAAGGACCCCGCCTACCGTCCACTGCTCTACGTCTACATCTACATGGCCCTTACAGACACGGAGACTAGTCTTTACGGCGGATCAGGGCATGAGGCTCTCGACCAGTGTCCTACTACGACCTACGGCCAGCCCAGCCACATGGTAACCGCATCTTAGAAATCCTCACCTACGCCTCTCGCGATCAGGAAACGGCCGATCTAGAATGTATATCATCTTGAGATGCGTTTACCAGGTGTCAAGGGCGCCTATGATTCTTTTGATCCTAGGAACGGATTCCTAAGACGCAGAGTTCCAATGTAGCGACGGTTCTCACAGCCTAGATAACGTTACTCTTCTAGAATTTTCCATTTAATAATCAATACCCACCTTGCTTTGAACTCCTGCCAATAAAGGATTAGGACCCTGATCGACAGCGGAGATTCGATTCGAAGCGCTTTGATACTCCGCTGGTGGACCGAGGGACACAGTTAATTGGATGGCACCGTGGTGACTAACCACTCTGTTTGTCTTTGATTCGCACGTGGGTGAATTCCCTATGCAGGCTGCATCGAGAAGGAACTAAGCTCTGTCTCGTATAGTAGTAGTAGTAGTGGTAATCAAGTTTATTGTCCATATGGAGCTTCACTAGCTATGACAGACATCTGGCTATGGTCCCCAGTCTATTATACAGAGAGGCCTTCTAGGGCTATATTCACATAACAATCATTAGATGGGAAAGGGGAGCTGTCGCCGTTCCCTGTCTCGTGTAAACACATGGGACAAGTCACAAACGCATTAAAACTTCTGTGGTTACATCTACGTAGTAGGTGGCCAATATGATCTAACAGATAAGCATTTTTTGAGGCTCATTACCATTTTTTGCCCAATAGGTTTATCTATTCCTAAGAAATAGGTTAGATCCTTCATTTCATAGTTCATCTGCAAGTAATCTGTAGTACTAAATGGATCTGGTGAATCTGAATCCAAAAAAAGAAAAAAAAAAACTAAACTTCATCTGAGACTGATGACTTCCTAAAACCCATAATGACCACTTCCAATCCGGCAGCCGATAACAACAGATCCTGGAGGTTCAGTGAGAGTCGCCGATACACGAGGCCGGAAATCCGGTGGAAGCCATAAAACTCTACGTCCATTAGGTCCACCCGCTGTAATCCATGTGTTGTCATGGTTGATCCCAAAGCCTAATCTAGTGTAAAAATGGCTATTTTAGAAGTACTGGCACTTTTGCCCCACTTAGCGCCATTTTAACATAGGCAAAGTCTTTTGTCAGAACCTCCGTAGGAAGCAAACATATTGCAATCGCATTTATATTTCACAGCACACCAGCTACTCCAAGCCTTCATCCTCTACAAATGGGCGAAGACAAGATCCCGCAAACGACCGGCCGAGCTTAAACTCCGTAGAGAACTCCATACAACGATCGAACGCTTACTATCCTCCAAAACCATCTTAAAGTTACTATCCAGAGATGGTGTACCGCTGTCACAACTACCGCTTCGGTCACTTATCCCAGTAGTTGTTATTGCCATCAACATCCCTCTTCTACAGAGCACCTTAGCATCGTCACAGCCAACCAGCATTAAGAAATCAGAAGAGAGAATACTTACGTGCTATAAAACACATTAAGATCGTTACAGCCAGCCAGCTCCTAGAAATCAGAAGGGAGAACACTTACACCCTATAGAACACATTAATATCATTACAGCCAGCCAGTTCCTAGAAATCAGAGGGGAAAACACTTACAGCCTATAAAACATATTAATGTCATTACAGCCAGCCAGTACATAGAAATCACAAGGGAGAACACTTACGCCCTATAAAACACATTAATATTATTATAGCCAGCCAAGCTCCTAGAAATCAGAAAGGAGAATACTTACGTTCTACAGACAGATTCGAAACCTCCTTCATGTTTTTACTCTCTCTCTCTCTCTAATTTTGCCCCACTGCGGAGACACTAGCTATAAGCATAATGGAAAAATGTATTTCACTTACTATTTGCGTATGTTCCGTACGTACCTGTTACAATTCAATAAGTGACCGGTCCGACATTGAGCCGAGATATCTTGGCAGTGGGCCAAGTATCCAAACAGGAAGAATCTGTCCTTTTAATTTGCTTTCTCATCCACGCCTGACAATTAAGCTCTCATGTAAATAGCAGTGCGTATTCTAGTATAAATTCTAAGATTGAACATACTTCTAGACAACTCCCGCCGCAAACTAAAAAATGAGAGCAATCAAAATTGGAGGTATTGTATTGTTTGGTCAACCTGCGGTATGACGAATACGGTGGTCTATAAGCCGCGTTTTCCACTTAGCTTTTAAGTACTGAATTTACACACTCTTAGTGCTAGCGAGTGCTCGTCGATGCATGGCCTCTGCCTCCTCATATTTTCCCTGACTTTCAAGCACTAAGCCTAGATTACTGATACTGGTCAGTGTGTCAGGATGTTCAGTGCCAAGCACTTTCTCTCTGCTAACGAGCGCTCGTCGATGCATGGCCTCTGCTTCCTCATATTTTCCCTGACTTTCAAGCACCGAGCCTAGATTACTGACACTGGTCAATGTGTCAGGATGTTCAGCACCTAGCACTTTCTCACTACCAGTGAGTGCTCGTCGATGCATGGCCTCTGCCTCCTCATATTTTCCCTGACTTTCAAGCACTAAGCCTAGATTACTGATACTGGTCAGTGTGTCAGGATGTTCAGTGCCAAGCACTTTCTCACTACCAGTGAGTGCTTGTCGATGCATGGCCTCTGCCTCCTCATATTTTCCCTGACTTTCAAGCGCCGAGCCTAGATTACTGACACTAGTCAATGTGTCAGGATGTTCAGCGCCTAGCGCTTTCTCACTACCAGTGAGTGCTCGTCGATGCATGGCCTCTGCCTCCTCATATTTTCCCTGACGTCGAAGGACTAAGCCTAGATTACTGACACTGGTCAATGTGTCAGGATGCTCAGCGCCAAGCACTTTCTCTCTGCCAGTGAGTGCTTGTTGATGCATGGCCTCCGCTTCCTCGTATTTTCCCTGGCTTTGAAGGACTAAGCCTAGATTACTAACACTGGTCAGCGTGTGAGGATGTTCCGCACCGAGCGCTTTCTCACTACCAGTGAGTGCTCGTTGATGCATGGCCTCTGCCTCCTCATATTTTCCCTGACTTTCAAGTACCAAGCCTAGATAACTGACACTGATTAGTGTGTCAGGATGTTCGGCGCCTAGAACTTTCTCTCTGCTAGCGAGTGCCCGTCGATGCATGGCCTCTGCCTCCTCATATTTTCCCTGACTTTCAAGCACTAAACCTAGATAACCGACACTGGACAGCGTGTCAGGATGTTCAGCGCCTAGCACTTTCTCTCTGCCAACGAGTGCTCGTCGATGCATGGCCTCCGCTTCCTCGAATTTTCCCATAAGGTAAAGATACCAACCACATCGATTAGTAATAGTCGACACATTTAAATGGTCGTCATCATCTAACCGCTCAGTGAAGCGAATCGTCTCTTTCAAATGTGGAAGGAGCATTTGGCAAGATGCCGATGTTTCATAATCCCCACTGGGAAATATTGCTTTCATCACTTGTACGCTTTTTTTGGCCAAGTGATGAAGCAGGCCTTGTTTCTTTAGCCACTGTCGAGCCGATAATTGCACTAGACGGTGTAAGTCAAATGACTGTCCGCCAAATTCCACACGGACCAGAGAAAAGCTGATTAATGGAGCCATCGCATCCTCAAATTGTAATTGATCCATCCCATCGCTGAGTAACTGTGTCGGAATGCCTTGTCGGTCAAACATACTCATTAATGCCAGCAGATCTGTGGCTTTTGGACATATGCGGCGGATCTGATCAAATGAGATCTGCCATGTAGTGATAACCGGATGTCGGATGCTTCGGTCTCGTCGAAGATCATGAGCATCGTTGTAATTTAGAAGATGCTCTTGATTGGACTCACTTTGTTGAAAGAGCTGCAGGTAAGTCGATAAACTCGTTTGGGGTGAGCGATTCAAAATGTATGCACCAGCTTGTGCAATTGCCAGAGGAATGCATTCGAGTGCGTCAACGAGGAGCTTCGCTTCCGTTTCACATGATTGATCCACCGGAATGCGGGTTTTCAATAGGGTAATAGCTTCGTTGGTGCTCATTGGCTTTACTGGTATCACCTGACCGCGGGGCCCCACTATGTTCCGTGCCACTGTCTGATTCCGGGACGTAACTAAAATGGACCCATGGGAAACATGAGGCAGGTAATCCACTAAAGGCATATTTTCACCGAATATGTTAAAAAATGTATCAATATCGTCTGCATTGTCCAGGATCATCAACCAGTTGCCATTTGTCTCGTCATATAGCCATTTCTTAACCAGCTCGAGGATGTTACATCTCGGATCATCGTGTCCAGGAATCTTTGCTGCTGCTGCAATATCTCGATACCCTTGCTCAAATCTCGTTGCATTACTCGCGTGAACCCAAAATGTCGATGTGTTGGGTGCAGATTCCCGAACTCGGTATGTATACTCAATCGCGATTTGAGACTTTCTGGGATATATTTAGTTTGTCGCATCGTCAATATCTTCCACTTCACTCACCCTACGCCTCCCAAGCCAACAAGTGCGGCACACTTTGAAGTCTGCCCCGTTCTTCCTTGAAGAGCGTTCCTAATACTCATGATGATGTCTTCTCGACCAACAAACATCTCGTCTCTCTCAAAGGGAACCGTTGAAGATGGCTTGGGATGACTTGAGGTTTCTGCTAAAAATCAGGCTCTAATCAGAATTGACATAATAGAGATGCAAATAGTTTCCACCGGTGACTCTCTGACGGGCTAGAGATCAACTTACGTGGCTGCTGCTGAGAACCATCCTGCCAGTATGCCAAGATACATTTCGCACAAGATGCCGCGGTTGCTGCAGCATAGTTCTGCCATGCCTTATTTTTATGACTGTCTGCGTAATCACAAACACCTTTGATGATCACACAGGGCAGACTGTCCCATACTCCAGCACCTTCCATCTCGAATCCAATCACACTCTCCTTTTCAGCCAGTTGATCACGATGCTCACCAGACTTCATCACGGAACTCGCTGACGCGATCGTGCCAATATGAATGATCGGTGCCGGATTGTTGAAACGTAGTCGGCGTCGCGGAACCAAATCTCCTGCACATCCAACCGTCGCACAGTCACTCTTCAATGCTTGCTGACACACCGGATCGAAGCTCGAGTGGCAATCAGCACAGATGCATTCTGCTACAGATTGTTGTTTATAGTGCTTGTGGCGATAAGAGGCTTCGAATAACCGATCGTGGAAAACACCTGGATAATTCCACTGATTTCCTTTCATTTCTTGAAGCATTTTTAGGTATTGCGTGGTTTGCCTTTGTACTTGATCTCTCATTTGTAGAGTTCGCAAAAAGTTCAGGAAGGACCGAATTTCTCGATTAGGCAATCCCGCCGCTTCCGTGACACCTTTTTTCCGTTCGAACCCATCCGGGTACTGTCTGCCAGAATCGTATTCAATCACACTATCGCCGATAATAACGTCGCCCAGGATGATCTCCTTACGATCAGATGCATGCGGTACTCCACCGCAGATTCCGACAAGTAAGGCTAGCTTGATTCCCGTGAAACTGACGGGCAAGACACTAGCGACGCCGGCGGACGTTCGATTTCCCATACCCGGCATGTAAGCCAACACGACATCATGATTCTTTATTCTTCCAGTTATATAAATGTTGGCGTCGCCCACGTGCTTGCCATATATAGGACCCAGCTCATCATAGCGTTCATCGAATAACGCTATCATCGCGTCCGCCTCTAGAGGCAGGGCGCAGATTATCGCAATTTGGAATTCATCACGGGATCGTGGGGGCATCGTTAGACGACTCTTGCTTGTTTGAATGGAAAACGCTCCTGGAGAGCCAGTGATGTGAGTGGACGTATTTTCGCGCTGTAAGAATGGACTCTCATGGAACTCAGCAGGTCATCACTCTCGATGATTTCAAGCGGGGTATCAGGCTGAGAGCGGATTGTGGGCATTGATAGGTGTAGGATGCGAACACGTCAAATGAGTGTCACGTGTGGATCACGTGCAAGGCCCGATCTGTGTGCCACTCTTATGGCTTAGTGGATCCGCGGGTAATCCATTGATCTACGAGAGAAACGTGGTTTGAACATAGATCGGTATGCGGAGACCGTACGCCACAACGACCCAGAGGCTGTGTAAGGTATTGTAACGGAATGGCTGTTTCAAGACAAATTCAATCATGAAAATTGTTGCCTAGCAGAATACAGCTAGCACGTCGTGGAAGTGGGGCAGAATCGAGAGAGAGAGTGCGTAAAAAGGATGAAGCAGGTTTCGAATTTCGTCAAAATAAGGTGCCAAACCCGAAACCTGCTTCACCTCCTAAATACTGATCTGCCCCACTCGTAGGGCAAATTTATCGCTGTATACCATAAATGGTTAGCTTAATACTCTGAGTAATATAGGCGTATTTAATCGGTCACGTTTTGTCTCATAAATTACAAGACCGACTAAAACTGGACAGTTAAAGTGACCCAGAGAGGTTTAGTGCTCTAAGATACGTCTCAAACAAAACAAAACGTGACCAATGAAACGTTGAAAAATACAGTATCCACTATGGCGGCTTGGCAGTGGGGCAAAGAAAAGAGAGAGTGCGTAAAAAGGTGAAGGAGGTTTCGAATCTGTCTGTATAAAACATATTAGCGTCATTATAGCCAACTAGTTCCTAGAAATTAAAGGGGAAAACACTTACGATCTATAAAACATTAATATCATTATAGCCAGCCAGCTCCTAGAAAACAGAAGGGAGAACACTTACACGTTTATCAAGCTCATTTAGAGCACCAAATGCTAGAGCAGCAAAAGCTAACGACAATGCAATAGAGAGTCTCATATTGAAAGAGGTGGAAGCAGATATATAGAAAAGCTAGGTAGTAATAGTGAATAGTTAAATAGAAGTTTGTATTGTATATCGTAAAGTTTGGAGAATATAAGTGGAAAGATGATTAGTTTTTATAACAGACAAGTTATAAGATTTATAAAAGTCTTTGCTTATACTAAAATGGCGCTAAATGAGGCAAAAGTGCCAGAAATACCCATTACATCGCTTCCTCCCACCCTGCGGTTAGAAGTCAGCCCAGGCTCAAATGCCACCCTATGTACACACAGAGTAGGATTTGTGAAATGTGGCCACAGCTTAGTAAGCCTCCTGTTTAGAAATATTGATGATTAACTAGTCTCTTTTAAGATAATAAATCTTTATCACTACCGCTACCTGAAATATTGGATCTTTACTGATTAGCCTAATAAGAAAAGGGCACGCGCTAAGTGGGGCAAAAGTGCTAGAGATACCCACGTCGCTTTCCCCCACCCTAGCTCAAATGCCACTCTATGTACATACAGAGTAGGACTTGTAAAATGTGGCCACAGCTTAGTAAGCCTCCTGTCTAGAAACGGCGGCCAATACATGGGCACCCGGGTGCCCACACAATTTTGGACACCCGGGGTGCCCAATCTGGTTAAGCACCAACATTTGGAAGTTCAGGCGGTTCTGCCGAAACGGTCAACTTCTAACCCAAGTATGTGAAACATCAATCAAACATTATATTAGCCCCCTGTGTCAAAATAACATATCAAATTGCCATCGTTGGGGATGAAAGCGCTGAAAAGTGCTGGATTCAGCGTTCAGGGGTCTGATTGGCCGTTGTCCGGGCCACCTCCGCGCTTAGATGGTCACGTTCTTTTTTTTTGGGAAGGGGAAGGGTGGGAATAAGATCAAATAAATAGACGATGGAAAATGAGAAAACAGAATGGGTTATGCAAATGATCTGAGGTCGTGAAGCAGGTTAAAAGATGGAGCAAGTGCCAACACTCATCAGTCAGCTTGATACCACAGATTCAATCCTTACCTCGACTGTTAATATATTTGAAGGATTCTCTAGCGACATTCTACCACCGGAAGGCGACTTCAATTCTAGAAAGGCTGTGTTCGATTATGTTAATTCCTGGGCGAAGCCTCGAGGCTATGCTTTTACAACCGGCAAGTCCTCGAAGACATCTAATGGCCGAGTGAAGGTTTTCTTCGCATGCGACAGAAACAAGCCTCCTCCTAGTCCATCATCCAGCCGAAAGCGTAGAACATCGAGCCAGCGCACAAACTGTTTATTCTCAGTGGTGGCTAAGGAGTCCTTAGATGGGACCACTTGGGCATTAAGACATCGACCTGACCCCAAATTCTGTGAACATAATCACCCGCCATCCACCGAACCTTCAGTACACCGAGCACACCGTAGGCTCCCAGATGAAGAAGCGAATGTGATTGCAGACCTGACAACGGCAGGCGTTCCTCCACGAGAAATCCGGACTTACATCCGTCAGACTTCCAACGCTCTCACAACCCAGCAAGACGTGTATAACCTTGCGGCATCGACACGACGAAAGCTCGCCCAGGGACAAAGCAGCATCCAAGCCCTGGTGAATCAACTCAATGACGAAGGTTTTTGGAGCCGTGTTCAACTGGATGCTGCCAACCGGCTGACTGCGATCTTCTTTGCGCATCCAGACTCGGTGACATATCTACAGCAAAATCCGGATATCCTGATACTAGATTGCACTTATAAAACAAACAAATATGGACTCCCACTCCTTGATATGATCGGAGGAGATTGCTGTCAGCGATCTTTCTGCATTGCTTTTGCCTTTCTCTCCAGTGAAGCAGAAGAGGAATACATGTGGGCATTGACTCAGCTCAAATCACTCTATCAGGGTGCACTCCCGTCTGTCATCCTAACTGACCGCTGCGTGGCGGCAATGAATGCTGTCGACAAGTCGTTTTCAATGTCGAGAAGTTTGCTTTGTCTCTGGCATGCCAATAAAGCGGTGGTACGCCACTGCCAGCCATCTTTTGGAGTGAAAAGAGGACAAGTAATGCAGGCAAAGGAAAATTTGTGGAAAGAGTTCTACGCAGAATGGCACGCGATTGTTGCTTCTAATACAGAGCTGGTATATGAGCAACGTGTCGTTGATTTTCAGCTTAAATATGCACAGCATCAAAACTGCCTTGAGCCACTTCGGTATATCAAAGACGAGTGGTTAGATGTATATAAAGAAAAGATCGTGAAGGCCTGGGTGGATCGGCATCTTCACTTTGGCAATGTTGCTACTTCCAGGTAACTTTTTAGTTCACACTAGTAGTGCTGACACTAATACGATAGTTTATAGGGTTGAGGGGATCCATGCATTAATCAAATCTCATATCAAGAAGTCCACGATCGATCTCTTTGAAGCGTGGAGGCTGATAAAACAAGCTGTTGTGAACCAAGTCAGCGAGTTAAAGCATATTCGAGCCTATCAGTGTTCCAGAATGCCACTTGATCTATCAAGCAAGGTCTTCGAGGCAGTACGTGGCTTGGTATCATATCAAGCTCTACGGAAAGTTAACGAGCAGTTAGAATTGCTCTCTAAGCCATCTTTAGCTCCATGCCGTGGGCTATTTACCTCATCTCTTGGAATTCCCTGTGCACATACATTGAAGAGACTCTTAGAAACACAAGAGGCTCTGGTTCTCAATCACTTTCACCCTCATTGGCATCTAAAGAGATCCCAACAACCGTCTCCAGCAGCTATATTACAACCCCTTCGGTCAGCAGAACATATTGGGGGGCCATCGGGCAAAGTAGCTTCCAGCACAAGACGTGAGCCCTCTGGATTTGAACTCGTTGAGGGTAGAAAAAGGGCCCCTATGACGTGCAGCAGATGCCATGAAATTGGGCATAGCAGGAAATCGCTGCGCTGTCCCTTAAAACACTCAGATCTGGTCGGACCAAGCTCTTCTGTAACTCCACAATCACCACCTGGTTTCAGTAGCATTATGCCGATTCCTTCGACCCAAATTTGCCAATCTAGTCGGTCATCCGGACAAGCCGCTACACAGAATGAGAGCCAGTTCGAAATCCCAACGGTCATGCCGTCTGATACAGCAGTTTCCCGGCTTCCACAATTGCCACAAGAATCCGCGGTTGACGCCGAGGGGAGTCTTGATGCACTTCAGTCATTGAATCATGCGGATAACCCCCCCAGATCCAGTCTCCCAAAAGATTCACAAGGAGGACTTCTACGGCTGGCACATGATTTGGAGCAAGAACCTGTAGTGAGAGATTATGAAGCATTGGAGGACAAGATGGAGGCGTACTACAGTGACTATTTATCCAAGCACGGTCATTTACCTGTGGGTGATGCAGACCGATATGATAAATATAATCTGCGCAGCCGTAGATATAGATCCTAACTATTCAATCAATAGTTCTTTCATGTTCGAGACAGGTAACAGAATATTGTAAATCTGATAAAGGTGCAAGACTTCGGATGTCCTCATATGCTTAACCAGATTGGGCACCCCGGGTGTCCAAAATTGTGTGGGCACCCGGGTGCCCATGTATTGGCCGCCGTTCAGAACATCAAGCTTAGTCATCCTCCTGTGGAGAGTTAAACAGGACCCACCCTAGATCAGAGAGACCGGATACAATTTCTGCCAATCAAATAAATCCTTTCATTGATGAGCCTTGAACAGAGAGCTGAGTCATCCGCTTGTAAATAATTTGACAGGGTCCACTTTTGAGGGCTCGATAGCGTCCTACGAGACGTCAGGGTCTCCTAGAGCCTCCGTGGTGTCATGTCTTCGATTTGATTCCTACTCATGTTCGTTTAGAGAAACATAAGCACCAATCAATGGTTCAATTCGTTCAAGTAATTTTGTGCCAAGAACCAGATTGCTGAGTCGTTTACCTGTTCGGGAAACATGCAGCTTTAGTCATCCGCCTGTAGTTAACTGAGGTAGCTCGTCAATTAGACAAGACTACCCTACGATCGGAGAGACTCCGGATACAGTTTCTGTCAATCAAATCAATACTTTTGAACGTGGAGATGAGTCATCCGCTTGTTTCCAAACGACTAATGAGGTAATTGGCTTGAGCTCCGGAATGGCTTCCTGTCTTGATGAATCTCCCGAGGTATGGAGACTAGACTCTGATATACTACTTGTTAGAAACTTGGTCGTTCTATCAAATGAGATCTCGCTGTCATTTCGCCTGTCCCTAGAAACATGAAGCTTAGTCATCCACCTGTAGAAACTAGAAGAGTGTTTGGGACTCTGGCTGCAGGATCGTCTTGAACTGTTTATCCTGGCGAATATCTCACAGCTGCTTCTTTCTGTTCATGCTGATTTTATCTCATGCTGAGCCTGTTGGTTGTGGGCTTTATGCGGCCTTAACTTGATTCGCTGCATGGGAGATGCCCTCTATGACAATGCCCAGTGGCGAGAGAGTGGTTTCCTCCCGCGAACCCATGAAGTTTACGGAGTACTCATCTGTCTGTGGAGGCCCACAGCCCCACAGCCCCCTACCCTAGACCTATTAGAAAATTCTGTGCCTGAATCTGCACGCACCTGTTTTCATCTGCGATCGGCGTACTCTCTAGCGATGTTCTATTCGAGATTACAGATACATGCTTCATGAGATATCTGGATTGTTTCGATCGGCCACATCATTAGGCGTGAACAATGGTGACCACACAACGAAAGTTATTGGACCTTCCAGCTGAAGTGTTGCAGCTAGTATTTGAAAGCGTATAAGGCCTCTCTTCACACAGACATACTCCATACTGATGGTTTAGGAGCTAACGAAATCCGACTTATGGGCACTCTATCACACTTCCCAAACTCTGCGAGTTCACGCAGTTCGACTACTTTTCCGGGAGACATTCATCAAGTTCCAGAAGAACGTCCCCATATCCTTGAACTTCAGGAGACTGCCCGTGAGGACAATAATTGATGCATTGTTGAGGGAGTTATCGCATATACGAGACCTGTATCTATCCACATCTTCATGCACGAGTCCCACGAGTTTTCTTGACTTGTTGGGACGAATCCCAAACTTGAAGTGTTGCGTGTATGGTGACTCCCATCCCATTTCCTAATGACTGCTATGGGATTTACATGGCTCGTGTTGATGCTGATTCTCTAAAGAATTGATACGCCCCGTGATTACAGAATCTCGGAGCCTAACACGTGTTCCGCGCTGGATTTATCCTCCTACCTCTGGCCCTCTTGCTCCTTTCAATCGTTGGAACGCCTTATCATAGAGGTGACTTTCACGTGGACGATCCCAAGCTTGCCCGCTCTTCGTGACTTGTCAATTGACTTCGAGAAGAACATCGGTGGCTCTTCTATTCTGATAGACCTCACGAAGCTACCGCGGCTATCATCTTTCGAATTGGAAGAGTACGCAGGGGAGGGCCTAACGCTTTTGGGGTCGTCTTCGACAGTGAAGAAGGTTTGTTTCACGATTTCCAATATCGAATTGAGCTTCCTACGAAACCTGGGACAGAACATCGAAGAAGTCGACCTGTTCTCTTGTGCCATTCACCCGGAGGGACATCACTCCAGAGTCCAGCTTCCACATCTAAGGTCTCTGAGTCTGAACAATGATTCAATCACTTTCCTTCCTTTTTTGTTTCCAATCAACATTTCCTGCTTGGAAAAAGTATCCATCACAACTGACTTTAATTGTGGGTACAGCAAATTACTGGCGCTTTTGAATTTGGAAGAGGGTACCACCACGGAGCTGTCCAAGCATGATGATTCTCTCGTTCCTTTCGCAAGCCGGATCTCACACTTAGTTGAGACTCTTGAGTGGCCGGTGGACTACAAAATTTGGAGTGATTGGATTTAGTGGCAACCCGATGGATCTGGTTTAATGTGCTTCTCAGATGTGTCACGTTCTGTCTGAGCTAGTTATTTGCCCTTACCATATTTGCAGCCGCTTGAGGGACATTAGATACCAACGGCCGTCAGTATTGATCACAAAATTATCTCCTAGACAAGCTGTGTGTTTACGTCGCCCTTGAAGTGTGTTTCTTGGTTCACTTCAAGTGTAGCTGAAGTTCTGCTATTAGATACAGTTAATTTATTCATGGCCAATCTTGTGCAGTATTTGCGTCGAAGTTTGAACAGGCAGCCGAGCCATCCGCCAGTTTTAAATTGATGCAACTAGTTAGTATTCGATTAGAGAGGACCCACCTCACAACAGAGAGAGCCTCGGGTACAGTCTCTGCCAATCAAATCGGTAGTTACTTTTGAACATATAGCTGTCATCCGCTTGTTTCCAAACGACTAAGTTAGTTAACATAACTTACTCCGTAATGGGGTAATTGCTCGAGCTCCGTAGGAATGGCCCCAAATGCTCAGCTTAGTCATGATCTTGCGACCTTAACAACCACAAGGTTGGCTGTCAAAACCGTTTCATGACGTTGTTTCGGGCAGATCTAATCCAGCTATCAAACAATCTACCCACTCATAGTGTTTGCAAAACAACGTGACAACAGAAACGGCAATCGTATTGTATGAGTCACGTCCATGTTAAGTGATCTTCAAGGATGGCCGCTGCTCCTGAAATATATAAATCGTGCATCTCCCCTCGATAATGCTCAATCAGCCATACCCTCTGCCGGCTAAACTAATCTCAACTTGAAATGAGTACGGCCAATGATTCATCGATTTCCCTTCAGGATGGCGAATGCAAGGAAAGCACGGAAAAACGGTTGACTGGCCAACGTCTCTCCTTCTCTTGGGAAAGGTTTCCATTCTCTCGAACGGATACCATCTTCGTCGAGTTCCCAGACATGTACGGAGACGGTTACTCTGGAATGAGGATAGGCGATATCTCTTCTCAGCCAACGTTGGTCAAACAAATGAACGTTTGTGACTCCTTCCGGACAAATGACCTCGTACAGCGAACTAGTCACCCAAATTTGGTGAACCTCACGGGCATGTCAAGGACTCGGAACGAGGTTTTTTTCAGTTATGAGAGAACAGGGCCCTCCTTGACAAAGTTGCACGCATTCATCAAGGGAGATGCGGTGGCAGTGGCCACTATTTGCATAAAGGTCAGAAGCACATAAGCACTTCGTCTGTGAGACGACTGACCAGGATATAGATTTTACACGGCTTGATTTATATCAATGAATCCCTCAACATTTCTCACGGCAACTTAAATTGTGACACAGTGTATGTCAGTGAAGGTGGTGAAGTTCAAATTGGTAAGTCACTACCAAGAAATTCACAATCACCCTACTAATGCCTCGGCAGGAGATATTGGCAGAAGCATGTTACTGGGTGAGAGGGATAATTTTGCTCGTGACATAGAAGCTGTTTATAGTATTGCAGCTACCCTTCTGGATTTTCCTAGCAACGTGAAGCTTGTCCACATGTCAGGTCTAGCGGCTGATCAATTCATGAAAATGCCACTTAGAATATCTCCCAAGGAGCTTCTCAAGGTACGAAACCTTTCCGGAAGTCATGCTCTATATGGCCTAACAGCTAGATAGCACCCATTTTTGCGACTTGGCCAAGAGTCATGGTATCTGTCTCACCTTGGTTTATTACACTCTTATTATCTCCAGACCCAGTCACACATTGAATCTACAGAAGGGGAAGAAACGGGAAACGATGAAAATACAAGCGAATCCGAAAACTATTCGAAGATGCTAGCTAGCTAATTTCGGAAAATAGTTGATCTCAAGTACCAAAATGATACTGTAACGCTGGATCGTCATAGGCAAATAATGTCATCTAATCATGAACGATGTACGTCGACCAATTATACCGGGAATTACCACACCTTGAACAGTATTGCACTTTTCCTCCGATAGATTCTAGAAGCCACTTAGTACTGCAACTAGGGCAACGGTATTTGTTGCTTTGGGATTTGAGCATTTCTTTGAGCTAGGTTAAGAGCAAGATCAGTTGCCAATCAGGTTGTACTTTCAAGTGCGCGCCGGAATCCATCTTCTTCCTGTAGCTGATTAATATGCTCCGTCAATATAACCACAAAGGGGTCTCGGAGACATCGATCTATCTTGAACATGCCTTCATGTACCTCTGCAATGGCAACTGGGAAATCATCCATCTGCCAGCATGCCTCCACAAACATCTCAAACTTCTCTTTGCCACATCTTTCAATTGAGGGAAATCATATTTGTCCGCCATATGGTAGACTTTGACATTGAATAACATAGGCGATACCCGATTGCTATCATTCCTGCTGATATAATAGTCAAATCCGTACATCTGATGAATCATCGCTTCTCTAGTGGAAGAATCAACGTCACGAATCCAACTTACCCTGTACATGTTGGACTTCAGCCGTCATGAATTGAGTGTAACCTTACTCAAATCTCCTCTGCATACAGTCGCACCAGAAATCTCCCTCCCAAAGGTGCACATATAGATCGAATTTCAAACCCTAATGAGGCCCACCATGATTAATCGGATATGGATAGTATGTATGGGGTAAAACAACGATCTCTATCACACCCATTGGTTCTATAAATACAGAAAATATCTGGAAGATTCGATACAAAATGAAAGCATAATAAACAAGGTGGTACGTGCGGTTATTGCATTCTGCCCCTAACTTGTCCTTCTGCATCTCGTAGTTTATTGACAGTAACAGATGTGACAACGGTCAAGCTCAATGCATTGATCTAACTAAGATATCGTACATGAGGCACCAAACACGAGAATAGTAAGCATGGGGAAAGGAAGGGAAAGGAAGAATGTGCTCTAAGCCCAGTCCTTTATATAAATACTCCGTGACGGTGCCTAATCGGGTAAGGGCGGTCCCCCTGGGAACCCGTAGTCAACTTCCTCACCGCCCGGCAGTACTCTGATTGCTTCAATGATCGCTTCATTGAAGGCCGGCTGTCACAACAGACGCTATTCATAGTCAAGTAGGATACCAAAGACACGGAGATACTTGTACCGGTAAAGAAACGCCAATTTTGCCTGTCACTATGGTGCCATGTCAAGCATGGGCCCAAACCAAAAATGACTAGAATAAGCTGTGAACAACCAGTAACTAACTACGGAGTAGATAAGTTCTGGATGCGAGGTTTGACTAATTTTAGCTCCCGGCGCTAGGTTTTCCAACCACTTCGCACTTCGTCTTCCCTTTGCTGAATTGGATCACAGGTAAGTATATGATTGGCTCCTAGAATTGTCAGCCTCGCTACAGATGTTGGCTGGTCCCCCTCCTTTTCAGCCTGATCGAGCTTGTTGGATGGACTTCAGGACACTCCGCTATCAGGTCTGTCAATTTCCGAAGAAACCAGACGTTGCTTTTATTTTTCTTACGCTAAGCGATGATGGCTCCTCTCATGCACAACGACTACACGATTGCGTGGATCTGTGCCTTGCCATTAGAGAGGGCGGCGGCAGAGGTGATGCTAGATGAGACCCACCAGGCCCTGCCGAAACCAAGTACAGATCCAAACGCCTACATACTGGGGAAATTACATGGCCATCACATTGTGATTGCTTGTTTGCCCACAGGCATATACGGAACCATCTCTGCTGCGATGATCGCCTCTCATTTGGTGTCAACTTTTCCACAGGTTCAGTATGCACTGATGGTGGGAATTGGAGGTGGTTCCCCAAACAGCCGCAATGATATTCGATTAGGTGATGTGGTGGTCAGTAAGCCAGTCGGAAAATACAGTGGGGTCATTCAATATGATTACGGCAAAAGGGTTCAAGGCGGGAGATTCGAACAAACCGGCATGCTGAACTTCCCGCCGCAGGTTCTTTTAACCCATATGGCCCATCTTCAAGCGAACCAGATGACTAGAAGCGCGGATGCCATTTCAACTATTGTGTCGAATGTATTGAAGCAGAATCCGGACATGAAAAAGGAATTCACACCCCCAAGTCAGCACACAGACTATCTCTTTCGATCATCTTATCACCACATCAAGGAAGAAGACAATTGCACTAAGTGTGATAAACAGCAGTTAGTTAATCGGCAGCTGCGTGATAACAGGACACCTCATGTCCACTATGGGTTAATCGCATCTGGAAACCACGTCATGAAAGACTCGGAAACACGGGACCGCCTAGCGCAACAACTAGGAGTTATCTGTTTTGAAATGGAAGCGGCAGGCGTCATGAACCAGCTCCCCACGCTAGTGATTCGCGGGATCTGTGACTACTCTGATTCCCATAAACAGAAGGAGTGGCAGGGATACGCGGCCCTTACCGCTGCTGCCTATGCCAATGTCCTTCTGTCATCAGTCCCTGCTCGCCTTCCCACCAGTTCCGACGCACATGGTATTGGTACGATACTTTTCCCTCACCTAACCAACAAGATATAGCTAACACAAGAAACAGCCCCTCAGAATGATCAATCATGCCTTCAAGCTCTACAAGCCGTTAACCCATTCGTTGTTAAAAATCGGTTAAAAGAAAACAAGGACAAATTGCTCGTCGACGCCATCGAATGGATCTTTCATGATCCCCACTATTGCCGTTGGCAGGATGAAGATAATGTTCGCCTCCTTTGGATCCGGGGAGGCGCGGGCAAGGGGAAAACCATGATGTCGATCGGTCTTGTTGAAAAACTCTCCCAAGATGATTCTTCGGTCGTCACGTATTTTTTCTGCCAAAATGCTAATTACGAGCTCAACACGATCGAAGCCATCATCAAAGGATTAATTTGGCAGCTCATTCAGCAGCGACCAGAGCTTATCGGGCCTCTTCTACACCACTGGGATGCAGAGCACTCACGCTGGAAAGAAAAAATGACTTGGCGAGCATTGTGGGACATATTCTCCGAAACGCTTCACCAATATCAGCGCCCGCAAGTCTACGTGATCGTGGATGCTCTAGATGAATGTCAAAATTCGGGAATGACTGAATTTTTGAAACTTATTGTCAGAACGGGATTGGATCACCACCATGTTAAATGGCTGTTGACCAGCCGGCCATTAGATAGTGCTGATCGGGAGCTGCTCACGACCGCTGAACAAGTTGGGATTAGTTTGGAGCTTAAGTCGGATCATCTTGAGGCAGCGATTGAAATATACGTTGGCCGTAAAGTTAATGAGCTTTATCCTAGTCGCTACTACGGATTGCAAATGCCCCAGCGAATAAAATCAGAGCTTCTGTACCGAGCGGAGGGGACATTCCTGTGGGTGAGTCTGGTCTGTAAGAGACTCGAAAATAGTTCGATTGGAGAGCGTGTTCCCCCGGCCGAGGCATTATTGATGATTCAAGATCTACCACCTGGCTTACATCGTTTCTATGAACAGATGTTTAGTCAGATCATCGAGGGTCATTCCGCTATAGTTAAGAGCTGCCTACGACTCCTGAGGGTGATGATGCTGGTTTATCGACCCCTCGAAATAGCTGAACTAGTCAGCGTGACCGGCATGTCGGAGACTGAGGTCTCAAGTCAAAAGATTGTGGATCGATGTGCGTCGTTCATCAAAATGCGAGGAGGTGTTATTGAATTCGTGCATCAATCATCCCGAGACTTCTTAGCTCAGCCATCTCTACTCAGCTCTATTGATCAATGCGGACATGGAGAGGTCGCATTAAATTGCCTATCCTTTATGTCAACAGAGCTCAAGGTTAACCAATTTGATTTGCTGTTACCGAATTCGACCAGGAAAATGGCTGTGGAGGAAGGAGGATGTTCTAAAGCAAAGAAAGACGTGCTTAATAGCATGAACTACGCTGCTACATTTTGGACAGAGCACCTTGAAGCTGTAAAGGACACTACAATTGCACGAAGTGCTCTCGATGCTGGAGGGAAAGTCATATCCTTTCTGTCTTTCAGCTTCATAGAGTGGCTGGAGTGTCTGAGCCTGTTAGGCCAGCTACCACGTGCTATTAAAGCTCTAAAGACTTTGGAATCCATTGTTCGAGTAAGCTCTGATCCTCATGTTAAACATTTTAAAGCTAACAATCGTAGAAAGATTCTCTATTATATATGATTGTTTTTGATGCTAAGCGTTTCCTATCACGTCATTACCATACAATATCCACTTGGCCTATTCAATTGTACAGCTCTGGGATTGTTTTTAGCCCTCAAATAAGTCTTGCCAGGGCAAAGCATAACGTCAAGAAGGTTCCCAAGTGGCTGAAAAGAATCCCGTATGCGGAAAAGACATGGGAAGCTCTCATACAAACCCTGGATGGCCATTCAGGCTCGGTTCATGCGGTAGCGTTCTCCCCGGACGGCAAGCAGATCGCCTCGGCAACTGGTGACGGAACTGTCCAGCTGTGGGATCCAAGTACGGGTGATCATCTGAAGACGCTAAAAGGCCATTCAGTCTGGGTCGAGGGAGTAGCGTTCTCTCCAGACAGCAAGCAGATTGCCTCAGCATCTGCTGATAGAACCATCAGGCTATGGGATTCAAGCACAGGTGATCATCTGAGGACGCTTAACGGCCATTTATACTGGGTTTATGCGGTAGCATTCTCTCCAGATAGCAAGCAGATCGCTTCAGCATCTGGTGACAGAACTGTCCAGCTATGGGATTCAAGCACAGGTGATCATCTGAAGACGCTAGAAGGCCATTCAAGCTCAATTCGTGCAGTAGCATTCTCCCCAGACAGTAAGCTGATCGCTTCAGCATCTGCTGATAGAACCATCCGGCTATGGAATTCAAGCACAGGTGATCATCTGAGGACGCTTAACGGCCATTTAGACTGGGTTTATGCGGTAGCATTCTCTCCAGATAGCAAGCAGATCGCTTCAGCATCTGGTGACAGAACTGTCCAGCTGTGGGATTCAAGCACAGGTGATCATCTGAAGACGCTAGAAGGCCATTCAGGCTCAATTCGTGCAGTAGCATTCTCCCCAGATAGTAAGCTGATCGCTTCAGCATCTGATGATAAAACTATCCGACTGTGGGATCCAAGCACAGGTGATCATCCAAGGATGCTGGGTGGCCACTCAGGCTCGGTTCGTGCATTCTTTCCCGACGGCGGGCAGATCACTTCAACATCGGATGACGGAACCGTCTGCCAATGGGCGTCTAGTGACAAAGCCGTCCATCTATGGTATCCAAACACAGGTGTTCATCCGAGGACGCTGGACGGCCATTCAGGCCCAGTTCTTGCGGTTGCATTCTCCCCGGACAGTAAACTGATTGCTTCAGCATCTAGTGATGGAACCGTCCGGCTGTGGGATCCAAGCTCAGGTGGTCATTCGAGGACGCTAGACAGCCATTCAGGCTGGGTTCATACAGTTACATTCTCTCCAGACGGCAAGCAGATCGCTTCAGCATCTGAGGACGGAACTATCCGGCTGTGGGATCCAAGTACTGGTGATCATCTGAAGACGCTGGACGATCATTCAGGCTTAGTTCATGCGGTAGTATTCTCCCCAGATGGCAAACAGATTGCTTCAGCATCTGCTGATAAAACTATTCGGTTATGGCATCCAAGCACAGGTGTTCATCTGAGAACTCTGGACGGCCATTCAGGCTCGGTTCTTGCGGTTGCATTCTCTCCGAACAGTAAACTGATTGCTTCAGCATCTGAGGACGGAACTGTCCGGCTGTGGGACCTAAGCACAGGTGATCATCTGAAGACACTAGACGGCCATTTAGGCTCAGTTAGTGCGGTTGCATTCTCCCCAGACAGTAAACTGATTGCTTCAGCATCTGAGGACGGAACTGTCCGGCTGTGGGATCCAAGTACTGGTGATCACCTGAAGACGCTGGACGGTCATTCAGGCTTGGTTCATGCATCTGTTGATGCAGTAGTGTTCTCTCCAGACGGCAAGCAGATTGCTTCAGCATCTAGTGACAGAACTATCAGGCTGTGGGACGTTAGAGCTTCACTGCAATCAGTAAGATTGCTAGGAACCTCCTTGGCTGCCCTCCGCAAGTTTCGTAAATGGGACCTCCGAATCAGAATGGCAGCACCAACTAAGAGATTAAAATTCTCTCCTAATGGCCAGTTTCTCCTTACAGACCTTGGTCTCATTAAAATTGGTAATAGTGACACTAACTGTGGTCTCTATCTCGAAAACGGCTGGATATTGTATAGATCAACACAGGTATGTAGAATCGTACCAGGCTTATTACCATCTTGCTATGATGCGCAAGGCGATTATATTACAATTGGCTGTAAGAATGGCCGCGTGCTGTGTCTTGAGTTTGATTGTAAGATACTGGATCAAACTATGTGAGCTTTATTACAATATATCGGACGTCTATTATATTTCTCGGCCTTCATGCTGCTTTTAGCGCGGACAAAACAGCCAAACGAAGGACTTTGAATTCTCGACCTTTTGTAGTGATCGTGAGATAAGAGAATTCACCAGAGACGAGGTACCTGTCAATGGTATTTCTGGCCTTTGTATACTTTCTAATAGATTCAGTTCTTTACGCTAGCGTCCAAGTCGGTTTCAAGCTGCCAATCCTCGACTTTAATCACGTCGAGGAGCTTGCTATCAGATATTGTGCTTTTTTAAAATGGTCTGCTGGCTATAAAATTTCGGTGAAAGCAAGAGGCAAAATAAGAACAACCAACATAGTACACAGCAAACTTTCTGGACTCGTCATGCATGAACCACTAACATCCATCCTCTGCTCTTTTTTACGCCGCGTGAGCTGACAAGACTGCGTGATGATCAAGGTCTGACGACCCAGTATCTGTGTAACCAGGAACTAGCGGTGTGATCAGAAGAGGTTGTTCCACTAATACATGCACCCTATAAGTCCCCGGTAGCGCAGAAATGCGTTGCAATTATTCGTGCTCCTGTCATGGTTGGTTGACAGGTAATATTTATCACCTACCCGCATTTGACAGCTCATCCCCTTTTGACAGCTTGAATTTGGAACCTATACGCCATACCTATGCCACGTCACGTGTACATTGTGCTGGCTACCGACAGAATATTCCTTGAGACGAGAACATTTTCTAAGATAACTGTCCGTTTGCTCCACCATCAATTCATACTATTATGATAACATTTGAAGCCATGACGGATGTATCTATAAGAACCTTTAAAGATTTTGCAAAAAGGTACGTATAATGTTTTTTATAAGAAATAAAATACCTAATCATTTCAAGATCTAGTATTCTTCCGTTATATCACGGACCCAGCATCAAAATTCGAATCAAATCGAGTGACCATGAATATACGGTCTCAAAGAATCTCCTCTGCAGAGAACCTACATATTTCTCTGCAATGTTTGAAAATGGATTCAAAGAAGGTCAGCAGCTCCAAGCGGCTCTAGAAGACATGGAAGGGATTGTATCAGTGCAGAGTCTAGAGGCTTTCTTACAATGGCTCTACCTTCGCGAAGTCAGTTTCGATTTAGATGAGCCAGAAAGTCAAATTTCAGCCGCTATCGAGCTTGCTCGGTTTGCAGACATGTGCAAGATAACCAGAATCGAGTCTTATATCGCTGAGTATTTCAAGCGAATTTTGGTCAAAAACCCCGAACCTGAACCCGTCGAGTTTGGTATTGATATCAACACCTATTTTCTGACGAGCCAGCATATTGTTTCGACGACTTTCTTACCTCGAGGGCACACGGTCCGTCGAATTCTCGCTGCAGCAATGGTGGAGCAGTCTCTTCTCTGTGAAGATGACTTAATATCGCAGCAGATTTACAAGTATCCTACCTTTGGAGTTGATCTTCTCGAAGAAGTGAGAAAGACCCTTAAGGGAATGACTATCGGCCAATAAGTTGCCACTTATAAGGATCCTCTCGACGGCACTGAAAAAAAGCTCTCTCGTTTCCTTGAATTCCATTATCCCTCAATCTGAATAATTCTCTAAGTAATGACACTTGCACTCTGTATTTGATCCCAAAGTGGTGCAACTATTGTATCAATGAAGAGTTTTTGACTCAAGCAGGAGCCATGTTGTTGGATACGATAGAGTAAGGGTGGGAGAGAAGTCATGACTGTGATTGTATGCTGCTGAGTCTACCTTTTCAAGTTGTTTTGACAAGTCAATTTTAATCAACTAACTTTGAATACGTAGTATACGTCATGGTAGTGTTTCTCCAGTGGAAACACGAAGTTTACTCATCTTCCTGTGGAGCACCACGGGTCCCACTCTTGTTTAATTACAGTACCACGAAATAAGTTTCCGCACCCCTGTGCGGTATTATCGGTAAGGGGGTGCGGACACTTATTTCATCCCACTGTAGGTTATGCCTGATTTACGGTGATTGAAAGACTAACGAGACGCTGCCAACATAAATAATGTTATTTGAGATGAAATCAAGTGTTTCATTCTAGGCTTGAGCTCCCAGCCTACACCGAGTTTTCAAGTTGGATTATCACATTCATCTGACTAGATCAAAGACTCATGTTCTACCTCGACATTTCACCTATACATTCCATCTCCCTTCACATGAGATTCGATTCGATCATGAGCTTGCCGTGTAGCCCAAGTTAGTTCATTTCGTCGAATTGGCTTCTGACCCCATCCCAGCCATGACTTGAGACCTCTAAGGAATCACGACCCTCCCGAATTTTCGAAAAGCTGCTTTGCAGAAACATAAGAAGGATAATATTTGACGATCCGCTTAAAACAGCGAGTATGAGACATTTGAAAACACCCGATCGGAAGAATGTGCGCATCCGGTACATTGAGAGTCCAAATAATGATCGCCAATATTCCTGGTGCGGTTGATCTCATATTCTTGTCTGCTTTCGGTGAAATGCAAGGGATTGACTCTTTTCGGTAAGGGAGTGCAAGGAAAACTCAGGCCGCCAGTGGCTAGAGCATTCATCCCTTGCAGGACTTCTCATCGTCGCTCAGCTTATAAATACGCACTGTTAGTCAAGATTGCATTGCAACCGGATTCATGAGAATAGCAGCAGGGCGGCATGGTCACGAATTCCATTCCGGCGAACGCGATCTATCTGGTTGAGTCTTTCGGTTTCGGAAGCCTGAAGCTGAACGCGTCGCCAACGCGCCCTGGATTGAGAATATAAAGAGGTCAGGTTCCCTCCTTATCGCTGACCAGTCTTGCATAGCCTACGAACCTGAATCAATCCTCTATCGTAATAGCAAACAGAAATGGAGTCTACGACGGAAGTAGACTGGACAATTCTTGACTGGGAGCGTATTGGAGATGAACTTCATCTGCAGACAAACAGAACGTCTGAAAGACTCAACCAGATAGACCGCGTTCGCGCAAATGGGATTGGTGACCATGTCGCTCTTCCACAGCTCGTGGTATGCGGCGATCAATCAGCCGGGAAGAGCTCGGTGTTGGAAGGTATCACTGGGATCCCATTCCCTCGACAAGACGGTCTTTGTACGAGATTCGCAACTGAGATCATTCTCCGCCACGATTCAAAGGAGCAGCGCGCCGTGGCCACGATTATACCTCATGCTTCTCGTACCATCGAGGATAAAACTCGACTCAGCGCATTTCGCCATCAGATACGAGAGTTCACAGAGCTACCTAGTATCATTGAGGTGGCGGCAACTTTGATGGGCGTTCGAGGGCACAGTGCAGACACCGATGCTCCAGCTTTCTCCGCCGATGTTCTACGGTTAGAACTTGTAGGCAGAACAGGTCTACATTTGACAGTCGTCGACTTACCGGGATTGATTTCAGTGTCCGACGTCGAAGACGATGTCCAAATTGTTGCGAATCTAGTAGATTCGTACCTCGAGAACTCGCGAACCATTATCTTAGCCGTGGTTCCTGCAAGTAGCGATATCGATACTCAAGGGATCATACAGCGTGCTCGTCACTTTGACAAGGAAGGCCACCGAACAGTTGGAATCATTACCAAACCCGACCTTATCAACATAGGTACAGAATCTCGTGTTGCGCGGTTGGCGAACAACTCAGATACAACAAGACTAAATTTGGGCTTTTTCCTGATCAAAAACCCATCGCCTGCAGAGTTAGAAAACGGTTCTTCCTTGGCGGATCGTCGAAGATCAGAGTTAGTCTTTTTCGAGACCGGTCCTTGGAAGAGGCAAAAGCTCAATCGATCCCGCATTGGTATAGACAATCTGAGGAATTTCTTGCAAGATCTCTTGGACAGCCATATCGAACGAGAATTACCTACAGTGCGAGAAGACGTACGACGTCTGCTCAATGAGGTCAATGATAATCTTAGTGACCTTGGTACAGAGCGCTCGTCACCAAGTCAGATTAGGGTATACCTAACGCGAATCAGCAGCGATTTTCACAGTCTAGTGAAATCGGGTGTTGAAGGAACCTATGCTGGTCGGGACGAAGAGTTCTTTCGTGTGTCCGGCGACGATATATCCGTTCGACTCCGCGCAGCCATTCACATGAAGAACGAGGAGTTTGCCACGTACATGAGACGGAATAGCGAGAAACGAAAAGTGGTGGACGAGGAAGAAATGGAATCGACGAACGGTGAAGAGGGTCAGATACTCCTGACCGCTGACGATATGATGTCGTGGATTCGCCAAGTAGGTAGTACCATCCTGGATATCTGGATATTGCTAATACATTTAGATATATCACGAAACCAGAGGGCGAGAATTGCCTGGCCATCACAATTACTCCTTGCTAACTGAGTTGTTTCATGCTCAATCAGAGAGATGGGGCAGTATCAGTCGGCAACATTTATGTGCTGTAGTGTCTCTGGTGTCTCGCTTCATCCACGCCGGATTGGCATTCATTGTCAAAGATCCTGACGTCCGAAAAAACATAACAGAAAGCATTAAGAATATGCTTTATCAACATGCCCAGAAAGCCTATGAAGAGCTGGAACAGTTGCTTCAAGATGAAGCCCGCCATCCGATTACGTATAACCACTATTATACAGACAACATTCAGAAGGCACGACTTGACCGCTCTAAGCAAGATTTGAAGGATTCAATGGATTCAGCGATTCACGAGGACTGGAATGACAAATTCCACGTGAGTAACTCGCAAGTTGAGATCAAGAAGCTCTTGAACTCTCTTCAAAATCGTGTTATTGTCGATATGACCGAAAGAGCTTGTGCAGATGCACGTACCGATCTGGCTGCTTACTACAAGGTAAGATCATGGTATTCAACCCAACCATCACATACTAATTTGTGGTATAGGTTGCCATGAAAACATTTGTCGACAATGTTTGTCGACAAGTTATTGAACGACATATACTCGCTAAGCTTCCAAATGTATTTGATCCGATCACCGTCAGTGCCTACACTGACGATGACTTGGTTCGATTGGCCGCCGAATCACATCAGACCCGCATCCGTAGAAACGAGGCCCTCCAGCTTCGAGAAGCTCTCGAGCGAAGTCTCCGAGATCTTGGGGCTTGATTATAGCGTTGTTGTGCTCCGTTACTGGTTTTTGTCCCCCGTTGGTTTTCCAGTATCTTCATGCAAATGCAGGAGCCCATGTATTTTATGATTCAGCTGAAAGTTCTTATCAAATAGCAACGTCTCAATTTCCTTAACGTCGTTGTAAGGATTCTGGCTCATCTTATCAACCATGCAGTTTACTCGCGACGACCCAATTGTCATAGAACAGCGGATGAAATTTGATGATCTTGCATGGGAAAAGAGCGACATTGTTTCCAGAAGGTGGAGAGATAGTCTCTTTAATGAACAAATTTTCATCGCAACACATGCTAAAAACTGGCAGAATAGGGATTTTTAGGTGTGTTATGCTGCTTGTAGGAGCAGTGCTTTTGATATGGAGGCAAAGATTAACTGCTGATTTTTTGGTGATGGTAATCTAGAGGACAGAGGAAACTTGCTCAGTACGGAAAAGAAGCGCAATCTTAATGATTTCGTGAAGAAAGCTTGAAGAAGAACGCTCGCATTCTGTAACTCAGCAAGTTTGAGTAATTAATTAACTAGTCTAAGATGCAAAATTGACTACTTAAAAGATCATTATGTATGTACGTGTATGTATCTCAGCCGCTCCAGCAGCTGTATATTAATAGTCACTCATCAACTTTTATGTATATAGCAGTCACTTCGCTGCTATAGTTACTTGAAAATAGTCGTCCTTATGTCATCGATGTGTTGCAATTAACTTTAGTATATGATTTTCCGTTTTTATCCTCTAAAGCTATTGATCAAACGATGATCACTCTCTCCACCACCGTTATTTAGCTATTGAACGCGACGTTGCGCATCTGGCCGTCTTGTGGTATCTTCAAAATGCCACAGAAGGCACGGGAGATACCAAAAATGCCAAAACGAAAGAAGTCGTGTCGATCGAGACCCCGGGCCCAGGCACAGGCTAAGAATGAAATTGGAAGCTCAAGTTCGGCCAGAATTGTTCCTCGTTCCCCATTAAGGACAATCAAACCGTCAACACCGAACAGCCACTCTACGCTCACGGCCGAAAAGGTTTTACATCGATATCCGCGTCTCGAACGTCGATTATACGAGCCCCTAGTTCTTCTCAGTGTTCGCGATCCAGTCCGTGGCCGCCGCTTTACCAACTCTATCTACACCGCGCTCATCATGCAATCTAGTCAGTTAGATAACACACTTTCCCACAGATGACCCCAGCTAAAATGTATTGCCATCACATTACTTGGTCGTCTCGAAAGGTGCTTGAACAGTCAGCTGAGTCATCCCCCCGTTTCACCTAACTACATAGTAAAACATTGTCCTCAGGCGGATTATACGGAACGGCAAGATAGACCGTAACAGATGATGCAAACATGCGTCGGGCAGTCAGAGTCCTATCTTCAAGCAAAGCTTTTCCAGTTCTGCAGACGTAAGTCGTGACGGTTAGACACTATTACATAAGGAGCCAGTGCCCACTCCTGCATACTCTTTCTGTTGGAGCCAATTTTTGGCAAATCCGCATACGGATTAGTGTTTGGAAGCTGGCAACAGCTTCATATAACAAATATCGAGGATTTTCTACAGAACAACGCACGGTTGAGCATTACCAATCGACCCTTTATTTGCGCATATCGAGAACATTCGATTGGCATCATCTGTCATTCCTTCGAGATATCATTTGTGTGAGATTCTGTGTATATAAACCATCCAAATCTCCCAAGTAGCAATGCTTGGAGGATGGGTGAATCCTAACAGCATTATCGTAATATATAGAGTCCTTTTTGCTTCCTTGTTCATGCCATTTTTGACCTTTCCGTAAACGCTCTAGTACGCCAAGGTTCCGATACTTTCTGCCAATCAATTTACTACTTATATCAATGAACCTTGAAAACACAGCTGAGTCATCCATTTATTCCAAATGATAAGTTAACTAGTTAGTACTACAGTAGACAAGGAAATTAACTTCAGTTGAAAAAATTGTTTCGTCATATTTATGTTATAGATCCCGCTCTTGCCACCCTTGCGGCTCGCTGAGAAGGTTCCCTGTCCGATAATTCCTATTTTACTCTCAATCTTGCAACACAGAGCTAGGGAACTGCCTGGAATCAGTGAGTAGGTAGACTCCGTTGGACTCTCGGCTACAATGGCACTCGACTTGCAAGAACAGTTCCAAAAGCTGGACATTGTACCTGACTGCCTTCCTTTCTGCCCTCCGGAAGATGTTGAACGGCGACGAGAGAAATTTGACGAAATACCCCGGTATCTGTTCCGAATATTCACTCCAAAATCGCAAGGGACAACCGATGAGGTTTGGACAAAATCTAAAGACGCCAGGCCGTCAGCCAGGTCTACAGTCGCAACCAGCATGATAGACATATTTGCTAGGGGTAACAAAGAGGAAACGGCGGCGATGCTGCACAGGCACCTTCGATGGAAGGAAGGTCCGAACGATAACTTGGTGTCTTGGACAAGCTCATTACTATTTGCGCTAATATACGTCTTCCACTTACATGCTAACTCAAGAGATGGATCAGCCTTTGAGGATATATATATCTGTATCATCGACACATCCAACTTTCCCGAGCAAGTCTTTCTTCGGGACATTGACCTCATTCGAGCTTATCGTTCAGTGAGCCAAGACCTGCAAGAATTTGAGACTTTGCGTATGAAAAAACGCTTTGGGTTTTCAGGATACTTCTACTTCGGGGAATACTTCTCGCAAGGTGCCTTGAAAATCAAGGACAAATGTCAAATTGTCTCATCGCGGCGACTAATCGAGAATGGCCTATACTGTATTCGACCTGAGTTCAGAACTTTTGCCAACTGGAAACGCATGGCAAACCCGCCATGGGCAAATCCTACCGTGGAGCTCCGCGAGGCCTTTTATTTCACCAATGAAAAATCGAAGGAGATGAGCGCGGAACAACTGCAGGCAGCTCTGAATGTTGCGAAAGTTTTTGAGCAACGTTGGAGGCTGCCTATGGCAGCCAACCTGATTGCACTGACCGCGTCACGAAGTCGTGACGAGAGAATATTAGAGGCATTCCGAGAAAATGCATTCACAGGTCCGTAACTCACTCCAAGACCATGTTGACTTTAACTGACGACGGTTTGTGAATAGATCACGATCGAGAGAATTGTTCTCCATGGAGGACAAAGATGCTAGGTTATGAAACCATGCCGGAGGTACAAGAATACTGTTCCATCATGGTGAGCATTCATAGGGATTATTGTCTCAGGACGCTTATGGGTAAGTTAGATGATATGAGCGTTTTGTTACGTATTAGCCAATGCGGGTATTGATATGAATGTGTTTAATATAGGATCCCTTGAACAGGCGAAAGACTCGCTATGCGCAATTGCTCACTTCGTTCTCAAGGAAAATTTAACCGAGTACCCAACATCGGAAGAGCAAGACTTGATCACGGGTGATGTTCACTATACAGATATAGTAAGCATTCTTCGTTCTATCAGCTCTTTCAGTGATTGTCTTCGTGTAGGTTTGGATCATAGGAAGGAGAGTTTCGTTATGAAGTAAAGCAAAGATCAGAGTAATTACTTTGGCGACATTGAGATCGTCCGCACCAGCTGCTTAGTGCGTCATTAATGATTTAAGTCATTTGCCAGTTGTCACTCGCACTCGGAGTCTTAATGGGATAACCACCCGAAAGAATGGTCATGAGGCAGTAGTGAAGCTTCTTATTGACAATGGAGCTGATCTCAACGCCAGTGATCCATATGGGACACCACTTAGCCATGCCTCTAAGAATGGTCATGAGGCAGTGGTGAAGCTTCTTATTGACAATGGAGCCGATGTCAATGCCAGTGATCAGAATGGATGGATACCACTTATGTATGCCTCATTGAATGGTCATGAGGCAGTTGGGAGGCTTCTTATTGACAATGGAGCTAATGTCAATGCTAATGATCAAAGTGGATGGACACCACTTATACATGCATCATGGAATGGTCATGAGGCAGTGGCAAGGCTTCTTATTGACAATGGAGCCGGTATGAATTCTAGTGATTGACTTGTATGGGCGCCACTTATGCAAGCGTCAAAGAAAGGCTAAAGGCACTGTGAGGCTTTTTTATCGAAAATGGAGCTGATATCAATGCCAAGATAAATACAGGCGGTTAGCACTTATGAATGCCTTCATGAATGATCACGGAGTGGCGAGACTTCTTATCAGGAATGGAGCCGATGTCAACTCCAGCAATAAAGATGAATAAACAGCACTTATGCATGCTTTCAAGGATGCCGTGAGGAGGCTTTTCATGGACAAGGGAGCCGATAGTGTAACGGTTGACAACGGCTTTGCTATGAAGGTTTAGCTGATTGCTTTACTGTAGTTCAGTGGCCTAGATTGACACGTAAGGCGACAACAGAGGATCGTGTGACCACGAGTGCATCCGGGACACTATTGCGTCTTTCCCCTGCCCTCCCCCATGCTGAGTTTCAGGTGAATAGGCCTCGACAGATGCTGTGTGTCTCTCACAACAGAGATGTTTACTTTGTACATGAAAGCTTTACAATACAGTCTTTCCTACCTCTATATTAGCTCTCAATCCGGCCTACTCATACGAGAGACAGCTGGGTATCTAAGACATCGGCTCTGACTGCAGGATCGTCTTGAACCGTTTGTCCTGAAGAATATCTTAGCCTGTCGACTGGGAGCTTAATGCGGCCTAACTCATTTGCCGCGTTGCTGAGACCCTCATCACCACATTAGTTGCGAGAGCCTGTTCCTGGTGAGTGCACGAAGCTTACTCATCTGCCTGTGGAGCCCCACAGCCCCACAACATACCAATATCGCCCCATTAAGGGGATCTCCTTTTTGGTCTAGCGGTATTTTGCTCCGATACCTGGACTGTGTCACGTGGCGAGCGGGGTTGACTGAAGAGAAGGCTGAATTGCTGTAGGTAGGTTACTTGCCATCATCTCCCGTCAAACACATCTCCTGTTCTGTGCTCTGCATTCGTGAGATTCGGTAGGGTTTGTACTCAAACTCCTACTTTCATAACTACGTCAATGAAGCCTCAAGTGGGAAATCGTTGCACAGGCTGACCTGCAGACACCTGGGCTATCAGGCTCGAAACAATTACGACTCGAGCACCTGAGTTAACCGAGGGTCATCTATAATCGGCAAAAATTCGACGTTTGAAAATCGATTCCACCGGCGTGTGGCGAACATCCTCGATTGCTAAGCATGTCTAACCCTCAGGACTACACAGTCGGATGGATCTGCGCATTAAGGACGGAATATGTTGCCGCACAAGAATTCCTTGATGACGAGCATGAACCACCGGATTTTGTCTCGCCTAATGACACCAACGACTACACATTGGGCAGGCTTGGAAAACACAACGTCGTCATAGCCGTGTTACCTGACGGTGAATATGGAACAGCTTCAGCTGCTAGTGTGGCTACAAATATGCTTCACAGTTTCCCAAATGTCAGGATCGGCTTGATGGTGGGTATTGGTGGCGGGGCACCAAGTAAGCATGATATCCGTCTTGGCGATATTGTGGTTAGCGCGCCTCGTGACGGCGAGGGCGGTGTTTTTCAGTACGACTTCGGCAAAACAATACAGGACCAGGCCTTCCAATATACACGATTTTTAAACCAACCTCCAACAATACTACGCGCTGCAGTGACGGGGATCCAGGCCCAGTACAAGAGGAAGGGGCATCAGCTCGAAGAGACTATTAGACTTGTTCTCGAGAAGAATCCAAGGTTACGTCCGGAATATGCACGGCCGCAGCCAAGTACTGACAGGCTGTTTCATCCTCATGTCATCCACGATCCAAGAGGCTGTGCAACATTCTGTGCGAGAGAACCATCGCATCTGGTAGAACGACAAGGGCGAACGACATATGAGGATAACCCCGCGATCCACTACGGCTTGGTGGCTTCTGCAAACCAGCTGATGAAAGATGCTGTGGTCCGTGACCGACTTGCGGCAGAGAAAGATGTTCTATGTTTTGAAATGGAAGCAGCGGGCTTGATGAGTCATTTCCCATGCCTGGTTATACGGGGTATATGCGACTATTCTGACTCTCACAAGAACAAAGAGTGGCAGGGATATGCTGCAATGGCTGCGGCAGCTTATGCTAAAGATCTCCTCTCTCGCATCCCGCCTAATAAGATTGAAGCAGAGAAGAGGATCATTGATGTACTTTCTTCGGGTTAGTCTTTAGCAATTTTCGCACAGTTCTCTATTAACGAGACGTACAGTCGAGAAGAATATTATAACCGAAATGCATGAAATGGCTGAAAAGACGAATGTTGTAATCAAAATCTCAGATGGTGACCGACGGCGCGAAAAAGTCATTGCAAAGCTACCGTACGCAAAAGGTTCCACATTTGACTCTTTCGATAGGGCTCTTGATTCGATATGCCATCCAGAAACCAGAATTGACTTGCTCCATCAAATCAAAGAATGGGCAGAAAACAGACAAGGAAAGTCGATGTTCTGGCTGAAAGGAATGGCTGGTACGGGAAAATCAACGATTTCTCGAACAATAGCCGATGCTTTGAATAGGGAAGGAAAACTAGGAGCTAGCTTTTTCTTTAGGCGAGGCGAGAGAGATCGCAGTAGCGTGGCTATGCTTTTTACCACAATTTGTGCCCAGCTCTTGGTCAAGATTCCGTCACTGGTCGCTCACGTCGAAACGGCCGTTGATGCGGACCCCAACTTATCGGACAAGTCCATGGGAGAGCAATTTGAGAAGCTTATCTATCAACCCCTGTCACGGATTCAGCGTCACCACACTGAAGTCTCTCATCTTGTTATCGTGATTGATGCCTTGGACGAATGTTCGCGAGATGGAGACACTCTGCTTCGCCTTTTATCACAAACAAGAGATAAGTGGTCACCAAGCTTGCGGATATTTATTACTAGTCGACCAGAGCAGCCAATCCGATCCGGATTTAAAGAAGTGCCAGTAGATGTACTCGACTATATGGAGCTTCATGAGATACCGCAGCCTATCATCAGGCAAGACATTGCCACTTTCTTAACATACAGGTTTGCGCAAATCCGAGTTCAGTATACTAACGACGGCAGGACACTTTCACCTGGTTGGCCTGGCTCAGAAGTCTTGTCAGCCCTGGTTGAAATGGCTGTTCCGCTCTTCATTTTTGCCGCTACCGTATGCCGTTTTGTGGAAGATCCAGCGTGGTCCGACCCAACAGGCCAGCTGAAAAAAGTTCTTGAATATCGAGATATGAAGAGTGACTCTGAGATGGATAAGCTAGATGCCACGTACTCACCAATTCTGAACCAGCTAATCCATGGAAAGCCACAAAAGGCACAGCAATCACTGGTGCAGAGGTTTCGAGGCATTGTAGGCACAATTACACACTTAGCAGAGCCCCTTTCACGATCATCTCTAGCGTCTTTGCTTAATATTGATAGCCAGCAGATTGAGGGGCAGCTCGCATGTCTTCATTCTGTCCTTAGTGTGCCATCCTCTGCGGACTCTCCAATCAGAATGATGCACCTCTCGTTCCGTGATTTTCTCGTCGATTTTGACAAACGTCACACAAATCCATTCTGGGTGGACGAGAGGGAAACTCACAAGATGATCATAGCTAAATGCCTTGAACGAATGTCTCAACCGGGAAGTCTTCACGAAAATATATGCAATCTGCCGGGCTACGGAACACTACGAGCTGAGATCGATGGCAGAATCATAACCAGCTACTTACCCCCAGATATTCAATATGCTTGCCGCTTCTGGGTATACCATTTGAAACAGAGTCAGACGCGCATAAATGACGGTGATTCAATCCATACGTTTCTACAGGATCACTTCTTACATTGGCTGGAATCATTGAGCCTTTTAGGAAGAATTGCAGAAAGTATCCCGCTAGTCCGGACATTACAGACTGTTGTATGTGTTTCAAATTGAGTTACTATTAGGATCCCTTGCTCTAACATTTATTCAGAGTGATAAAGACACAGAAATATACAAATTCCTCGATGATGCAATACGGTTTATTCGAAAGAACATCTTGATGATTGATCAGGCGCCTCTCCAGCTCTATGTATCGGCGCTCATCTTTACACCAAAAAGTAGTATAATAAGGAATAAATACATCGATAAAATCCCTAGTTGGATTCAGGAATTAGCAGACATGGAATCAGCCTGGGGTGCAGTGCTACAGACTCTCGAAGGCCATTCTGGCTCGGTTTCGGCGGTGGCGTTCTCTCCTAACGGCAAGCTGGTGGTCTCCGGCTCCCGTGACGGGACCATCAAGCTGTGGGATCTAGCTACTGGCGCTCTGCAGCAGACCCTTAAAGGCCATTCCAGCTGGGTTCAAGCAGTGGCGTTCTCTCCCGACGGCAAGCTGGTGGCCTCAGGCTCCTTGGATGAGACTGTCAAGCTGTGGGATCCATCTACTAGCACTCTGCAGCAGACGCTCAAAGGCCATTCTAGCTGGGTTTGGGCAGTGACGTTCTGTCCCAACGGTAAGCTGGTGGCCTCAGGCTCCGGTGACAGGACCATCAAGCTGTGGGATCTGACTACTGGCGCTCTGCAGCAGACTCTTGGAGGCCATTCGGATTCAGTTCAGGCAGTGGCATTCTCTCCCGATGGCAAGCTGCTTGCCTCAGGCTCCAGTGACAGTACCGTCAAGCTGTGGGATCCAGCTACTGGCGCTCTGCAACAGAGTCTTGAAGGTCATTCTAACTCTGTTGAGGCAGTGGCGTTCTCTCCCGATGGCAAGATGCTTGCCTCAGGCTCCAGTGACGGGACCATCAAGCTGTGGGATCCAGCTACTAGCGCTCTGCAACAGAGTCTTGAAGGTCATTCTAACTCTGTTGAGGCAGTGGCGTTCTCTCCCGACGGTAAGCTGGTGGCCTCAGGCTCCTTTGATGAGACTGTCAAGCTGTGGGATCTGGCTACTAGCACTCTGCAGCAGACGCTTCAAGGCCATTCCAGCTGGGTTCAAGCAGTGGCGTTCTCTCCCGACGGCAAGCTGGTGGCCTCAGGCTCCAATGACAGGACCGTCAAGCTGTGGGATCTGACGCCTGCCGCCCTGCAGCAGACGCTCGAAGGCCATTCTAGCTGGGTTCAGACAGTGGAGTTCTCTCCGGGTGGCGAATTTTTGGCGACTGATCAAGGACAATTCAATACTGAATCTCTCCTCTCCCTAACAGCAAGTAGTCTCTATAACAATATACGATTGCAGAATGAATGGGTGACTTACAATAACGTTAAAGTTATTTGGTTACCTATTGAGTATCGCACAATTTTTTTTCATGTCCATGAAAGCATGCTGGTTATGAAGCATGGCTCAGGTCGAGTTTCTTATCTCAAGGTGATCTAACATTTCGTTCATCCTGTAACTACTCTAATAAGGACTTGGTTTTTATATGTAGGTACTTTTGTGATCATTCTTCAGATAGTACGGAGCAAAAATAGCCACTGTCGCGCGTGGAACAGCCCACCAAGAAAAATAACCGGCAAGCCGAACATACGGTCGGATTATCGGTTCAACCTTAAGGATTTATCAGGCCGACATTATGGTAAGTTTTGCCCTACAGAAGCATCAAAACAAGAATTAACAAAAACAGAACCCAATCAATATTACCATATCACGTGCATGGAACAAATCTTCCTCGACCTTTCTCCGCTGGTACGCAACGGCCAGCTGAAGATGGAAGGAGGCATTACTTCTGTAAACCGGTTTTGTTGGAGCGAAGAACGCTTTCATAGCGCAATTGAGGATTGGTTCGAGTACGCTGGTCGTACATTCGATGTGAAGTGGAGCCGGAAATCAAGTGTCATCATGATTGAGCAGCAACTGAAAAACCATGAGGGTGATACCAAAAATTGCGAACAGTGCGAAAACATACCCGATGAGCCGCTCAAATGTGATTACTTCCCCAGAGAACCTCGAGCATACGCACTTAGCGAGCTCTCCGGGAGCTGGTTAATAATTCGACCGTCCTAATCACAGATTGCTGAGTCGTTTAGTTACCTGTCCGAGAAACATAAAGCTTAGTCATCCTCATGTGGAGAGTAAATTAGACAGGACCCACCCTACGATCGGAGACCCTGGATACAATTTCTGCCAATCAAATCAATCCTTTCATTGGTGAACCTTGAACAGAGAGCTGAGTCATCCGCTTGTTTCTCAAACGACTAATGAGGTAGTTGGCTTGAGTTGCGGAATCGCTTTCTGTTTTGATTAACTGACTAAGGTGTTATAACCCAGAATGCTCGGTTAAGCCATGCACTTGGGATGCTAGCAATCGCTCAGTTGACTTTCCAGGTGTTTTGATGCTGTTTATACAGCATAGAGGCGCACTGAGAGCATAGACATGCTGGCTTTGAATTTGTGACCATTTCTTTTTCATATGTGTGATGTCACAACAATCAATCGGAATATTATGATGACTAAGACAGTATACCTACTTAACTAACTTGACAGTGTCCACTTTTGAGGGCTCGGGGACCGGGTTTTGCGGACAGGTAGCGTCCTACGAGACGTCAGGGTCTCCTAGAGCCTCCGTGGTGTCATTTCTTCGATTTGATTCCTACTCAAGTTCGTTTAGAGAAACATAAGCACCAATCAATAGTTCAATTCGTTCAAGTGATTTTGTGTCAAGAACTGACCCATTCGGGACTGCGATGCTTAAATGATCGAGAATAATCCTTCATTTGAATTTGTCAAACACGCTTTTAGAACACTGGGCTTTCCTCACGCTGTGGAATGCCGGGTTGGGTCAGAAAATACACCGCAAGAAAGCATCGGCCAACCGATCATCTCAATTTCCATGTTGGTCTGCCACATATACTCAATTTTGTCATGTATATCCATGTCTCTCCCATAACCAGAGCCTTCCAGAGTTTCGTTCGCAGAACAAACCAATCAGAATCGTAGTCATCAAAGTCCAGACCTGGCAAAACGGCTGCTGTCTCTTCATAAGCATCATCGTCTTCGGGATGTTCTACATTATCACCTTGCATGAAATTAGAGTAGATATCTGCAGTACATGGCATTTCACGAAGCTTTGGAAATAGCCTGCGCCACTGTGTCACAAGAATCTGCATTGTATTTCGTTGTAAGAGACGTCGTGCATTCTCAAAGTATGTCCTCGAGAACTGCATACTCTCCAGCTTCTGAAAGGGATGTAGTTTTGCAATCAAGTCGATAGATAGGCACAGTTGACCGTCATGTAAGTTAAGCACCTTCAATCGGGGGCAGTGATGCGCAACATTGCCGAGGAAAGCACCATCCATCTGGCATTTCATTCCGAGGGCAAGAAACTCTAAGAGAGGCAGGTGGACCACGAGATTTAAAACCAGGCTTTCGTCTAATAATTCGGAGTCTAGCTTGAGATGGCCCACGCTAAATTTTTGTAGTAATGGACAGCCAAGCGCGATGTCAGCAAGAGACTTTCCGTTGTCGAGCTCAAGGGAAACCAGTTCAATGACTCGTAACTGTCGACACTGCATGATACTTTTGATGATATTGGGTTCAGTAGCGAACATTGCAGGCTGTATGCGGCCCAACCTAAGTATTTGAAGATCCGCGAAGATGGACAGCCTCTCGAGCCCGGACTGATCTACCACGTCAAGGAACAACGCCTTTAGTCTGGGCCATAGGTTGACAATTCCCTCACGTATGAGCGCGGAGTACAGTGATCCTAGGAGAGGATGGGACTGAGATAACACCAACGCAAACGTCTTGAGCTTTTGGTGTCGTGAAAGGCGTAACATAAGGTCCAGAGCCTCAGGATGGCTTAGACATTCTTCGACTCTTAGTTCTTCAAGGTGGAAAAACTCGAGATCACAGCAGTCAATTAACTCAAAAAGCATGCGAGTCTCGTAGTGGCTGGCTGACCTATAGATCGTAAGAGCCTTGAGCTTCGAGAACTTTGCTCCTAGGAGTTAGACAGGCTGTCTTAAAAAATGAAAATCAAGACTCACAGTAGGGTTGGTCGGCCCATGGCATGAATGAGCGTTAGCCATCATGACCTGACAATAGTAGATGTCAATCGCCAAAAACACAACGTGAAGGCAGAGGAGGAGATCTGAAATATGCGACCAATCTTGCTCTATCGTCTGAAAAGGAATCAGCAGGAAGCTGCCAATCAGGACAATATTTAACATACTGTTGAGAGAGCTATCGCATATACAAGACCTATACATAACGCCGTCCTCAGCCACGAGTTCTCTGAGTTTACTTGACTTCATGGGACGGCTCCCAAACTTGAAGTGTTGTGTGTATGGTGACTCCCGTCCCGTTTAGGTACGATGTATAGTTGTTATGGGATTCTGCATGGATCGTGTTGATGCTGACTTTTGAAAGAATTGACCGGGTTAGAGACAATGGAGACTCAAACCCGAAAAAAGATTCTTATTCTGAGTCATATGCGCCGGACATATCCTTCAGCCTCTTGCCCTCTTGCTCCTTCCAGTCATTAGAACGCCTCGTTTTATCTGCAACTTCCACTTGGACGACCCCAAACTTACCCACTCTCCGCGAAATTTCAATTTATTGCGAGGACATCGGTAGCTCTTCTATTGTCATAGACCTCACGAAGCTACCTCGGCTATCATTCTTTGAATTAGAAGAGTACGCAGGCGAGGACCTAACGCTTTTGGGGCCATCCCAGACAGTAAAGAAGGTTATTTTCACGGTTTCAATATCGAATTGAGCTTCCTCCAAAATCTGGGACAAAACATCGAAGAAATCGACCTGTACTCTTGTGCCATTCACCCGGAGGGACATCACTCCAGGTCCAGCTTCCACATCTGAGGTCTCTGAGTTTGAAAGATTCAACCACTTTCCTGCCTTTTTTGTTTCCAATCAACATCTCTTGCTTGGAAAAGGTATCCATTACAACTGACTTTGGTTGTGGGTACAGTAAATTATTGGCGCTTCTGAATTTGGAAGAGGGTACCACCACAGAGCTGTCCACTCATGATGATTATCTCGTTCCTTTCGCAAGCCGGATCTCACACTTAGTTGAGACTCTTGAGTGGCCGGTGGACTACAGAATTTGGAGTGATTGGATTTAGTGGCAACTATAGCGATGGATCTGGTTCGATGTGCTTATCAGATGTGTCACGTTCTGTCTGAGCTAGTCATTCGTCCTTACCATATTTGCAGCCGCTTGAGGAACATCAGTGAAAACTCCTCGGTCAAACTATAGTGCAGCTTCCCTCACTTTGATACCAACCGTCGTCAGCATTGACCACAAAATTATCTCCTAAACAAGCTGAGTGTTTGCGTCGCCCCACCGTTTCGGCATTGGAGTGTGTTTCTTGGTTCACTTCAAGTGTAGCTGAAGTTCTGCTATTGGATACAGCCAACTTGTTCCTGGCCAATCTGGTGCAGTATTTGCGTCGAAGGTTGAACAGGCAGCCGAGTCATCCGCCAGTTTTAAATTGATAACTGGTTAGTATTCAATTGGGTTGTTACATTCTTATTATCGCAGAGAGAGGCTCCGGGTACAGTCTCTGCCAATCAAATCGGTAGTTACTTTTGAACATAGAGCTGAGTCATCCACTTGTTTCCAAACGACTAACATAACTTACTCCGTAATGGGGTAATTGCTTGAGCTCCGTAGGAATGGCCCCAAATGCTCAGCTTAGTCATGATCTTGCGACCTTAACAACCACACGGTTGGCCGTCAAAACCGTTTCATGGCGTTGCTTCGGTCAGATTTAATCCAGCTATCAAACAATCTACCCAGTCATAGAGTTTGCAAACAAGGTGAGAAGAGCCAAGGCAATAATACTGTATGAGTCACGTCCCCGTTAGTGATCTTCAAGGATGGCCGCTGCTCTTGAATATATAAATCGTGCATCTCCCCTCGATAATGCTCAATCAGTCCTACCCTCTGTCGGCTAATCTAATCTCAATTTGAAATGAGTATGGCCAGTGATTCATCGATTTCTTTTCGGGATAGCGAATGCGAGGAAATCACGAACAAACGGTCGACGACCCGGCGTTTCTTCAGCTCTTAGGAAAGGTTTCCATTCTCGCGAACGGATACCATCTTCGTCCGGTTCCCAGGCATGGACGGAGAGGGATACTGTGGAATGAGGATAGGCGATATCTCCTCTCAGCCGACGTTGGTCCAAAAAATGACCCCTTATTATTCTCTACGGGGACATGATCTGGTACAGCGAGCCAGTCATCCAAGCCCGGTGAGCCTCGCTGGCATGTCAAGGACCGGGGATGGGCTTTACTTCAGTTATGAGAGAACAGGAGCTCGTTTGACAAAGCTGTACGCGCTGATAAGGGGAGATGCAGTGGCAGTGGCCATTATTTGCAAAAAGGTCTCAAAAACACAAGCACTTTGTCAGTGAGACGACTGACCAGAGTATAGATCTTACACGGTTTGATATATATCCATGAAGTCCTCAACATCTGTCATGGCAATCTAAATTGTGACACCATCTATGTCAATGAAGAAGGTGAAGTTCAAATAGGCAAGTGACTACACAATCAACATATCCACAATCACCCCGAATGTCTCGGCAGGTGATATTGGCAGAAGCATGTTGTTTGGAGAGAGAGAGAATTTTTCTCGAGACGTAGAAGCTGTTCATAATATCGCGACTACCCTTCTGGATTCCCCTAGTAGCGTGAAGCTTGTCAGCATGTCAGGTCTAACGGCGGATCAATTCACGAAAATGCCGCCGGATACATCTCCCCAGTCTCGAGGTACGAAAAGTTCCTAATGGTCATGATTCTATATGGTCTAACAGCTAGATAGCACTCTTTTTTGCGACTTGGTCAAGAGTCATGGTATCTGTCGCACCTTGAGTTATTACACTCTTATTATCTCCAGACTCAGTCACACGCTGGATTCTCAGAAGGGGAAGAAACGGGAAACGATGAAAATGCCAGCGAATAGGGGGTGCGTATGAGTACTGTGTATTCTCTTTAGCGGCCGACCTGCTTGTGCAGCATTTAATTGTACCTTATTGGTAAGAAGATTCAATTTCATGTGAATTGATGAGAAAAGGCTTTCCAACAAGGTAATCTGCCTTACTATACGAAGTATGGATTATGATTGGATGCATGGAATGTGATAGTCTTGCAGTCAGGTGTGACGTGGCAGGCGGGGTCAGACGAAGAGCCTCAAGGCTGAACTACCGAAATGATCTCCCATCATCTCATTTTCAGTAGTCTTATCAATCCACTTGTCGTCAAGATATCTACTGTGTGTTCATTTGGGCCGAACGCCCTGTACTCCTTGATCTGGATACAACTTCGCCAATGTGAAGACACGCGGTTGTATGCCACGGCGACCGGAAATGGGAGACTCCTCCAAATATACTGTCGGGTGGATCTGCGCCATCACTACGGAGTATGTTGCTGCGAAAGCCTTTCTCGACAGAGAACATGAAATCCTAGAGTATGGATCCGCCAACGATAACAACATTTACACGCTGGGTGAGATGGGGAAACATAATGTGGTGATCGCTCAGCTGCCGGAGGGGGAGTACGGGATAGCGGCTGCAGCCGGTGTCGCGCGAGATATGGTGCGAAGCTTTTCCAACATCAGGATCGGCCTGATGGTTGGCATCGGAGGTGGTGCCCCAAGTGAAAAGCACGATATCCGGCTCGGCGACGTCGTGATCAGTGCACCTCACAACGGAAAGGGTGGTTTATTTCAGTACGACTTTGGGAAAGCAATACAGGATCAAGAATTTCGGACCACAGGGTTCTTGAACCAACCCCCCGGTCTGCTTAGAGCCGCAATGGGTGACATTAAAGCTAAGTATGAGATGGAAGGACATCAGCTTGAGGAAATGATTAAGAGCGCGCTTGAAAAGCGGCCGAAGTTACGAAAGAAATACAAGCGACCAGATCTAAGTAGCGATCGATTATATCAGGCACATATTGTCCATCCCGGTAATGATGAAAGAAGTTGTGAAGTGGTGTGTGGAAATGACGAATCGAAGTTGGTTGTCAGACGTGACCGAAGCGATGAAGACGATAATCCGGCTATTCATTATGGCTTGATTGCGTCGGCAAACCAGGTGATGAAGAATGCTTTGATTCGTGATCGACTTGCAGCAGAGAAAGATGTTCTATGTTTTGAGATGGAAGCAGCAGGCTTGATGAACCATTTCCCATGTCTGGTCATACGGGGCATCTGTGACTACTCCGACTCTCACAAGAACAAAGAGTGGCAAGGGTATGCTGCAATGGCTGCAGCTGCTTATGCAAAGGACCTCCTCTCTCGCATTCCGCCAAATAAGGTTGAAGCTGAAAAGAGGATCAGTGATGTACTTTCTTCAGGTTAGTCTTTGGCGAACTTTGCAAGTTCTCTATTAACTAGATTTACAGTGGAGAAGAACATCATAAATGAAGTCCATAAAACAGCTCAAAAGACAATCACTACAATCGAGATCTCAGATACCGACCGACGACGCGAAAAAGTAATGACAAAATTACCATATGCTGAAGGTGCTACCTTTGACTCTTCTGATGAGGGTCTAAATCCAAGGTGCCATCCAGAAACCAGAATTGACTTACGCCGTCAAATCAGAGAATGGGCGGGAAACATGCAAGGAAAGCCGATGTTCTGGCTGAAGGGAATGGCTGGAACAGGGAAGTCTACAATTTCTCGAACAGTAGCTGAGTCCTTATACAAGGAAGGGAAATTAGGAGCCAGCTTCTTCTTCAAGCGAGGGGAGGCTGACCGAGGTAGTATGAGAATGCTTTTTACCACAATTTGTGCCCAACTCCTGCAAAGGAATCCGTCACTGATCACTCACATCGAAATGGCAATCGATGCTGATCCTAACGTTTCTGACAAATCGATGGGAGAGCAGTTTGAGAAGCTTATCTGTCAGCCTCTGTTACAGATTCAGCATCAACTCCCCGAAGCCTCTCAACTCATTATAGTGATTGATGCCTTAGACGAATGTGCGCAGGACACAGACAGTCTGCTTCGCCTTTTGTCGCAAACCAAAGACAAATGGGCATCAAGCTTGCGGATATTCATTACTAGTAGACCAGAGCAGCAAATCCGGTCTGGATTTAAGGATATGCCGGAAGAAGTGCTCGATGATGTGGAGCTTCATGAGATACCGCAACCTATCATCAGGCAAGATATTACCACTTTCTTCAAATATAGGTTTTCGCAAATCCAGGAGAAATACGCAAAAGACAACTGGGAAGTTCCGCCTGACTGGCCTGGCTCGGAGGTTTTATCGGCCTTGGTTGAAATGGCTGTTCCGCTGTTTATTTTTGCTGCTACCATTTGCCGGTTTGTGGAAGATTCCGTGTGGTCAGACCCGCCAGGCCAGCTGAAAAAAGTTCTTGAGTATCGAAAAATGGCTAATGTCTCAGAGATTGATAAGCTAGATGCTACTTACTCTCCAATTCTGAATCAGCTGATCCGTAGACAGTCGGAAAAGGCACAGAGATCACTGGTGGAAAGGTTCCGCAGCATTGTAGGCACAATCATTCACCTCGCTGAGCCTCTCTCACGATCATCCCTAGCGTCTCTGCTTAATATTGATAACCATATTATTAAGAGGCAGCTTTCGTCTCTCCATTCTGTTTTGAGTGTGCCATCCTCTGTGGACTCTCCGATCAGGATGTTGCACGTCTCCTTCCGTGATTTCCTCGTAGATCCAGAAAAACGTCAGACAAACTCATTCTGGGTAGATGAGACGGAAACTCACAAGATGGTCATGGCTAAATGCCTTGAACGACTGTCCCAACCGGGGATTCTTCACGAAAATATATGCAGCCTGCCGGACCATGGGACACTACGAGCTGGGATCGATGGCAGAATCTTAGCCGGCCACTTACCACCAGATGTACAATATGCTTGCCGCTTCTGGGTATACCATTTGAAAGAAAGTCAGATGGGTCTTCGTGACAATGATCCTGTCCATATGTTTCTACAGGACCACTTTTTGCATTGGCTGGAATCATTAGCCCTTTTGGGAAGGATTGCAGAGAGTATTAACCTGGTCCAGACATTACAGACTGTTGTAGTATGTATTTCCAAGTTGAATCGATAATTTCTTCTACTAACAATCAATTCAGAATAGTAACAGGACAGAGATATACAGATTCCTCAGCGATGCTATGCGGTTCATCCAAAAGAATATCTCGATAATGAACCGGGCGCCTCTTCAGCTCTACACATCTGCACTTTTCTTTGCACCGAAGACAAGTATAATTAGAAATGCATTTATCGATAGAATCCCTTGTTGGATTCGAAAATTACCAGAAGTGGAATCAGCCTGGAGTTCGGTGCTGCAGACCCTCGAAGGCCATTCTGGTTGGGTTTATACAGTGGTTTTCTCTCCAGATGGCAAGCTACTGGCTTCAGGCTCCCATGACAAGACAGTCAAGCTCTGGGATCCAGCTACTGGCACTTTAAAACAGACCCTCGACGGCCATTCTGATTGGATTCTTACGGTGGCGTTCTCTCCTAATGGCAAGCTTGTGGCCTCAGGCTCCCGTGACGAGACAGTCAATCTCTGGGACCCAGCTACTGGCACTCTAAAGCAGACCCTCAACGGCCATTCTGGTTGGGTTCTTACGGTGGCGTTCTCTCCAGATGGCAAGCTACTGGCTTCAGGCTCTAGTGACGAGACAGTCAAGCTCTGGGATATAGCTACTGGTACTCTAAAACAGACCCTTGACGGACATTCTGGCTGGGTTAATACAGTGGCATTCTCTCCCAATAATAAGCTACTGGCCTCAGGCTCCCATGACAAGACAGTTAATCTCTGGGATCTAGATACTAGCGCCCTAAAGCAGACCCTCGACGGCCATTCTGATTGGGTTTATACAGTGGCGTTCTCTCCCAATGGCAAGCTACTGGCCTCAGGCTCTAGTGACGAGACAGTGAAACTCTGGGATCTAGCTACTGGCACTCTAAAACAGACCCTTGACGGACACTCCGGTTCGGTTTATACAGTGGCGTTCTCTTCTAATAGCAAGCTACTGGCCTCAGGCTCCCATGACAAGACAGTCAAGCTCTGGGATCTAGCTACTGGCACTTTAAAACAGACTCTCGACGGCCATTCTGGTTCAGTTAATGCAGTGGTGTTCTCTCCTAATGGCAAGCTACTGGCCTCAGGCTCCCATGACAAGACACTCAAGCTCTGGGATCCGGCCGCTAGCACTTTGCAGGAGATCCCCGACGGCCACTCAGATCGGGTTAATACAGTGGTGTTCTCTCCTAATGGTAAGCTAATGGCCTCAGGTTCATATGATAAGACAGTCAAGATCTGGGATCTAGCTACTAGCACTCTAAAGCAGACCCTCAAAGGCCATTCTAGTTGGGTTCTTACGGTGGCGTTCTCTCCTAATGGTAATCTAGTGGCCTCAGGCTCCCATGACAAGACAGTCAAGCTCTGGGATCCAGCTACTGGCACTCTAAAGCAGACCCTCGACGGCCATTCTGGTTGGGTTCTTACGGTGGTTTTCTCTCCAGATGGCAAGCTACTGGCTTCAGGCTCCCATGACAAGACAGTCAAGCTCTGGGATCCATCTACTGGCACTTTAAAACAGACCCTCGACGGCCATTCTGATTGGGTTCTTACGGTGGCGTTCTCTCCTAATGGCAAGCTACTGACCTCAGGCTCCCATGACCAGACAGTTAAGCTCTGGGACCCAGCTACTGGCACTCTAAAGCAGACCCTTGACGGCCATTCTGGTTGGGTTCTTACGGTGGTGTTCTCTCCCAATGGCAAGCTACTGGCCTCAGGCTCTGACGATGAGACAGTCAAACTCTGGGATCTAGCTACTGGCACTCTAATGCAAACCCTTAACGGCCATTCTGATTCGGTTTTTACACTGGCGTTCTCTCCTAATGGCAAGCTAGTGGCCTCAGGCTCCCGTGACGAGACAGTCAAGCTCTGGGATCTAGTTACTGGTACTCTAAAACAGACCCTTGATGGACATTCTGGCTGGGTTAATACAGTGGCGTTCTCTCCTAATGGCAAGCTAGTGGCCTCAGGCTCCCGTGACGAGACAGTCAAACTCTGGGATCTAGCTACTGGTACTCTAAAACAGACCCTTGACGGACATCCTGGCTGGGTTAATACCGTGGCGTTCTCGCGTGATGGTAAGCTAGTGGCCTCAGGCTCCCGTGACAAGACAGTCAATCTCTGGGATCCAGCTACTAGCACTCTAAAACAGGCCCTCGACGGCCACTCAGATCGGGTTAATACCATGGTGTTCTCTCCTAATGGCAAGCTTGTGGCCTCAGGCTCCCGTGACGAGACAGTCAATCTCTGGGACCCAGCTACTGGCACTCTAAAGCAGACCCTCAACGGCCATTCTGGTTGGGTTCTTACGGTGGCGTTCTCTCCAGATGGCAAGCTACTGGCTTCAGGCTCTGACGATGGGACAGTTAATCTCTGGGATCCAGCTACTGGTACTCTAAAGCAGACCCTTGACGGACATTCTGGCTGGGTTAATACAGTGGCATTCTCTCCCAATAATAAGCTACTGGCCTCAGGCTCCCATGACAATACAGTTAATCTCTGGGATCTAGATACTAGCGCCCTAAAGCAGACCCTCGACGGCCATTCTGATTCGGTTCTTACGGTGGCGTTCTCTCCCAATGGCAAGCTACTGGCCTCAGGCTCTAGTGACGAGACAGTGAAACTCTGGGATCTAGCTACTGGCACTCTAATGCAAACCCTTGACGGCCATTCTGATTCGGTTAACACAGTGGTGTTCTCTCCCAATGGCAAGCTACTGGCCTCAGGCTCTGACGACGAGACAGTCAAGCTCTGGGAACTAGCTACTGGCACTCTAATGCAAACCCTTGACGGCCATTCTGATTCGGTTAACACAGTGGCGTTTTCTCCCGATGGCAAATTCTTGAATACTAATCAAGGGCGTTACAACGTTGAATCTCTTCGTACTCGCAGTATCTCTCCAATAACACGTGACGCACTTCCCAACCATGTACTAGTGAAGAATGAATGGCTGACTCGCAATGATTCTAATGCCATTTGGTTGCCTGTTGAGTATCGAGCAACTTCTTCCGCCGTGTATGACAGCATGCTTGTTATGGGACATGCTTCAGGTCGAGTTACTTTTTTTGAGTTGATTTAATAATATTTCATTTATGGTGTAACTATTCTAATATTTTCAAATATCTTTCAAAAAGAAGAGCCTGGGATGACTTGGTATTTTATACCAGATGAGCCACACAGATGTGATTACTTCTCCGGAATACCTCGAGCATACCCGCTTAGCGAAGTGCTTGCGTCAATTGCAGGCTTACCACGCATCGACGGGTTATTACGGTAAAGTTCCACGCGGAAGGGAGAACCATTACCGGCGAGATAAAAATGGGCCAATAGCGATACAACCAGGATGTCCTGAGAAGCTTTGTTAAAGCTGCCGGAACGGTTTCATGCAGAATTAGTGGATATAGTGAATTTTTATTCTCGGGATTTATGAGCTTGATGAGACTAAGTTGATACCGTTCTTGTAAGTTGAAGCCGCATTATTTTCTGCACAATTCGCCATGATCATTGTAAGGATGCCGCGCCGTTGGACTTCAGCTTCTCATTCCTGACCAAAAAGAAAGTCGATGAAGATCATGAGGTCTGATTCTGAGGTAACTATATGAACAAATAATCTTGGCACAGCAAGTCCTTGGAACATGAATTGCGCAACAGGACAACGGCAACAGGGAATTGACCAATCTTAAATTCGGATAGCACTCAATAAGAGACTTCATGGTCGCCTGGCATAAAGCGCAGGGCTCGTTGAAGAGTGCCTTCCGCTTCATCAAATCTAATACACAATCATAAGGATGTCACCACATGAGACGGATCGCCATTTGTCCTTGTCCTCCAAGCAGACTGGTCATTCCAAACTCTTCCGGGCCTTTTGCCCGTCGAAAAGTTGTTAAAGTCTGCGATTCTCCGATTGCGAGGAACGAAAAGCTCTTCTAAGTCGGGCAATCGTTTTAGAATCATAGGACGACTAGATACTCATATAATTCTTCCTTCTCTTTGATTCATTCGCCTTACTTTTCCTGGGGTGACCTCAACAAGACTTTTATCTCGGTGTCGCTAGATAATGTCCAGGGACGTGGCCAACTGCTGATCCTCACTAACATCAAGTTTTCCTCGATACGAATCCCATTTTGTAGCTGATCCTCGGTTATGAAAAATTTTATCCCATCACGGGTGATAAGAGCGGCTGGAAGTTTTTGAAGCATTTCTCGTCGGTGGCAGATACGTTCTAGAAGTTGCTCTGTTCTGGTTTTGAGAAATGCATATTTTCCTTGCTGAGTTTGTATAGGAGGTATTCCAGCGGTGCAAAAGTACAAGGAGACTCTGATACTGCTCAGTGCGACGATAGTGTTTCACAGATGGTCTGAGCGCCGAAAGGAAAACGGTGGGTGTTGGTGGTAGACTTGTGTTAAAAACTTGATCGCAACTTGGCTGCGATCATCCAACTCTAAAGACCACGCCAATCCCATTGCAATTGGAATGAGCAGCTCTTCAGGTCCTCTCTCGTAAAGGAACTTCCAAGCACGTGTGAACATCTGAAGAATAATATCCCTGTTCACACACGCCCTTTTGATTGCAACGATCAACTGCTGAATGATTAGACCTGATCCTCGTCCCAGAAACGGTCCACATTGGCGGTCATAGCGAATTGCGCTCTGGTAGACAGTCAAAACAATCGAAGTGGTAATGCTTCGGTCATGATCCCGATAACACGAATATAGCTGCCGACAAGTCTGAATCGCTGAAAGGAGGCTGTTGAAGTCAGGGAGTTTTTTGAGCACCATTGCAGTGAGTTCGGGAGGTAAACTCATAAGATTCTTTGTCAAAAATCGTTGTTCCATCGTAAGATAATTGCCTGCGTCCAAAGATAATATAAATCATCATATATCGCCGGACCAACAAGTAAATGAGGGAAAAGAAAGACGAGGATCAAAATAGAAATGAAATGCATATATATATATATGTATGTACATGAGATACACCTTGCCCCATATCGTACTGCTACGGAGTTTGAGTAGGCGGCACTGCACCACTTCGTTAGATTTCTCTGTGTTCCTCTTAGGCATCGAAGATAGTAATTTTGATAGAGAAAAATGCTATTCTAGCTATGCAGCGCTTATTAATACACTTTTCGATGTTCTAGAGCCAGCGTTTCCTGAATCCGTCCTCTGATGACAGTGCCGTGGGCATCCTCAGCATGACTGAGAAGGTCCAATTTGTCTTGTAGTGGAGCTGTATCACACACATGACACACAACTCGATTGGAAGACCACGGTGGACTCACGTGTTTTCGCAAAAAATGCCGGGTTAGCGAGCCGGGTGTTGCGTACTTTGCAATTCGAGCTTTTAGAGGAATATTGGGATTTCCAACGCAGATGAAACAGATAGTCGGTCGATCTTCCCGGGACGTGACTCGAACAGAATCGATCGCGTGACGCAGGGCATTATCTGTCTCCTCCTTGACGACGACCCGCTGCCGTTTAGCAGAACGATGAGAATCTTCGTCATCGGGTGCAGGTCGGCGAGGAGATTGAGCTCCTCGGCGTGTGGGCCGGCCTTCTTCCACACCGCAAAACACAGTGCCAGCATCGATTGCCGCAATCCGGCGCTGATACTCTGCCTCGAGAGTTTTACCTGGTATAGCCATCATGCAGTCAATGAAAGCCAGATGCTGCGCAGACATCGAATCCCGGTCCTGTAAGGTCTTCTTGACCCGAGGAGTGACCATCAACCCTGCCAGCTGGCATTCCAAGTCGATCACGGGTTGTTCGTTCCGGTAACGCTCCAGATTCTCTCGAATCCGTTGATTCTTTTGTCGTTGCTTCTCATTGCGTAGTGCACGAACCGCTCGGTTGTGCCGTCGCTTCGCTTCCATTGTCCGGTGGTGGGAAACTTCCAGCTTATCTCGCAGCCGACGGTGGCATTTGGAAAGCGCTCCTTCATCGAGATGGCCAAAGAGGGCTTTGCAGGCTATACGGTCTCGCTCATACTTGGCTGCTTGAGCGTTCCATTTCCGTTTCCGTCTCTGGACGGTATCCTGCCGTGCACGAACCGCCGGAAGATCGTTAATAGACCTGGATTCTTCGGTAGACAACTTGTACGGTCGATTCGGATCAATTGACGCACTGAGCGAGCAAGCAAATCGTACTAATGGCGTTTGAGAACCTGTCTTGCGGACAACGCCCTGGGCGTCCACGTCAACATCGACCTCGTAATGTTGGATGAACGTTCGAATGTCAGAGTGTTGCATCATGACATTCTGTAGGGCCTCCGAGATTTCCTCTGTTCGCTATGTGTGAGCGGGCTGGTCGCACTGGGAGGGAAACGCACTTACCACTATTATTGAACTCTTTGGCTGCCGCATACCGAAGAAGATAGGGTTTAACAATGTCTTCAAATGTTGTGATTTCGCCAACACGACGCATTTGAGATCGCAATGTTGAGCTGAGCATTCGCTTTTCCAAAACAATCCGATATCCGGTTGTCTCCCGCTCCACCTGACAAAACACATATTTATCCAGTATTTCGTCCTTCAGTTTCAGGTCCTGCTGATTTAAGCCGTCACCAATGCCGAGGCTATAGAGTTTCTGTGCATTATCCAGTACGGGACCATTCTTTGTGATTCTCTTGAAGCCCTCGATGTGGAATAACATACTCAGCAGACAGACATGCGGACTAAGAGCCAGTATTGGATCAAAGATGATTTCTGGGATTTTGAATTCGTTCCTAGTCAGTCAGCGGCCCAGCCTAATAGAAAATCTTGGAGATACCTACGGGGCTTTCTTCCCAAGAAATTTCTTGGTGAATTCTGGCTTCAAAAAAATAAGCAAATTCGGTCGGCCTCCTTCCGGATCACGGATAAGCTTGAGTCCCAGGTCCTGATAGCGAAGATGTAAGAGGGCTCCAGGACGGCTTGCAGTAATAGCAGCGAGCTGAGTGTAGAAAAGAAGTTGGATCCGCCGCCAACCACATCCAAAACTCGTTTCGGTGGTGGACAACAGGACACGCGCAAACTCGGATACATCTTCAATATATATATTCTTTTTTGGCCTTCGATGCTCTTTCAGCTTTTTCTCGGTCGCTACTAGTGCTATGACCTACCCGAAGTCAGAAATTACACCAATGAATAAGAAGGAGTCAAATGTGACAGACTTACATCCTCCACCTTGACGATCGTATCTTTGCTGAGTCCTGACAAGGTCTCTTGCTTCAGAACAAGATGCCACCATTTCCAAAATGACTGAAGCGAACTCTTATATTTGATCCCGGGGCAGTGACGACCGTTTTTTCCACGACGAATATCGCACCGCCAGCTAAAGAAGGCACAAAGAAAACGGACTGTGTCTTCGGAGTCGGAGATGAGCTTCCACTGCTGGACGGGGTCCACGTGAATGTGCCGGCAGTACCTATGAGGAAAGATTTGTGAGCACTTAACAATATAAACGGGCTTAGCGTAACCTACCTATCCCAGTACTCACGGGTCTCGTCCAACTTATCCTGTGTATTTGGACTGTACCGTTTCTGTCGAAGCTGAGAGACATTCAGATTCTCCGCTATGGCCAAATACTCTTCTGCGGACAGTTGACCTTCATCGTGGAGATCATCGTCATCTGAATCACTCTCATCATCTGATTCCTCGTTGTCTGACTCCAAATCACTGGCAGACTCGTCGTCGGACCCGTTGTCTGAGAAGATCTGGCTCAGAACGGAGCTGGCCTCACTGTCACTCTCATCGTCCAAGGTGCTGACGGCCATCCTACCATCACATTGAGAGAGAGCCATGCTAGGTGATCAGGAAGCAGTGCCTGCAAAGCCGGGGGCTAGTTGCAGAGGAGGGAAGGGTATAAGAAAGAATAAAAGAAACAGAAGTCGGTCGAAGAGGGTGGAGACTCATTATAAGAAGAGCCATACTGACGAGACGAAAGAAGAACAGAGCCATTCATAATTAATAATAGAAGAGGTCAGCTCGTCTGAGTTCCTAGCCTGCGAATCCACCCTTCGAAGCCATAAGGATGGAGAAACAGGAAGACTACAATCCTGAGTGATCCAGAAACTGAGCGCTGAGTCATTAGGGCTTTGCCAGGTCCCAGGCCACAGTCACATGATCTTATAATGGCGTGGAAAACGGGCGTGGTGGGAAGGGAGAGGTGCGTGGCAAGAAGGGAGGTCGCACGGAAGCTTGCTCTTGGCAGGGCTTGGCGGTTAGTGAGCCGCTCAAAGCAGCGTGAAAGGTAGCCCATTTAGGCAGCTCGCTAACCGTCTGAACGTTATATAGAGTTAACTTAGAAGTTCTCTGGTTTCTTACGTAACAGGAGTAACAGGAGAATCCTCTTGTGCTAACTAACTAGTTAACTAAAAAGGCTACCGACAGCGCCGCCTGCACAATCCATTCGCTATCGCAATGGCCTCGGTCGTGGTAGTTGTGTATCCTGGCTCGCCAGACTCTGGTAAATTGAAGAATGAGTACCATCCTGGCTGGCCAATAGTACTCCCTACTATCGACGAGGAATAACTGTATGTCTATTAACCCATGATCAGCATCAAGTTGGTATTGTCAAGGAGGAATAAAAAACACACCAGAGACCCAAAATGCCACGGCAACTGTGACCAATTTTTTGTACACGGTCGTGCCGTGATTTTCCTTTGCAGTCATGGCTGCTTGTGTGTTAGGTGTGTTAAATGGATTGGTACAAATCTTGCAGGGGGGCGGATTATCAGCAGTTTACCCTAGTAAACTATGTAAAAATGCCTGCTTTATTGCCCTATTCGAGAAAATCATTTCATGATCTGCTCCTTCGGATTGCGCCACTTCTCAGGACAACCGGAGGGTGCCACAACATAAACGATTTACATTCCGGGCGAGACGCTTTAATCGTGGATTTAGCCTTTGGAATCTTTTTTTTCTACATCAACTGATCTCAGTTTCGGATTATTTGCATAACCAAGAGAGTAAGAAATACAGCTCTCAACCGTTCCAGTACATTACCTAAGTAAAACGCCAGCTATCTCAATCTCACAACCAGCACAAATTCACATGAAACCTATATTCCGAGAATGTCTCATCATTCACACAGCACGAATAGTGGGACTCGTCAAGTGCGAATCCCGTTTGAGTTATCTGATCAAACACTGCTTCACAACCAATGCTATGTCGATGGTCAATGGTGCTCTTCACTTTCAGGCAATTTTTTTACCATCGAAGACCCCGGTTCAGGCACGAAGTGGGCTACATGTCCCGATTGCATTCCAGAAGACGTCGATAACGTGGTGCAAAAAGCACATGTAGCCTTTCAACTGTATTCCCGAACAAACCCTAGAAAGCGCGCTCAACTTCTTTCCACATGGCATCAACTTATTCTCTCCGCAAGAGACGATTTGGCCAAGATCCTGGTTTACGAAACTGGTAAACCTCTTACCGAGGCATTCGGGGAGATAGACTATGGTGCTAGCTTCACGTGGTGGTTTGCCGGAGAGGCAGATAGGATCCGAGGGTCTACATTAGTGAGTGCTGCGGATAATCGACGAACAGTTACCATCAAACAGCCTATAGGCGTTGCTGCAGCACTGGTGCCATGGAATTTCCCAATAGCACTCGTGCTACGAAAAGTCAGTGCGGCTTTGGCTGCAGGGTGCACAATCGTGGTGAAGCCATCTCCAGAGACCCCGATGACAGCATTGTGTCTTGCCGATCTCGCCACGAGGGCTGGCTTTCCCAAGGGGGCGTTTAACGTTTTGACGACCAGTCTTGAGAACACTCCCGCGGTTGCGCAATCTTTGTGTACTCACCCCTTAGTGAAGAAAGTGACCTTTACGGGCAGTACTCGTGTTGGCAAAATCATCGCTCGTCTTTGTGCTGATTATCTGAAAAAGTCTACTTGCGAGCTTGGGGGAAACTGCCCCTTGATCTGCTTCGCCGATGCAGACTTGGACCTTGCTATCGATCAACTGTTTGCGCTCAAGTGGAGACATGCTGGACAAGCATGCGTCACGGCAAATCGAGTGTATGTCGAGCGCGCTATCTATCAAGACTTTATAGAACGAATTATCAAACAGACGAAGACACTCGTGGTTGGTCATGGGCTAGATCCCAATACTACCATGGGACCTGTTACTGTTGAACGTGGTTTGGATCGCTTGGAAGATTTGGTCGCAGACGCAGTGGGAAAAGGTGCTAAAATTGTTCTTGGTACTGGTACGAGATGCCACAAGGACAATATCAAAGACCTGACGAAAGGGTTTTTCATGAAGCCTACCATCCTAGTCGATATGACCGACGAAATGATAATGACCCATGAAGAGGTCTTCGGTCCAGTTCTTGGAATTTACCTATTTGAGACGGAGCAAGAGATTACAGATCGGGCAAACGCCACTCCGTATGGTCTTGCAAGCTACGTTTTTACGGAGAACACCCACCGCATCTGGCGGATGATGGAGAATCTGGAAGCTGGGATGATTGGACTCGTATGCACTCCTTGCCTTTTTAGCATCTAATAGGTACTAATAATGATCATAGAACGTGGGAAACAGTTCTGCTGCTGAAGCACCTTTCGGCGGAATGAAGGATAGTGGATGGGGAAAGGAGAGCGGTAAAGATGTTGCTATTGACGAATATCTCGTCAGCAAGACTTGCACAATGATGGTTAAGGACCATTACTAATGCATCGTATCTGACTATGTTTGAATTTACTCTTCATCGTAGTTGTAAGACCGGTCCAACATCTAATATTGAGGCTTCAACACAGTTTCAACTTGTCCGCGACCATATGTGCGCATGTAGTCGTATGAAGATTGATTATTCCGTATCTAGCCTAATGAGAGACATCCTGAGTCCATTTAATATGCCTGGGGGGGGTAAGTAGTCCCCCGAATTGTATAGCCATATTTTGAGGCGGTCACTTCGTTATCCTAAAAACATCAATAGAGGAGAATTACAATTCAGCTTGTCTTCATGCTGGAAGTCTTTGATCTTCTTGTAGAGTTCAATATTTCCACAGCTATTAAACGCTTTGCAGTGGTCATTAACATATGTAGTACAGCGAGGGTATCAGAGTAAAATATGTGACATAGAAAACTACCAACTAAGTTAGGTAACAGGGGAGTAATCCCGTATCCATGCCTACGCAGGGGCTTCCTCCAAGGTATGACTCCGACTTCAGAGCCTGAGCAGCGGTCTTCTAATCGAATTTCTGAAGGAAACTATCTGATAAATATCGATAAACCGGAACCAAGCTTTCCGAACACGATAAACGGGAGGCTTGTCGTCAATATCGTTATCGTCTGCCCTAAGATCATGCCACCATACTAGCTCCGGCATCCGGTATCCGACCTCCGCAATTAGAGATGAGATAGGCGTAGCGTAGTAACATGGATTCAGGAAAAGGCCGGTGGATGTGCTGTATAAGATAGCAGCTACCCGTCGTTTCTATCCGTTGGCTTGATGATTAGATCTTGTACTCTGTGAGTACAGACATATTACAACAGATCAATGTAGCTACTTAGTCAAGCAGAATAAGGTAGGCGAACAGCCAAGAAGTCAATAACACATTGACTACACTTGGGAGTGTAAGTGAATAAAAATAATAGTATTCATTCATTATCAGGACCGCATAATAATGCCCCGGGTCAGTTGGGGTTATAGTAATAAATTAAAGAATTAACCGTTGAAAAAGGACAGCAAAACCACAAACTCCATGCAGCCCGCATCATGCTGTTGAAACCCCCAAATTGTCCGCGCAAGTCTAGCCCATAGGCGTAGCGTTTATTTCGTCTTCGACTTCTCTAGCTTCCTCAACGCCCTCTTCCGAATCGACACATGCATATCATGATTGATATGAAGCACCGTCTTACTCCACACCCCCATGACACAAGTAATAAACCACGCCATCAACCCATGACTAAAATAAGGGCTGGAAGAATAGAAAAATTGGGGGGAACCGCCCCTGCAACCGATTTTGCTCAATGCTGCCTTGACCCATACCTTGGGTGTGGGGACGGTGAGCGTAGGGCGACGAATCTTGGACATGGCAGATGTGATCAAGTGGGCTTGCATGAGTTGCACTGTAATACCGTACGGTTCGAGTTCGGCGCCTAGAGCGCTGGACCAATATTGCAAGAAGGCTTTGCTGCCGGAATAGGTGGCCAGGAGAGGGGTGGGCAGCAAGCCGCCGAATGAGCCCATGGTCAAGATAAGACCGCGCTTGCGTTCAATCATACCCGGTGTAACGAGCTTTGTGACACGGAGGGTGCCGTGGCAGTTGATGTTAATGATATCCTTCATCTCATCTTCAGGAGTTTCGTCGAAGGGCACGGGGATACTATGGCTCTTGCCGACGTTGTTGACCAAGATTGCAATGTCGAGACCATTGATAAGGCTTTTGAGTAGTTCATAGTCCGAGTCCTTGTTTTGTGCGAAATCCATGGCTAGGATCTTGGTTTGGGTAGCTGGGTTTTTGGATTTGATTTCGTCGGCGAGAGAGACCAGTTTCGATTCGGTGCGGGATACAAGGATAACATTGAACCCGGCGCGGGCGATTTGGAGAGCGAATTCTTTGCCTAGACCGTCTGAGGCGCCGGTGATAAGGGCCCAGCTACCCTTGGGACCGAATGTGCGTAGCTATACAACAATTAGCATGACTGCCGTTTCGACTAAAAAAGGGAGAGGGGCACGTACAGATTTGCCCGGAAGAACAAACAGACTCAACAAGACTCTGACAAAAGTCAGGACCTGCGTAAGCAGCCAGACACCTCCGACAAACCCCAATCCGAAGACCAGCGCCGTTTGTAGTTGCGACATGTCTGCAGCCCTGAAATGGGCAAGTTTGTTGAGGTAGAGGTTGAGTTGCTCCATGGCTTGTTGTTGGAACGTCATGTTTGCCACCAAAACTACCACCTAGGGAAGGAAGAAGGAGCGAGGAAAATAAGAAAGAAGAAACACTCCGATCAACCCGAAAAGATGGATCTCTGTCAAATATAAGAAATAGACCAGTCACCGGGAACGGAGTCGGAGACGAAGCAAGGAGGGAGTGAAAAAGGAAAGTAAAAATCTCGGCTAAGCACCCCGTTAAGCCCGAAAAGTTGTTGAGCTCTTAGCTCAATCCGGGAGGTGCGCATGTGATTGGCCATCCGTGTTTAGTTGATAGTTTATTTTTGTTGACTTCAATTCTGTCCAACTTCACTCGATTGGCTCTAAGGTCTGAACATTATCGCAAGATATTCACGATAAAAAATGGCATCATCTATCCTCGACCAGTTCCGTCTCAACACAGACGAGGGCTGGCTGCCAGCTTGGTTACTGATCGTACGCCACCCCCTCCCCCTCCCCTGGCCTGCATCAACAACACTCTGACACCGACTGACATGATATGATATAGGTATCAGTAATCTCTGCCGCAAACTCCGCCCAATCCTACCTCAGCCCTCTATACCACTCTCAAATCTTCATTGGCTCCCGTCGCACCAACAATAAATCCCCCTCCACACCGCTCGCTGCACGCACATTCGGTACGTGGACGTTCGTGTCTGCTGTTATCCGCGCCTACGCCGCATACAACATCCACAACCCCGTGGCATACGATATGGCTATTTGGACATATGGAATTGCGCTGGTACATTTCACGACGGAATGGCTTGTGTACGGATCTGCGGAGTTCAGGGGCCGGATTGTATTTCCGTTTTTGTTTGCCTCGGGGGCTTTGGTGTGGATGGGGTTGGAGAGAGGGTATTATCTTGCTTAATTGATCGATCGACTCGATAGGATATGGTCCGGGGGGGTCAGGTGTATGGGAGCAATGCTGTTGAACAAAATGTGAAGATATGCATACGGTATAGATGAAATTCATTATGTGGTATACTTATAACATGGTCTACAGCTTCTTCCTATACAACTCTCCACCACAAGCGCGCAGTTTTGTCGTCGCCTGTTCGGGGGTGATGTCTCGTTGAGGCTCAGCCATCATCTCGTATCTATGTCATCCATTAGCATCATCACTCACTCCCAACACACAGAAACAGAAAAGAGAAAAGACGTACCCAACCAAGAACTTTCGCACAGTCGCACTCCTCAACAACGGCGGATAAAAATGCAAATGCAACCACGACGCCTCAACCTCCTCCTCCGTCCCCTCCAACGGCGCCTGATGAATCCCCATACTATACGGAAAATGCGTCTCAAATAGATTATCATATCGTCGCGTAATCTCCGCAATCGCCTCCGCCAGCTGCATTTTTTCGTCGGTATTCAAATCTACAAGCGCGCGTTTATGGGTCTTGGAAATAATCATAGTCTCAAATGGCCACGTCGCCCACCAGGGACAAAGAACCACAAACCCATCATTCTCGAAGACGATGCGCTCTTGCTTTTGGCATTCAAGAGCGACGTAGTCTCCCAGCATATGGCTACCACGGTGTTCTGAGCGGTATTTTTGGAGTTGTTCCAGTTCAATGGCTGGTTCTTCAGGTAGACTGCTGGTTGTCCACACCTGACCGTGCGGATGTGGGTTTGAGCATCCCATGGCGGCACCCTTGTTTTCGAAGATTTGCATATATCGATATTGCGACTTAGGTTTGGTGAGAGACGCGGTTGGCGCCTCGGGGGGTAAGTGGGTTGCCGGCGCAACGGCGGCGAGGGGGTTTTTGGGTGATAAGTGAGAGGTATAGATTTCTGTCCAGGCGTCGATTACGGGGACGATCTCTGCAGCAGATAAATCTGCAAGGGTTTTGTTGTGGGCGGAGGAGAAGGTGAGGACGTAGCATTTGCCGACGACAGGCTCGGCGCGAAGGAAGAATGATTCTGCGCCTGCATGTTGGTCAGTTGGGTTCGCATTCGCGGTGCGAGAGAGGAGAAAGGAGGGGAGCACCTTTCTCCTCTGGCTGGTAATCTGCCTGCTCTTCCTTCACGGCGCTGTAGTCATTGACAAAGACAAAGGTGTTTTTGTACTGCGGATTGGCGTCACCCTGGGCGCGAGTGTTTCCAGGACAGAGGTAACATGCCAGGTCGTATTCTGGGAGAGTCGTTTTTGATGGTGATTCTTGTTGTCCTCTAGTTTTTTTTTTTTTCTTCTGTCAGTATGGCACGTAGTCTTCCAGACGGGTTGATATAACGTACTGCCATGGTCTCTTGGTCCGGTGAGGAGACACCAGAATGTATGAGCCGCGGAGAGGATTGAATCTCCGATGCGAGATGTCGTTGAGCACGCTTTCGGCCATTCTGTGTATAGCCTCGTCTATTAGTACTCAGGCAATAGAAAGAAAGTGAAGAGGAGAAGAATAAGTACAAAAATCACTCAACGCAACATCGACATTTCTTGCAGGGCGGGGCTACTCCATGCATTCAATATTACCGTAACACAATTACGCTGACAGCCCATAAAAATGCGGGGCAAGGGGAACGGCGGACGCTAAACAGCCTCTTTACGGGCCGGGCAACAGCTGTCCCTGACGTAATTTATTACGGACCGTGTAACAAATTTACCCGATTACAATACACAAATAAGCCGGGGTTCACCGGTTGAATAGGCCAAGTCCGTCTGATAGATACCGATATGATATATTCTAAAGTTCTATAATACATGATGATACACTCTATATCCACATGCTCCCCTCAGTAGCAAGGTGAACTCTTTCATAGGGGTTTATTTCCTCGTCCTCCAAGTCGCATTCCTATGCTTAAAATACTCCTTGGACGCAATCGCCTTCCAAATCCCCAAGAATCCACCAATGGGCCAATAAGACACTAAACCCTTACTGCTGTTGCTGTTGCCAGGCACAACCTTGACCTTGTGCCATACACTCGGCAACCCCGTCGCAAAATACTTCTCGCGCAATGCTTCATACCATTTGCGATCAAACCGTTTCCAAAACTCGTCTTCGGGGTAGTATGTGTGCGCATACAGCCATTTCATGCCTCCCAAATCATTCAGTTTGTGCTCTAGATCACGGTTCTTAGCGATAAACTCGGCTGATTCCGAGGGCCCGAAACCCCATAGTCCGATGTTTAGTAAACGGCCTGTATGTTTTGTGTCGGTGTTGTGTGGGTGCATGGTTGGTGTGGGCGATTGTTTGAGCGGGCAGTACCATAACGGCCAGATGTTGAATGTCTTTGTAGTGTAGTCAATAAATTCTTCAGCTGTTTCGTAAGGCAGCGCCAAATCCTGGACAATATACCGGTTTGACTCGCCGCTGGCGTGCAACGCTTTGTAGAGCATGCGGGTATGCAAAAAGTCATCCAGGAACCAGCGCGTGAATTTGCTGAAGGGCACAAAACGAAAATATTTGAATGCTGATGCGCCGACCCAAAATCCACCACGGTCATAGCGGAACAAATACTCGGCTAGCGGGACGTATTCAGTCACAACTTCTTGCGTCTTTGTGATATTTTCCACATGCAGATAAAACCAGGGATCCCAGGGATTGCTGAACGTCTGAGGTTTTATGTCCGCCGGTAGCTCGTCGGTCAATTCGCCTTTGATAACCACGCCATGCTCTGGCGAGAATTGAATACCATCAATATACTCAAACGGCGCCTTGTCCGGGTTTGCACTTTCCTTTTCCAACGCCTCAATGGCAGCTCTGATGCTGGGTTTGCGCTCATAAGTCACTTTGACGAATTTCTTCGCTTCGACAAGTTTCAGTTCGATCAGCGTCGTGATTCCGAGACTTCCCACCGCACCAGCGGCGCCACGAAACAAATCCGTTTTTTCGTTGGGACTAGACTTGACAACCTCGCCATTCGCAAGGACCATTTCCACGGAGTTGATCGTTCGATCAAAAAATCCATGCCGAAAGGAACTCGATTCACCACTCGTACCCGAATATCCTCCGCCGGCGGTGATACCCGGGAATTCCATGACTACAGGCGGCACAAGGCCATGTTTGAGGGTTGCCTCGACAAGCCTGTCCATGGGCACATTGGGCTCGACGGCCGCAGTTTTGGAGCTGCGATCCACGCGCAGGACATTGTTGAGCTTGCTGATGTCGACGAAATTCTGGCTTGCTCCGAGCCTGGGGCGGGTGCTGTTTGTTGAGCCGTGGAAGATGCGGTATGGTTGGTTTAGTTTGTGGAATTGGCTGACTACGCGGGATATTTCTTTGACTATTTCTTCGTGGCGGCCCATTTTTCCTTGTCAGCTTCTCCTTGGAGAAGATTGGGCGTGCGATGTAGCGCAATGAAATGGAGAATCGTTGCGAGAATCGTTGGCCCGTTCGACTTCGGGATGCTAACTGTAATTTTCACGTATTCATTGTTACCGTATTTGCTAAGTTTCAAGCTTGGTTATTGGATGAAGCTTTTGAAATACCGTAATTAGATTACCACGTATCTTATTTCCATAGAGATGCCGAGGCCCTACTTTCTAACGGTCAAACAGATCATAAACGGGCATTATAAACTACAAATATGTATATTTCATAGATTATGCTTTGATCTTGAACAGTCGCACATGCACACCATTCCGATGCGTCAATGTCAAATCCACCTTTGCATCAGGCACTGGGCTCCCCCCGTCGTTCTCAAGGGTATCAAAATTCTGCGCCAATCTAATAAGCATGTAACTTGCCTCGATGAGGGCATATTGTTCTTCAACCCAGTTAGTCTCATTATACTATATACGTTATGGAGATTAAGTGGATACTCACGGCCAAGACAAATACGCGGCCCACCATTAAACGGGATATACTCCCATGTCTTTGAAGAAGCATTCTCTTCCCATCGCTCAGGCCTAAACTCCTCGGCGTCCGGACCCCAGATATCAGTTCGTCGGTGCATTCTGTACAGACTGAATGGGATGACGGTATCCTTTTTAACGAAGATGGGTCCCTTGCCATCGGGACCTCCGCCGCGGGGGAGAGATGTATCTCTGAATGACATGCGACTGTTGATGGGGACTGGGGGGAGGAGACGAAGGGCTGTAACCATTAGCACTTGACCAAACTCTTAATAAGGGTAACGGGGGCTTACCCTCGTTGAGAACATATCTCAAGTATCGCATATTCTTGATATTGGCGTGAGTGATTTCGCCAGTTGGATGAGCTGCATCACCGTATTCATCGATGATTTCCCGGCGTAAACGCTTCCATATGGCCGGGGCATGGGACAGATAGAACAAAACCGAGCTCAACAGACTAGCAGTCGTATCACGACCCGCAATCAACAAATTGAGGATATTATCTCTCAACACCTTGGGGTCCTGAGTATCATTTGCAAGCGCTTGCAAAAACACATATCGGTCAGAGACTTTGGTGTTCTTGCGCGACTCCAAAGCTATACAGACGTAATGGTCAGCAATGTCGTGCACATATTTGCAGGCAGAAGTATATTCCTTGTTTCCGTCAACGAGGAAACTAAGTTTCTGTGCACTTATGCGCCGACTGATCCATTCAAGGGATTTGTCGAATGCGCGACCGAATTCGGCTGCGTCGCTGCGTCCAGCTGCATTTTTGGAGTTGGCGAGGGACTCGCCAAATAAAAAGTGGGTGGAAGAATCGTTTGTGAAGGAGAAGAAAAGGGGTTGGATGTCGAAGAGGGAGCCGTCTTTGGGGATTTTGGCTAGAAAGTCTGTGATGTGTTCATCCATGAGTTGGAGGTCGGCGACCTATGCTAATTAGTCGAGGACTCTTAGATAAATTTATACCTAGGTAGAATAGAGGGAATATACCTGATCTTTTGTGAATTGAGGACGCAACAACGTCCTAGCATGCGACCACATCTGGCCATCGGCATTGAAAATGCCATCGCCCAACAATGGCCAGAAAGTTTTTGCGCGGTGACCAAGCCCAAAGTCATTGAATTGAGATGTCAAAATAGCTTTAATATTCTCCGGATCAATGGTGAACAAGACATCATTGCTTGGAGTCTTTTGATTAAAGGTAGGTCCGTAGGTTTTATAAAGAGAATCATGTAATTGGATACGTCTTCCTTCTCGAGCTGCCTTGGCGACTTGTAGGAAAAATCCGATGCCAAACGGTCCGGATGGACCATGTACAGCTGGCAGGCAGCCGAGTGCTTTGGCTCGTTGCTGGGATCGGAAGGAGAGGTAGAGATTCCGGATGATGAAGAAGAGGCCGATGAGCACCAATCCGATGAGGATGGGGTGCTCGGTTGTATCGATCATTTTACTCCCTGCAGCCATCTTGTCTGAATTCTGATAGGTTTGCCTAAGTTGCAATTGACAAGCTCTCTAGATACAAAGTCAACAAAACACTTATATCTCCTCAGGCATGACATCTTTACTTATATTCCGAACAATAAACAGTGGGGCATCAGATCGACATTGTTCTCATCCAAAGGATTTGCTTATATTCCTCTTCTAGACGAATTCCCGGAAATACATCAATCTCGTATGAACCCTCAGAGCTGTATATAGTCCGTCATCACGGAGAAGTCCGTATGTAGATGTTCAACGGCCATAGGTAACTGCCAATCCTAACAAACAGAATATGGAAGGATTATGATACTTGAATAAAAATAACTGCGCACATACCCATTGAATTGAACGACATGCACTCGATCGGACATACTGTTCACATCGAGTTTAGTTTATCATCGTTTCGGTTCGGGTTGTCTTCTATCTTGAGCTCGCGCCTCCGAAAAAACTTTTGGCGTTGGCTGGCCCCCGCGATGTGGACCGGGCCCGGTCATACCGCGTTGATCTTAGCGTTTTCAACAGTTTCTATCTCTGTTGGTCTTGGTAGTTTCAAGATTTCAGCTCTATCCAATGATCGATCATCCATGCCGGCCATCGACCGTTGGGCGGTTGGATTGGCTTGATTAGGTGCATGGTCTTGACTGGTGTAGAGGGTCCGTCCGTTAATCTGCTTCATTTTCTAAGGCAGTTTCACAATTTCACACCGGGTGCAATTCAGAATCGGATCAATTGACTGTTTTGAAAGACGTCCGAGATCCTGTCACATAGTTACCACGTAATGATTGAGATGTATGCAGTAATCCGAGTTGTCGCAAAGAAGGGACCAGGCGCAGCCCAGACCGACCTTTCGTAATACTTCCCTGTAGGTTGCAACGTTCAGCGAATCTGTAGATTCTGTACTGTAGTAAGAAAGTTAGATCTGCTACGTTCGCATAGCTAGAAAGCGTTGAGAGCATGCCCAAGATTGAAATACGTGGCCATTTTCATGAAAATCTACACTTGATGTCGGTAGAAAAGAGAACAATCATGGATGTAATAACTTCTCACTCAGAACGGTACGGTAGGGCTAACCCCGCAGGCATAAGAAACAACGTCCAGGTCCCGCATAGATCTATCTTAGTCTTTACATCACCACATGCCTCATACCTGTCTATTCATCCCTCAATTAACCAGTACCTATAAAACAGAATAAAATGTCCGACCAACTCAACTTTGAAGACACCAACATCTGGCGCATCGGCACCGACATCGACCACAAAGTTAAATACAACTCCGCCGCGACAGAGCCCGCCTGGAACAACACTCAAATCGGCCCTCAGCCGGGTCTATGGATATGGCGCATTGAGGATTTCCACGTCGTCCCCTGGCCGACGCAATTATATGGTCAATTTTATGATGGGGATAGTTACATTGTCCTACATTCGTACATCATTCCCCGGGCAGGAAATCAGCCGGAAAGGTTGGCACATGACATCTTCTTCTGGCTCGGCGCAAAGACCACGCAGGATGAAGCCGGAACTGCGGCTTACAAGACTGTAGAATTGGATGAGTACTTGCATGGGATTGCTACCCAGCACCGCGAAACGCAGCTTCATCCATCGGAGGAATTTTTGAGTCTTTTCCCAAGACTGTCCATCAGAAAGGGAGGGGTGCGCTCTGGGTTCCATCATGTTGAGACCGAGCAACAACTGACCGGTCATACGACATTGCTTCGGATCTTTACCCAACCTACTGCTGCAGCACATGGCCACTCGGTTGTTGTTCATGAGGTAGAGCCTACATGGAAAAGCCTGGATGATGCAGATGTCTTTGTGCTCGAAAAGGATAATAAGATCTGGGTGTGGCAGGGAAAGGATTCAAGCCCCATGGAAAAAGCAAAGGCTGCGCAGGTAGTTAGTGATTTGACGCTTGCGAAGCATATTGATGTTGAAGTCTTGTCGCAGACGGAGGCTAGGGCTAAGATAGTTGTTGATCTGTTGGGTGGAGGGGATGCTGCGCAGTCTTCGTATCGTACTGGACGGCCGATTCGAGGTGCTGCACCATCTGCTGCTGCAAGACCGCCGAGATTGCTTCGAATTGTCTTTGATGAGTCCGGTCGGTTTCAATTCAAATTGGATAAGGAGGGTGATTCTATCCGAGTATCGGACTTGGATAGCAATGACGTCTTCATCTTTGACACTGGAAAGAAGATCTGGGTCTGGGAAGGGCAGAACACCAGTCCAGAAGTGAGAGATGCGTGGAAATCATGCACTGGAGCATATCTGCGATATTTGCAGCGGGAATCGCAGGCCCCCGATGTGATTGCGGCGACGCCCGTTGCGAAGGTGGTTGAAGGGTTTGAAAACGCGGCATTCTTCAAGTCAATTTCTGTATATTGATCTGTTATTCGACGTATATATTGCAATAATCATTGTTGCCACAGATATACAGTTGGCCTGGCATGCTTACAGTAGTACCTAGGTACGGTTCGAGCAACTGGCTTACCTAAAGGCAACTATGTGCTTCCTCCAGATTTGGTGATAGGCGTTGAGCGTGGACACCTCTATCTAGAAACCAAAGAAATACTTTCATTTGCACAAATAGGCCAAGACCTTATGAATGAGTGTGGCTTCAATAGGAATTCGTATGCTCTGATAAAAATCGGAGTATTAATTATTTATATAGTAAAAAAATAAAAATAAAGCATATCGGAAATCCGATATGGTGTAACGGTAACATCGCCCTCTTTCACAGGGCAGCTCGGGGTTCGATTCCCCGTGTCGGAGCTTAACTTTTTATCTTTTTTTACACTCCTTTCTACTTTTCTTTTGGCTTGAGTGTCCTGTTTACTTTTTAAAGATAGCTTCTTGCCTTTCATTAGCTGATAGTTTTGTGTTAGATGCATATTATCCCGTTGGCGTACTACCAGTAATAGAAAGCTCTATTGTATGTGATACGCTCAGATGGGTATAGTTTTTCAAGGAGTTGCATCAGTCGCTTGAACTCAAGTCGCAAAATCAGTGGTTCTAAGAGTGAAATCAAAAACTATAATACGTTTTCTGCATCTTAACAACCCTTTTTTTTGCAGCGTACAGTTAGGAGTACTCGTGTCCCAATCAACCAGAGAGGAGCACCTTCCGGCTACTACGAAAGAAGATCTCGGACAAATTGGGCTAAGCACATTCACAGCCAATATCCACATAGAGGAGTAACAACTACCATATTCTTGTTGAGGTCTCAAGTCTGCTCCAGCCTGGACTTCCCCCAGAATGATGACACGTTCAAGCACTATTATGCTGGATGGAGTCTACTGTGTTGCATCAATCCACCCCCATCCTTTCACCGTGTTGAGTGAGCTCGAACTCATCCATTAGCTCGCGGTCCTTCTTACGCCACTTCACAGTCATCCTTCACTCTTCGAATAAAAATATATATCCGGCACGATTGCAACTGCACTAACAGCAACACCAAAGTAAAGTATCGCTCTATAACACAGGATCTTACCCCCAGAACGCTGCGCAATCTGAACCTCAATAATAGAAACAAAGACCAGGCCCAAACTATTCCCATACAGATTATCGTGCTAATGATCAAGTCAGCAATACCCTGCTGATTTCGGCGAACAGAGTTACTGGCAATAATCTGCCTAGCAGTACATCGATCAATGAGCATGTTCCCAGTACCGATCCAATATAATCAATCCCTCCACTCTAGTCGAGGGGCTTCTTTGAGGGACTCGAAATTCCTAGAGCAATAACGGCGGCAAAACCCATACCAGCCCTACAATAGAAAGTCTGCTGTCAGTTATACTAAACTTTCACAACACTTGACGGGTATACGAGGCTTGTAGGAATACAAAGAACCCCTAATATTCCGTCCTTTCAGGAAAGCGCCGAGCAACAGTGCCCCGAGATATCCTGCTATGGGCGCTGAGACCCCAATACCCCCTAAACTGAGATTGTGTATACGACCTGGAGGAATGGTACGTGATTTGGACGACGATCTCGTGGAGGTGAGATATTCACATCTTCCCTCTGGAACGCGACTACTGGCCATTGAGCCTCGAGGGTAAAAGTTTGGACTTGCGATATGCTGTTTTCCAGGCTGACTATTGACAATGAAGAAGGGAAAGGTGTGTGGAACAGTGAAGAAGATGTTGGATCCTCCTAGACAGAATACTGTCTTTTACGTACATCAGGCCCTTGGCTGACTCATAACTCATTATACCCTTTTAGGTTATCTCCCTCGGTTGACGAGCCAGTGACCGACTCAGGACCAAGCTCTGTAAATCAACAGATACAGGTAGACAATTAGCTATGAAAAATGTAATTTAATCCTGATGTACAACACATGCGCGACAAGGGTATAGCCCTAGTATATTTATAAATCAAAATAGAAGACTTTATTTTCATCCGACATCCGATATGGTGTAACGGTAACATCGCCCTCTTTCACAGGGCAGCTCGGGGTTCGATTCCCCGTGTCGGAGATACCTTCTTTTTCCCTTTTTACTCCCCTATCTTCTTCTTCCTTCGTATCTTTTTATCCTTGTTAAAGGGACCCTGCCCTAACTTACTCTTTTTAGCCTACTCTTTTTGTTGATTCAAGAGCAATCGCCTCAAAGAAGCGCTCCCATGGCCTTGGGTCGTGGATAGCTGGACAAAACCAATTAAGCTTTTTGAGATTTGGTCGTGTACCTCTGAAAAATCGAATGAAACAATTTACTCCCTGTTGTAGTCCTAAATTTCCAAGCTCTAGGTGGTATAGATCCTCAGATTTGGGCGTGATATGTCCCAGAGATCAAGAAACTCTTCAGTCATTTGCCACTATTTGAAGGTCAGGATGCAATGCGATCTCAATGTCGGTCTCATGTCTTCAATGGGACAATCTTATCCTTCATTTGTTCACGCTCTAACCCGAGACTTCTTCAAGCGGCTCCCATCGCCTCTGGTGGATAGACAGGAGGCAGTGGTGGCCGTATATCTCAGGATCTCGAGGTCAACTGCCTACGATACAGTCAAGAAATGCTTGACCCTGAGGTATACTTCCAGTACCTAGGCATGTGTATTGATATATATATCCCTCCCACACCCGGAATAAAAGAACAACAAGCAAGCAGTGATACATGTCAATGTCAATAGCTGAAAAATGTGATTAGCCTTGACACCGCGTAGTGTTTATACCCATACAGTCTCCCAGAGGGAAAAAAAAGAGATATATGCAAGGAAGCTGATTTACTCATATTTCATTCATATATCTTGTCTTGAGTGAGAGAGCAAAAAATTGCGAAAAAATTAACTCCGACACGGGGAATCGAACCCCGAGCTGCCGTGATCGTGTCTTTCTAATGAGAGACGGCGATGTTACCGTTACACCATATCGGATTGTGGAAGATAGAAAATAATAATGGACTATGACCAGATCATTTGGTATGTAAGAGCTTTCTACAGATGGCTTGATAAGTTAGCTTTTACCATAGTTAGTTCTAACTAAAAAGGTGAAACGTTTCTCATCTAAACTTGGCTGCGGAACGTGCCGATCAACCTTCTCCATCTACATTCTGATTGGTAGGAAGTTCGCCGCCATCAGATCGTATGGTTGTCACTATAATTAGCGCCAGGGCACGTTGGTAGCTAGGCCTTGAGCTAGTCTCGATGCATACTCACTTTCCTTGATTCCTTGAATAGGAAGCGACATGCGAAGAGTTTCTCGCCCCTCTTTGATGTTAACCTGAAAATATGGATTACTTATCTTCTCTTTTCTCTTTTTTTATCTCCAGGGAATCCTGTGTGATTTCTTCGTCCGTTAGAATCCATATGCATCGTTGATTGTATATATACTTGTATTGATATACATACCTAATCTATGTAGTCAAGATGGCTGACCCAACACCAATAAACATCGAAGACACCAAACGCCCCGCAAACCTCGAGGATCCAGTGGACAACAAGCCAAAAGAAGGATCAATAATTGCACCGGATCAATTCGATACTAGTTATGAGACGAGTAGAAAGGAGATATGGTCTTATTATGCGTGCGTCTACATGACCCTAATCCCGGGTTCCAGAGATATACCTTTAGTTTGATAATAGATTGACCGAATTGCGAAAATAGGTATTACATTGGAAATAATGGATTGACATTATTCAGTACGTTCCCAGCCACTGGACTGGACTCCTCCGAATTTTTCCACATAGTACTAATAAGGAATATAGACTTCGCACCAACAGCCTTCCAAAACTTGCTCTACCAAGCCGCCGACTCCAACAGCCAGCTCTACTTTGCCGGCAAACTGCGCTCCATCAACAGCATCGTCCTGCTCTGCAACGGCATCTCCTTCGCCATCCAAATCGTCGTGTTTTTGATCATTGGCAGCTTCGCCGATTTCGGGACCTGGAGGCCTAATATTCTAATCGGATTATCGCTTGTAGCATGGGCCATTGGATTCGCGTGGCTCGGTGTGCACGACGCTACAAAATGGGAGGCCGCTACGGGCTTATATATTGTTGGATTGATTGCCTACCAAACCACGCTCACGTTCTGGACAGCTGCGTTCCCGGGTCTAGCACGCAACACAGCAGAAATGAAACGCGCCGCCGACGAACTCGTGTCCGGCAGCATAACGCGCGACGAATACGATTTCGCGGATAGCATGAAACGAAGCCAGCTTTCCAACATTGCATTCTACATCCAATCCGTCGGGGAGATTTTCATTCTGGCCATTATCGTGGGGATTATGTTTGGATTGGACGTAAACGCCAGCACGGAGAACAATAACTGGGGACTGAGTGTATTGATTGCGTTCGCGACGGGGGTGTGGCTGTTGTTGGCTATTCCGTGGTTTGTGTTTGAGAAGAGGAGACCGGGCCAGGACCCTGCGCCGAGAAACATTATTATGGCCGGGTTGTGGCAGTTGTATCATGCGGGCAGGCAGATTTTGCAGTTGAGGCAGAGCTTGATTTATCTCATTGGTATGTACTCCATTTCCTCTCCTCCCCAATGTTCTTTCTCTATAGGCTGGGTGGAGGAGCTAATGTGTTGTTGGATAGGATACTTCCTCCTCGGCGATTCATTGAATACAACCGTCACCGTTATCGGTACCCTTCAAAATAGTATCGTAGCCTACAACACCCTGCAACTAACCTACCTCTTGATCGTCGGCATCGCCGCACAGGTCCGTTTCCCCCCTCCCCTATCACCAACCCTTCTAACGTGTGGTTCAGGCAATCGGTATCTACGTCTTCTGGTTCGTCCAACGCCACTTCCACCTCAGCACAAAGACGATGTTCAACGTCATCGCCATCGGCATTATTCTGTTAGATGGCTGGGGCATGATCGGCATCTGGACCCAGCGTTTCGGCTTCCATAACGAATGGGAAGTATGGCTCTACCAAGCCTACTATGGGTTATTTGTCTGCCCCTGGTACTCGTACAGCCAAATCATGATCTCTGAGGTTACTCCCAGAGGAAAAGAGTTTTTGTTCTTCTCGTTGTTTAGTATTATCGGGAAGACGTCCAGCTTCATAGGGCCGATTGTGTCGAGTGCGATTATTGATGCGACGCCCAGTGGGAATGAGTCGACGCCGTTTTATTTTTTGTTTGCGTTGAGTGTGGTTAGTTTTGGGGTGTTGGTGGTCTTTGTGGATTTGAAGAAGAGTCGGAAGGAGCAGGAGGAGTTTTTGATTTTGGAGGAGAGGAGGAGGGGTGCTCCCGTTGCTTAGAAGAAGCCTGCAAAGATAGATAGATAGATAGACAGTTCTTAAAGTATATACATAGAACGCTCATCAGAGTTTGTTGTCAACTGAATCAAAACCGGTTTTGGTTACAAAGACGAGTAGTGTCCTGCTGCTCAAGAGGGGATGAAAAAAGATGGATAGATTGTCATAAGAGCCAGAGTATGTACATAGATCAAAAATCAAAATCAACTGAATCAAAAGTGCTTTCAGATACAAAAGCAGAACCATCATCCATACCAAACGCCACATCCGTGCTAGATGACATGTCAAATCCTACATCCGTGCCGGACATGTCAAATCCTACTGTATCCGTGCTGGTCATGTCAAACCCAACTGTACCCATGCCGGACATGTCAAATCCTACTGTATCCGTGCCGGACATGCCGAATCCAAGATCCACGTTGGACTGCATATTTATCGACTGATCAACATCGATATTTACATTGTAGTTGTTGACATCAACAACGTCCAGGTTGTTGCTCATGAGAGTAGTATCGTTGTTTCCAGACATGCTGTTCAGGCCGGCCAGTTGAGCATTCAACTGCTCCAATTGGAAATTTGCCTGCTCTTGATTGTTCAGCGCCGTCATCTCGGCATTGAGTTCGTGCTGTTGCATTTGATTCATTTGGTTCAGGAATTGCATTTCTGATTGTTGCTGCTGTTGCAGGATATTGTTCATGTGGTTATGCTGGCCCGTGTTCGACGTCAAATTATTGATAATAGAAAGTCCCTCTTGAAGAAGTGGGTGATTGTTTCCTTGTTGTTGTTGTCCTCCTTGAAGTTGACTCGTCAGGAGCTGCAACTGAAGTTGCTCAATGAGTTGTGAGTTGCCGCTATTTTGTTGATTTCCTATAGATTGGAGCTGCTGGGTGAGTTGTTGGCTCGCCTGTTGCTGCTGCAAGTTCATCATCTGTATACGTTGTTGTAATGCCTGGATTTGTTGACTTTGCATATTCATGTTAGCCTGCTGCTGCATTTGGGCTACATTGGACGACTCTGCAGTACCCTGGGCGGTTCCACCGGTTCCACTAGCCTGCACATTAATGTTAATCTGTGGTGCAACTTGACCAGGACTGGCTGTCGGGGCCGGTGTCGCCCCAGGTAATATTCCAGTTATCGGGTTCAGTGGCTGGGGTGACGGATACAAGTTGTTTCCTGGCAATGCAGTTATTGAGCTCTGAGGTTGAGGTGGCTTCCCTGTCATTGTAGTTATGGGGGTTTGCGGCGGGAGAGAAGGTGGCAGACTCTGTGAGTTGATCTGAGTATGAGGGACATTCTGTTGTTGCGGGTAAGTGACGTTATTAAGAGGAGAGGGACCTCCAGCTGTGCCTCCCTGGTTCAAAGGGTGGTTTTGATAATACTCGTCAGCCTGTCCTCCACCAGAAATTGGCGGCCTGATTGGCATGGGGCTGTTTTGGTTTGGCGGTGGTTGTTGAACGTTAGGACCGTACACCTGTGGCTGAGGACTTGGACTATGCGCGTAATGCGATTGACCAGGTGCTGGACTTGAGCTTGTGGGAGGATATGGCTGGTGGGTACCCGAGAAAGGATGAAGATTCGGGGAGGCGCCATGTGCATTCGGAGATCCTACAGAATGTGGAGTGAACTGTTGATAGCCACCTTGGCTCGGAGTGGGAGTAGCAGGTGATGAGAATGGATGGTTGTTGGCTGGAATTTGCGACTGTTGAGGACTTTGATGGCCTTGATGGTCTGCATGTGAATTGAATCCATGACTGTCGTGAGCCTGCTGGGCGTTGGGATCGGGATGGGCATAAGAATGAGCATGAGGATCGTGAGGATGACCATGAGTGTCTTGTGAATCATGTTGATGTCCTGGCGAGTGATGATTTTCGCTAGCGTGTGAGGAGTCATGCACTGTAGTGGGATGACTCTCCGAGGATGTTGCATGAGTAGACTGTGCAGTCTCACTTTCTGGCTCGTCCTCCACCGAAGGTTGGTGATAATTGCTGTGATGATCCGGGCTATGTGGATGTTGCTCGGAGTGAGTTGCAGGTGTGTTTGCTTGCTGTGTATGTTCACCCTCCGCATGATGCGAGGGATTGACATGATCTGATGCAGGGTGCGAAGCGTCATGCGAATTTGAATGGCCTGCAGAAGGTTGTTCACACGCTGGAATTGGTGCCATGCCCGCCTCGCTGGGGGGAATAGGGGCCATGCTGCTATCATTCACAGGTAAAGAGTTCAACTCGCACGCAGGAATAGGAGCCATTTCAGAATCGAAACTGTGTACGCTGGCGGCATTCGCTTCACTTGGCGGTATAGGAGCCATATGGTTGGGGTTCAACGCGTGCGTAGTCGCCCATTGCATCTCGCTGGCAGGAATCGGCGCCATTTCATTAGAGTCGAAGCTGTGTACACTAGACGCCACGTTTGCTTGACTTGAAGTAATAGCACTCGGGTTATAGCCTGGGACGCCAAGTGTGTTGCTAGGTTCATTCAGAGGCGTCGGAGCCATGCTGTTCAAATTAGAGTTGTATGGGCCTGGTGTGCTCACACCTGCTATAGCAGGAGGAATACCGTTTGTTCCACCCATAATCGGCGTCGGTTGATGAAGTACCCCAGGACCTGCCATTCCTTGATTCGACTGTGCACCTGGAGCCATTTGAGGGACTCCCGGCTGTGCCTGTCCCAACATATTCGCGGCTGCCATTGGCACAGCAGAGGCACTTGCTTGTATGGCCGCTTGATTCTGAGCCTGTTGTAGTTGCTGCTGCTGCTGCTGTAGTGCGACTTGATTCTGAGCCTGTTGCAGCTGCTGCTGTTGCTGTTGCAGTGCGACTTGATTTTGAAGTTGCAAAATCTTTTGCTTCATTTCCAACTGTTGCTTGAGAGCATTGAGTTTGTTAATCTCCAGCAGCTGTGCATTTGCAACTTGGGCTTGCTGATTCGGTTTCTGATTCGGACGGATGCGCGGTAACGTGAGACCAGTCTCCTGCCGTACATATTGTCGTAACGCCTGCCCACCAAGCGCGCCTGCGACTGCCGCTACCTTTTTGCCAACTTTCTTCATGGAGTCCTTGTCCATGTTCTCGACCATGTTTGAGGCCTTATTGTAGGCCGCCTTTGAAGCATTTGCCGATCCGTCGAACATAGCTTTGGATGCATTTTTCAATCCCGGCTGTAATGACTTGCGTTTGACCTCTTCGCCATAGATTGGTCCTTGAACACTTGGCTGTATTGAAGGCAGGGCACTTTGCATGGGAAGTCCTGTGGAACCCAAGCCAGAGAGTTGTGCCAACTGTTGATTCATTGCTAACTGAGAACCAGGTTGAGAAGTTGCCGGAAGTTGTGGTAAGTCGGCCGTTTGAGCCATAGACAAGACAGGAGAAATTGAAGAAATCGAGGAGCCTGATGTGATGGACGGATTCTTTCGCCTGATCGCGAACGACGGCTGGAGAGCTGCCTGCTGTTGTTTCAAGGCGACTGCAGCTGTAAAAATCAATACCAGAGAATACTAAATTGGATCTGGCTCTTACCTGCTTTGGCCTTTTGGGCCATCATAATCTTGGCCACAACCAAATTATTTGCCTGCTTAAGAGGATCAAAGAATGTCATCTCAACAGCTTCAGCACATGCGTGCCGAACGGGCATATTGGTCCGTTTTGTACATAGAAGACATATAATCCATTCCTCGCAATGATTGCACTGAATAAATGAGTCGCTATCGGGGGATATCGACGTGTCGCATTTGGCACAGTGTTTGACTGGTGCATTTGGTTTTGCCATGGCCTGTCCAAGCAGAGCAAAAGGAATAGTCCGCTCGAGGAAAACTGGAATCATAATATGAGGATGTGAGCGAGCACCACCGGATTCGGCACATGTCTCGCAGGTGATCATAGTACATGTCGGACACATGAATACTTTCGCATTGAATACAATTTTATGGTTACAGCAGCCGCAGAGAATATCGTGAGCTTCAGCGGACATAGTTGCCATATCTCTGACCGGTTTTCGAGCGCATGTCCGGTAACTCTGAAAGTATCTACGATCTCGTTCTGCTTCGCCCATGACTAGTTGAAATCGAGAATGAGGGTGGCGGGCCAGTTCGCGGCCGCTGAAAGGGACACTTGATATTATCAGTACGGTGCATCCAGCTAGGTTCCAGGCAGACTTACTTTGACTTGCAATCTAGACATTTGACGGTATTGTATTTGGGGTCCTTGGTTATATCGACGCGATAAAGAAACGAGGCAAACCTATGAGTTGGATCGTGCTCTCTGAGTCCTGGGGCCTGACAGTCCCCACAGAACCGAATTTGCGCATTGTAATCCACGATACATGTCACACATGTCCAAAAATTCTGTCCCTTTTTTATTCCTAGATACGAAGATGAGCATGTGTCATTTAGCTGAGCGGGGTCAGTCAGCCTACCGCCTAAACAACGCCCGCAATGCGACAGAGTGGCACCAGCATGGCAGCTATCACACTGCAAGCTATACATTCCAAGTCCTAAATCGTCCGGGGCTCTGGTCATGGTCAACTTGCCATGAGCATGGTTCGCCAACAGATCGCGGCTCGTGGCCACGCAGTTGACACAGATATTGAACTCGCAGTCATTACACGACAGACCGGAATGGGATGGATGTTTGCATTTTGTGCAATACGCTGGTGTTGGTCGGGTACCTCGCTGGGTTTTGCGGTCGAGGAGATACTTGAAATACGGCTGGTGGGTTGCGGGGTGTGTCCGGTGACAGTCGGCGCAGATATTGAGATCGCAGAACAGACAGCAGATGTGGTATGTATCGTACGGGAGTCCTAGCGACGTCTGATTAGTGACTGTAAGGCCAAACATATTGATGCTGACTGCCGACCTCTTCCGCAATGACAACACAAGCCGACATTCTGTCCGGCTGACGGAGCCGTCGTCGTAGTAGCCTGCATGTTCAGACTGGTGGTGGAGAAGTTTGGGGCGGACTGCATCTCTGGGAAAGGAGAAAAGACCGAAGGAACGGCACCATGACTGCTATATAACTCCATAGAGACTCATACTCATCACTTCAGCCTTGCTGTCGTGTGCACCTGTCGCGAAGGCAGAATCGACTTGACTAAGTAGACAAAACATAGTGAGATAGTTAGTCAAGCAGGAGCTAGCTCTGATGATATGGCAGGAAAGAGACTCCGACACTGCCTTCCTGTTTGGCACTAACAAACAACCTTAAATAGGCATGCGCTGTGATTGGCTGAGGGGAGGCTTAGTTCCCGCGGTCGGCCAATCAGAGACGTAACCAGCCGAGCCGGCTTTGATTCGGCGCATCTGATTGGCTGATGTGCTCGCCCGATATTGCTGGTTTAGGCCTTCAGCCTGACGCTGACCGCTGATAGCCTGAGCACGGCACGACTCGTGAGGATGAGAGAGAGAGAGCGGCTTTTCGTCGAGGTTGCCGAGGGGTCTTCAGAGTACAGAGGGTGTGCACTGCCTCGCGTGGCTTAGTGCATGCTTGTCCTGTCTGTCATGTCTGCTTCTAACTAAGTGTTCGTTGTTAAGAACTTAAGCCTCATGTTCCCGGCTAGAGAGCCCTATTCCCGAACAGGAATCGTGGTGCGGGATGAAAATAGACTAGAGATCGACCGGTCTAGATCGTAGCATCAACAAACACCACCATGCTTCCTCAGCCGCTAGCTACAGCTAATTCAGCATGGATTTATCACTCGACCAAATGCATCTCGGTATACGACCAGTTCATACACAGCAAATACCTTGATGTCCGGTATCTCAATTCCGGCGGAGAATGGGTCTAACCCAAAAACGCCCCGGTTACGTCAACTGTCCGTTGTATCGATCGCCGCAACTTTTAACCGTCTCACGCCGATCGAGCCAAGCTCTGTTGACAGCGCTGCTTGTGTGTGCGTGTATTTCTTGCCGGCCTATCTCCTATGAAGCATAATATCGGACTCGGCTCAGCATGGCCTTCACTTGTCGCAAGTGCCTCTTCGGAGGTGAAGCGTGCGTCCCACCTATTGCGTAGCACTGTACAGAGCTGTCTGTCTACTAACATCACATTACGTATAGCCCGTGGTCAAAGCAGGACTGGACATCCTGCGACGACCGCATCCGCGGCGGCTCCTCCACCTCCCAGATAAGCATCAAGCCCTCCACCGTCCACCACCCCAGCACTCCCGCCTATTCATCGTCTGCATTTTTCCACGGCCATCTCGACATCACCACCTTGGGCGGCGCCGGTTTCGCCTCCCAGCGCAACACCACCAACACCCTAGGCTGGCATCTCGAGAAATTCGACGGCCTCGAATTGATAATCGGCAAATCAGACGGGAAACGATATTCATTCATCCTCAAGGATGAGATGCTACCCAAGAGACCTGATGGCAGAGAGCAAAGCTCATTGAATTGGGAGTTTGAGTTTGTCGTTCCATCGCCAAAGGAAGGGGAGGAAGGGATGAGGGAGGGCACGGTGTTGAGGGTGAAATGGTGCGATTTTGTGCCTACATATCGCGGGAAACCGAAAGAAGGGCTGAGTCGGTGTATAGCGGCGAATAATATCAAGAGGGTGACTTTGATGATGCGAAGGTCCTCCCCACCCGCATGCAAAATCAGCTATGAAAGGTCTGCTAACGTGTTGACAGTTTCTTTGGTATGCAATCTGGCGACTTCGAAGTCGAAGTCAAAAGCATCGCCGCCTTCAAGGAAGGTGACCAAGTCGATGGCGCGGCTCCCGTCCGTCAAGACGGTGAAGACATGACCGAGAAATTGCGCGAGCAAGAACAACGAGAACAACCGCCACCCGCAGAGTCAATGGTATCAAAGACAACCAAAGAAGCAGACGAACCGAAAAGGCCGCACTTGCGTGGGCGGGCGAAAAATCCAATTTTGCGATTTTTGTCGTCTTGTTGTGGGTTTTGATAGAGACTCATTGCTGTGATTCTCTCGCGAAAATGTTAGATATTGCATTCATGAATATAATTGATAATAGAAATTGGATTCAACGGCGCAATGTGAGTCATTCATGTTATGTTCCGCAATATCTTGATGCCTTGATGCTTATGGGCAAGCTCGGGGAATGGGAAATTAGATCGGTGCGGGTATTGCGGTCTTCCGCAGCGGTGTGGGGTATATCGTAATATCCCATGATATCATGGATATATCTATATCCGCGAGGTATAAAGAAGTGCAAAGCCCGTCTAATATATTTCTCTTTCTTGATTAAGTATCCTTTCAAGCATTGTACATCGCATTCAGCAATCAATTGTCTACAAAATGGCTCAATTGGCATACATCGGTCTGGGGAACATGGGACGGGTACATCCATCCACAACCATTAACTTTATACACCAATGACTTACGTACTGAGCTGATGTATATAGGGAATGACAAAAAACCTCGTCGAAAAAGGCTCCCTCTCCTCCCCTATACTGCTCTACAACCGCACATTCTCCAAAGCCGAATCACACGCGCTCACCCTTGGCGGTTCCTCTCATGCCAAAGCCATACGCACAATCGCCGAAGCCGTCTCTCCATCAGATATTATTTTTACATGTGTCGGCGACGACGCCGCCGTTGAGGAAATCTTTAACACGGCGCTCAAAGACGGGGAAGACGTGAGTGGAAAATTGTTCGTGGACATGTCCACCATCCACCCGGACACATCTCGCAAACTATACACACAGATATCCGCTCGCGGCGCGCGGTTTGTCTCATGTCCCGTCTTCGGCGTCCCCGCCATGGCCGAAGCAGGACAACTAATCTGCGTCCTTGGCGGTGACAAGGCCGACATCCAACGCATCCTGCCATACACAATCGGCGTAATGGCGCTGGCCAATATCGATCTTTCCTTTGATTCTTCAACCACACCCGAAGCTGCACAGGATGTAGGGAAAGCGTCGACAATGAAATTGATCGGAAACAGCTTTATTCTCAGTTTCGTGGAACAGCTCGCCGAAGGGATGACGTTGGCTGAAAAATCGGGTGTGGGGATTGAACCGCTTGCGCAGTGGATGGAGCTCATGTTTCCGGGTCCATTGCCTAAGTATGTGGAACGAATGCGGACGGGTGATTATTACAAGCGTGAATATCCGTTGTTTCAGGTTGATCTGGCGAGGAAGGATTTGAGGCATGTGAGCAGTGTGGCGGCCCAAAGTGGGATGAAGATGAGGTCTTTGGAAGTGGTGGATGGATATTTGAAGGATGTGAAAGCGCATAGTGGTGAAAAGGGGGATATTGCAGGGATGTACGGGGCTGTGAGGAAGGAATCGGGACTAAAATTTGAGAATGATGAGTAAATAGACGGTATCTCGCCCCCCAAAAAGTGTCTTGTCTATGTTATTTGAGCATATATATATATATACACTGGTTAGATTAATCATCGACGGCCTTCTTATCAGCCCAACTAGGCTGAATACTTCTACAAACAGCCTCGTAATCCTTGAACCTCAACGGATCTTCCTCCGGAACTCCAGGCGTAGTCCAAAACATGGCCCAGTTACTCCCATCCAACTTCCACGTTCCCCTCGACCGCTCAAAGTACCACTTGTTCACCGGATTGTCCATTCGACTGCGCCAACATACGCCTTGAGGCAGACATGTGCGCACCATCGCATTAAACACAATATCCGCAACGCCGCCTGCGCCCTGGCTGCGTTTGAGGACGGCGAATTTATCGAGATAGGGCACTAGCCGAGGTAGATTTTCGGGGTTGTTACGCTCAGACTCGGGGATAGAGGGTGGTGTTTCCCAAGTGAGGATTGCGCCGCCTTCGTATTCGCCTGCGATAATCAACCCGGCTAGGCGGCCGTTGACGCGGTTGAGGTAGTCTTGTACGTCGAGTTTTCGGTTGAAGGAGTCTTCGATTAAATGCACTAAACGGGAAAGGTCGATGCGAGGATCGTCCAGGGTCAGGTGTCGGCTGTCGGGGCTGTTGGGTGACCAGGGAGTGATGCGTGGATCGGGGAGGATGGTTAATGGCATGCCGCGCTTGAGGAAGGTGGATTGCACGATAGAGGGTGTTGTCCGACCGAGTCGTTCAGATGGCAAAGAAGATGAATAGGCTGGTTTATCGGTCAAGAGGTTGTGGATGAGCAGGTTCTTTGAACTTCGTGTTCCAACTTGAGATACTGAAAGGATATCTTGCTGAGGACGCGCGGAGTTGGCCACATCTGTGGGTGTAGTGATGATTCCGGACGATGACGGTGGAAGTAAGGTGAGAGTCTGCTGAAGGAGACGCAGGTTTTCAACATGTTCCTTTATCGCGCTGTTCATCACCCCGCCATTCACTGGCAAAGGTTTGTGCTGTGGCCGAGTTGGCATTCGAGTAACCTCCGTTGCAACAAATTTTGAAATGGGGTTGCTTTTCATAGCTGCAGCACTCAGATCTGACTCAGTTCCCGGATCAACATACCCTTCGAGCGAAGCCATTGCTTCTTGAAGCTCAGTTTCAATACCCCTAAACTCCTGCTCCATATTCACAAAAACATGAGCCCGCTGTGGGCCCTTGAACGCTGGAATCCCACCTACAGGGTCGAGCACAATCAAACGATCTACCGATATCTCCTTTTGAAGCGCAGCAAAGTTCTCTGCTGTGACACGGGGATCCTCATCAGGATCATGCTTTCTCTCTAAACCGGCCAGTTCACGGGTTAGAGCAATCATAACATCGTTGCTCGCTACAGACGATGCTTTACAAGTCTGTTCCGAATATGCTACCGGCGTAACAACAACAATATGATTCTTGCGCAAAGGGCGCAATAAGACCTGCCGGGATATCACCTTTGGAACTTCTCCGTCCTTGTTTCTGACCAGCACCGAGTCAAGGCGACGGGCTTTGCCACCATCACAGGCATCGATTGCAGCCGAGAGTCGATCAGCTTGCTCGGCCGCTGCCTTTCTCCATGTCGTTGCATCTTTCACTGGTCCAGGATCAACGACGACACACGACGCCATACCCAGTCGCGTCAATTGTGATAATGTCAGAGCTACTCCGTGTATAGTTTCATCATCCAACGACTGTGCATCAGTCAATTTAACCAATGCGACATGCAACGCCTCGTCAAGGTTTATGGCGGTCTCTATTTCAGGCGTAGATCCCTGTCGAAAAACTGGAGTCTGCAACACCGATCTCGTAGGTCCATAAAATGACCCCAAATTCACACCTGGCTTCTCAATCTCTTTCGGAGGCTGTAGCTCGACTGCAGCCTCTTTCTTCGGCGTCATCGGAAGCTTTGTCTTCTTAACAGACGGAAATCTAGACAAATATGCCTTTGCCTCTCGTTTCGTAGTTGCAGAAGTCAATAGACTGAGGAAGAATTCCTTATCTGCCATTTTCTCGCGTGCCCGCTGGCGACCGGAGCTTCGGGAATGGCTCTTGGATAGAGGTTCGGTCCATGCTGAAGCTGACGCCGACACCGGCTTGCGATCTGCGTGTTGCGACTCTTGGTGATAGGATCGTGGGTGGGACCACCATCGCGCTGGAAGGTTTCGACATGTGGACCAGTCATGTTTCTACACGGCCTCGTTAGGTAAAGAATAAATATTCCTGAGAGCTGATACATACCCTGTGAAGCAGAACCCTGGAAGATTGGAGGCTCATGATTCATCATAGAAAAAAATCAAGTCAATTTTGTCAACGGAGTAGATTTGGAGCGGTCAGAAAGCTCAGTTGAGCGTCGGAATTCGAGATGGCGGTCTGGTCATATATAATTGAACAATAATAAGTGAACACCCAGAACAGAGGACAGAAACAACGCGAATGAGCTATTTATTCTATCCAATTCATTGTGAGTAAACAACACGAGACAATTATTTCTGGAGAAAGAAAAGAAAAGAGTAAATTATGACGCATCCTCGGCGAGTGGGGCCTTTTCACCGCCGCGCCATTTTGCTGATAAGATAAGATAAGGCTTTATCTCTCTATACAAAAATTGTAAAATCGGACGATATTCTTACTATAGTCTGTTCATATTCATTAAGCTGGCGGAAATATATGCCTCGACCCAATAATAACAGCATTTGGATATGACTGCTGCTCAGAAACAGACTTTTCAACAGTCAAAAGCAGACGAGTCGTACGTATTCTCAACTCTTCGACCAAGTCAGCTCATATCTAGCAACAACTACTTAAACAATGGATACGCATACCTTCGATCTCGACCTCATAACTAACTGGCTCCTCCTCCTCCTCATCCCGGTGCATCAACACAGGTAACATCGGTCGATTACACTTCTTCTCTTTCACTCGCAACTTCAGACCCACAGTCTTTTCATTATTCACCCATAGCACGTCATCTTCATCATCCGTTCGTTGCATATTCGTTGTAGCATCGTGTTGGTCCTTCTTTGCTTTCCGTTTCAGCCAATCCCTCCACACACGAATAATCCCATCTTCAACCGTCACAGCACTAATAAGTATCCTGCTATTGGGCATAATCTTGACCAAATTCACAATCGAGCATAATTGTGAAAAGTCCTCCAATCCGTCGAGGTTGACTTCTTTTTTGACTAGTGGCTGGCCTTCCGGTTCATTGTTGTCGTGGTCATCGTCAATTGTATCGTCATTCTGTATTGCAGTAGTATCAATTTCCGGCCGGAAACACGAGTAAACATTCGAGAGCCGCCCCAGGTACTCTGCACTTTTGCAGCCCTCATACAATGATCCCTTGCCCTCATATTTATCATTCAAACCGGGTGTGCCGATGTATGTGCAAAAGAAATGCGGATCTGTGAGTTTGGAGACGGGATGGAAGCATTCGAGTAAGAGGGTATAGTCTTTTAGGGATGAGATGAGGAGGAGACGGTAGTGGAGGATGCGAAGAACAACGTCGTGGAAGCGATGCGATACACTGGCCAGTGGGAGGAGGGCGCGGGTTGCGAGGGGATTTAGGATTTGGACGAGGATCTGATATTGGTATCGCAAAATTAGCCCGGATTTTCCTTGGGTTATTATGATGATTTGCCGTGTACCTCATTAGGAAGGGTGTATAGAGGTGTAAATGTCATACTGTCGATAGCAGCCATATGTGGGGTGGCGATATATATATATTGAAGGACGTATTTGCACACTCCACCAGGGAAGTAAGAAATGAATGCAATAGAATGGATAGAACAAGTGTCAATTATATACAGAAAAATAAATATTCAAGTCAATCAATGACTTATATGTGAAGAAGGTGTTGTAGTTGGAGTAGATGATAAAAGATGTTTTCGATAAGGGCGTACATCTGTCTTATCTAAGACGGTTCTCAATTGGCGTGCCAGCTCTTGTGCATACATCATACACTTGCTTTCCTCCTAGGGTCTCATAGCTGGATTTTGTCATCTAAGGTTCATTAATTACCTCTATGACTCCTCGAGCTCATGAACCACACTGGTGATCGTTAATTAGGGTATGTTGAATAAGATTTGTAAATCTTTACTGCTCAGAATCTTGTTTTATTATGTTTTTCATTCATGATTAACTTACTAACTAGAACCTTAGGGTGCCAAAATAAAGTTCTTTACTGACATGTAATCCAACTCAACTACATTCAGCTTCTAGCAGGACCGTACGTTAGTAACATGTCATGCAAGATTCTTCAACCTCTTCCCTCAGGAGCAAAAATATACGAAGGAGAAAAAAATGAGCTCCGACACGGGGAATCGAACCCCGAGCTGCCCTGTGAAAGAGGGCGATGTTACCGTTACACCATATCGGATTGTGCTAACCTTGCCTCAAGGATAGCTTCATATACAGAATAGGGTGCGTCAGGAGTAAAAAATTATAAGCTCCGACACGGGGAATCGAACCCCGAGCTGCCGTGATCGTGTCTTTCTAATGAGAGACGGCGATGTTACCGTTACACCATATCGGATTGTTAAAAAGGGGGTCCTACTTACGCCTCATATAGCACAAGCTAGACTTTGTGGAAATCGTGAATTCCTGCACATCATTTGTGATTGTTGGGTCAAGTTTCCGAGCAAGTCGATCAAAATAAGGTATACGTATAGTGCACTCCTCACGCCAAAGAGCGCGACACAGTCAGTCGATTATATCACATATTTCATTGTTCAGGTACTAGAGCAACAAAATCAGGTATATATCTAATTTGATGGGCCCATGACAAGTGATATCGTCAAGAGGCCACGGGCTGGATCGTGTGCAACCTGTCGGTAAGTTTCGTCCTAATCATCTTGAATCCACAAACTAACAGGTACACATCATACTAGCGCTCGAAAAAGACGCTGTATCCCATCTTTCAAATGGGACGGTTGTCAACTTTGTCAGTCTCTGTCTAGCCCGTGTAGTCTCAGGCAGGGGCCTGGTCGGCCGAGTGTGCGTCCGGCCGTTCCAGAAAATGCTGGACGACAGGGCAAAGAGCATGGCCTTGGTATTCCAGGCTCGCAGGAACTGTTTCTCGAGCTGGTTCCCCTGTACTTCCATTACATCCATAACATTGCACATACTGTCTTTCATGAGCCGAGCTTTATGCATCGCCTCAAGGAGGGCAGGGCGTCCATGATTCATATCTATGCGATGTGTGCGCTTGCTGCCCGGTGACTACCTTCAGACCCTATGTCTATGCCCCTCCCTCTGGTCAACATCGTTAATGACAAGTTGGCAGATACTCCACCAATCGAATATTTAGCAATGTCTCTCCATGTGCCCGAGGAAAGCTCTATGCGACAGAAGCGATTCGTCGTTGCCATGAGCGCATGGTCTCTCCGAGCTTGGAAACTGTTCAAGGATTTCTTTTGATCGGTTACTACTTTAGCGGGGAGGGGAGTATCCAGGGAAAGCATACTTATGTTGGTTTGGCCCGTCTACATGCTGATCTCTTGTCTCCTGAGGATACCCCAACTGTAGTGCTTCGAGAAGAACTCCGTCGGACATGGCTTTCAATTCATATTGCGAGCCACTGGTCGGCATCAGACATGGAAACTGAGCCCACTAATCCCTTTCATGGCCCAGTGCCGCTTCCAAAAATTGACGACGCCGATTTCCATACACTCGGCTCCGACCTCCTAACCGAAACCCTGGCTTCGCCTATCACCCGGTGTGACATGTGGGCCCAAATGGCGCGAACATTGAATATTTTCACAAAGATCAATGTCTTATTGCGACATCTGAGTAAGAATGAGATTTCTTTCGATAAGTATTGCACGGAAGCTGCCGTACTGGAACACAGCCTTGATCAGTGGGCGAAAGACCTGCCTCCCGGCCTTGTCTATACTTACGACAACTTGATGCTCTTGGCCGAGAGACAAATGGGACAGACATTTTTGTCTATGCATATTGGCTATTTTCAGTTTCGCCAAATGCTTCTCTTCCCATTCTTGGACACACGTCTCGCGCAGTGGAACGTTCGAGATAGAGCGGCAAAGTGCAAAGAAAGCGCCGCTCTTGTTTCTGATATTTTACAGTATTCCAAAACTACGCCCCGCTGCGAGATGGATTACTTCGTTTACGGGCATATTGCGGTTGTCAGTTCTAGTGTTCATCTCCGTACTCTGCTTACCAGCGACGATCAACCCGAACTAGGTTTGGCGCGACAACGGCTGGTTTTGAATTTCCAGTATCTCATGAGCCTCAAATCTTACTGGCCTGTGGTTGAGCATCATGTATGTGTCTCTATGTCAAACCACATCATTAGGGACCGGCTTTACACTACTAACATTAGAAATCCACAGATCACTCATCTACGAACCTTCCAGAACTCTTGTAGGGATTCACTGTCAGACCCATTTGTACTTGATAATTGGATGGCCCGTTTCCTCACTGAGCATTCCTCAGCCCTTTCAGAGAGGAGAATCGCCGATGTCCAGCTCCCATCCTCTGACGTGGCTACACCGTCCTTAAATCCTAAAATGTCCATGGACGAAATTATGTCTACGGATAGCTCTAATCGCCAAGATTTAGGCACTGCTAGCTATGTAACTGCTGGGGGCGTCGGGGCAAGGATGGAGTACAATGACTTGGCTCGACTTCTAGAAGATCAAGAGATGAGCAGCGAGGCAATTGTTAATAACGCGCTTAACTGGCTTTTGGATGATGATTACGGCGTGGATCAAGTGCCTTGATTATGATTATACGACTACAATAAGAAAATAGCTACATTCATTTTCCAACGGGTGCCTTTCAATTGTGATAAACAAGACTCGACATCTGGATCGATGGAGGCGAAGAGATCATCTGATTGAGTTCATATTCGACTACAGTCTAGACAATCTTCTCTAAATGAGATGGCTCGGGCTTCTTTGACTCCAACTCGGCTTGCTCCCTAGAAGGCACGGCTTCCTCGGCATTGATTTTGTGAGAAGGCTCCGATGCGAGAGCGTCTCCAAACAACTCCGCAATCTCCTCCAAAGACTTACCACCTGTTTCAGGAAGCAAGAAGAAATACACAAACGCCGCCACAAAGTTGCTTGCAATGAAGAGCGAGTAATATCGCCAGCCGACATTTTGCAAGGCGGTTGGTGTGATTTGAGACAGGATAATCGCCGCCACTGCCTTGGAGAACACAGCTAGACCCATGCCCGTCGAGCGCAGGAAGAAGGGAAATAGTTCAGAAGGCACCACCCAGATAGTGGCGTTGAAGAAGACAGCATATCCGCAAGAATATAGGAAGATCATGGCAATTGCGGCGCGGGAACCACTGATGTTGCCACTGCTCGCGCTCCCGTATGAGGCAGATAGCGCCATGCAAATGGCGATCATGATCGAGAGGAAGACAGATCCGACCCACAGTGTGCGAGTTCGCGGCCATTTATCCGCAGCGATGAATAGGTAGATTTCCTGGCCCAAGACACCCATGAGTCCGTAAATACCACTGATCAGGAGCGATGTTTTGCCAGTAAACCCGACAGCTGCATAAAAGCTACCTTGATAGTTCTGGATGACAGACGAGCCGCTGAATTGGCCCATGACGAGGATGAAACAGGCCATCAGGGTGCGGTGGAGGTATCGGCGAGAGAGCAGGTTGGTGACGGCAAGCCTGAAGCTGGCGACCTGAGTGGCTTCGACATGGATTTGCGCTCGAATGTGGGCTAGTTCCTGTCCAACTACATCATCATTATCATGGCTGTTTCCGTGTATGGCAGTTAGAACAACGCGGGCTTCCTCGTATCGTTCCTGCTGAATCACTTTGGTATTGCTTAGCATTACGTACGAAAATATGAATGCCACCGGGGTAAAGTAAGTACTTACGCCATCTCGGACTATATGGGACAAAACAACATCCGATTGCCAATGCCAGAGGCCCTGGGATTTGCATGGCAAGGGGTATTCTCCATTGGGCATCTCCCTTCGCATATGCACCTCCGTAACCGATCCAGTTCGCTGCAAAGAACCCAATCGCAATCATAAATCCCTGCAAGCCCACGATCATGCCGCGTTGTTTGGGAGGAGAGACCTCGGCGATGTAGATCGGCACGATGGTGAGGATGATACCACAACCCATTCCCGCAAATAAGCGGCCTGCAATCATCATTCCAGGATTAACAGCTGCGCACTGTAGGGTGGCGCCGAGTATAGCTGGAAACAAGTTAATTCACCTTCTTTTACCTTTCAATCAGGGAGATGGATTGGGATTAGAAGTCATACCAATCACAGCACTGGCGCAGATTGTCCGCCGTCTGCTAAATCTGTTGGCCGAGTATCCTGCGGCGAACGTGCCCACCGCCTGACCAACATTATACAGAGAGACGATAGCACCTTTCCAGCGTCAGAGGTGGAGTTAGGCATTAAAAAAAAAAGGAAAAGCTTGATCATGGCACCGACCTGTCAAAGGGGCATTCACCCCGGTTGGGCCAAGCATGCAATGCTTGAATGTATCATGGTTAAGAGTGGTTGCGATGATTCCTACAACGCTTTCGTCAGCTGCAAAGCCTCGTTTTGCGTTGAGAGAAAGGTTAGTCGAACCTGAATCCACACCGTACACGAAGCCCCCAAGGGCCACAACGAGGGCAATCAAGATGACATAGAAATTGGCCATTTCGTGGAATAAGAAGAAAATCGATCTTTAACTGATGCTTCTTGCATATCTTAAATGGGTTGGTTCCTCATTCCCTCACCCTGTATTTATAGCCCAGATGCAGCAGCCTGCGATCCGGTCATCAAAACCCCGAGCAGCATCACAACCGAAAGTTAGACTCCAAAATCTGAAGGCAATGCGAGGTTAATCACCCCATGGGGATACTCGTTAGTCTTCAGTGCTCGAATTTTACTCACGTATCGAATAGACTTTTTTTTGGATGAGGCGGCGACTGACGAATCAACGCTCGAAAACGCCGCAAGGTCATTTTCCGCTTCGATCCAGATGCGGGGGGATACCAAGCCCTAGCGCATATCCAGCTATCCACTTGCTTCGGGGTTTCGTGCGAATAATCCACGAGTGAAGAAACATAAATATGACCGAGCTGACGGGAAGTTGTTGGCCGGAGGAAAGAGAGAACCAAAAGGTTTGTCTCATGGTATTCCGCGACCATGGTCAGCCAACTATCTATTGAAATCCCCACGGTCGAGCAACATTCAACTGGGTTTGGCATTGGAACTGCTACTCCGCGTCTATCATGGCGATTCCTCACCACTACCGACAGTACTCTTCAAGACTGGGAACAAACAGCATACGAAGTGAACCTTGTTCGTTCCGAATCGCAGAATGAAACCTACCATGTGAGGAGCAAAGAATCGAGGTTCGTGCCTTGGCCGAGTGCTCCTCTACGATCAAGGGAAAGCGCACGGGTCCGAGTTAGGGCATATGGTGGCAGTGCCGGTGATGTGCACGCTGAAAACACCTCTTGGTCTCCCTGGAGGACAATTGAGTGCGGATTACTCGACCGCAGTGACTGGATAGCACGTCCTATCGGAAGCCCTAGCGAATCACAGCCTGATTGCCCCTTGCGACCGGTTCGATTTCGAAAGCCATTCACGCTTCCTACCGCGAGCACCGTTGAAACAGCCCGCCTTTACATTACAAGTTTTGGGGTATATCGCGCCTTTATCAATGGTCATCTGGTGGGAGATCAGTGCCTCGCCCCAGGATGGACAAGCTACCGCCATCGCTTGAACTACCAAGTGTTCGATGTTACACCTCTCCTGAATGATGAAGGGCCTAATGTCATTGCTGTAGAGGTTGCAGAAGGTTGGTACACCACACGCCTCGGTTTTCGTGGCGGGCGAAGACAGATTTACGGAGATCGACTGGCTGCGTTGGCCCAACTTGAGATCCAACTCGGACCAGAAGACCGATTCTCTGTGTGCACTGACAGCACATGGACCTGTACTCCTAGCGCTATTGTACGGAGTGAGCTCTACGACGGTGAAGTTTACGACACTCGTGAAGAGAATACAACCTGGAACTGCCGCGGTCTTGAGCCATCTGTTGAGGGCTTAGGTTGGGTTGCCGTCAGGGAATTGGACTTTCCAATAGCGACACTGGTGGCACCTGACGCTCCACCTGTCCGCATCACTGAGGAAATCAATCTCATTTCAGTACAAAAGACGCCGTCTGGAAAAACAGTCGTCGACTTCGGTCAGAACCTTGTGGGTCGGCTTCGTGTGCGCTCCTTGACCCAGCCCGTTGGTTCTCGGTTGTCCTTCATACATGCAGAGGTGCTAGAGCATGGTGAGCTTGGGACTCGACCACTACGACATGCCAAGTGTACAGACGAAATCATCCTGAATGGTGCCGAGATTTTGGACTGGTCGCCTCAGTATACATTTCATGGGTTTCGATACGTCCAGGTGAATGGCTGGGATGAAGAACAGGATGGATCACTGCTCGTCAACCTCAGGGCACTTGTGATGCATACCGATATGGCTCGTAGCGGATGGTTTTCTTGCTCGCACCCGATGGTCAATCAACTCCATGCTAACGCCTGGTGGAGTATGCGCGGGAATTTTCTGTCGATCCCGACTGACTGTCCTCAGAGAGACGAGCGGCTGGGCTGGACTGGAGACATTCAGATTTTCTGCCCATCGGCAAACTTTCTCTACAATACCGCTGGAATACTGGGTGACTGGTTACAGGACGTCGCAGCCGAGCAGCTGAAGGAGAATGGTGGCTGCGTGCCCCCGTTTGTGGTCCCGAATGTCATCAGTGAGAAGCTGTGGCCGCATACGCCGCAAGCTGTGTGGGATGATGTGGTGATCCTGACGCCTTGGGCCCTTTACCTCTCCTATGGTGACCGAGAGATACTCCGTCGACAACATGAGAGCATGCTTGCCTGGATCGACAGGGGGATACGGCGCGGTTCTGACGGGCTTTGGGACCCTGATCTTTGGCAACTGGGAGACTGGCTAGACCCAGCAGCGCCGCCTGTGGAGCCAGGAGATGCACGCACCAGCGGCACACTCGTTGCAGATGCCTACTTAGTGCACATAACATATGTGATGTCCAAGATCAGTAAGGCCCTGGATCAAGATCAAAATGCTGCACGATTCGAGGCGGACCATGACCGACTTAAAGCTAAGTTCCAGGCTAAGTATATCGCGCCTTCCGGGTTGCTCGTTGGTGATACTCAAACTGCTCTAAGCCTTGCGATTATGTATGACCTCCACTCAACACCCGAGCAGGCCACGGCTGCAGCGTCACGTCTCGTCCAACTCGTGCGGCAAGCGAAGTTCCGCGTCGCCACTGGGTTCGCTGGCACTCCGATCATTGCGCATGCTCTCACCAAAAGCGGATACCCCCAGATCGCCTACCGGATGTTGCAGGAGAAGAATCGCCCGTCGTGGATGTATCCCATCACCATGGGTGCAACGACTGTATGGGAGCGTTGGGATAGTATGCTCCCAGATGGGTCCATTAATCCTGGCGAAATGACCAGCTTCAACCACTATGCCTTGGGATCCATCATCAACTGGCTACACTCCACCGTGGCTGGTGTGAGCCCTCTGTCTGCAGGCTGGAAGTAGATCAAAGTTGCACCAATCCCTGGGGGCACGATTGACTCGGCTGAAGCTATGTATGATACTCCCTACGGACGATTAGAATGCCGGTGGTCGATCGAGAACGAAGCAGATACCTTCAATATGGAACTGTCGATCCCTCCAAATACCCGAGCGCTGGTTATATTGCCTAATATAGAGAGGTTGCCGAAACATGTGGCCTCTGACGAAGATGAAGGAAACTGGGTGGGTTCTGGGCATCACAAGTTTTCTGTTCCTTTTAGGTGGAGGGACTATTCTAGTGAGTGGCCTCCAAAGCCACTGATTCCAATTATGCGACGATCTGAGCCGGACAGTATTGCGTAATTATATCTTGATGCACAGACTCGAGATACATAATAGACATTATTATACAAGATTGCTGTGTCACATATTATATCCCCCTGAGATAGTCTTCGGAATGTGAACTGTGATGTAGGAGGTTTTCAACCTACAAACATACTGCATTCAGCGAGTATCCGTAGAGAAATGAAATAGGCCGGGTTGTCTGAGAGAGTATTGTAAACAGATCTCAGTAAATATCAGTATGTGATCGTCGTAGATTGTTCTCTGTGTACTGAGGTTGGCTCAGAATTGCGCAGGGGTTAGGGTTGCCGTTGTAACGTGATCGGGCCGGACCCACTTTGAGCTGTGTTTGTTGACACTTGCAAGAATTGAGCTCAGTTCAGCTCATCTCTTCTCCATTTGTTTTCATGAACTTATACCTATATGAATTGAAGAATAAAATTTCACAGCAAAATAGCTGATACTACTATGCAGAAGCTACCCCCGCCAACACTACATCATCTGAGTTCATCTTCGTCCCTGCGGGTGCTCTGGGCTCTTGAAGAGCTATTCCTTTCAAGCGGATTAGAATACAACCTGAAAAACTACAAACGTGTAAAGGGACGAGCACCGGAAGACCTTAAGACGGTATTCCCACTAGGAAAGTCACCCGTTCTTGAAATTCCAGGGGTCAATCTATTCCGCCCTTTGCCATTCCTACACGACGACAGCAGCAACAATAATGAAATAAAAACAATCATGACAGAATCTCGTCTGATTCTACAACTACTCTCGGACAAATACTCCAATGGCGAATGGGTTCCCGAAACAGCCGAGGACAAGGAACGCGATTCCTATTTCCTAGAATTTGCCAATTCATCCTTAACTGGAGTCGTAAATAGTATCTTATACTTTGAAATCATCCCGACCATGTCACCCTGGTTAGTCCGTCCATTGATGTCCGCAATCTTCAACCCCATTGCAAAGATCCTCAAACAGGGTCTGGATCCTCATTTTGATCTCATGGAACGTGCTCTATCGGATGAGAAGCCGTGGTTTTCAGGCTCCAAGATTGGGCTGGCGGATTTTACGTTGACGTTTCCGATGGATACGGCGGTTCAGAGACAGTTTTTGGACGAGAAGAAGTATCCGAAACTGGCGGGTTGGGTGAAGAGGGTCCATGATAGGCCGGCTTATCAGAATGCGTTGAAGAAGGGGGGTTCTTATGATTTGATCAGATATGATAACTAGGCAGTTGTTGTTCTTGTGTTGTCTAGGTTTGCTTCTATTTTTGCTACGAGCTATATACCTTCTGTTTCTATGCGATTCTCAAGGAGTCTGGTTGAAATTATGCCCCTTGCCAAATCCAGTATCAGGATTGAAGCCAATCAACTCAAGGACTTCTATTATAGCCGGGAGCAATTAACCAAAATAAGGTGGAGTTTGTCACAAATTCGATAGATCTAGACCGGTACAGTGTCTAATCCTTCGAAGGCTCCCAAAATTATCGACAAGTTAAAACAGACCATGCATCCGAGCGTATACAAGATCCAAAGCCACGTTTCTGACACCGACTTGCCAAGAATCGAAAACCCACAAGATCGTACACAAATCGGTAAAGAGACATGCCAAGTTGATGTGTTTAATTATTTTTTGGGATGCAAATGTCAAAATGATGTGGTGGCGCTAAACTCGCCGTCGTTTTAGATTAAAACCCCTAAAATTTAAGGGTTGAGATGATTAGTGGCTGGCATTGATGTGTGTTTCATCGTTTGAATTTGCTTACAATTGGCTGATTTTAGCCTGTCATTTTCCCAGTTCTAGGCCTGTGGAAGCGCCAACGAGTCATTAGTTGGTGCCGGCGGACCCCTGAAATCCTTTTGAAATGTTGTTTCTGTTTCATGAACCATGACCTGTTAGGTCAGGAACAAACACGTCAGATGCAGGGACAAGAAAACCAGTGCTAAACCCGATAGATCCTGGGTTGGGTTTAGAAAAGGGAAAATGCTGGCTGCCTATCATCTCTACATCGTACTCAGTACCTGCTACCTAGTACCTACTGAGGAAACGGTTTCATTTGAATATGGTCTGGTCTACATACGAGGTAAGCGCTAGGCATGTACCGGAGCTTCGCTTATCACTGATTTGCAGATTTTGACACATCTCAAAAGAAATTTCACCCTCCCTAGTATGCAGAATAAATGGAAATACGCCGATTACTCGCTAATGCTGGGGACGTGACGCGCATGTTTGTTTCGATTGCTATTCATATCACAAGTGACAACCCTGACTTTTAAACTCGTAGCATAGTTAATCATCATGTGGCTGCTTACAGGTATGATCCTATCCGTCAACTACTATAGCTAATCTTGATAAATTGTTTCATATTCAAGCCTCAGCGCCTAGAAATGCTAAAAATGACCATACGTTATCTACTACGATGACACTGTGTAATCCCCGTTGGATCCGTCAGCCTTTCCATATGAGGAAATACATCTCACAACGAACTCCCCATTTTCCATGTTACTGCTCCGTGGCGAGGCCCCATATGTCGGACCTCGTACGTTCCGAAAGTAACATGGGTCTTTAATTTACGGACCGATGAGGCTCAGAAGGTCATATAAAACGATTCCTCGTTTCCGAGATCTTGTTCATATAATTTCTTGATACTGGAATAGAACTGTCAGAGGCAATTCACCATCTTTCCTTCCTTTTTCATTCTTTCCTGCTAAAATAAGAGTCTGTGACTCTGTACATTCATTTTTATTCGTGATCAGGAGACGATAGATTCGCTCACCTATCTATACACATTCCTTAAACAAACAAAATAAATCTACTTTCGTTTTTCAAAGACTCCTAGGCAGTCACAGTCAAAATGAAATCAACATCAATCCTCCTTACCGGCTTCCTAGCCACCCTCTGGACTGCAGCTCCAACATCGGCCTTCTTCCGCATGCCCTGTCCGGGTCGTCTTGTCGATGAACGAGCTGACCCCATCGTCAGCCCCGGCGCGATGTCCGGACATGTGCACTCCATCGCTGGTGGAAGCGGATTCGGCTTCAACATGACTTACCAGGATGCCCGTGCCTCTTCATGCTCTTCCTGCCCAATCAAGGCTGATTTGTCGAACTATTGGGTTCCGCATTTGTATTATCGTGCCCAGAATGGGACGTACGTTCAGGTTCCCATTTCGGGAGATGGAAGGGGAAATCTTGGTGGTATTACGGTCTACTACCTGTGAGTACAGTCCTACCTACCCTGGTGTTTGAATGAATAGATAGCTGATTGGGATAGCCAACGACCCGGTGCAAACAAGGACCCCCTCAAAGCCTTCCCTGAAGGATTCCGTATGCTCGCCGGAGACCCCTTCAGACGCAACTTCACCGGTGACTTTGCCGCTCAAGGCGTCAGCTACGCCTGCTTGGACTACAACGGACCAGCAAGACCCGAAACCAACGGATTCCCTAACTACAACTGTGCCGACGGTCTACGTGCCCAGGTCTTCTTTCCATCCTGCTGGGATGGAAAGAACCTAGACTCTCCAGACCACAAATCTCACATGTCGTACCCTATTTCCGGCGCTTACAATGATGGTGTTTGCCCGGATACGCATCCCGTGCATTTGGTTTCGATCTTCTATGAGGTTATTTTCCAGACCAATTTGTTCGCGGACCAGTGGTGGGATAACAAGCAGCCTTTTGTCTGGTCCATGGGTGATCCTACTGGATATGGGTTCCATGGTGACTTTGTCAACGGCTGGGACGTCAACACCCTCCAATACGCTGTCGACCACTGCCTCGACAACAGCGGAAACATAGCCGACTGTCACGCCGCAGACGGCTCCCAATTATTCGATCTCTTCACCGACGAAGAGTCCAAATTCTGTACTCTCCCGGCTTTTATCGATGAGACCATCGGTCCCGTTGTCAATGCCCTCCCGGGCTGTAACCCCGTCACTTACGGCCCCGAAGAAGCTACTCCATCGAAATGTGATAATAGTGCTGTTATCACCGATGCGGTGCTGAAAAATTATTACACCGATGTTACGCATAGTCTTGGATGGGAGTATGTCGGATGCGCGTTTGATGATGTTTCGTCCAGGACACTGGATGGTTCGAATGAGAGCCAGGGTGATATGACGGTTGAGCAGTGTATTAGCTTCTGCTCGAAGGCGGGCTATTCGTATGCTGGATTGGAGTATTCGACTCAGTAAGCCCTCCCCCCCTTTTTTTTTGCATCTCGTTTAATCATACGGTTCTAACATTAATTTTTAGATGTTACTGTGGAAACTCAATCGCCCCGGCCAAGGCACCCATCGCCGGTGTCGTGGGTGGTTGTCTCTTCCCCTGCGGTGGAAACTCGACGCAAATGTGTGGAGGATCTAATGCGCTATCGGTCTACCGCAACTGTGCTGGTGGCTCTTCTTGCAGCAATGCCAATATCGGTGCGATTGAGGGTGCTGCTTCGGTAGCTGGTTCTGGTGCGGTTGGAAAAATCGCTTCAGCACCAGCATCGGCTTCAGTTGCAACAACATCAATCGCAGCTGGTGCTACATCCCTGGTGGGAGCTACATCGTCGACTGCGCCTGCAGTTGCTGATGTGGTAACTTCAAAGACTACCTTCGTCGGCGCTACTTCTGTCCCTGCTGCTACTGATATTGCTGTGGTTACGGGTGGGGAGGAGGTTGTTCAGGTCACTTCTACTATTACAAAGACTGGCCATATGAAGACCGTCACGGTGACAGTGCCTGGTCCTACGGTTATTGTCACCGTCACTGCCACAGTTTGATCCTCAAAGACTCCTCGTAAACTGATTGAGGTAGCCATGATTATCTATGTTCTATTCTTTCTCAACTCTTAGTCACACAGACTACTTGTTGAAGCCTATTCTTAACATTCTTGAAGATATTAAATTCACCTTTTTACATTTTGAGTCCAATTCGTTCCGTAGTTCCATAGGACAGTAGAGCACACAGACGCTATGTGCAATTCATGGATGCAAATGTCATGTTCATTTATACTCTTATGTATATTTACATATGTACTAGTTATCACTCAACCCAAGATTAATGCTCCGAGACAAACACACCCGCCATAGCCATACCCTATATCAAATGTTAGATTACGTACTTTTATCATCAAAAGACCTGCAAAGGGGTTGAGTGCTTACCGTTCCTACACACATCGACGTTACTGCAATTCGCTTATTTGATCTTCGCAATTCAGCTAGAGCAGTGACGACTTGTCGTGCACCCGTGGCGCCGAGTGGATGACCGAAAGCACTTTTTCATTATTAGTCGAGGGTCCATTATAATATTCGAGGGGGGAAGGATAGATATGGCTTACATTGCTCCACCACGGGGATTGACTTTGCTTAGAGGTAGATTTAGGTTCTGTACGCAGTATACTCCCTATTATCACTTGTGAGTATATATAATCCTGCAAAAGGAATAGGGAAAGGAATCATACCATAGAAGCAAACGCCTCATTGATCTCAAAAACATCAACATCCTCCACGTTCAATCCCGTTTTCGAAAGAATCTTTGGAATAGCCACAGTTGGTCCAATACCCATAATCCGTGGCTCGAGACCAGCCACTGTAGCGGCCACAAATTTACCGATAATGGGTTGACCGAGCTGCTCGGCGTGAGACCGCTTCATCAAAATCAATGCTGCAGCACCGTCTGTGATTTGCGAGGCATTTCCGCCGGTTGTATTGCTGGGCTCCCATTGAGGGAAGGCAGCGCGGATCTTACGGAGACTCTCGGCTGTTGTTCCATACCGAATACCGTCGTCGCTGTCAACGATGACTTCTTTGACTTCGCCGGTCTTGGGATCCTTGACCGTTGTCTTGATAGGGATGATCTCGTCTTTGAACCAGCCCGCCTTCTGCGCCTTTTCAGCCTTTTGGAAACTCAATGCTGCGAATTCGTCCATTTGTGCGCGACTAAGGCCGAATTGTCCAGCTACATTTTCCGAGGTCTGGCCCATCGGTTGCAGGTTCTGGGATGCAAGTGAGTGGCTCAGGATCCTATCGGAGAATGGTGGTGCGCCTCCATCGGGGTTTGTGCTCATGGACTCTGCGCCAATGGCGATACCGACTTCGATTGCGCCGGCGATGATCTGGTTTGCGATTTGTTGGATTGCCAAAAGCCCTGAGGAGCAGAAGCGGCTGGCGATTGATGCTGCGGTTGTTTCGGGGAAGCCGGCTGCGAGGACGGCTGAGCGTGCGAGGTATGTCGCGGAGGGGTTGAGGACGTTGCCAACGCAGACATCTTCGACAAGGTTGGGGTCAAGATTGGATTTTTCGCGGACGGTCTGTTTATAAGCATGTGAAATTAAGCTACAGGAATGGCTGGCTTACCGTCAATAGAGAAATCAAGAGATCGTCCAAAGGAGTATCTTTTAAGCCACCTTTTTTGGCTTTGGTGAGTGGTGTGCGGACTGCGAGTGTAATAACCTGTACGTGTCAGTCATTTAAAAAAAACCACATTTCACTAAACGATATACATACAATATCATCTGCATTCTTTGCAAGCACCCGTTTCCTGGAGAGAGACTCGCCTCCGCCGGTGATCTGGCCGGCGATAGCGGAAAGACGTTGTGCAGCCGACGACATGTTGTATATATGTATGCCTATATGTATGTATGTGTAGGTTACTGAGAAATACGAGAGGATAGATTTCTCAGTCAGGGTGCTGTGTTCTTTGTATAAGCAGCTTCGGGTATTGCTTCAACTCCAGATGAGTAAACAGTATTTGATAAGACTAGCTTATCCGACTAGCTTGATAGATACTCCAATTAATGACCTTGGGCCTCGGTTCAATCAAACAATTCACCTGCCAGTCTATTAAACGCAAAAAGTCATGTAGGCCGGTAGTTGTATGGAGTCTATGGACTGAGAAAGATACAAAGAGAAGATGAATTGCCGTTCGAGAAGCCGGGATACAACCTTACCCCCGTGTTTGATACAGGTATCAACCTACTCCTCGGCTAAAATATGCGCCACAGAAGGGGTAATTTATGGTATGGTATGGTAAGATGCTAGGGTTCTCCACATAGGACGTCTCTCCACATGCAGAATTGGAGAAGATTGGGGAAACTTTTATCAATGCAGAATGAATGAATACATTGAGTGAAGGAATACAGATAGGATGAATCGACAATATCCAAGAATTGAAGCTATATCTACTCTTTCATGTTCAAATTCGTCCTGAGAAAAGGCCTTGTAGTAGCGTGTGGGGCCGTGATTAAGTCCGTAGACTGACTCCAGAGGTATTCGATGATAATGAAAACAATAAAGGATGCAGCCAAAATCCGAAGACGACATTGGATATACAGATTGAAGTACTGAAACAATGAGAAAAGGAGCTCTAGACTCAAGTGGAGGAGGCAACATTAAGATCCGAAGCAGCTGCCGATATCCAAGGCACTTAAAGTTGTTCTCAGGCAGAGCTAGTAAGTAACTACCGTAAAGAAAGTCAATGCATTTCATACTCCGGAGTCACGTCCTTAACTCTGATTACTCCCCCTCTTAAACACAACATTGCTCGCAATCTGTCAGTTTGCTTGCTTTGATATTTTGCGCAGCATACTTTAATTAATACCCGAACTACACTTCAATATGGATATCCTCGCCCAAGCAGCAGAAAGCATCGGCGCACCTACAGCCATTGGTGGTGCAGCCCTTGCACTCGCAACAGCCGCGTATGCCAACGCAAAATTCGGCATCAAGGCCGACTTGGACAACTTAAGAGATGAAGCTTCTTTTGGCAAACGACTGGCGCAACGAATTGGCGAGCTGGACGGTATCTGCACATTGTACGGTATGCTCAAAAGGGTCGTTGAGGTGAATAAGCAGGGATCAGCGGAGGCATTGTGGTTTGAGAATAAGACATGGACGTATGATCAATTAAAGGACTGTAAGTTCACCACAGTCATTTAAAGATTGGTGTACGGTTACTAAAATGTCTGAATAGACTCCGATCGCCTGGCAGCTTACATCCATGCCCAAGGTATTCAGGCTGGCGACTTTGTCGCCGTCTACACAACCAACTCCCCGGAAATGGTATTCATAGTCTACGCCCTCTCAAAACTAGGCGTCGTCGCAGCATTGATAAACACAAACCTCCGAGACGCGACATTCAAACACTGTCTCGAAATATCAAGATCCAAACTCATCATCTCGACGCCCGATCTTGCCGCATTCGTCAAAACAGACGATATGCCTAAGTTCACGTTTAATGTATCTTCCTTCGACAACGTGACAGATATACCAAGCGACATTACACAAATCACACCAGAAACATTATCCCAATTTTCGGCAGCGGACATTGCAGCCATCGCTGCAGCGAAAAGATCCCCTCCCGATCTGGCAGTCTTGATATACACATCCGGTACAACAGGAAACCCCAAAGCATGCGCAATCCGCAATTCCATGACCCTAGTAACCTCCACACCATTACCAAAGGATACCCGAAACCCATCCAAATACTACCCCATGCGCATATACTCATCACTGCCCTTATTCCACGGCACGGCGTTTTTCAGTGGACTATGCTACTCCGTCGGTAATGGCGGCACATTATGTCTCCGCCGGAAATTCTCTGCATCCCAGTTCTGGAAAGATGTGCATGATTCGCGTGCTACTCGGGTGTTGTATATTGGAGAACTGTGTAGATACTTGCTCGCATCACCGCCATCACCCTTCGACAAGAACCACAACTGCGTCGTGGCGTATGGTAATGGATTGAGAGGCGAGATCTGGGATAAGTTTAGTGAAAGGTTTAATGTTGCTGAGATTCGCGAGATTTATCGATCTACAGAAGGTGTTGCGCGATTCGATAACTTTTCTGGAGGGTCTTGGGGTGCAGGCGCAGTTGGGTTTCATGGTCCGATTCGGCAGATGTTTGAGCAGGATACATATCTCATCAAATTTGACCTCGAGACTGAACAGCCGTATCGGGATCCTAAGACGGGGTTCTGTGTCAAAGTCAGTGCTGGGGAAGAGGGAGAAGCAATTGGGCGAGTGCGTACTCGTCAGTCGTTGACTGAATATCTGCATAACAACGAAGCTACGGAGAAGAAGTTGTTGACAGACGTCTTTGAGAAAGGGGATGTCTTCCAACGTATGGGTGACTTGTTGGTTCGTGACCACGACGGCTGGATCCGGTTTGGAGATCGTGTTGGCGATACCTACCGCTGGAAGGGCGAGAATGTCTCTGCGGGAGAAGTGAGAGATCACATTTGTCGAATAGAGAATGTGCAGGATGCGGTTGTCTATGGCGTGAAGTTGAAAAAGTAAGTCCCTTCCTTCCTGTTCTTGACCTATTGTTTCGGTGGGTTGGGGCAAGCTAACGACGAATAGTTACGACGGCCAAGCAGGCGCAGCAGGCATAACCCTCGAACGACGAACCCCCGAAACCGAAGCAGCCGCCATCGAAAATCTATGGACCTTCCTCCGCTCACAAGGTGTACCTACATATGCCATTCCGCGACTCGTCAGAGTCACAAAGGAGTACGTTCCTCATGCCCTCTTACAAGCTTTATTGGCCCCTCATACTGACAAATTGTGTAGGGTCGCGACAGGAGTAACATTCAAACAGGCCAAAGGCGACCTGGCAAAACGCAGCTGGGACCCTGTTGCCGATAGCAGTGGTGATGCATTGTATTGGCTCAACTCGGGCAAGGATGGGAAGTCCAAAAAGCCGGTTTATGAGAGGTTGGAGAGGGATAGCTGGGATGAGATTGAGAGTGGGAGGGCGAAGTTGTAATACTGCTTTCTTGCCAACTGGTACCAGACTCTGCTGCATAGTATAGACTTGAAGGGTATACATAGGTTGAGAGGCATGATTTGTAGATATATAGTGAAATTGTGGTTGTATACTTATTTCTGTGAATGGGTATCGGTTAGATTGAATCTACATAACCATTAAGACAACGCCGGAAGAAGACTAATAAGCTATACGCGATGATATATTCCCCCTGTTAAACACTCCCTACCTAACGGACGGTCCCATCATGATGCAAACGCTGAAAACAACACAACCGTAACTTAGTTATTCATACTCATGACTCATCATCCTTCCCAATAGAACTCAACGAATGCGCTAGCTTGAGCAGCACAACACTCTCCGTCGCCGCAAAGTAATTCAGACTATCACCCCGTTAGTACAACCCTCCGAACCATTTCATTGCCACTTGGGAACTGAACATACCTATCTAGCAAGATCCGCAAATGACGGTTGAAATGATCTTCGTATCGCTTCAGCGTATCCTCCAGTTTCGCTAATCGCGTTGCATCGTACGGACGCGCATCAGCAGGGGCTCCGGACGCTCCAGCAGACAGATCTGGGTCTGCGGTGGACATGCTTCGAGCTAGGGAAGCGGCGGTCCAGGAGGCGAACATTGTGCAACATGTCATTAGTTTGGAGTGTATCTGCATATAATCCGTCAGCAACTTATTATTTTTTTCTTGGGGATATCACGGAGTGGTACCTTTAAAAGCTTAGCCTGAGTAAGCATACACTCTTTTAGACATGTATCCAGAAAATCAACATGGTCCTGCATCAACTCATCAACAGTCCGATTAACCTGTTTCGATCCATCAACTTCATCTGTCGGTAATAGTGCACTACTTTGAGTACCAGAGGCGGTACCATTAACTCGTTCCATCAGACTCTGCCAATTGGGCTCGATGACTTCAGCGGTACAGAAATACAAAAGTTGTTGAATGAAAACCAACATTTTGGCGCGTAATGTCCATGCTCGTCGTTTCCACATTTCCAGTCTTCGGTCGGATGATTTGTGGCGCCATCCGAGGGTTTTTTGTTGATCTTGCCAGGATGTTACGAGGAGGTTTTCGAGATGTCGTAGGGAAAGGAGGTAGCGGAATATAAGCTGGTATCTTAGCACGGTTTTTCGGCTGATCACCAGAGACAGTGGGAATGGAACGAGGTAGTCGAGCTCAAGCGCGTCGAATCCAATTATATCTTTTTCGTCTTCGGCTAGTTGGGTGGTTGGGGTTTGGTATTTCTCAAGTCCGCCGTCGGGGTTGTCTTGATCAATACCGGAGACGCTGACAACCTGCATCAACCACCGAGTCAACCCGATCTTGTTCATTTTCACTTTGACGTCTTCCTTGAACGGGTCTGAAGCAGCGATACTTCCTGGTTGGCGAAGTACCAGATCTAGCAGAGACTGGAGTTTACTCTCATTGACGGCCTTAGCGGGTTTTCGTAGTTCCGAGGCACTGAGTTCCATAAAATAAGAGAAAAAGTCCGATCTGTCGAGGAAGAAGTAGTGTTTCAATGAGCGGAAGCGTGTCGTAAGTGAGTTTTCGGAAAGGAGAAGATTCAATAGAGACGTGTTGGCGTAGGCATATGCACTATTCACGTTGTCTAGAAATCGAGGATCGTCAAACGTTTTGGGGACGTCCTTGACTGCCTTGTTGACGTCAACACCTCCGCATTCTCGGACAACATTTAGGTACTTCCCAGCAAGTAACACTTTATCCCGAACGCTTTCCAGCTGGGGAGGCACCTCATTGTCGCGGATTGTGTATCGCTTCTCCCAGTATTCATCTGTGTAATCTTCTTCGAGTTTTTCTCTCTTGATCCATTTCTGTTCCTTGATCAGGAATTCACCATGTGGATCTCGGATTTCGCCATGATGTAGCCATTCGTTCAACATTATCATGTACGGCCTACTAGCCTCTCGGAGCAATGTCTGTAGCAAAGTCTTTGTTGCAGGGTCTCCTGAAAATGTAGCTAACCGCTCCGTCAAAAGTCCAAGAACATTTCCACCTTTGCAAATCTTTTTGCTAGACAGGCTTCCGGGAACTAGATCACCACCTTCTTTGAGCTGCTCGAGAATATTGTCAACATCGTCAAAGTCATCGATCGACTCGTCCAGATCCTGATCAAGAAGCTTGTTCCGTCTGAGCAGCTCTTGACTTAGCGAATGCAATTGCGACAAGCTCTGACTCGTAGGCAGAGTCTGGAGATGAAGGACGTGCAAAGTAAAATTCGGGTTGTTGAGTAGCTGATTCTCAAGTTGTGCTATGAGAATCAAATAATCTTTAAGAAGCTTTCGAATAGCCGCACACAGAGCGTGACTGACAGCTCCATATTCCGGCCGACTGAGCACATTGATAAAAGCCTCCAAGGCGCTGTAATGGGTCGCCATTTTCAACATCGATATTGTCAGGTCCTTCAAACTGGGATCTAGACCAGGGCCAATTTGAAATGACGGACCAACCAATCTGTCTTTTTCGACGGATGGATCGTATGATGAGTGGTAGCGTATATATTGACCCTCATAGCCCATAAACACAAACAATATGTCCTGTAAGATGGCATTCTCTTGCTCATCCATAGACAGTTCTTTGAATGATATAGGCTCGAGGGATTGCGGTGATGTTGATGCGAGAGGAGGGACGGAGATTCGACTTGCCAATGGAGCAGCGGAATGTGCGATCAAAGTAGCTTGAGGGATCCAGGGTACTACTGTACAATCATCAGTTCATATCATAGATCATTCAATTGAGTAGGTGCTGGTTACCATCTGCAACTTCCCTATCCCTCCTCCTAGGAGGCGACGCCGTCTTTTTCGACCGTGATCTCTCAAACTCCCCACGATTTCCTGCATTCGGAGACTCCCTAACCGGATTCCGCGTCTTGACATGAACTTTTTCGCGCGAAGTTATAGTTGTTCGTTCCGTTCGACGATCCATCGCACTGCTCGATTCCCTATGCAACCCTCTTACGCTCTGCGTGCTTCCGCGGAGGTGGTCCATTTTGTTATTTTCAGACAGCAACCGTGGAGATTTTGTGTTGTTGTTGTCTTTGTCCTGTAGAGACGATCGATATTCGTGTTCAGCGCGACTGGAAGCGACGCGGGGTCGTGAACCGCCGCCTAGGTTGTAGCTGACAGCACGACGATCATTGGCGGACATGCTCTTCTGAACTGGGTCGGTGATTTGTCCAGATCGCGAATTAATCCAAGTTTCGAAAGAACAATGCGGTAGTGTATTCCCTTGTCCTGAAGTTGTTGCGATGCGGCCCAAAGCTGTGTTGTAAACAGTTGTATGGATATTCTGGATTGGGTCTAGCGCCGCTCTCCGCCCAGGCACCGGCGGACGACGTAGGCGGAAGGAAGACGAACTGACCGACAGCTTGAGCTCAAGCTATCTACATCCATTTCTCATCATACAGCTACCCCATCCATCTAACGACCTACTCTGTTTTTTTCACATTTCCAGTGTCTTTCGGAATAGATTCTTTCATATAGACAACCACCACAAATAAGAAGTCAACATGTTTATTGCGCGATCAGAATACGGTAAGCTCTGCCAACTTGCTTGAATGATTATCAACCATGCTAACAGCTTCACAGACCGCGGCATCAAGTATGCGGGCCTATCTATCGTACTATAAAACGGTCGTTCGAAACAAACTGACAAATTTGATAGCACCTTCTCCCCCGAAGGCCGTTTGTTCCAGGTCGAATACTCCTTAGAAGCTATCAAGCTCGGTTCAACCGCCATTGGAGTACGTCCCTCCCATCCTTTTTCTCCAATACCCCAGAAACTTATCAACCACAGGTAGCAACCTCAGAAGGTGTAGTCCTTGGCGTCGAGAAGCGAGTAACCTCCACTCTCCTTGAAACTTCCTCCGTCGAAAAAATCGTCGAAATCGATCAACATATCGGCTGCGCCATGTCTGGTCTCCAAGCCGATGCCCGCTCAATGATTGAACACGCCCGCGTCGAATGTCAGAATCATGCTTTCCATTTTGCGGAATCGCTTCGCGTTGAGAGTTGTACACAGGCTATTTGCGATTTGGCGTTGAGGTTTGGTGAAGGTGCGGATGGGGAGGAGAGTGTTATGAGTCGTCCTTTTGGAGTTGCGTTGCTGATTGCTGGTTATGATGAGGATGGCCCACAACTGTTCGTCCCTCAACCCCTTCATCTCTGATTTTGGGAGGGTATACTAATCTGGAGTAGATATCACGCCGAACCATCAGGAACATTTTACCGATACGACGCCAAAGCCATCGGCTCCGGAAGCGAAGGTGCCCAGGCCGAATTGCAGAATGAGTATCATCGATCCTTAACTCTGGCCGAAGCGGAGACGCTTGTGCTCAAGACATTGAAACAAGTGATGGAGGAAAAACTAGATGCCAAGAATGTGCAGTTGGCTAGTGTGACGAAAGAGAAGGGTTTCCGGATCTATGATGAGGAGGAGATGGGACGGGCTGTTGGGCAATTGGGTGGAAATTAAGATTTTATTCTTCCCCAATATACAACCACTGTCTTTTGTTCTTGAAAATCTTATGTATCCACGAAGACTTTATTGCTCATTGCTACAAGGGGTTGAAGCATTATGATGGATTTCGTAGTATTTACTATCCTGTAGCGAAGGATCTACCGAATTTTATATACACATGGCTTCAAGACCTTTGCTTCTTGCTCGGCGGTCATTCCTTTATTCTCATCATCCCCACGATCCCGATCAATAAACCTCTTCTTAGTCTGCACCGGCGCAGCAGCAGCCTTCTTCTCGGGCCTTCCAGCAGGCGCCGGCGTAATCCCCGCATACTTTCCCTTCGTAGGTGCACCACCAGCCTTGATGAATTCCATCTTGACAAACATTTTATTGGACTTGTCGACGGATTCCTGCTTGAGCACAAAGCCGCGTGATTTGAATACCTCCACGAACGCGGAGATGTCAGTGTCGTCGTTTCCACCACCAGAAGAAGCTGGCTGGGCGTCTTCGGCGTAGATTTCTTCATGGTCATTGTCGTCCTCGTCGTCGGAATCATTGTTGCCGTTCTTCTTCTTCTTCTTTTTGTTTTTCAACTTCTTCTTTTGCGTATTCGACATTCCCGCTGCGTCGTCACGCTTGAGCCCGATCTGGGCCTTTTTCCGATTGACTTTTCCAAATCGACTCTTGACTTCACTAACCCAGCATTCACCTTTGCCATCACCACGCAGGACGCGCCACGCTTCCTCGATGAACGATACCCAGTTGGTACCCATCAGACTGAGACAGAAGATCGTGACGTCGACACTACCGTCGGTAACGGGCAAGTTCGCAATATCCGCCTTTGTGACGAGTGCCTCGTCGGGAGATTGAAGGTCGTAGCTGGTAAGTTTGAGTTGGAGTTTCTTTGCTGATGCGGTCAGGGAACGTGCGAATTGGGCGTCGCCGCAGCCCAAGTCGGCTATGGTGCAGAAACCGTTTGGTCGGCGTGGTAGAGGTGCAACCGCATTGTTCGAGTTGTTATGTTTCCTCTTGTCGTGGTGGGCAGGTACAACGCCACGTTTTCTGACAGCAGCGATATACCCATCCACGGGGTTTGAGGGCCATGATTCCTTGACTTGTCGTGAGAAACCGTTATGGTATTCTGTGAATAGCTCTGGGTTGGCTTCGAACATGGCCTGGGCTTGCTTGGAGGGAGTGGTGTAGAGAGTCTCGTTGAGGTGACGGAAGCGAGAGGATATGAGCTTGTCGCGCATCTTTTGTTGGAGGGGGGTGAGTTTTACTGTGGATGGGGGCATCGGTGGTGGTAATGATACTGAGGTGGTCGTAGCGGTTTGAATGTCATCGACGGTGGCCGAAGCGTCCCCATTTGCCCTCTTTTCCTCGTCGCGAGCCTTCTTCTGCTTCTTGTTCGCTCTACCCTCCCTGGCTTCAGCTGGCTTCTCCTGAACTGCCTCATCTGTTTCGGGTTGTCTGTTCTCTTTCTTCTCCTTGTTCTTCTTGGTCTTGTTCTTATTCTTCTTGCCGCTCTTATCGGTCTGACCCTCGATGTGACGCTTGAACATCTCATCGACATTCGACTTGGTCACGCCATTATCTCTCTTTCTCTTCTTGGCACTCTCATTTCCAGCTCCTTGTCCAATTTGGTTGGCTCCGGTCGCAATTGGCTTTGCGGCATTAGACGCTTTGCCATTGGATGATTCGGTCTTGTTTGATGAGAGATCCTTTTGTGGCTTCAAATCGGAGGTCGATATCGACCAACCAGGGACCGCGAACATGATTGCGGTGGTTTGTGTATATATCAAAGATATCTACACTATCAATGTGATTGTTCAGTTCTGTCAATGAAGTGACAGTGAAGATGGTAATTTTTTTTTCCGTCACCGCCGGCAGAATGGCGGAAGTTCCCCATTTTTCTCCAGCCAATGAAGTTATCCCAGTACCTTAGGCGGTCAACAGCCTGGACAATGAACAATATCGCTGGTTAGTTAGTTACCAATAGTGATGCTTTATGTGATATTGTGATAGTTATTTAACTAGTTAAGTTAGTCAGCGGCCATCAGGTAACGATTATTAAATCAATATTTGTTATAAACAGATCTACCACTAAGATGACGGACGGTAAATCAGAAATAGGAAATACAACTGACTGCCTGGAGATTCTTACTCCAGCTTGCATGTCTATTCAATTGGCTGAACACACAACTTTACCACTGATATCCTACTTGCTACCACACTGACATTTTTTGGAAGAGAAATTGTTGGGAACAATAGAACGTCTTTCCAGGCCTGGTTGGTTCACGCCGAATATGACCTCTAGAGGCGACCAAGACGCAGTAATTCTGAATATTACTTTGAGAGATCGCGACTGCGACGGTTTACAAGACATCATATACTCGAATTGTAAATACCACATAAGGAAATAGAGATACTGGAGGAGTCAGCAACGAACTACGACAAGCGGTATGGTGAGTTTCCCAATAGAACCAGGGCTCCTTCCAAGATGATACATGGAGATATATATTATATAGTTATATATAGTGTTCGGGCACAAAAACGGGGTGCATACTAGATGATCCAGTATGGTAAGATGGTAAGATATAGCAACGAGGATTGAGTGGCATGTCAACTGGTACCATGTATACTTAACGAAGGATGAACCCAAGATAAATAATAACAATAATAAAAAGGAACATGAGCATTCGTTGGAGACGAATGGATTATTGAAAGATCAAAAAATAATGCGCTAAAAATAATGCGGGGAAAGAAAAAAAGAAGGTCTCTCTGGGGTTCGAACCCAGGTTCTTCGGAGGAGATCATCGTCCGTAGGCAATTGCTTGCCATGTTTGCAGACATCGTCAAAACCGAATGTCCTAACCACTAGACTAAGAAACCTGTTGTCTGACAGGACAAAAGAAAACGGTCCATAATTGATTATTTGGTTATATTCGACTTGGTTTTCACACACCATAGCTAGCTTCAACATTCAACCTACTACACTCCAACCCTTTGAGCAACATACAGATTCCAGATATAAGCCAAAGAAAGGGAGGAAATAATATACAGAGGAGCAAGCCTATGTTAAATACCTATACAGGGCTTACTCCCAGGCATAGTTCCTGGCGGAGCATGTCTCAAAATCCGTATAAAGGCCCTAGACCAGAGACTACAACAAAACAGCCAACGAAATCGCCCTCGGTGAAACAATTCTCCAAAAGGTGGAACTCTGGGAATTTCCCTTGGTGCCGTGAATCACCACCTCTTTTGCCTGCCTTGACTCTGGCCAAGTACCTATGCAATTAGTACTAGTACCATATTTCCAGCCGGAGAGTTCCAACAACGGTTCTATAGTGTAATGGTTAGCACGGTGATTTCTGATGTCGCAAATTTGGGTTCGATTCCCAATAGGACCTAACTTTATTTTTTTCTTTCTTTGCTGCTGATTCAGCACATTCCCAATCCCAAGGATCAGTGATTCTTTTTTAATAGCTGGAGAGTCATGATGGTCCAGAAGATGGAGTGTAACCAAGCAAGTTAACTATTCAATACGAAGTCAACGTCCGACGTCCTAGCACGATTAAGAGGTCCCGGACGTGTTAGCAACTACGCACGTGCACATAGTGAATTAAGTGCGTACGTAGTATGATGTAGACAGACAATCTCTGGAGATGGATGTTCTATTCCTTGCCAGGCCATACATATATCATATCATATCATATCATACTATTGCAGTAAGAGATTACATCAATTGATGCAGTCATGCCGGCTTCAACTCTTCAATGCCGCATAAATATGAATCCCTGAATTATTTCTTCACATATTCAGACCCTTAATTACACATCCATGTCATCTCATACATTTTTTCCCCGAATCAAGACCGTTGACCTCAATCCTCACTCCTACCACAACAAAAAATGCTGCATACTCCGTACAGTGGCTTTTTGCCTTTCCCACAACCACACGCAGCTCGTTCATGCTTCAAAGTTCAAACCGTTAACGCCTAACCATCCTTTGCGTTTACTTTTTGAGTTTCTCTTTTCCTCGACGTATCACTATTTACCCCTTTTCAACAAGCTTGATTCTTATTTGGTCTTTTTTTTTCTTTTTTCTCTCTCGCCGCTCAGCGCTCGCTGTCCAGTGTGTCCTCGGATTAATACGAGGCTAAGAGGCTTGTGCACTCAGCGCTGAGCAAGCACCATAGACTTGGACCTCCAAGTTGATCGTAAATAAGTTCACAACAAGAAAGAAAAGGGGTTGAAAAAAAAGGAACTGGTTTACACATGGATGAGGTGATTACGCATCCGGAAAGGAACGTAAGTTCTCTTGTATTTGATTGGAGCTCGTATGTACATTGTGCACTATCAGCCACACTGGGCAAGTTAAGTTAGGTTGTCTACATACCCCCTCAGGTCTAGGCTTCCGCTGTGCAACCTCCCCGGAAGCCTGCTTCCATATGATGCATCGTGTCAAAGCTGGTTCGTCGGAATCGGACTCGCACAAATCACATTTCTACTACATACTACGTAGTAACTAGTAGTATTCTACGAGAGAGTCGAGACTAGCACAGGTACGCATGATTTCATTTCTTCAAGCTTAGTGCACAGCCTGATATAATATCAACCCGATCTCGGACCCAAGATCTAGTCTATAATTTGGCAGGTAATTACGCACAGTGCGCAGTGAGAACTAAATCCTTCTTCGTACATAGTCTATAAGTGTAAAGCACACACATCCTGCGATCGGCAGGAGACGGAATTCCATGATTCGACGAAACCCTTGCAAAGTCGGACGGAACGCTTAGTGCAATGGGCGGCCACATGGAGACTAAAGGACGGTTTTCCGTAGAATGGGGAAATGATTCCTCCGAATCGACCACCAAATTCGTACTAGCAGCTGCTACGGGCGACAAGCCAAGCATTGCGCCGTACGTATGCACTCTTGGAGGTTCCCTTCTTCCCTGTAAAAGACTAAAAAGGATGTTTACGCGCAGTAAAGCAACGACATGATTAGTGTTCCTATCACTAATCAGAAAGCAAGCGGGCGGAGAGGGAACCTTCAACCCACGGGACCATGGTTCGTGCTAGGGTGCTGGGCCACCTGCTGGGATGATGAATCGGAGAATTGACCATGGTGCCTAATCAGGCAACTTTCCCCGTATCCACTGCTCGTTGTGGCTCGTTACGCCTCCATATGGCTTAGCAATTACAGTACATACATACTAGCAATTGCCAATTTACGCAGGACGGCGGGCTCAGCGTTTTCAGTGGCAGTTTGCTGAGTTCGCTCGCTGGGCTGACCGAATGCACGTACGAGGACAAGCCCAAGCACGGGGCACAGCACGGGGCACAGCACGGGGCACTTCAACCTCAACATTTTCATTGATTTCAAGCTTTGACTAGGGGTGCCAAAGACTGCCAATTGGGTTCCCATCGAGCTAGCGGGGCGGGTGCGCTAAAAACGACGCTGGCCCAGCGCTAAAAAGAGCCTATCTCGCAATATGAGTCCCAAAGTGGCTACGCCTCTCTGGCCCATACCGGTTTTGAATTTTGGGCCAACTTGGAAGTTGGTCGACTTTTGCCTGGGAAGTTAGTACGTAGTCAGACTACTTACTAGTACTTAGTAGTACTACGTACTACTAACAAGTTACTACAAGTACGAGTATGTCGACAGTGGGGCTGTTTCTTTCCATTTCGTTTCTCCGACTTTCTCATCTGACATTCTCAATTGCGCTAGCACACTAGTGCTATCATAGCTTCTGCCGTCATCGATGAATCAAAGTCTGCCTTGCGACAATCGGCCTCAGATTGTCTTTTTTTGGATTGACGTTGAGTATTCCCCGACTAAATCCCATGCTTCACTGGAACTGTGCAAACACCGCAAAGATCGGGGGATTCCGTGGTTAGGGTATTCCTTGATTCCTACCGAAGCTCCCCACGAGTAAGCCAAGGAAGTCGACTGCTCCCGCTCGAACCACCACTCACACAACGAGGAGCGTTCCACCCCGGCTCGACCATTCGGTCTCCGCACAAAGTACCGTCGGTACAGAGTACGTATGTACTAACTATGTGGTTCGATGATACATAGTCGGTCTTTTGAACAAAAAGAAAATGAGGCTGAAAATAAATATGCCTTGCGAGAAGGCCACTGGACAGTGGACCCCAAGGACCATGGGTGGGCATAAGAATGAATTTCAGGTTGGTGTCACTCCAATATCAGCCGTATTATACCTCCCCACAATAATCTGCACAACCACCCGTCGGAGGGGCCAGTGACTATGTTCTGCTTGGCAGTGCTTGCTTCTGTAATCTGCATGGCAAGGGCGGTTAGTTAATTCCAAGGAGATCTTATTGTTGCACGAGGTTGCTTCTTCAGCTCAGATAAAAATTTCTGACACATCACCCAAAACCCATGTCTTCAAAGGGCCGGTAAGGACAGTACGTTGGCCGATGCATCAGGCATGAACTCAGTAGTCTTTTGTAGGATCTAGATCGGCTGCGAATTGTATGCCCCGTTCAATTCAGTGGTAGAGGGGAATCTACATACGTACGTATGTGGGAGTTCCTCACCGTTGATTGACACCTCAAACGTGCATTGTCCCCAGTTTTCGATTTCCGAGTGGCTGCGCGAAGAGAGTCTCGGGAGTCAATTTGCTTTCAACGACCAGGTGGAGGCTCTCGTGGAAACTAGTCTTCTCAATCGGTTGTAGGGCAATATTATGCCTCCACTAACAGTCATCGTTCCGGACCATGTCAAGTAAGTATATATGATAAGCATAAATCGAAGTCAACCAGTGAGTTTTGGATTTTTTGTTCCTATCTGCTCTCCTCCCTCACAGAGTCTATGCCACCAGTCGCTTTATACTAATTTAATCCCCTCCCTCTACCACAGCAGTATCTGGACGGATGGATGAGCAAGATCGCACACGTCTTGGTGGGGACAAACCAACGGAACGAAAGGAGAGCACCGGAGGGTCTGGGTCTGTAAAGCAAACACCGTCAGAAGGGCAATCCGAAGCGACGGCCAACACAAGTGCTGCCCGCGCTCGAGATCGTAAAAGGAGAACCAAGACAGGTTGTTTGAGTATGTTATACCTTTATGTGATGAAAATCGCAGAATTCGTTGTACTGACAGCCACCAGCTTGTCGGAAACGGCGCATCAAATGTGGAGAGGAAAAGCCACGATGCAATAACTGCATCAAAGCAAAGCGAGATTGCGAAGGGTATACGCAGAGAGTCGTCTTCAAAAATGCGCAGGGTCCCTTCGGCGCGGATTATGACCCAAGGGTTCCTGCCAACTTGCAAGCCCCCGTGACGCACTTTCCTCAACTACCACCACAAGTACAACTCCAACAGCTGCAACAACTTCAACAATTTCAACAACAACAACAACAACAACAACAAGACCAGTCTATCTCTGGCCAGGCACTCAATCGTCAACAGCGCTTGCTTGCGCCTCGACTTCCTTACGTACCGCCTACAGTTCTCCCTAATGCCACGGCTCTGCCCATTCACCAGCAGCAACAACAACAACCCTTGCACTATCATACAATCCCCCTTCAAACTCCTTCGCAGGCAGAACCGATCATCGCTCCTCAGTCCATCCATGCCCCGACAGGTGACTTCACGAGCCATGTCCATACATGGTCGTCGGCAGATCAGCTTACCTACCTGGCGCTGCCCGAGACTACGAACGCGTTTCAAAGCAGCCATGATGGTGCATTCCAAGCTCAGACGACGGCGGAAACCATACCACTGTCTCACCAACATATGGACACCAATCCAGTGTCGATAGTTCAGCAAGACCCAGCCGTGCAAAGTATGGCAGAAACTATCGGGTTTTACACCGACGATACCTTCCAACAAGCTCAGGTCTACTACGCGTGGGATGCCGAACAGGAAGGTAAGACCTGTTTAAACAATTTTTTGACGAGTGACCTGGCGATGTATGTGGCTGATGACTGGTCGCTATACTTGGAACCGAGCAGCCCTGATACCGACGATCTATGCCCCTGAAGACTTGGAAGATGATTATTACGACGTTGATTCCGACGACGACCAACAAGCCGTGACTGAAGAAGAGGGCTATAATCAGATGAGCCTCATCATGGCTTCGGCACATCAGGATGTCATGCGATCGTATAATACCTATCTCAACGAGCCATACATCCTTGCGTCGTATCAGCCTTCAATGGGTTCTTCGCCGCTCAACAATCCCAAAACAGCGCGAATTTGGGTGCATTTCATGCACGCAACTGCCCCTGCCATCTCGATCATGGAGCGACATAACGCGAATCCGACACCTTTTTTTGGCGGACCAGTACCTGCGTCACAGCAAGGGCTATGGAGCTATATCATGCCTCTGAAATCGCTCGAGCATCCCGCGCTGTTACAGTCAATCCTGGCCATTAGCAGCCTCCACATTGCCAGACTGCAACAGAGTCATTTTACGATCACTTTTAAGCATTATGAGTACGCGCTCAGAAAAGTTTCCAAGGCCGTGGGCCTCCCTTTGCGTCGAAAACAAGTATCTACTCTTGCTGCCACGCTACTTCTTGCTTTTTACGAAGTCACTGCAGCGGATCATACGAAGTGGGATAGACATCTCGCCGGTGCCGCACAGCTCTTGAAAGAAATCGACTTTGCAGGCATTACACGGGATCTTAGGGCTTATCGTCGAAGTGTCAGGTCTCAAAAACGTGACTGGACGGGATTACAGGATCCCTTTTCATCATATAGTTATGCTGAAGACGACCCATATGCGGAGAGAGAGTCGGAAGTAGATGCCAGAGTTGTATCCCGATTTACAGGAAGAACTATTGATTACGATCAAATCGGGCGTGTGGATATCTACCCAAAGGTCAAGAAGAGGCACTTTTCACGAAAGGATATTGAAACCTTTCGACTACAATGCGATCTGTATTGGTGGTACGCGAAGCAGGACTTTTTTCAGAGTATGCTTAGTGGTAACAGATTGCTGTATGTTCTCAATCATACAAAGCAACCCCCTTTTTACTAATCAATATCTAGTACCCCGATCGAACGGTGGGATGCAATTCCTCCTCGTGCGGGACTCGGCAAAGTAGACGCAATATATGGCAGCTGGGACCACCTTGTTCTTCTTCTGGCTCGCATGATGGATTTTGGATATCGAGATCGCAAGAGAAAACTCCAAAGTCTTGAGGCTACTGGAGGTGATTGGCGTCCGCATCCTGGTTTTTTCAAGTTTGTCGGTCGGTTTGCACCCAACCCCCAAGGGGGGGGACCCGGAGGTCCACCTTCTGGGATGGGACCTCCGCCCAAGAGACCACAAGGGCCTCCTGGTGGTAACAACCCGGTATGTATCTGTGCTATTATCCCCATAAACCCCCAACCAACCTGCTAACGTGGTATAGCCACCACACAACCAAAGCTCTACACAGAAACCTATGTATGGCATGACGCCTACAGGAAGTCCCGTCCCACCTCCCACTGCGTTTACTACAATGGGCGAATCCCCACCGTATTCAGGCTTCGTGCATGATGATGAAGACACAACATTGGAAGAAGCGGAGGCCGAATGGGAACATATACTGGCTACTTATGAGTATTATGAAAGCCAATTGGGAGAAGGCTTTGCGCCGTTGCCACCAGATACTACAACACCAGTCAGTTCGCCGTTTGGCCCAGCGATACAATTTCGATCTCATAGCATTGCTGTGCTCTGGGGATACTACTATGTTGGTAGGATAATACTCAACCGCCTGCACCCGAGTATGCCCCCAGCCGCAATGGTGGCTGCGACAACAGCAGCTTCCACGACATCTCGTTTTGCTCAGACCATTGGAAGGATAGCTGCGGGTGTATATTATCCGCAACTATACGTCCAGGAGGTTGGCAACCTGAACCCAAATCTAGGTGGTGCATGGATACAGGCCACTATGACTCTGTTTGTTGCTGGAATTCAATATACAGATGCCATACAGCGCGACTGGACTGTGTCGACTCTTCAAGGTACTTCTCGTGTGACAGGATGGCAGTCTGCCGATGCGATTGCAGCTGGCTGCGAAGCTGCATGGATTCGCACGGCTGCGGCAGGACGTGGGCCGCCGTATGTACGAAGGCCAGAGTTTCCGGAAGTGGTAAGTTGACTACTTGATTGCTCTTCTTGGATGATACTAACTGTTCGCTAGGATAAACAACTATATACCCGTCGAATCGTAAAAGGCGATGGACAGCTCGCACCGGATTCAAACTATGAGAGGCGCTTTGTCAAGGTGGAAAAACGGCTACGAGGATACTATGCAATGGGGCTTTTGGAGTTGGAGAGTGATCTTGACGGGCTTAATCTTGAGTGAGAATCCATCATAACTAGATCTATTGATGACTGCTATGATAATAATAATGAATTATGATACCATACTCTGTATATATGAAGCAGAAGCCTACACAACCTGATTGGCCAAAAAGCGTATACTTCCGAAACGGCCGTTGATTGGCCACACTGTAGACCACTAACCATTCCCAGCTTAGCCCCGAGTCTCACCCAGCCAGAAGACCTTGGGCCAAGGTGGTTACCCATCCATCATTCTGTCAACTTCCAAGTTTCAAGAACCGCAAAACACAGCCCAATTGCTGCCACCCATCCTTACGAACATGTCTTGACGAAATGCCTATATGTATCGAATGCTCCTACCCGGTCTCACACCTCTACACTTCTTATAGCAAAGCCGATGATCGCGCGCTCGGCAAAGGGGTGCGTCTGACGCAATGTCCGCGCTGCAAGCGGTTCGCCGATAAATATGTTGAGCATGATAATGTGGTTTTGTTCATTGATTTGGTGCTTATAAAGCCTCAGGTGAGAGATTCCTTAGCAGGAGGGTGACGGTGGTATGAGTGTGTGTTGACGAGGGGGGGGGGGAAAGGTTTATCGGCATTTATTGTTTAATCAGTTGGGGAGGGATGATAAGGCTTTTGATGTGAGTTATTACGAGCTGAATAATATTGAGGTTTACTGATGAGGGGATTTTAGCCCTCGATTATACGTCTCGGCGTACTCCTGCTCTTGTTCGATGTGTATTTGACGTGGGCCCGAATCGAGAAATCGTCTACCCTCGCATCGACATCGTTATCCACGGCTCCAATTATCGTGCAATACCTGTTTTTCCTTACGCTCAATGCGTCGGCGACACTGGCTCATCATTTGGTAGTTCGTCTGGGGGCTTCGATTATATCGAAACGATCGCAACAAACGTCTTCATCGCTTGCCGCTGGGGTAGATGAGACGCCGTCGACGCCTACTGTTGCGACGAGTTTTATCTCGGCATCTGCGAATGTGAGTAGGTCGCCGTCAAGTCTGGATATGCGAGGCTTGCATCCTTCGGCGTCGGCATACAGTACCGGAAATGCATCTACAAGTGGTTACGGCCCCTCGTACTGGCCTCCTGATCCCTCTTCACCTCCAGGGCAAGGGCTACAAACACAATTACGCCGCGTATCAACTTCGCCTGCTCAATTCCAACCCTTACCTCCACCATCACCTCCAAGCGCCAATGCCGTCAGCACAGCGTTGTTTGTTAGCAGTTGTCCCAAACTCTTTCCCATCCTCATGGTGATATGGGGATCGAAAGAAGTCGCGGTTCCCGAGGGAGGAAGTTCGACGGCTGATAGTCCGGCTGTCAGCATGTTGCACAAGGCATTCGCAACTGTTACGTCGTCTTTATCGATGCCGAGTGGGTCGGAACTACTGGCACAATCCGAAGCCCATATTAGCACAGCCGCCGGCAGCACCACCGCTAGCACCGCCTCGACGTCACTCTTCAGCATCTTTGGGCACCCCTCCGCATTCCTCTCGACGCTCACATCTGCATTCAATATGCCATCTTTAATGTCATTTTTATCGCTAGGAACGGCATCGGCGCATCTGGTGCTGCTGAATAATATAGAAGCGCTTTATATTCTGCTAGATTGTGGGTATTTGAGGGCTATTGCTCTTGCTGTTGCCGGTCAGCTTGCAAGGTGGTTGGTGGAAAAGTTGATTTTGGGGCTTTTCGGGATTTATTGATACCAAGATGAGATGGCTGGTGAACTTTCCAGGTCGTTGTAAAATAGTTACGTTATTGAATGATAAAGTGATACCCCTGTTTCGTATTTACTATACACATCGATTTGACGACTAGACCTGCACTATCTCACGCTAGCCAGTAACCTACACGGGCCTTAAAATCTATTTGAATGCATTCAAGAGTATCCCATCTCAGAATCTCATCTTCTGCAACCTCGAGATATGCGGGGCTCGTTCCATGGTTGCTTGTCTCATCGTACCAATCTCGGTTAACTATACATGAAGAACGGCAAAGGATATCGGGACATCAACAAGTGATGGATCTCCATGTGCCCCGTCAAGATGGGTAACTATTAACAAACCACCATGATACATGAACAAAAAGATATTCATAATAATTCAAATCCAACAAACAATCATTTTAACCTATTTACTGAGGCAAAAGAAAAAAAAAATGGCAACAATCCCCAAAACCCAACAAGCGGCCCAAGTCGTCTCTCCAGGCGAAGCATTCCACATCTCCATTAGCGATGACATCCCAGTCCCTGAACCAGGTCCGAATGAAGTTCTCGTCAAACTGAGCTGTACTGGTCTTTGGTAACCGCCCCCCCTACCTCCACCCCTCCACCCTTCCATCCCATAAAAAATCTATAAAATTATACTAAGTAATGGGGGAACAAGCCACTCCGAAGTCCGCGCAGTCCTAAACTGGGCCTCCTACAACCCCGTAATCGGGCACGAAGGTATCGGCACGATAATCAAAACACACACTACCCTGGCCCCTTCTGTGGCCTCTGTCGGGGAGCGAGTAGGCGTCAAATGGCTGTATAGCGCATGTCGTGAATGCTCCGTGTGCAGAAAGGGGTATTACCACAACTGCGCGCGGCAGGCTAATACGAGTCGGCATGTACCGGGGACGTTGCAGCAGTATGTTGTTGCCGATGCAAGGTTTTTGACGAGGATACCGGCGGCATTAAAGGAGGAGGTTGCGGCGCCGCTGTTGTGCGCGGGTTTGACCATGTCTGGTGCGTTCTCTAGGCTTGATACAGATGCAAATATTTTTCTACGGGGTGGTGCGAAGAAGGAGGATTTTTGGGTGGTTATTTCTGGTTCAGGAGGTGGATTGGGTCATATCGGAGTGCAGATCGCATCGAGAATCAAACATTATCGCGTTATTGCGATTGATACGGGAGACGACAAGCGACAGCTCAGTTTGGACTGCGGCGCTGAAGCCTTCATTGACTTCAAGACGGAACCAGACGTCGCTTCGAGAGTTCACGAGTTGACCGGTGGAGAAGGCGCGCATGCTACGATTGTTGTTCCGGGGACAAAAGCGGCGTTTGAGATGGCGCCGTCTGTGGTCAGGAATATGGGGACGATCGTTTGTGTGGGGTTGCCGAGGAATGATGTTGAGTTGCCTATTTCTGCGACTATATGCGCGGCTCGGGGTGAGTTTCTATGCCATTGCTTTTCTCCTAGGGCGTATTACATTCAGAGACTGATGATGGGAGGGACGATAGGAATATCAATCATAGGATCCTCCGTTGGCAGTGAGGAGCAAATGACGGAGTTGTTGCAACATGCCCTGGCTGGCCTGATTAACCCTGTGGTCAAGGTTTATGAGTTCGAGGATGCGGCGAGTCTTATTCGCAAGTTTATAGATGACGCTATTACGGGCAAGGTGGTGGTCAAGATTCCGCAGTGAGCAGTAGAGGAGTAGATCAGAAGGAGACTTTGATATCCACAACCCTAACCCTGTACCGTATAGAGTAAGCTACAGCCCATTTGGTTAGTGTGCTCGTGTGTGTGTCTGGCGTCATCGTCACTTGACTCGACTCTTGCCAGGCCAGGCCAACTTTCCGTCTGCCCAACTGCGTCTCTCTCCTTAGGCAGTTATTATTCACACTCAAACACCCGAAAGAATCTAGAGCTAACACAAAGTAAATCACCTCTAAACAGGTGGCTTCTTTGCATAGCCTACTCTTTCATTCTTTGAAATTCAGTCCCGACGACCTAGCGACCTGGATCTGCCGAGGCTGACTCAGTTTGCCATCGCCCCTCATCCCGCCCACCTGAGCTCTCCATCAACCCAGCTCCAGTCAGCGGAGACGGTCATCCACGGTTACGCTGAATCACACCCGCGGTTCGACTGACGGTTTTGTTTACTTTAAAATAAATTACATAGTACCCCTGATACAACACAGAAAGGTCGTCTCACCTGCTTATACTCAAACTAAACATGCCAACATACGACGAAATCCGCTCCGCAACTGAGAGCGTTGATAGTGGCGGCGGACGATGGGATACAGAACGCTTCGCACGTGAACGCGACGAGCGCATTCACCGTGGTCCCGCGCCGCAGCCGCCTCCATTCAGAGAAAGAGAACGAGACCGCTCTCGATCACGATCACGACCACCACCTCCTCCGCCGCCCGAATTCGAAAGATCAGACCGTCGTCGGCGGGGCAGTAACCGATTCGAGGACCGCTTTGAACGGCGCTTCGTCGAAGAAGATCGATATGGACCACCGGGTCGTCGTAGAGACCGGTTTGTCGAAGAAGATGATTACTATGCTACACGTGGATCAGGTCCGTTGGTGCATCGTCGAGAGCCGTCGCCGCCGCCATTTCGTCCCCCGAGATTGGTGAGACGGCAATCTTCGCTTGATACTTTTGATAGAATACCAGCACGAAAGGCTGAGAGGGCGCCCCCGATCAGAGGAGTACGCCCACATAGACGATCGTCACCGCCTCGTTTTGTTGAACGCGACGAGCTGTACGAGGAGATTGATATTGCGGAGCCTGACGAGTACGGCGACGAGGAGTTTCGGCATTTCCGCGAACGGGAGATGCGCCGCCCCGTGAGAGAGGAGATTGTCAAGGAAAGGATTATTGAAAAGGAAAAACCGTACCCGAGAAAGGGCAAGACGAAGATGCCCAGGCGTTTGGTGGATCGTCGCGCGGTGCAAGAGCTTGGCTATCCATATATCGAGGAGGTTGGTCTCACCTGGCAACTGATATGTCTCGGTATACTGACTTGATAACAGGAGCGAGTCATCATCATTCAGAAAGCTCTTTCTAAAGAGCTGATTGATGAGATCGTGACCCTGAGCAAAGAAATAAGGCGCCGTTCTGAAAGTGAGCATCCATCAATGTCGTTGTCTGCTTCTGACAAGTATGCTAATTGTGTAGCCGTGGTCTACCGAAAGTATAGATCGCCATCACCTCCAGTGCGCGAACGAGAACTAGTCGAACGGGTTGTCATCGCTACACCATCGCCTAGGCGATCTGGACGTCTAGTTGTTGAACAATCCCCATCGCCAATCCGTGCTGAACGCTTTGTTGTAGAGCAATCTCCGGCACGTACCGAACGTCTAATTGTGGAACACTCTCCAGCACGCACAGAGCACTTGATCGTCGAACGCTCACCGTCTCCTCTCCGTTACCGCAGCCCTTCGCGGGTCCGTTCCGGCCGTTATCTCGACCGCCCTGATATCATTGAGTCTCGGCCTCGCTCGGTATCCGTCAACTTTCCCCAGCGTGCTTCTGATACGATCATCGTTGAGCGTCGCGGAGAAGATTCAGGACAGGTCGTTCTAGTTGAGCGGCCGCGTCGTGAACTTGACGTCAGCGAAGAGATTCGTATGCTCGAGGAAGAGCGGCGAATGCTCCAAATCGAACGTCGTCCTGAACATGTTGGCTCGGTGGATATTATCAAGGACAAGGTTATCCGTCGGAGCGATGGCGAGACGGATGAAATCATTGAAGTGAAGAAGGATAGAAAGGGTTAGTCAGACCTCCCATTTGAATCACGACTCCGCTAACTTGTATCGAACTAGCCCCCGATTCACGTATTATTCGTGCGATGATGGCGACTTTGACGTGAGGTTCGCAGCCACTGTTGTCTAGGGTTGACGTCGAGTCACATACTGTTTCCATATTTTATGATTGATTGTTTCACGGCGTTGTCTGAGTCCGAGTTTCGGCATGATACATAGTATAATGATTGTGTATGGTCTTTTGATTCCACTGATGTCCGCTTATGATTGATATGATTGTCAAATGCCACTTCTTCAGTATGCTGTAAGATCTGTGTATGTATATAAATGTTTCGGTGCTGTTAGGACAGCTAAGATTTCGTTCAGTGAACCATGTAAAAGTTATCATCCCTTGCTGTCTGCATTTCTGCTGCTAACTTAGTCTACTACAGTAACTTAACTTAGTTAACTAGTTATCTTACTCTGGTACAATCGTTAGTCAACAAGTGGGGTGGAGCTAAGCTGCCGCTCGCTGCCTGAGGCAACAAGGTTTCAGCTGTTGGTCCAGACCTCCCCTAAGTCACATCAAACATCTACCTCCAGCCGACAACGCTGTTTCGTATACATATTCCAGTCTTTTTCCAGAAACCCACGTTGGCAACTTTGATTCGATATACTGCATTGATTGACCAAGATGGATAAACTCCAGGCCTTCGGAAAGAACTTCAAGTAAGCTCCCTACTGTCCTGCCCCTCCTTATCTGCATCCGCCGTCATGTTTTGATGCCAGGTATATTCTGGACGAGCGCACACTACACACAGCATTTATGGATCGGTTACTGATATTTATTTATTTTATAGCGCCCAGTTCACGCCTTTTGCGGCGCGAACTCAGCAGTTTGTCAAGGAACAGCTTGGCCAGGCGGATGAGAAGACCCAGCTTCCGGATGATTATCTCGAGCTCGAGAAGCGTGTCGATGCTTTGAAGCAGGTTCACCAGAAGCTTCTTTCCGTGACGTATGTATACCCTCTACTTCGGCACCTTATCTACCGGCACTAAATTGATAAAATAGCTCCCAATACTCAAACGAGGCTTATGATTATCCCCCCAACATCCGCGAGTCCTTCAACGACCTCGGTCGCACCATCAGCGAAAAAGTCAACCTCCTCTCTCACGCTTCCTCCCCAGCCGAAGCCCAGGCTGCCTTGACCGCACCCCCCTCCGCCAAACCCCAACCCAAGACCTTCAGCCACGCCATCGCACGCGCTTCCCTGTCTGGCTCGCAGCTAATCGCCCAGACCTCCCCGGCCGAGGACCCCCTCTCAACCGCATTGGAGAAATACGCCTTGGCCCTTGAGAAAGTCGGCGAAGCCCGTTTGGCGCAAGACGCTCAGATACAGTCTCGTTTCTTGGCTGGATGGAACACCACCTTGAACACAAACCTGACTTTTGCGACCAAGGCTCGTCGCAATGTGGAGAACTCGAGACTCAGCTTGGATTCGATCAAGGCCAAGAAGAAGGCTGCCGCCGGTGGGGATTTGGATAATATTAGTGAGGATGCAAGAATTGAGATTGAGCAGGCCGAGGATGAGTTCGTGGGGCAGACCGAGGAGGCTGTTGCTGTGATGAAGAATGTAAGTTTCTTCTATCTCCCTCATGTGCATTGCACTGGTTTTGACTAAACCGTTATTTTTCAGGTCCTTGATACCCCTGAGCCATTGAGAAACCTCGCAGATTTGATCGCTGCCCAGCTCGAGTACCACAAGCGTGCATATGAGATTCTCTCCGAACTGGCTCCCGTTGTTGATGGCCTGCAAGTTGAGCAGGAGGCAAGTACATAGCCCTGTCCACTACTCGTAACGTCGACCACCTTACTAACTGACAATCAGGCCAACTACCGTAAGAGCCGTGAGGGCGCTTAAATTGGTGATATACCATGTCTTGTGATTTCCCCACTAACTTCCTTGCCAGTTGGTTATTTGTTGAACTTTTGACAGCTTGTGATTCCCGGACCGTATGGATTACATACTGTCGTCTCTATGAGGAATTTGCGTTCTATGTATTTTCATTATTTCCATTATTTTCTTCATCTTTCTCGTATTGATTTATGGTAGAGTCTTTGCTTTGTGTGTAGCTAGGTTGTCTTCGGACTATGTCCACTGTAGGCTTGAGTTGCAAGCTTGGTAATATACCAATCCTAACAGAATCATAACTTGACATTTTATTTTGTCTACTCTGTACAATAAACGTTAAAATAGAAAATAGAAAAAAAGAAAACAATGCAGATCAAGCATAGATATCAATCACATGATTTGTCCGCAAGCTCTTATTAAAGCGCCAAGCCTTGCACCGAGCCGCCTGTGTTACCTACCTTAATTCGTACACCTCAAGCTTAACGTCACCACTAACTTAACCCAACCTACCAACAAACCATCTGAACGAAACGGCCATTCCAACGAACAAACGCTTTCCAGCTCCATTGTGTCGGTCATACTCTGTACACCGTTTCCCATATATCGTGCGCCTCCACTCTCAGCATCGCCTGCGGTCCCGAATTCGTTGACGGGTACCTTGAATTCGACGGCTTGACTTGGAGCTCACACTGTTGGAAGCTAGGCCGCTGCACTTATTCTCTAGCTGCGAGCTCATTACTCGTTATATTCGTCGACTGTCTGTGCATTCGCCCCTTTAAAACCCGAGACTCCGTTATCCGGCATCCAGCGACGAATCGTCCTCAAAGCCCGCTCTACGTCGATATACAATTCTCGTGAAACGAACAGAAACAACTCTATAACATCATCATGGCGAATGGGTGAGCTCCTTCAACCTTTCTAGAACACTATCTTTCTCCTTGTAGGGTACAAATTTTGTACTAAACAACTCGGAAACACAGTGCAAGTGTCATAATTGGACTCGTATTCGCGATCCTGGCCAGTCTCTGCGCCTGGTTCTTTGCGCCAAAGGGTGATAATCAGACGTACGTCCTCTGCCACTTTCTCTTCTTCTCCCTTTCGGATATGCGGCTACGGTCGAGTTTTTGGGGGTGCAAATGCTGACATGTGTTTGTGATTTGGTATATACAGTGTTTGGCGAAGTAGTCTCATCCTCGCCTTTTCAGCTTGTTATATTATGTGGGGTATGTTATGTCCTCTCTTATACGGGCCTGTATCATTTGAGTATGTCGAGCTAACATTTTCTGCCGCGATAGCTATCACATTCCTCGCACAGTGGCACCCTCTTATTGTGCCTACGAGATCAGATATGCGTCCTGGTCGGGTGCCGGAGTAGACGGCTCTGATCTTTGCGTTTTGGTCCCGTTTGAAGCATTCAAGGTGAACTCGGGTTACAAATTAATGAAATATATATATTTTTTGAGTCCTGCATATTCTTTGCTTTGCTGTGTACGAGTATTCCACTTCTTTTCGTTTGGATATAGCACAACCATTTTCCTATTTTAGCCATGGCCGGCCATACCGCATGTCAATAAGTGAGTAAAATAAATCCCTCGGAATAGACGAATTCAGTAACCTCGACTTGCTGAAACAAAGCTCGTCGAATGAATAAACGCCTGTCAAGAGTCCAGACCTGTCCATACGCGGCGTTAAGGCCGTTTTTAATATACACAGAAAAAAAGAACTCTGCTATCCTCATGCAGAGCATAGTCCGTTGTTCGATGCATGCATGTATTATATTCCATGCATGTAGGTAAGTGATGTGCCAATGCAAATCGGGCTAGAAATGACTCGTTTAATTTCGCACAGAAGTTTCGTTTAGGGCAAACTAGTTGAGATGAGAATCCTATGCAGCGATGTAGATTCCAGGGTTTATGGCGGTCCTCAGACTTGCGCCAATATCGCATTAGCACCTCAATGAAGTACTTACCGTGGAAGGTATGGTCCTCAACAGACTGCTTACAGCACGGCGCATCGGCAGGGTTAACTATTATCATCATATCAGACTGTTGTAAAGTTCGTGTTGAGACCAGGATGTGCTGAGACCAGGATCATTACAGTTGTTCTGAATGCGATCACAGTGATGTCGCGCCTGAGGAGAAGATAGGATAGGGGGGCCGGCGACTTTAGCTAGTCTGAATACTCGAGCGGTTTCATCGCCCTTAATAATAAACATGATAGACATTGAGAATACGTTGTAGATGTTTCTTGATACTACTCTATGAGAACATACGGACATATATACGAATATACGAAAGATACCTTCCTGAATAGGCAAGCGCTGTCAGCATTCGGCCAGGTAGAAACTCCGAAGGTCCGGACAAACCGTGTCGTGTATTAACTTAGCCGTTACGATAAGCATGATCCCACGTGTAATAATTCTAGAATGGAATTTGTCTGTTATCTGTCTGATAAATCACTGTATTCTGCAGGATCTTTTTGGCCAATGGGATTTACTACGTAGACTTGAGTTTAGGCGGGGCGGCATCAACAACTAACATAACATGGGGCCCAAAAGCTGATTGTCGTGACGGGGACTTAGGGCTTGTTTCCGGGCACTACTACGAGTATGTACTAGGTACGAGTCTCGACGAAGTAGTTAAGAGCTGTTGGGCCAATGGAGTGCGAACAACCAGCGATTGGATGTTTAGATAGACACGGCGTGCACTGTATGCTTGAGCCTTGTGGTGGTTGTTGTTCTGGCCCCCGCCCCCCGCTTGTTCGGCCTGGTCAATTGTTTCTGTCTCTATACTACATAGGCACAATCTTGTATAACAACGGAGAATATCTAAAAATCTCCATACGATTGCAATCCGCTATGGGTGTAGCTATATATTCGCAAAGATCGGCCATACATATCTAGTTATTTCATGGATATCTGCTCAATGACATCGTCTTTCAATGAAGCCCGAAGATCAGAACACCAACATCTGAAAGGACCCTGAAAGTCGACAAACCTGTACAAATTAGTGCCAATTTAGCCTCGCTAATGACCTTGTCTTACCTACCTAGTCAGTCAGATACTTTGCACAGGCCTAGTGCTTAGTTATATACTCTTAGTGAATTTGATAGTCCGATCCATGCTCTTAGTAGACATTAATCGGGATCCGTGTCTTCGCTCTTCTTTCTTGCGTAGCATTGAAACCCTTGCCATTTACAAAAGAAATGATCCTGTCTAGACTACCGATGTCGAGGTAAAATTTGTGGTTGGAGCCATGATTCGTGATGATTTCTTAAATAAGCTTTGATATCTTCAACATTCGAGAAAGCTTGAGAAGCCACATTTACCAAAGCTTCTTCAATCAATCTTCAAGTGGGCCTGCATCATTTGCACCTTGCAGGCAAACCTGAGAACATCCGTGACCATCTACTCGTCTTCTTTCGACAAATGAGTCATCTCCTTTTCGAGTCGATATGGATGTTCCATATATCGGAGACAGACTCCTGATCTTCACCAGCGTCTTTGCTGGTATCCAGATCTTTTTCGTCGCTCTCCGGTTAATGACTCGAGTACAGAACCCCAAGACTTGGGGCTGGGATGATGTTGTCATTCTGGTCTCGCTCGCCGGACAATTGGCGACTGCTGGGACAACCATTGGTTTGTTACCTCTTGATATCTCCAACAAAAAGAGGAGGGGGGGGGGGGGTCAGACTCGGCAGGGACTGTATAAAAAGGCTGACAGGAGTTTGTGAAATAAAGGTTACGTCAAATGCGCCTTGATTGGCTATCACCAAGACTACATAAACACCAACTTTCCTGAAAAAATAGTCATCGGACTCAAATACCTCTTCGCAATCCAGATCCTATACAACATTTTTATGAACGTCCCCAAATTCGCCATTTTGCTACTCTACAATCGCGTCTTCCCGCCTCCCTTGCGAATCAACATGTTCGTTCGCGTGATGATGGCGTTTTTGATCTTGCAGACGATAGCAAACACGCTTGCGGAATTCCTGATCTGCGGAGCCCATTTTGCGAATTTCGATAATTATGTGCGGAGTACTTGTCTCAGTAGAGAGGCGTTTTATGTCTGGGGCACGTTTCCGAATATCATCAGTGATGTGGTCATCCTGGTGCTTCCGATGACAATTATCCTGCGGATGCATATGGAGACTCGGATGAAGCTTGGGTTGGCAGTGACGTTTTTGGTGGGAAGTCTGTGTGTCAAAATACCCCAAACTCTCTCTCTCTTTTAAGGTTGCTTTTGATGTGTTCAAGGTCGGCTAACGGAACGACCAAATAAACAGTGGTCTCACAACCTCAATCCTGCGCTTCGCATGGTTCTACCAAGACATCGCAATGACGGACTACAGCTGGAACGCTGTCAACCTCATGATAATCACCCAAGCAGAGACAGGCACTTACCTGATCTGCGCCTGCCTCCCAACATACCGTCGCTTCGTCCTCAACTGCTCATTCCGTGGCAAAACTCAGCATACACATACAGGTGGCGCTTCACCACCTACATTCTATGATCCCAGCCGGCGCAGCACACAACAAAAACAGCCCGTTTATGTTCCGCAAAGGCCGGAGAGTGTGGCAAGTCTGCACGGGCAGCAACTGTATCTGAATGATACCTATCCTTTAACGTTCGTACCGAGCAAGGACACCTCCTCCCATCATCATCATAATCATCGCCCTTCTTATGCGAGTTCTTCGTTGACGTTTAGACGGTCGTCTAGCAGACTCAATGAGTCGCCTAGTGATACTGCTGAGCAGCATCTTGCTCATCCGCAGAGGCAGAGTTTAGAGTGATCTTCGAGCTCAAATGTTGGTATGAGATTGTTTTTTTCCTTTCTAGTCATTTTCTTGCTTTTTTCGTGGGGGGGATAGGTCAATATATAATTGATATATACCATATCTTTTTGGTCGTGCATGGCGTTCAGGTGCTGATTTTTGTCTCGAGGTTGGAATTGATTGATGAATGAATGAATGTCTACTTCATCTCATCTCATCTTAAGTTACTCTTCAAGGGGGCCGAAAGTCTTACCCAATTCATAATTAGGGTTAGGGCTAGGGTTACAAGCAATTTGTATGAGTATGGTCTTTGCTGCCGATGATGGTAGTGATGTTTGATCTCTTTGTCGCGATACGGGCGCTCAATATATACTAGATTGTGTCAATTCAATAGATCGCTGACTTTCTTGATGCTTTCCATGATTGACCTTGTCGTAGAGATGGGCTCTTGATTCAACGATGGAACCCATAATCTGGCCAATTCATCTCAAAAGTTGGACCTTCGTTGATTTCAATGTGTCCAATCCTTGAGAACATCAACCTTAGGACTTATGAAGACAAATAATGTGAAACTCAAGGTATTCGACGGTCACTGTTGATCGGCGTGGCATAACCCGACGAGCCTCGGCTCTTTGATTGGGTTTCATCGAGTTAACTACATTTCGGAGCTCTGTCATTTTTCATTTCTTACAACTTACCACAACCCATGACCACATCAATGAATTGAAGATATCTGTATTTGCCTGGTTTACAATCGCCCATTCACACCGTCTTTGCTGCGAGTACCACTCATTTGGCTTACGACTGTAAAGACCATGTCCTCCGAAACATTCAAGGGCTGGGTAGCCCACGACGCCACCAGTCCCTTAGCATACACAACATTCACCCCCAAACCCTTCACACCAACCGACATTGAAGTCCACATCAGCCACTGCGGCATCTGTGGCACAGATCTACATACTCTCCGCTCCGGCTGGTCGCCCACCGACTATCCATGTGTCGTGGGCCACGAAATCATTGGGACCGTTGTGCGCATTGGCTCTGGAGTCGCGACACTCGCATCATCGCCTGCATCGAGGCAGATACGCGTTGGCGACCGCGTGGGTATTGGGGCGCAGAGTATGTCCTGTTTGAGGGCTGATTGTGAGGCGTGCGCCGATAGACTTGAGAATTATTGTCCGCGTATAGTGGGCACATATAACGCGCGATACGCCGATAAGAGTAAATCATACGGTGGATATGCGAATTTCTGGAGGGGTCCGGCCCATTTTGCTTTTAAGATTCCCGACTCTTTGCCGTCTGCTGAAGCGGCGCCGTTACTGTGTGGTGGGGTGACTGTCTTTCGTCCTTTGAAGAGGTATCATGCCGGCCCGGGAAAGACCGTTGGTATCATCGGAGTTGGCGGGCTAGGACATCTCGGTATTCTGTTCGCCAAAGCACTGGGCTGTGAGCGTGTTGTAGCCATCTCGCGAACATCGAGTAAACGAAAGGATGCAGTTGAAGGCCTAGGCGCGGACCTTTTCATTGCTACCGAAGAAGATAAGAAATGGGCAAGAACATACTCGCGCTCACTCGACCTTATTATCTGCACCGTGGACTCCCCAAAACTACCGCTAAGCCAATACTTGCGCCTGCTCAGGGTGGGAGGCACATTTGTTCAAGTTGGAGCCCCAGAGGGTCCTCTTCCAGGCCTGCCGGCGTGGTCATTGATTCAGAAGGAGGTCCAAATCACCGGATCGAATATTGGGTCGCCGGATGATATAAGAGAGATGTTGCAGTTGGCGGCCGAGAAGCGAGTGTATCCGTGGATCCAGAAGAGGCCGATGAGTGATGTGAATGCTGCTTTGGCCGATATGGATGCCGGAAAGGCACGATATCGGTATGTGCTGGAAAATGACGTAAGGATTAATGAGGCGAAGCTATAGTAGTATAATCAACTGGCAAATAAGTCAATCTTTTTTCAATTGATAAAAATCGGAGCGATATCAGAGCACTCTTCGGGTTAGGGCTACGGCTGCAAGACGGTCTTGAGACATCCAATTCTCATCCTCTGCCGGCGAAATTACCTTCTGCTGTGATCATTGATGTTACCTAGCAGCGAACTGACATCATCCTCGGCCGAAAGACAGCTGAATCGAACCACGCTGTGGAGCATCGGTCATTTCACTAGAGTGGCTCAGTGGATAACTTCACAGCCTCAGCAACAACAACCCACCAGCCACATATTTGTTGTCTCAGATTGCTCAATTCAATCGAACCCACTACGCGTCGTGGCTATTACACACTTCCCGTGTGTACATAGTAATGCAGGTCGGTCGGCATCAAGGTGAAAGATATCTCATACTAGTATAGGTACTAGTCTGCGTACATAGGATGCAATAATAGGACCATACTAGGGTGTGGAGAACAGGGCTCTGAACCGCCACCACCTGTTGGACAAGCCTACTACGTAGTACAAGGGTTGCCTATGTTACCTATGCCTACGCTAAGCACCAGTCATATTTTAGTGTCCCGATCCTCCCAACAATGCGTTGATTGCGATCTCAACATCTCGATCACCACGAGAGGCTCGAGCTCCACGTAGCGTACTTTTAGCCTGAGCGTGCTACCGTACTCGAGACTAACCCCACATCTGTGGCGAAAATCGAGATTAAAAGAAGCAATATTAGATCAGACCAGCCACTGAAATCAGCTGTTGGTTGACTGGTTTTTGTTGACTTTTGTACAGAGTATGCCATATCTTTGTTGGCCGTGCCGGGATATCCATGAAAACAATCCGCGGCCAGACAGCGAAGAACTGCCAAGTGAGTCGAGTACGTACCCCTCACTAGTTTAGTCTACCACAACACGTACTCCAGAGTAGAATTGACTTCATGCCTCCAGCCCAGAAAGACCCATTGAGAGGGGTAAAGACCGTAAAGTTCAGTAGAAGTGGGCAACAAGCCAACAGGCCAACATTGCTACTCACAGATGGCGAAAGGATCAACAAGTGAACCAGTGGGTTGTTAGAGAGCCATGACCCCTCCCCCCCGAATTAAATCTCATATGGCGCAAGAAGAGAAACACTGCGTTACATTTCATGCATCTCGCTTGCTTGCCACTGCATTGATATTGCATGACGTGCTTGATTTCATCATTTGCTTTTTATAACCTTGGTGGTGTGTAGATTGCTAGTTTATCTCTCAAATTGCATCCCGCACCGTGGAGATATCTCTGGAGAGAAGAGGATCTAGGGTGTCTCCTCAGACGTCATTTTATCTGACTGATACAAACTAATATTGAAATGCCTATAATTCCTTTTCTTATAGTACAAGGAATCCGTCGAGAACCCGGTATTCGAAAGCTTGCCTCAAAAGGAGCAGAGCTTGCCCTCCCTCTCTAGCTTCTATATTCAGCTAGCAACGACACAGCCTCACGTAGCTATCACAAACCTGCGGCGCGGCCGATGGAGGGGCTGTGGATATGGATAATTGCCTAAATCCCGAGTTCTGTAGGCGTACGACTCGGAAATGTCCTAATGATCCATACAGAACTATCGACTTGTTGTCAGTGGCCCACGACAATCCACTTCCATCGTTTCTCCGAGATATTCCCAGCAAATGAACAGAGACGAGAGGGTAAAGAAAGTTAAAATAACAAGCAGCTTGTGGAACAAATGGTTAGCTTCGATCATAGCTTGATCAGGGTCCAATGAGTGCGTAGACATGGTGCTTTACCCCTCGTATGCTTTCATTATTGGGTGAAGGGTTCGTCTTGTGTATGATAGTAGATGAATTGCAAGCTTGCCCAGGTTGGATTGAGGGTATAAATACTCCCTGTTTTCCGGTGACGAGTTTCTCGGACATTGTCTTTCTCAATTGCATCTACTCGTATTCTATACATCTACATATCATTTATAACCCTATCCCACCCTAATCCCTATATACTTCTACTCCCATCACAATGAGCTACAACGACAACAACGACTCTTACGGTTCTGGAAACCGCTCGGGAGGCCGCTCCGGTGGCTTCGGAGGTGACAGCGACTCCTACGGCTCTGGAAACAGCGATTCCTATGGATCCAGCAACAATGATTCGTATGGATCAAGCCGTACTCGAGGAGGCCGTGATAACTCTGACTCCTACGGATCCAGCAACACCGACTCTTATGGATCCAGCAACAACGACTCCTACGGCTCCAGCAACAAGAAGAGCGACTCTTATGGATCTAGCAACAACAACGACAGCTATGGATCCAGCAACAAGAAGAGTGACTCTTACGGATCCAGCAACAACGACAGCTATGGATCCAGTAACAAGAAGAGTGACTCTTACGGATCCAGCAACAACGACAGCTATGGATCCAATAACAACAACAACGACTCCTATGGATCCAGCAACAAGAACAGCTCCTACGGATCCAGCAACACCGACTCTTACGGATCCAGCAACAATGATTCCTATGGATCCAACAAGAAGAGCGACTCTTACGGATCCAGCAACAACAACGACGACTCCTATGGATCCAACAACAAGAACAGCTCCTATGGATCTAGCAACAACAACGACAGCTATGGATCCAGCAACAAGAACAGCTCTTACGGAGCTAGCAACAACGATTCTTATGGCTCCAGCAACAAGAACAGCTCTTACGGATCCAGCAACAACAACGACAGCTATGGATCCAGCAACAAGAACAGCTCTTACGGAGCTAGCAACAACGATTCTTATGGCTCCAGCAACAAGAACAGCTCTTACGGATCCAACAACAACAACGACTCCTACGGATCCAACAACAATGATGATTACTAAGTGTCTTTCGGGTATCTATGTATGGCCATGACATTTGTCTAGTTAGTTTTGGATGTAAGGAATTGGTTAATGAATCAATGATGAAATCTTTGTAACTTTCAATCGTGCCCATCTACCTAGGTATAGTTGTCATCAAACTAAGGACAGAGGACTGTTGTATCCACGAGCTGTGCTATAAGCAGTAGCAATCAAAGTATCAAACTTGATAAGGTATCTACCTAAAGATAAAGCTTTTATACACCGTAAACTCAAATTAAACGCCGGCAATGCCATGAGAACTCCTCAAAAAAGAACCAACGAAACAAAAGAATAAAGCCACTATGAGCTCTCATCTCCACCCTCGTCCGACTTGCTTTTCGACTTCTTCTTTTTCTTCTTCTCTGTACTCTCACCTCCATCATCGGCATGTTTCCGCTTCTTCTTCTTCTCTTTCTTATCTGCATCTTCCGTTGGAGGCACAAAGTCCTTTTGGCGTTCCTTCATCTTCTCTTCCCTCTTCTCTCGCTGTTTTTCTTGAATCTCTTCCTTGCGTACACGCTCCTTGGCCTGTTTGGACAAAAAGTATTCGCCAGATTCCAATTCCTTGTCGATCTTGCTCTTCTCTTGTGGCGGCGGGAAAGGCGTGTAAGCCTTCTGTGACTTGTCGGTGACCTTGTGAGGAACACGGCGTTTCGAGAGGGTACGTTTCTTGAAGTTTGGCAAGAACCGATCCCAGGATTCTGTAGCTAGTGTTGGGTCCTTGGCGAGTTCGCGTTTGATCATAAGTTCTTTGATGTGATAAATTGGGTGGATGTTTGCCATGCAGTCTTCGATAACTCGGCGCACTTCCTTCAATCCTTTAAACGGGCCCATGGCGGATACCGTGTTTCCTTGAACAAGAATATATGTGCTGGTAAGAAGCTCAAGAGCTTTCAAGGTAGATCCATTTGGTCCGAGGATACGTTGCCGGCGTTTCACAAAGCGCTCTTTATTGTTGACCAGGTTGCGGATTTTGATAATGTCACATGCGACGCCGTCTTCCAGGATTTTGAGGGCCTATCCGAAAACTCTCGTTAGTAGCCAATTTTTAAAGCAAATCATAAAGGCATGCAGAAACCAACCTGTTGTACTGGTACACTCCGCGCAAGCAACTTAATCAAGTCACGAGCATTGAGAATCGCTGCAGGGTCGAATGTCTTTCTTGTAGTTTTCACCGTCATGCTACCCTCAACCAAATCCAGGGTGCAAGCGATACCCTGCTTCTCCAAGGTCCTCGTAATCAACGGCCATGCTTCCTTCAAGTAGACTTCGCGGTATTTGGGGAAAAGAGTCATAAACGATGACTCCTCGGCGAATGTGCCACCGGTATTATCCTCAGGCTTGAATTCTTCGATCTGTTGATCGTCATATTAGTCGATGTTTCATCTAAATTCAGAACTGCCCAGAACGCAGTTGCACACAGCTGACTGACCTTCCATTTGTCAATATCATCCGTGTCCCACGGCTTGTCCTTCTTATACGTTGAAGGCATTGTGAAATGTTAAATTGCGGTATTGCGCACACTTTGTCGACGATGGATAAGAAAGTTGAGATCGGGAAGGCGCAGCATCGACTTTTTTTTCTTTGCCCGCAAAGCTTCCCAAAATGGTTAAGCCTGGAAATATTGATGCCTCAGGCATCATATATGCTGAGCTTCCTTAACGAGGGATCATTTTGTTACAAGTTTCAATTGATAGTTAGGATTTACTGATAGACTTTTAGAATTGTCAATCTTCAGACACAGAGAAGTCATGAAGTGTGGCAAATTCATGAGAGGGTGAGACATAAAAGGGTTTGAGGTTGGTTTGCTAGCCATGATTTGAGATCCTTGAAAAGCAAAATCTTGATTGATAAGCTTTTCCGATGCCAAAAAGGCAGAATAATAGAACACCAATCATGTGGTGATGGTCCAAATCTTATAAGCTAGCTTTCATAATGGTGTTAAGCTTTTCAGGGCTCGTTAGCCGCAACTTTTCTATATCTGCTTTGTTCACTTTCGAAGCGGATAATTCCGGGGGTCGGGGCCGATGTGAAGATGTATAATCCTACGTCTTTGCACATGTCTCTTCGACGTTGCAATCGATCAAAAGGAGATCTGCGTATATCAATGCCTAATGGCTCCTTTCCTGCCTGATGTAGACGGGGTCAGGGCGGTGAAACGAACAATGACAAGGGTTAAGCGTTGTGACTCCTGATGGTTAACCTTAATTCTTGTTCTTGTTGGTTGCATTCTTTCATTATTGCTGCGTGGTGTCACTGATCTCTCTGTATGATTGTATTTCGAGATGCAGTGTAATCGTGCAGATATTGGTGAGTCTTTTACTCCGTACTGTGGATCAATCACATTCCAACTTTCTGATACGAACTTTTTAGATGATCATCAGGTAGGTAGACTAGTGGCAATCCACTCAAACTTGCGCCGATTATCGAGGAGTCTAGAATGCCTCGGCTCTTTAAATGGGCAACGATGTCTGATATATCCAAAAACTGGATCTTCGGGGTGTGGTTGAAGCCCAAATGAATCCGGCAAGATTCGGTGACATTTATTACCTAGATTCGCTTGTGGTTTAGGTATTTTCCGTCAGCCAACTTTGACTCACTCACGTTTCGCAGTAGGCATACCGACAAAGTATCTCCCTTCCACAGCGATCTCAACCTGACAATCCTGTAACAGTGTTTGAGGACTGATTCATCGTTCCGGTCGTTTGTGGATAATATACCTGATCAAACTGTGAAATAATTGACTGTAGCGCCCCTGAATCTCTTCCAATAGTCGAAACATTTCAGCCCCGCCATGAAATAGCCATCACGGTATGTACCATTTTCATGACATGCCGTCGCTTTAAAGGCACGATATTATGGCTCGGTATAAACAAATATCGATGCGTCGAAAGCCCATTGGGCACGATTGACGTTGCGAGGGGTGGGAAGTGAGCTGAGAGCTTGGAGCGACATTCGCAAGGCGGTGGCAGGGCTGCTCTTTCCTTCCATGACAAATTAGGTGATAATCAACGTCTTTGATATCGGGCAACTACCGGTCATACTTTTCTCTTCTTTCTTCCGACTACTTGTTCTCAGCTCAAAAAGCCATCATAAGTACGACGTACGGCATAAGAGAGGCTTGCGGGGAGCCTGTAAAAGTTGTTCTTGTGTTTTTGACAAAGATGAAGTTTATCTATTCAAAGATCACGGTTGCAACTGGTCTGTTGAGGTCTTGTACTCGGGTATGTAAACAATTATCATCGTCATTTGTCTAGTTTCAAATTGAGTTGAGGTTTGCTGATGAGATGCGGTACTATAGGGGTTTTCGACCGATGGCGACATATCTGGAATTAGTTAGGCATGCCAGCAAGTCCTTCTGAGAGCAACTCACAAAGGAAAATAAGCCTTCAAAGCATGATCATCAACCTCTACACGGGCTCTCTGTATCAACGAGTTAAAGTCATCAAGAGTCATGTGTAATCGATGTGTCAATGGATAAAGGGCCAGTGATTCCAGCAATTGGTGAATATTAGATCTGTTCGAGGCGCCGATCTGGTGTGATCGCGGGTCTCCTCAAGGTTAGTTCGGCATGTGCAACAAGACGCATCCAGTACTGTACTGATATCTTACCGCTTGACCAAGCAGACAATGGAAGCTGGATCATTCTCATGTCGACATCTTCCAAACCTGCTGCTGTCATCAGGCTTGCAAGTCTAGGAGCGGCTCTCAAGTCCTTGAGATCCTCCAAGGCTCGCATATAGCGTCTGCTCCATTCTCGAAGGGCATGTCGATCAGTTATGGAACCGTTGTCGGATTGGACATTGAAATATATCTCTGCCATTTGGACCCAGCCGCCGCGTTTCGTCACACTGTATTGCATACCATACGTTAGGTGCATTTGCAGAAGGGTATTGCGAATAATGGCCCTTAATCATCTTACCGCACCAGGTCGCGGACGTATGATGACCAGCGGGATCGATCCAGTCCGGAAGCCACAAGCCTTGAGTGGACAAGGTCGAAATGTCGTGAAGGGAAGGTAAACGGCCGATTGAGGTTGTCTACCTAATGGTCAATGAAATCAGCGATTCGCTCTATTCACTCGATTGTGGGCCATTAGTCTCGATGATTTTTGCGTTTAATTCTCAGCTTAGACTCCTGTCTAGCATGCCATGAGTCGGGGAGGGAGGGAGGAAGTGTTGGGCCGAGCCGAGGACTTGGTTTTCGTGAGGATTTGAATTGGACAAATGCATACCTGCAACCATAGATTATCCGGTATATCAAGCGGCTGCATATGGGGGGATATGTCAACTCCTATAACCTTTTTCGGCATTTGATCAGTGATTGAATCTCCATGTCAGAACCGGCTTCCACCCTAAGTACCTGGCAGTGTGGATATCGTTCTGCAACTTCGAGTGCCCAGTTTCCAGCTCCATACCCACAATCCAACACTCGCCGAGGGTTATGGATCGGCGGAAATATGAGACGGTTGTCGAAAACTAGATTGAAAACCTGTTGCTGTAGTTCAAGCCGGTCGATCTCATCCTAAGGACGTCAGTGAATTCATTTGTATGAGACATATGCTTTAGCTTTCGGTTTGATTCGTGACTAACATCATCGATAGGGCACAGATAGATGCGATTGTTGAGCGAGTATTGTTGAAACTCACGGCCGTGAATGATGACGATTTCTTGCAGAGCGCTGTTGAGCGAAGTCGTGCCCACATTTGGGTTACTATATTCATAGGTCAGTTTGTATACAGTTGTTGGAGTTAATGTTTCTAGATAATACCTCATGGCTCTCTTTTCAATCTGACTATCTTTCAGTTAACTGCTGAGTGAGACGTGTCGACAATGCTTGTCGTGAATCTGTCAAATCGATCTGACTGTGGTAGTCAGAATGCGACGAACAGGCTGGCTATGGTTATCGATGGAGCAATAAACCCCCTTAAATACGAGACTGGGCAGCAACCGAGACGCGAGCCTAAGCAGAGTCTTAGTTCGTTGGCACAACCAATATTCAGTCAGGGCACACTTGAACCCCTGGGATAGTTACCGAGAAAATCGGGTATGGTCCTGGCCGTGTGATACAATACGGAATCTAGTCCTCAAATCACAGAGGACCTACCTACCGTTGTGTGTTATGAGCCACAGACTACCCTGTTGCCTCACGAGAACAATCTGTAGAAGTGAGCTGGATGACAACGTTAGTATCGGTTCAGTCACATACGGTTCGGTCTATGGCTTCTCTCGGCTGACTTCGCCGCGGGTTTGTGTGTTGGCCCCGGGGGTGATGACTCGATATTGTCCCTTCGGAATTGGTCGATACAAATCGAAAGATATTGGCGCTTGGTGTGAAGCGTATTACGACCGTCATGACCGTAATCTTGACCAGAGAGGACGAGATATCTTGATCTTCGAAGCAAGATTGAGCCAACCGAAGCGCTGTGAATGGTGATAGGCTGGCACGATGCTAGAATTTCGCCCACTAGGAAGTCTTCCAATGCAGTGAGAGAAAGTCGCATCCGCCCTGTGGACCCATGTACACACCACCCAAGTGACAAAGGATTCCTAAGCTTCTTGTCAAGGGGTCGACAAAAACCAAAAAAGTCTCTACTCAAACAAAGGGTCGTCCAATGTATTGTTCGCCAGATGCAAACAGGCGCATAACGGTGGCATACATCTACTGCAATGACGCACCTTTCATTTTGAGTTGGCGAGTTCGCTCTCTAGTCGTGGATAACAACTTATTCTACTAGATAAGGCCAAAATCTCGAGCATGATCTTCTTTAAGAACAAGATTTGATCATCGCCATGTACCAATAGCATTTCCATGAAACAACGAACGTACCGGGAACCTCTGGGAAGGGTAAGCGAAGCCCGTTACCAATCGACAAAATTTTCGGGTCTAAGCCGCTACGGTACTCTCGTTGAAAGGTGGCAGTGGGAATGCCAAAAGGGCACACAATAATAGCGCCTCCATTAAGTTGTCCTAGAAGGAAGGGTCGGGAAATTTAGAGTGCTAGTTTTACTAAATGAGTACCTGAGCATATGCAGGTCTCCATACGCCGAATATGTTAAATTTTCTCATTCGGAACTCACCGCCCTTTATGGACCTACGGTCAATTCAAGCCTCGCGAGGGTGATGGACGGCGTAGGATGAGTGCTACGTCAGATTGAGACACTACCTGGCGACATTTTGACTATTGAAAATGTACTCTCACAGCAAAATCGAACGAAGAGAGACAGAAGCTGATGAGGATCATCAAGATGCATATACATTTCAAGCATGTGATGGCATGAAGGGTGTCACCACATGAACTGGGCATCTCGCTTTGAGTCAGCTGTCGCCTGTGGCTTATCCTTTGCCGGCCCGTTCCACAAATCATGCGGGTTGTGGTCAATGTTCGGTTTCATCAGTCGGCTCGCAAGGGCTTAGCAAATCTTGCAATCTAGGTTTCTTGAGGGTTCGTGAAAGGTTGATTTTCATTTGTTATCTGTTCCAAGCCGCCAATTCACATACGACAACACTAGTTGAGATACCACCGGACTGGCGCACCATCCCATAGTTCCCGTCTACCCGAAGGAAAAATACGTGATCGGACGCATGTAAGGAATATTTATGCACGGGATAGGCGGGAGCGGATAAGTCCATGGTGCTATCCAGACTGTCGGGACGGCTGTCGTACGAGCGAGGAGAGCAACGCAGTTTTCAAGGAAAAATAAGGGACAATTTGGGGAAAAGGTTCCCCGGCCCAGCGCCATGGTTCACAGTTAATAAGCTGCCGTCCTCTGCCGTCCTCTAAATCCTGATGGCTCCGTTAGGCCCTTTGCAGTGGGCCCGCAACTTTATAGAGTCTATATTACTTCTACAAAGATGATATTGAGCCGTTGTTGTATTTTGAAAGAGGAGGAGAGGGGTTTATGAACTTGAAGACGATCATCGGTGTTTTCCACGTTGAAACAACGGTCTTACACTTTGCCGACACGCATTTTGGGTGCTGCAGGACGAGCTCTGACGCTACTTATGTAGCTGAAGTGAAAAGTGAGCTAGCGGGACCTTAGTCTACGGGCCTACTTTAGTTACCTTGCCCTAAAACCTCGAGGCTGTCAGTGCGGCCCACGTTAAACCTTACAAATAACAAAGTTGGCAAGTACGGATATTAATGATGAAAACTCCGTTGTGGCTCCATGAGGAACTACTTGGCGAGTGAGCGCTTTGATTGACTGGTCGAGGATGGCTACTGGCTGACTCAATGTATCGAAAACTGGGTCTTGCTGCTAAAACGTGCTAATCCACTTTTCTTCAAGGGGCATCCACGAACAATTTGTTCCTGCGATCTATCTCCATAACAGGTTTCTCTTACAGGGTCACATGGACCACACGCACATGCACTTTAGTTTGGTTGTGGAAGAGCGCCATTATCGACCCATACTCTCATCAACAAGGAACAATACTGCCATATATACATCAACAGCTTGCAGGCGTGTCTTTCTTTGTTGGAAATCAGTCTGCTGTCCTATTCGACCAACCGTTTCCCTTGCCTATCGAAAGGTTATAAATTTTTCTCACTACGTCTGCCTGCAAGTTACGAATGATCATGCAGGGATCTCGGGAAGGCCCCGCTTGGCTTATTAGCAATCATGCGGCCTGCCTAATCCAGTATGTTTTCGATTCTTTAGCAGGATAGTCCCATAGAGTCTACTGTGTGATATTTAAGTCTTCGGCATTACCTTCCTTTCAACGAAAGTGTGCCACTCACGCGCTGTCGGCTTCAAACCATCCACAATCCACGAATATGTGTTGACATACCGAATGGATTACCATTGTCTCGCCTACTAGATATATCGACTTCATTCGATCTATCACTGACCCATATACGGAGTACATGCGGCATTGGCGTGATTCGAGTCACCGGAGTGTTCGACTGACCTACTTGGCGCATGAAAATCCTCCAGGGCCCCACGTACTACGTACATTAGCAATACATTTGAATACAGGGATGCGCTACAACTCTTTCGTGAAACGCATTTCATTATTCAACTGAAGTCACACGCTATACGGTGACGAATCACGCATTTGAAATTTCAAGTCCGCCACCGGCTACGTACTTTTAGACCAGCCAGACTTGGGTTCTGGATTGAGATATCATCACTGCGAGGCAGAGGTCGACAAGTCACGGCGTCTGTCATTAAGGTATGATTGCACTATCCGCTGTCGAAGATTTCCTCCAAGGATCGTGTCAAGGTTTCATACCACGTTTTCTGGATTGCCTGTTTTTAAGATTACGAATTATCCTTCGTTAGGTGATGCTTTAAGTTACTGTACTAACATTGGACTAGCGAGAGCTAATATTAGCCCGAAGAAGTAAAATCACTGTGGTTTGACTTGGCTCCATGGTCGACCGACTGCATTATCACTGCCAACTAATTACGAAGTACCCATTTGAGCATCGTACAGGAATTCAATGACTTTTCTTAGGTACTGTGTCGGATAGTTTCATAGCGGCGAACTGTTGCTGCCACGTCACTCTCCAGTATGAGTCCGTCAACTTTATGAAGTCTAGTAGGCTAGTGATTCTGGACTCAGTATTAAGAGATTGGCTTGCATGGCATATGATCGACTGGACAAGGATGTCCCAAATTCAACCCTGCGTGTTGGTTGAAATCTCGCCTACATGATGCTATTCCAGACCAACCTTGTTACTGTATTTTCTTTTTTTTTTTTCTTTCTCTCTTCTTCTTACTACTGTAGTACGATCTTGGTGCAGGCTCTGCGGAGCTAATGACTAGACGGCATATGCACAACACCCAAGGGTGCCAGCAAATGAGATCAGGCTGTAAGTGCTGCAGGTGTCGATGAACACCATATAGTTGCATCTGCCGTACCGCTAGTGTGACTGTCAGGCAGCATGTACTTTGCTTAGCACGTAGTATGGTATGCACATTTGTCTGGTTCAGGAAGTCAGGAAACACTAGATTTAGCGCGTAGCTATTAGGTATTGCATATACATGGTAACATTGAAATATACTAGACGCGAAAGAAGAACATATCTTCGATATATCTTGTAGACGCTAATGGAGAACTTTTATTACACGAAACGCGGGAAGATTATCAAGGCGAATGATACAGCGCAATATGAAATAGAGAACATCTACCATCATACTCTCTGGCATAACTATCGCTCTACTATGATACAAGGCTACAGGCCCGTCGGAAGATTGTCAGGAGAGACTCGGTCTAATAGCTAGTGGGGCTTCCCGATCCCGTCATTACCGTTTCTTATCCGTCGTTGGACCGTTGGATAAGCACGAATTACTGGGGGAGAGGACATGAAGTCAAGTTGCCCTTGGTTTCTTGAGAATATAATCAAGCCCTGTATATTGACACATAGCAGAGAAACGAGAGATATCCTCTTCTGAAATGATATGTTGAGCGTATATGAATGGTTGTTGTGACCAGGGTCTCAGAATCGGACCAATTAGCGTCGAAGTGGCTGGGGCGGTGAAGATGCGGGCGTGTGACCCATCACGTGCTGGTGCTACGATTGGACGGTGGCTATCGTCATTGGAGATGGCTTCACAGCCTGCTTTCCAACCTCTCTTATCTCAGCCTCGATATGCATACGCTGCTTTACCACCATTGATTCTGAAAGCATAAGCTTGAAGGCTCGTCTGGCTTTTTGAATATACCTTACGATATCCTCATTCCATAGCCAACCCATCGCAAGACAAGAGTCTAAGCCAGGCGTCCTCAGCGCCTTATCTCAACCTCAACCGCACCTCTCGGAGCTTCGCAGCCATGAAGCTCCTCTCCGCTCTCCTCCTTTCCTCTGCACCCCTCCAAATCTGGGCTGCATCTCTACCGCTGTTTGGACAGTCTCCCATCAAGAGCTTGGAGGAAACCTTCCCCGTTGCTGGTGAAAATCCTCTTGAATACTGTGCAAACCCCAAAAATGACATCCTCGAGATCATTTCGGTTAACTTGACTCCTAACCCTCCAATTCCGTATGTATCCCCACCAAATTCTAGTGCTGTCATGGTAATCTTATAAACGTTTTGCTGATATACATGGTACTCCATAGTGGCGAAATCCTCACCATCGAAGCAGAAGGCATATTCCACGAAGCCGTTGAGCAGGGATCCAAGATCCATCTCCAAGTCAAATATGGCTTGATCCGATTAGTGAACGTAGAAGCCGATCTGTGTGACGAGATCGAGGGCAATACGGATCTTACCTGCCCTCTGGAGGGACACAAAAAGTTTGCCAAGGAAGTTGAGATCCCTAAGGAGGTTCCTCCTGTAAGTTTTACTTCAACTTTACTTGAATATTGAATGGCTTTGATTAATTTGTGATATAGGGCAAATACACTGTTCTCGCCGACGTTTATACTGAGGATAAGGTCCGCATTACCTGCCTTCAGGCCCACGATATCATCTTCCATTAAGCTGTAATTATGTGTCCATGTTGATGTGAATCTTCCTACGATTGATTATACGCCCGTGCCTTGTCAATATGCTACAACCCTCAAGCCTGCTTTCCCTGCTACACGCTCCAATTTGACATTTTTGCTCTCTATGACTCCCTGTCTGTTTGATTGTTTCCCTGATCGACTCGTCTCTTTCTATACACAGCGTTCTGTTCATGGCCGCTTTTGCCTTACTGATAGTTGTGTCGCCTAGACTCATTTTGGCGGGTTTTGTTTCTACTTCTCTCTTTGGCTTGCTCATGCTGTATCCTGGCACTAGTCCTATATATTTGAGATGCCGTTTTGTTTTCTCGGTGAGATAATATCAAGTTTGCTCACGATGCTTTGCCTCTAGTCCTAACGTAACACCTGTATCGTGTGAAATGCTCGTTGTATTATGAAATCCACGTTCGATTGCTAATAACTAGGCACGTAGCAGATCTTGCTTTAGGCTATGGAATGTAATATGTAATCATAGAACTGTGATATAGTCATAAGGCCTCGGAGGGATACTCGTCTTACTGACAAGAAGAAAAATTGCCCGTTCATGTTTCATATATTTGCTTCGATCAGATCTATATGTCCAAATGGAGAAAGAAAGAGACGGAATACAATAACGCCGATAACATCATAAACATAGTGTAGTAGTCGCAATCAAAAAGAGAAACCTGGAGCCACAATAGCTCGACACAATCCGGCAATCCATCTACTCTCCAAACAACCTCCGCACCCGTCGCAACACACTGTCTTTCTCAGGGTCATACGGATGATCCTTACTAGGAATCTCGAGCACAGCCGGAAACGCATCCGTGAACGAATCGACGGATAGTCTGATCCGTTCTGCAATCTGCTCAAAACAAATCAACAATCAGATTGCACCGTAGCTTATGAAGTGGAAGGGTATATGAGGAGGACGTACATGTTGATTGATCAATAACACGCCAATATCTTTCCTTTCCTGTGTGAAGTTATGGAATGCCTTTTCGATTGCTGAGGTTTCGGTTTTGGAGTCCACGACGAGGAAGTTTCGTTGTGAGTCGGGGGGTTCGGTGACATGCTTTATTGAACGTCAGTATGCTGATTAGGTCTTTTGTAGGGCTAAGAAAGAAGTTCAAGGTGGTTCTGGTTGTTTGGGAGTTCTTACGCCGATGCCCGCGAGAAGAAGACCGGTGACGGAGCTGCGAGGTTCGCAAGAATTGTCGTCAGTAAAGCGCTGGCAATGGAAGCTCGGGATAGATTGATAAAGAACTCACTCTTCATCTCCGATCACGGCGAGAAATTGGCGGTCCTATTTCGTATTTCGATCAGTACAAGTTCACTGGACTCTTGCGGAGAGAATGAACGTATGGGTTGCGGTACCTTGAAGGCAGCAGCAGCAGCCATAGCTGACAATTTCTGCGTATTATCCAGGGAAAGCCCTTCCGTATAAGTTAATCGGTATTTTTCGGTTGTAGGTTCAAGTAAATATGTGTCTCAATCCTTGCGCATTTGAGTTGTCCCCTCAAGGAGCGAGCGTTCTTATCGATCTCCAAGTGTTCGGCAGCTTGAAGCTACGGAACTTGGAAGCAAGGTCCCCGCGAAACACGGCGCGCTAAGCCGCTTTCGGTAGCTTGTTAACAAAGGTTCGTCTCTTGTTTACGGCGCAAATTCAAGCATGATTTATCATTAATTTTTCTCCCTGGTCATCACCTTTCCAACCCGTCGAAAGAGTTCGCAAGTCAAGGGCCGATAAGCTCTTGCATCCTTTTATTTACCCATGCAGAACACCGAATAGTCTCCAGAGCTATCTTTTTCTGCTGACTTCCATCATGCCTCGACTCGTGCGCCGCCAGCCGCTTTCTGAGCGTCTGGCCAACTTCTTCAACCCTTGGGACTTTTTGCTATGGATTTCAGAGGAGATTGAATCTAGCGATTGGGCTCAGCTAGAGAAGGATTGGGCACAACCTTTGGGATTTGGGCTCAATTTTGTTTTCTTGATTGCTCGAGCAAACGTTGCTACAGGGACGAGTCGGGCTGATTACGACATATTTGGAGATGATCGAAGCAGATTGTCTGTATTAAGCTGGGCCGTGAGTTATACATTTGATAGGAAGTTTGATGGGGAGCGCGCTTGCTAACTCTTATTCTTTGAATATAGGCTACTTTCATTGTCCATACCCTTACATTGTTCTCTTCAGCGAACGCTTTCTACACATTCTGGCGGAAACGTCGATATCGTCTTTTTGAAGCTTCGATCGATAGGACGCTAGCCACACCATCAGCACAACGAGTCAAAGTGTCGTCGAATCCTATGTCCACCTCTCCAATCAATTACATTCGGAATATACTGGCCGGCGAGACTGCCGAGTCGCGACGACACCCAGATCCCAAACGAGATGTCTGGGAGATTGCTGTCTGGGATCCGTTTCCATTATCACTACGTCTATTTTGCTCGTTCAGTCCAGGTCATGTTCTTGTCTACTGGCTGTTCTTGCCGACACTCCCAACCGATCCCCGACCAAGCGTCACGATCTTTACTACCATTGTCCTTGCCATCCTGCTTACCGTGCAGATGTCATTCCTTTCATCTTCATTCTCTCAGCAGTCCAAGGATCTAGCGGTGGTACATAAAGAAGTCATGCATGAATATGACACTAAATTTGTTCATCCTCGAACTCAGCCACTTATGCGAGATGTAGGAGTCCAATTTTCCGAAGAGCACGTTAAAAATGCCGGCTCGGATGAAAGATACAACCAAGTCGAACTTTGGACACCTACACACATCATAAATCGGGGCTTCAAAACGAGTCCGAACCCCAACTACCTTGCCCATGTTGATCCCGAGTCAACTGGCAGACAGGTGTCGCCTTCTCGTCGACAGTCGTTCATGCCAACTAATTCACAGGCCGGTGTTCAACTCCAAACACCTAGCCATCTACGAGACAGCTCGCCGGTAGTTCAGAACCAGTTATCTAATATCCGCCAGCCACAATTCAGACCACCAACGACATCCACTGGCACGGGCGACGGCGGTAGCCTTGGTGTATACTCTCATGCCAACTCACCGTTTCGAAAGTCAATGTCTACGAACTTCATCGAGGAAAGACAAAGATCTACTCCTAGTTTCAATGATAGACTTGCTGCATTGACGTCTGCGAAGAGAGCATCGAGTCCATTGAAACGTACCAACACGCCTGGAGGAGTCAGCGCATCATCCGTTGCACAACCACGGTGGGGGCATTTGAATGATACTCACCGTCGTGAAAGTGGGCGGTTCTAGTTGCACGTCGGATTGACTTGAGCTAGTACTCAGATTGTGCACCTAGTCGTGATGAATCATTTTCTAAATTCTTAGCTTATGAGCACCCCCATGACCCTACTGCATATAGTATATCAACAATAAATTGCATACGAGACACTCCAATTGGTGCGATACATCAAAGGCCATAGCGAACGTCACGGTAAATCTGTTAACATTCTGCGATAATGATATGTATCAGCGCGGACTCTAGCCCTAATCTGAAATTCCGGCACCAACCCACCATGATCGAATCACGCCGGTCGATGCACTTCTCCAGTGCTTTACTGCACACATAGATATGAGAAATCGTCACATACACACGGAGAACACGTCGTGCGTGATTCCAGCAATGGCAGATCGCTCCTTCCTCATCCCAAGTCGATCATGTGTTGATCGAGCGTGAGGTAGGAGGTGCCTTGCTCAATCATTCTTGCTCGAGGCAAGACACATCGCTGGTATCCTGCACTTGCAACTTGTACGTTAAGCCTAATTCCCGAGAGCTACCGGCCTTTCTCACGTGTCTGGGTTTAAATGTCCTGGGGGAGGCTGGCATTCCACACGTTCTCTTCCCCAAGACGCAACATTCCTTACCACGATCTGGCCAATTACAGCCCGCTGGCCATCGTTATAGCGACATTATATCCTTACCAAGAGAACCTGGAATTTACAATGGCGGCGTGTTCTGATTCGCGACGAATGCTCGCCTCCTCATTTTTCCCCATTCGCTGGACGCCGGTCCCTGTGACTGTCTCGCCAGATGTCATATCGTCATCCCCATCATGCAACAATCCCCGAACAGATCGACATTTTTCCCATCCAAAATTATACGCTACAACCAGAAATCCGTTCACATCAGCATGGTATACCATTAAGAATCCGTTTGTTCGATCGCGCCAAGCAGGTCATATCAGGGATTTGGAGCGGCTTGCAGAAACCCATTATTCATATCCAAACACATATTCTCAGGACTCGTTCTATCCTCATATGATATCTGCAGACTCGAGTTTTTCAGTCAATACAGTCAACGAAAGCGATGAATCGCCGGTATTGATGCCAGGTGCCCTTTGCAGTCACTATCACGGAAGCAATGTGGAAGGAACTATTAGCTCAGCCATCGCTATGGAGCCCTTACAAAATAGTCGAATTGAGCCTAAGAAGTCGTTTGATCGAGATTGGAAGGAGATAAGACAGCGCTTGGAGCGCAAGATCGCCGCTGCTGCTGCCCAAGCGATCTCTGGAAGACCCGGTGGAGCGGACAGTCGCAGCAGGCACAGATGGGCTACACCTCCGAAACAGAAAGAGCGATTCTATCAGGTCAAGAACGAGGACAAACTAACTACAAGAGGCGCTAATCCGAGAACTGGTGTGGTCAGCCCGAGTAACCGTACTGATAGCTCGAACGAAGATTATGTTTCCCGTCCGCGAGTCAGTCAGATATGGAAAGTGAACGGGGACCAGTGGATGAGTGTTGATGTAGCTCAGACACCATCACCGCAATCATCGCCTTTGAGCTACACGCTGGCCAAGACTGTTTCGTGTGCCGGCTCAGGATCAACGGACCTCTCTTCATCGGATGACTGGGAAGATAGATTTGTGGTGCATATGCCGTCTGCCAACGACCCCAATCCGCCCTCTATGACGGCCGAACAGATCAGATTGTATCAGGAGAAGATGGGGAAATTATACAGACCATGTTTTTCCAGACACGAGATGGATGCATCTAAACCATCATCTGGCTCTCCGGAGCCTAGACTCACACAGCAAGCAAAGAAAATGAGTTCAATCCCGGTTCTGCAAAGAGGTACCACCCCGAATTCTGTATCTACCGACAGCAGCCAGTCCATCTCGCCTCCGTTGGATGAACCGCGCCAATACTTCAGTCCCGATGAAGTCGGACGAGCTCGAGTCAGCCCGGTTACCGATAACGCTAAACTAAAACAGAAGGAACTATTCAAGAAGTTGAGAGAGGAGTGTTTCATGGGCTGCATGGATGTGGACCAGGCAGCTGCTAAGAATCCTGATGAGATCTTATTGTTCCCAAATTCTGACGATGAGAACGATTCACAAGTATCATCCGTTGCCAGATCGGATGAAGAAAGTGACAAAGTCAAGTCCTCCAATATGTCGCGCACATTGCAGACATCAAAGTTACCCCAAACCTCCGATCACACTCTTGCTAGAGCAGCTCAAAAGGTCCTTGGCAAACCTCAGCCTGCAACGCCTTCAGTATTGGCATTGACGTCGACACAGCCGACGAAAATACCGAAACCTTGGAGTGCATCTCCAACTACTGGTCAGCATACAACGAAAGAAGATGATGGTACTATCTTTGCGTCTTCTTTCACCGGTGCTGGAACCAGCAAGACAGGATTGCAACGATCCTGGACTCGTCCAGTGAAGGGAACGTCTCGACCTCCTGGGTTCAACAACGATGATAATCGGAGGACTCCAGAAAATGATTTATTCTTTGACAGCTCTTCGCCTGGGTCTAGTCATGGAACAAGCCATAGTTCATCGGAATCATCGAAATCAGTCTCATCAAACCTCTCAAGTAAAATGCCAGAAGACAGCAACATCTCTACATCCCAAAGCAATAATCGTGTGACACCAAGCCCCAACGATAACTTCAAGAACAATCCTCCCCGGCTCCATAAATATTTCTCTCCTACGGTAGCAGATTTAGAAACACCAAAGACACCACATGTTGCTGAATTGGATGGATTTCAAGTACCCCAACAACTACCAAGCCCACCCCTGAGCTGTTCGCCTTCCCCTCCTCCAGCGAAACCTAAGGCAGAGACTGTTGCAAGCAACGAAAAGCCTCGCAAAATAGAGAAAAGGGATACTCACACTATTCGAATGGAAATCCGAATGAAAGCTGAACAGGCAAGACAAGGTGCTGCCGCCGCCAAATCTGCTTCTGAGCGATTGGCGGCTGCTCGACAACATGCTGAGCGGCTGGCTGAAGCACGAGCTGCTTACGATAAGGCCAAGCTGCGGAATACTGCTAAGCCGACGAAAGAGCCTATGGATGAGTTGAGGCAGCAGAAGCTCAACACTGAAAGAATCAATGAGGCGAGAAAAGCTTATAAGGCGGCCAGGGCAAGAGAGGAGGCTGAAAAACAGGCAGAGAGGGACGCAGAGAGACAAGCAGAGAGACAAGCAGAGAGACAAGCAGAAATCCGTCGAAAAGAAGCCAAGATGAACTCCAAGCCTATTCCTTTTTCCTCTAGTGCAAAGACCGAGCCTGCTGGATCCTCTAATGAAGCAAAGCCGACCCGGAAAACTCGGAAATCAGCGGTATGGCGACAATCGATCCCCGAAAAGAAGAGCACATGCGAAGACGTCGGCTCTAGAGATGTCGATGAACTCGAAACCCCAATCAATGCTCCAATCGATCCTTACCTCACCGATACTGCCTTGAGCTTCGGCGTATTTTACTTATCATTCACCAAATTCCACGCCTTCCTCCGCGGCCACAATGTCTACTCCCAGATCTTGTTGTACTGCGAAAATCTCTTCCAAATGGCTTCCCATTGCTTCAAAGTCTGCAAACGCCTCGCTGGAGTATGGCTTGAATACAACCAGTACGGCTCCCTTCCACAAGCCTGCGTCGACGAGTTCGGTGAACTTGCCGCAGATATAGGACAAGCCCTGATCAATTTTGCGATTTTGTGTTTTGTGTTTGTCGTCATGGTCAAGACGGCAGGGTATATTGTGATTATGACGAATTGGATGGCGTGGTTTTGTCGGCCTGTTGGATGGATTTTTGGGAATTTGTTGAGTGCTGTTATGTAGTGATTGCATATTATCCGTTGTATTAAATAATGAATGGAGAGGTTTGAGCATGGGGTTAGATGAGGATAGAGTTGGGTTGTGAGTCTGGGTGACCTGAATATCCTTCGGGGGGGGGGGGGGGGGGTGTTTTGTTTTTGTTTTTTTGTGGTTTTTGGTCTTTGTTGTTTGTTATCCATGTATGTATATGTAGTCTTATGCTAGTGGTCTCTCTTGCCATTTTTAATAACGCGTGCATCCTCGGTTCTAGGGCAGTATGGAAATACAGAATCGATCATTAAATCCTACTACGTCGCAAATAATCAGCATTAGGGCTAACGTCCATAACCCTAAAATGTATCGTTTTGATTGAAATCTATAATAGGGGGGGGGGTTATGTTTTGAACGCAAGTCAGTCGCCCAATTGACGATCCATTAGAAGAATAGAAAGAGCGAAAAAAACAATGTCTTAATTAGATTGGTATCTCTTCTCTCCTCAAGATGTAGAAAGTAAAGTTCTACAGTCGGTTAAATCACAATTAACTACTCTCTTTCCCCCCCTCCTCTGCCTCGCCCCTTATCCTTCGCTTCCTCTCCTGCCACCCACCACAGGTTTCCTGTGAGGGATGGATAAATAGTCTATATGAGAATGATGCATGTTGAATGGTATTAAATGTTGAATTTCATCACGTCGTTCGTTTCTTGCTTGCTTGGTTTTGTCGTGAAATAAGTCATTAGCTTTTTTTGGGGCCGTTGCCCACCCTGTTGAAAAAAAATTTCCGGAACGGAAATTGAAAAGAATTGGTTGAAATTGAAGGAAAATAAACGCCGTTGAGAGTGTCCCTTTTCCTCTCCGATGCTCCTTATGAATCAATAATGGTGTTGAATGGGTTTTGAATGTGATGTTATGGTGGTTGGTGGTGTCTATAGAGTTTGAGTGAGTTGGATTAGTTGGTGGAGGTGCCGTCAGCGACTTCTGGAGCAGTGCCAGGTACTTCAGTTTCAAAGTCCTTGATGACGAGGCCGTCGAAGAGGCGGAAGATATCGTCGTTTTTGTGGAAGTCATTATTCACTATCAAATAATGGTTAGCTATGCAATATGGAAGAGATTTGGTTTCGATTTGACCTACCGATATTGAGAATGTACCACTCATCCATAACCCGCTGCAGAAGTTTCCGACTAGGGCTATCTGCAGGATGACACTTTGCCCAATCATCACCCAACTGATACGCCTCGTCCTTCCAGGCCATGAAGCTCACGCTCTCGACAATAGTAGGCTGAATGATCTCCTTGGAGGCAAAGATACCCCATGTAACGGCGTTGGGCCCCTCATCGCTTCGCGCTCTTAGTTCGCCGGTCTTGTTGATGCAGTAGTATGTGAGATCGGGGTTCTTCTCGATTCGCCGGAGAAGTTCTTCTACGTGCTCGGGTGGAACGAGGAGTTCGAGGTATGCCTTTTGATAGACGAAGCCGTTGCGAGGACCCCAGCCGTGGACTGGGTCAGTAGATTTGACGCCGTTGACTGCGGGTTGAGAGTTGATTGTGAGGAAACCGCGCTTATTCAAGTCGAGGAGTTCGTTCTGAATATCACTGGTCTCGAGAGTGACGGAAGAATCGCTCCATGGCAGTCTCTCCAGTTTGCCATTCAAGTAGCGCAAGAAGATGTCAGAGAGGTCTTTAATAGACTTGGGTGCACCCCAAAGCTTGATGTTTTGTTCGTTTGTGCCTTTGAGTCTCACGCCGTAAGCGTTCAACTCGCCAAAGGCAGGAGAACGAGCGTCGGTCCAACGTCCGTTGGGGTATTCGTCCCAATCGGCTGTGCGAGCAATGTAGGAGGCGTTTCTGTTTCGCCAGAAGATCGGACGAACATCTTCGCTGCGTCGGCGGAGACCAAGAGATCGTCGCCATGGCAGAGGTTTTTGGAGGGGAGCTTCTTCGGAGGGTAGGAGTCTGAGTTCTTCCAGAATTAGACGGGTGGCTTGTGCGAGGTTCATGGTGTAACTGAAGAGATCTATGTTAGCTTGGTATCAACCTGAGATAAATCAAGGGATCTTACAAGTGAAGGTGATGTATATGACCAGATGCCAATAGTTTACGGCACATTTCGGCCACTAACTTGGTACCAACTTCTCGAACTTTGGCGTCATCGGCTTTGACTGGTTCAAGCTTCTCGAGCCAGTCTGGTGGAATGCGGATCTTTGTCCAATTCGAACGACGCATGAATGCATCATATGTCGAAATGGGCATGATGCCAGGGACAATAGCCGCATTGATCCCCTTTGCGCGACACTTCTCCACCCAGTTCAAAAAGTTGTCCACATCATAAAACATCTGTGTGACGATGAAGGTACTTCCGGCATCCACCTTTTCCTTCAAGTGGTCAATCAATTGGTCAACATCGGGATTGTCATCAGCACCCTCCGGGTATCCGCCAACACCAATATCGAAATGGTTTCCATATTTCTCCCGAATGTATTTGACCAAGTCCTTGGCGTATCGAAAGCCTCCCTCTGCAGCCTCCCACTTTTCCTGTTCACGAGGCGGGTCTCCGCGTAGGGCAAGGATGTTTGTGCAACCGGCGTTATAGGCAGCTTCGAGGGCGGCGTCCACTCGTTCGCGAGGCATATCGGTACAGGTCAAGTGCATGCAGGTTTCTAAGCCAAAGACTGTCTGCGCAATTCGGACCATTTCACAGGTCAGTTCGGATCGGCTACCGCCGGCGCCCCAGGTGACATCGATGAAAGCTGGGCCCAGATCATGCATGCGGTCCATACGGTCGTATAAGTTCTGGACACCTTGTGCGGTCTTGGGGGGGAAGTATTCGAAGGAGATTCCAGGTCGGCCGGTGGCCGCCTGTTCTTGGAGCTTTTGGCCGACGTGCATGTTGCTATATTTTCGACAGAAACTGTCTGATTTCTTTCAAATCGCTCCTCAATAGATTGTAGCTTTGGGGGAATAAGGTCCGTAATTCAATTACAAAATTGAGCTGATCAAGAACCGAAGCTCAATCCCGGACTTGGTTAGCACCAAGTGGCACAAGTATGAAATGGACAACAAAGAAATAGTCTTGAAAATGACAGACAGAGAGAATGGAAGGAAAGATAGAAAAAAGAAGAGAGGACTCCCGGGAGAGAGAAACGAGAGTACACAAAACCCGAGAAGTTATGAGGGAGTGTTATACCGATGGGATGCTCTTCATAAAAAACGACTGCTAAACCCGTTATCGGAGTCCGGAGAAATGACGCTAACTCGGATTTGGAAGTCCCCGCCAATCACTGAGAATCGTTAGAAGAGACAATTCTTCTTGTAAGGAGATTATAAAAGCCAGAAAAGAGCTAAAGATTGCAGAGTATCTTTAGCAGATATGTCAAATTGATCCTACATGAGTATTTTCTTGCAATGGAGTGTAGGAAGTGAGAAATGAGGAAATCCTCACATTCTATACTCGGTCAGCGACGGAGGGGTGGATGATCGGCCAATCAGAGCTTGTACGATGTACAGCATTTGATTGGCTGTTCCCGATAAGAGCGGGTATACCATACGCCCCTCCTTGCAATTTTTATCAATCAGCACTAACAGGCTAACAGTTTTACTCTGTGATACTCGCTGCACCTTAGTCACCACGCAGGACGACACCCTGACAATTCCACACTATTCCTGCGCTCGTGACTCTTGCATCTCAGCTTTGATCCTTACCGCTACAAGCGATTCGCTCTTATAAACCCGAGATCCTCAAACATGGCTACCCCTCAATCCGCTGATCAGGACTACAAGACCAATCTCCTTTCGCTGCTCATAGCCAACAATGCGCTTGCATTTGGAACTTTCACATTGAAGTCCGGTCGCGAGTCGCCGTACTTTTTGACCTCGAGTCGTCTCTATACCGCCCCTCTGTTGCGCCAGGTTTCAGCCGCGTTCGCAAATACTATCTCTTCCCCGCCTTTTGTGAATATAGCTGCCGACGGCGCTATCACCCCGAACTTCGACATTGTTTTTGGGTATGTACCATATCATTTGGATAATGTATGCGCCAGTTGCCTGACGTAATTGATAGTCCCGCCTACAAAGGAATCCCAGAATGCGTTGGTGTCGTCAACGAACTCGCTACCCGGGACGCGCTTGCCGGCACAAAGACATGGGATAACATCAGCTACTCCTTCAACCGTAAAGAAACCAAAGACCACGGTGAGGGCGGTAATATCGTCGGAGCGCCCCTCAAGGGCAAGCGCGTTTTGATCGTTGACGACGTCATCACCGCTGGTACCGCGCTCCGTGAAGCTGTTGGAATCATTCAGAAGGAAGGTGGAGTCGTTGCTGGTGTTGTTTTGCTGTTTGATCGCCAGGAAAGAGTCAGTGATACCGAACAGAAGAGCGCTATTGGAGCCGCGGAGAGGGATCTTGGAGGAGATATTCCCATCCGTGCGGTGTTGGTGCTCCAGGATTTGATTGATAAGCTTGGAGATAAGATCGGCCAGGAGGAAGTGCGCAGGTTGGAAGAGTACCGAAACAAATACAAGGCCCAGTAGAAAGCTGCCATTGTGGACAAGATGGGTATATTTAACGACTTATGCTAAAATGGCTGGGGGGATACTGTGGGATAAAATATAAACCAGCTTGAAGCGTATATAAATAGCGCAGCACGATAGACATTTCCTGTGTAAATAGTTTGTACAATAAGAGACCATATTTAAATATCCGCTTTCAGTCTTTCCGGTTATCTGCGTAATGTGTATATATTTTTAACACCCTAAGTAGCTTGGTTTATGAAAATAATTATTAGCATTTTCTTTCAACGACCTTAGCTCTAATATTATCTCTTCATCGGATTCTTAGCACACCCGGTCTCTACTCCTTTCAAGAATGACGCGTTATGTTTCAAGCTCAACCTAGAACCATGATTAACAACGGCAGCCCGATTTATATTAGCCAGGTACCAATCCAAGCGTGAGGGACTGGTACAAGGATCTCCTTCTATCCTAGCAAATGAGATATTACTAAGCCTACGTCCCCTTCTCCTCGGACCTTGCTCGAGTCAAGTGATTAGCAAGAAGCTACTTGCTTGACGCAAGGCGAATCTGATATAGGGACAAGGTGCGATATATGCAATTCCAGAGCCAATCATAATCTCGGATTCTGGACCCTTGATCGTCACAGTGGATCTTTAAGTTCTTTGTTAGCGGGTCAGTGGATCAGATCATCAACAGATTGCCAATGTTACTTGAAATTTCTGTATGCTAGACTTATATAGGTTAGACCAATCTACTGTCAATCGATGGAGTGGGTCTTTTGTCCTTATCCCGACCTCCACTCTCTCTGTGTCCGATTTGAATGGGGTACGGTACATAGGTCTGATAAAAATACGGAGTGAGCGTGCAGGCTTAGCAAGAACTGAAACATATAATGTCATTAAAACACCTCCAATGTGATATGTGGCGCATTAGATATCGAAGCGCACCGTACAACATCCATCGATCAGTGGCTAGGTAGGCAAGGTTCGCAGATCGATATGCCGGTGCCTGGCTAGAACCCAAGACCACATCTTGACTCGGGGCTCACTTCTCGTATGCAAGGAGAAGGGGCTCCTATTGATCGTGTCTCAGAAGTTTTGACTCTGTTAAATCAACGGCATGCCGAAATCCCGTGTTTGCCTGTTCCGCTTGAGTTTTACAGATTTACGAAGTTGACAAGCGGTCCAATGCTCTTTCGACGCGTTATCGGTGCTGGTATCACATACTTTCGTGATATATGCTGAATAATTCGGATATCTTAAAGGGTTTATGGTTCGGAGAAAGGCTGGTTTAAAACTTGGCTTTTCCAGTTTCACCCTATAGCATGTTGTTCTTGGACGTCCGGATATAATCAAAGTCTGCACTTTTGCCACCTGTGGAACGGACATAAAGCACCCGCGTCTCCATTGCAGAAACGTATTTGAAGAAGATAGCCCACTTACTGGTTCTTGATAACACAGATCATAAAATATCCATGGATGTCTTGGATGCCTCAAACTCGGATTTTTGTACGCGCACTATCTTTCGGTTGCTTCTTCTTCTTCCTCTTCTTTGACGGTAAAAATCTATATAGATTCGGAGTTCTAGGTCTTAGATACCTCGTGTCGCCGAAGACTAAAGCTAATGAGGGATTAATTATTGTACCTTCAACAAGAAGTCCAAGAAATCCCCAGTGCCCCTCTAAGAGATGAAATCATCCCTGGTAGATCATCCACTAGCCGTGTCCAGCTGCTAACCAAGGCACCTAGAACAGGTAACTAGCCCTAAGTTGCATCCCTTTGCAGCACAACATACATCTTTTCCAATCAGAATCGCAATCTCTCTAAAGCTGCACAATCATATTTCCGACACTACGTAGTCGTTATCTAAAGCCATGATTTCTCGCGAAGACGCGCCGTAACCCTGTTGCAGGGGCAAATAGGAAATAAGTGAAAAATGGACAAACGTAGAAACACTTTACTACTTCTCACAACCGCCTAGACAGGGAGACATTCCAGTCCTTTCATTTGAAATAGGAAATCAACCTTCTATACACTGGTTTTGGCTTCACACCTTTCAAAGGGCTTTGATATTATCCTTCCGACCTTGTACAGAGACCTTCTCGGATCTTTTCCTCGCAGCACCACGCTGTCGTTGTGGAGAAATCCCTGCAGGCAGAAGCTCATGGTTTATGGTCCTCCTCTCAGCTTTACCGAGTTTGATTGATCCTTTCATGGGTTAGGCCTCCCTGTCAAGTGGTGTATATCCCCATCCTCATGTAGGCTCATTAGACTTTGGCCTGATAATACGGACAATTCTCACTTTTCTACACCGGTTCTTGTCAATATTTTTGATACCTTTGATTGTTCATATTGAGGGAGGACATTTGACTACTAGTTATTTTCGTCCTGAGCATACAGTCTATCTTTACATATGTGAGCACCCGAGTCTCGCAAAAGCTTGCTTTGTGTTGTCATTCCACTGACCTTGAACAGAATAGTTGTTATACAGTATCTCTGAAGAACTACCTACTCATGCGCCATCTATAAACTGTCGTCACCCCATCACCACCACCATAATGTGGGCCACAGCAGGCCTCCTGCTCGCTCTCTTGGCCACTACAACCAGAGCATGGCCCTACGATGCAGATCTCATACACTACAATCTCAACGAGAACAAGACCGCAAACACACCTGCAGATTACTGGGGCACATGGTCAAACCACGAATACTTCCCGTCTCCTGACAACTGGCGTGTTCCGATTTATTCGTTGTTCCTTGATCGATTTGTCAACGGAGACCCGACAAATGATAATATCAATGGCACATACTATGAGCATGATCTGGATTCGACCCAGATGAGGCATGGAGGTGATGTGGTTGGATTGATTGATACCTTGGATTATCTACAGGGGATGGGGATTAAGGTGCGTTCTTAACTGCCTGCTAGGTCATTGAGGATGTGCCTTTCTGATTTCTCTTGAATAGGCTATATACCTCGCTGGAACAGCACTCATGAATCAGCCATGGGGCTTTGACGGTTACTCAGCTCTTGATACTACACTGCTGGACCAGCATTATGGCGATATCGCTACTTGGAGATCAGCCATCACGGAGATCCATAATAGGGGCATGTATGTCATTTTTGACAATACTCTCGCAACGTAAGTCAAAAATCCTATTGTCGGGAAACATGCAAATAACCTGACTGTGGATAGCATGGGCGACCTCCTCGGATTCGAAGGCTACCTCAACACAACCGCTCCATTCATCCACCAGGAACACAAAGTCCAATATAAAAGTTCCCGGCAATATGTGGACTTTCACTTCGGAAACGACTACAACACTACGTGCGAATATCCGCGATTCTACAATGAGACCGGTTACCCTGTGGATAGCTACGTGTACGACGACCTGAAGGGTTGCTATAACAGTGACTTTGATCAGTACGGCGACATAGAGGCTTTCGGCGTCTTTCCCGACTACGAGCGTGAACTGGCAAAATTTGCGTCCGTGCAGGACCGCCTTAGAGAATGGAATCCGTCAGTGAGAGAGAAACTTATTCGACATGCTTGCATTATTATTGCATCTTTAGACGTGGATGGTTTCCGGTATGATAAAGCGACACAGGCAACCGTCGACGCTCTCGGTGACATGTCTGAAGGCTGGCGTCAGTGTGCGCGAGCTCACGGAAAGGAGAATTTTTTCTTGTCCGGTGAGATCACTGGTGGAAACAATTTTGGCTCTATCTATCTTGGCCGAGGACGACAGCCGGATATGTGGCCAGATAACGTGCAGGATGCTGTTCTCATGACCAACGAGTCGTCAGATAGATACTTTATTCGTGAGAATGGCCAGCAAGCTATTGATGGAGCGGCTTTCCACTATACGGTTTATCGAACCCTAACTCGGTTTTTGGGTCTTGATGGAAATCTTGCTGCAGGTTACGATTTACCACCTGACTGGGTTACCATGTGGAATCTCATGTTGCTTTCGAATGATATGGTCAATGCGAATACGGGAAAGTTTGATCCTCGGCATTTGTATGGCACCACGAACCAGGATGTGTTTCGATGGCCTGCTATCCGGAATGGAACGGAGAAGATGCTCCTGGGTATGTTCATCACAACCCTGCATATGCCTGGTGCACCTCTCGTACTTTGGGGCGAGGAGCAGGGCTTTTATATACTCGATGCCACGGCAGACAATTACGTCTATGGTCGTCAATCCATGTCGCCGGCTACTGCATGGTGGTCCCACGGATGCTACAGGGTAAATGTCACTCAATATTACCAGTTTCCTCTAGACTCGGCATTAAATGGCTGTGAGGACATTTCGGTTACATATGACCACCGAGATCCAGCACATCCTTTACGGAATATCCTGAAGCACATGTTTCAGATGAGACAGAGATTTCCTGTTTTGAATGATGGCTATCTCTTACAATCACTGTCGAAACAAACGCATAATGTCTACCTGCCTGGTTCTAATGGAACACCAACGGAGACGGGAATGTGGTCGGTTCTGCGTGGCCGGTTTCAGGGTATTCAGGATCTCGTTAACAATCAGTCAGTTTGGTTAGTATATCAAAACGACAACACTACGATTAACTACAAATTTGATTGCAATAGTCAGAATACGAATCTGTCTCTGATTGCGCCTTTCAATGCCGATACAACTGTCAAGAACCTGTTCTACCCTTATGACGAGCAGAAACTTAAATCGAGTCCAGTCAAACTTGGCCTTGAAGGATCCACCGAGTATAATGGTTGTCTAGATAACTTGACGATGGTGCCATGGGATTTTAGAGCATATGTGCCCAAGGACAAATGGGTTGGACCGTACCCCATGATCACGGAGTTTCAGCCTGGGCATGATGCTCGTATACTGTCCAGTGTGAGGCCAGACCAGTCAGAATCTGTACCGATTCAGATTTATTTTTCGGAGCAAATGGATTGTCACTCGGTCACGAACTCCATTCTGCTGAACTCAACCACGGAATTCAAACAGATAGCTACTCTCAATACCTCAAGCGTCTCTTGTGAGAACATAAACGACGGCACAACCAACTTCATCGGGGAAATCGCGAATGCCTGGGTCTGGAAAGCAACCCTCGACAATGTCTACAACGGCATCCATCGCATCACTGTTTCCAACGCCAGCAGTATCGACGGCACTACAACCAATGCTATTGACCACTTCCTCCTTCGAGTTGGTCAGCACGATAATCCGATGATCTTCAATTCTGCAAACTATTCCACTAGTCTGCTACACAAGGATAACAATGGTACTTTATACGTACAGCATCATGCCGCCGGAGCTGATATGTGGCGGTATTCAACGAATTGGGGATCGTCGTTTTCGACTTGGTTCCCTTATACAGGTGGCAATGATACCATAACGGAGCTTGCTTGGTCGGGCACTTCTATGCAAGAATGGACTGGGAGCCATGTGCGTGTTGAGTACTTTAGCAAAGTATCTGGTAGTAGCGACTATGTCCAGGAAGGTGACAGTGACTGGAAATCTTCATTTCCGCGCAGATTCCCCCATTTATTCTGGAACGGTCCTTACAATCAATATGGGTTTGATGCTGGATTGAAGAATGAGATGATCCAAGATTTGGATGACGGTCTGTGGAAAGTTAAGTTCTTGACTGAGTGGCCTGCTCAGGGCCAGGTTAATATCTGGGGCATCAATCCCGACGGTCAACCCGATCAAGGTTGGGTGTTTGGCGATGCTGATGGGGATTCTGTTCTAGATCGTTTACCTCCTTCGTCTCTGTCTGCAGTGACTATCAATATCACGCACCCACCGCCTTCATCGTATCTTGGCTGGGAGATTAGGATCCACGATGGTACCCAGCGATTTGAATTGCTTCCTGTTGGCTCTGCAAACATTCAGATCATTATTTTCTCTCTCTTCTTAATCGTCCCCATCCTCTCCGCCTCATTTGGTATCTGGCTCTTCATGAAATCGTTCTATCGCGTTAAATTCAACCAAATTGGTGTGACTGAGAAAACCCATGTCCTGCCCCTAGCAGTACGTAGAAGGCTGAAAAAAGCAAGACTAAACGGCATCGAAGTCAAAAACCCCTTCTTGCGTCTCGCCAATCGCTCCGGCTTCCTACAAACAACATCCGCCTTTGCAGGTGCAACAAGCGGTGAGCGTCAACGAATGGTTATGATCGCAACCATGGAATACGACATTGAAGACTGGGCTATCAAGATCAAAATCGGCGGATTGGGTGTGATGGCGCAGCTAATGGGTAAGAATTTGAGTCACCAGGACCTGATATGGGTTGTTCCTTGTGTTGGAGACGTCGAATACCCCGAAGACCAACCTGCGGAGCCGATGTTCGTCACTGTTTTGGGCAACTCGTACGAAGTCAAAGTTCAGTACCATGTTTTGCGGAATATCACCTATGTCCTGCTTGATGCGCCGGTGTTTCGGCAACAGACCAAAACGGAACCCTATCCAGCACGCATGGATGATTTGGATAGTGCGATTTACTATTCGGCTTGGAATCAGTGTATTGCCGAAGCCATGAAACGTTTCCCGATCGATCTGTATCATATTAATGATTATCATGGATCGTTGGCTCCGTTATACCTTCTACCGCAGACCATACCCGCTTGTTTGTCACTACACAACGCTGAGTTCCAAGGGCTATGGCCAATGCGCACACAGAACGAGAAAGACGAAGTTTGTTCCGTGTTTAATCTCGATGTTAACGTTGCCACACGTTACGTCCAGTTCGGTGAAGTCTTCAATCTGTTACATGCAGGCGCTAGTTACCTGAGAGTCCATCAACAAGGCTTCGGCGCCGTAGGTGTCTCAAAGAAATACGGGAAACGATCTTATGCTCGTTATCCCATCTTCTGGGGTCTCAAGAAAGTCGGCAACCTGCCTAACCCTGATCCATCTGATACCGCGGATTGGGACAAGTCTGTCCCTAAAGAAAGCGATTTCACTGTTGATCAAGACTTTGAAGTTGGAAGAGTCGAACTCAAGCGACAGGCACAGGAGTGGGCGGGCCTGGATCAAAACCCAGATGCTGATTTGTTGGTCTTTGTTGGCCGTTGGTCGATGCAAAAGGGTATTGACCTTATTGCTGATGTTATGCCGTCCGTTCTTGAGGCAAGGCCGAATGTGCAGTTGATCTGTATTGGACCTGTTATTGATCTCTATGGCAAATTCGCTGCGTTGAAATTGGATCATATGATGAAGCTCTATCCTGGACGAGTGTTTTCCAGACCCCAGTTTACGGCGCTACCGTCGTACATCTTCTCCGGTGCGGAGTTTGCATTGATTCCTTCCCGAGACGAGCCGTTTGGTCTGGTGGCTGTTGAGTTTGGTCGCAAAGGTGCGTTAGGTATTGGCGCCCGTGTTGGTGGATTGGGTCAGATGCCTGGTTGGTGGTATACTGTTGAATCTACCACTACCTCTCACTTGCTTCATCAATTCAGACTCGCGATTGACGGTGCCTTGAATTCGAAGACCAAGGTCCGCGCAGAAATGCGTGCTCGATCGGCGAAGCAGCGCTTCCCAGTTGCGCAGTGGATCGAGGACCTGGAGATTCTCCAGATTACGTCTATCAGAATCCACACGAAAGAGACTATCAAGTCGAATGGACAGATTTCCACACCGATGGGGTATCGCACTCCTGGTGAATCGATCAGTACACCGTTGTACCTGCCACCATTGGGTCATCACCTTGGTACCCATACTCCTCCACTCATCGAGTCAGGAAGTATGGGATACTCAAGCTTGCGGCAAAGCAGTCTTGGTCCACAGCAGCGGAACACGATCGTTTACAGCAGGGATCCCAGCCCCGATGGAGAAGATCGACGTACTTCAAGTTTATTCCGTCAGTTGTCTCTGGGTGTACGGGCTGGACCTGGCCATACGGCTGTAATTGAGCGACGAAACAAACTTCGTAGGAAGAGTCATGTTGCTGCTTCTGAAGAAGTGACTGATAGCGAGCGCGAGGGTGATTATGAGACTGAAGATGAGAACCTGCAGTCTTATTTCACAGAAGACGAATTTACCATGGCACCCGAAAATGGCGATATGAGTCGGCGAATGGACGATGAGCACAGTCTTCCATCGCCTGCCCATACCCTCACTGCTAGTCAGGTCAACGGTCACTACTACCCTTATGTCCCAGCATCACCTGGCTTTTCAGAGGGCGATGATACCCTCGCACCACCCAGCAGACCATTCGCGGATGTTCCCAACCGCCTCAGCAACTCATCCGTGTTGTCGTTTGACTCCGTAGTCGGCGACAAGAAAAACTTCAAACTCCAAAAAGTTGACCCTTTCTTCACTGATGCTACGGGCGAATTCTACCGCATCTTTGAGAAGAAACTCGAAGACCTCAATGGGTCAAACTCTGACTCACAATTGTGCATCGAAGAATTCCTGGTCAAGAGCGAGAAGAAATGGTACGACAGGTTTCGGGCTGCTCGTTTGGGGAGAGATTGGTCACCTGTCTCATCGATTAAAGGTAAAGGGATACTCACTTCCCCGGCGAACTCAGTTTCGAATGGGGATAGCAACAGTGACATCCAAAAGGGTGGCGATGAGTTCTTCTTGGGAGAAGACTATAAACCACCCAAGGGACTCAAGAAATGGATGCAACTTCGCATTGGTGACTGGCCTATATATTCCCTCTTCCTGGGTCTAGGCCAGGTCATCGCAGCGAATTCGTATCAAGTCACTCTTCTCACAGGCCAAGTTGGTCAAACACCCGAGAAACTGTACGCAATCGCTACCACATACCTCCTCACATCTATCGCTTGGTGGTTCGTCTTCCGAAGCTTCAAGTCCGTCGTCGCCCTCTCAACGCCATGGTTCTTCTACGGCCTCGCCTTCCTGCTCATCGGTGTCGCACACTTCGAGCATGACTCCGTCAATCGTGACTGGATCCAAAACTTCGCAAGCGGTGTATATGCAACTGCCTCATCCAGTGGTTCAATCTTCTTCTCTCTTAATTTTGGCGACGAGAGTGCCGCACCTGTCAAAGACTGGGTTTTTAGGGCATGCATTATCCAAGGAACTCAACAACTATATATCGTTGCGCTGTGGTATTGGGGTTCTTCACTATCCAAACAGACGCAAGCCGGCCTCACAGCCGTACAGCCCATAGTCAACAGCTGGAAAATCACCGCTATAACCGTGCCCATTGCAGTCATGCTCTGGGCAATTGGTATCTTGCTCGCATTCGGGTTACCAGACTACTATCGCCAGACGCCCGGAAAAGTAGCGTCGTTCTACAAATCGATTTTCAGGCGCAAGATCATCATGTGGTTCTTTGTCACTGTCCTAATTCAAAATTTCTTTCTGTCTGCCCCCTACGGACGAAATTGGAGCTTTTTATGGAGTTCCAAGCACGCCTCAACATGGCAGATTGTTCTCCTTGTCGTCTTGTTCTTTGTGCTTGTATGGGGCATAATGCTAGAAATCATGTTCTTCCTCTCCAAATCCCATAGCTGGATCTTGCCCGTCTTCGCAATTGGCCTTGGAGCACCGCGATGGGCGCAGATATGGTGGGGAACATCGAACTTGGGCCAATATATCCCCTGGGCTGGAAGCTTTGTCTCCGGTGCCCTTGTGTCACGCAGTCTGTGGCTTTGGCTCGGTGTTCTTGATTCGTTGCAAGGTGTCGGGTTCGGAATGATTCTATTGCAGACTTTGACACGGTTGCACATCTGCTTCGTTCTTCTTGGAGCGCAGGTGCTGGGCTCTATTGCGACGATTGCAGCGCGTGCTGCGGCGCCGAATAAGATTGGCCCCGGCGATATTTCGCCTGATATTGGGACGGGGATCAATAGTATTTGGGTGGCATGGTTTTGGGTTGGGCTGTTTTTTCAGATTTTGATTTGGTACGTTTCTCTCATCAGTTTACTTCACTTATTGGAAAAAGGGGCTATGCTGACTTGATATTTTTCAGTGGTGGGTTCTTCATGTTCTTCCGTAAAGAGCAATTACACAAACCCTGATGTTACTTTATGTGTGAGCAGGGCATTGGTTCTGCTTTTTCTCGTTTTCAATTATCTTCTTTTAATTCATATAGATGGGTTCCCTGTTTACGCATGCGGAGCTTTTACTGTTGCGGCATATGTGACTGCGGCTTTTCATGTACGAATATTTTATGAGCGAGATGTATAGACTTCTGGTAGTTCTTTTGGGTGGTTCAATATGTTACTTTGTCCGGGTGGTTTTTGATTCCAATTTGGTCGTTCCATGTGCCTCCATACTTACTTCGAACAATAATTGCATTTATTGCTGGTTCAACTACATCATTCATTCAAACGCAATTGAAACTTATAACTTGAAACTCGTTAATATTAGAAGTAGATCATAAACAGACTCGCAAAATTATAGAGCCAGTAGGTATTAATTCTCTTGAAATTATCATATTTTGGTCGACAATCACGACACATAACTATAACCGTTTGGTAAAACTTTGAACCAATTTGTGGAATCAATTTATGCAAACACACAACGGAGAGTTGGGAATAAATGAAGCTAGACAGAGCATGCAACAAAGAAAGAAACCAAACTTTTACCACTCAAGTGGCTCCGTCTTGACATCTCCACGATTCGTCTTGGGAACCGGAGCAGCTTCAATTTTGGTGGGCCCGCGGCGATCGCGCTTGAGGTAACCGGTTCCATCCAACCAGGGAGTGTCGATGGTACGCTTAGTCTCAAAGCTGCGAATCTTGTCTTCCATCTGGAGGGTAAGACCAATGTCGTCGAGGCCATTGACCAAGCAGTGCTTGCGGAAAGCGTCGACTTCAAAGTGAGCCAATTCGTTACCTTCGGCATCGCGAATAACCTGGTTGGGGAGGTCGACTTCGACTTCTTTACCAGCACGAGCCTCAGCGGCAATCTTTTGCAAGGCTGCTTCGTCGGTGATGGGGATGGGCAACATGCCGTTTTTGAATGTGTTGTTGAAGAAGATATCGGCGAATGAAGGGGCGATGATGACCTTGATTCCAAAGTCCAACAAAGCCCAAGGTGCGTGCTCACGGGAGCTACCACAACCAAAGTTGGGGCCTGTTACAACGAGGATCTTGGAATTTCTGTACGGTTCATTGTTGAGGACAAACTCTGGAAGCTCAGCACCAGTTTCGGTGTTGAAGCGCCATTCGTAGAAGAGCGCGCTTCCAAGACCTGTTCGCTTGATTGTCTTCAAGAATTGTTTGGGGATGATAGCGTCGGTGTCGATATTGGCACGGTCCATCGGGGCAGCGATACCCTTGAGGACAGTGAATTTAGGAAGACCAGCGCTGGAGCCAGCGGCGGTAGTGTTGGCATGAGGTTCGTTATCTTCGGGAATGTCAAGGATGCGCTCAAGATCGCTCTCGGTATCCACCTCCTCAATCTCAGGCTGAATAGTGATGGGAGCAGCCGCCTTTTGGCTAGAAACTTCCGGTTGCACCAAGTCTCGTACATCGGCGAGTTTTCCAGCAATAGCAGCCGCAGCAGCCATAGTAGGCGACATCAAGTGGGTTCGGCCATGAGCACCCTGTCGTCCCTCAAAGTTACGGTTGGATGTACTGGCGCACCGTTCACGTGGGGACAGAATATCAGGGTTCATGCCCAAGCACATAGAGCAACCAGCTTCACGCCATTCGAAACCGGCATCAATGAAAATCTTGTCAAGACCTTCGGCCTCGGCATGCTTTTTGACAAGACCGGAACCGGGCACGATCATAGCGGCTTTGATATTCGACGCAATTTTGCGGCCTTCGACAACCTTGGCGGCAGATCGCAAATCCTCAATACGAGCATTGGTGCATGAGCCGATAAAGACCTTGTCGACTGGAATCTCTTTGAGTGGTGTTCCAGAAGTAAGACCCATATATTCAAGAGCACGCTTGCAGCTGAGCTTGCGCACTTCATCTTCGAAATCGTCTGGGGAAGGAACGACACCAGTGATTGGCAACACATCTTGTGGCGATGTGCCCCAGGATACAGTAGGGATGATGTCCTTTGCATCAATGAAGACTTCGGAATCGTATTTGGCACCTTCGTCAGACCGGAGGCTAGACCAGTAGTTGACAGCCTTCTTCCATTCTGCAGATCCGTATTTGGGTGCTAGAGGGCGACCCTTGAGGTATTCGAAAGTGATCTCATCGGGAGCTACCATACCAGCACGAGCGCCAGCCTCGATGGACATGTTGCAGATGGACATACGAGCCTCCATACTCAAGGCACGAATGACTGAACCACAGAATTCAATGACGCATCCAGTACCACCGGCGGTACCAATGACTCCAATGATGTGGAGGACAACGTCCTTACTGCTGACGCCAGGGTAGAGCTCGCCATCAACCTGGATACGCATGTTCTTGCTGCGCTTGGTCAGGAGTGTTTGAGTAGCGAGCACATGCTCGACTTCACTAGTACCGATACCAAAAGCCAAAGCACCAAAGGCACCGTGGGTTGAAGTGTGACTGTCACCGCAAACAACGGTTGTACCGGGGAGTGTGAATCCTTGCTCAGGTCCAATGATATGCACGATACCTTGGCGGTCGTCGTCCATGCCAAAATATGTCAAGCCGAACTTCTTCACATTTTCTTCGAGTGTCATGACTTGGAGGCGCGAGTCGGTCTCTTTAACGAAGGTCTCGGCATTTTTGAACGTTTTTCTCGAGGTGGTGGGGATGTTCTGGATGATGTTAGACCGATGCAGTCGATTCAAGGGAAAATTCTAGGAAACGTACGTGGTCAACTGTAGACAAAGTGCAATCTGGCCGACGGACTTTTCGTCCGGCATTGGTTAATCCTTCAAAGGCTTGCTAATGTAATTGTCAGTCGGACGCTCGAGTTCTTGAGGGGCGATGATCGTACTGGAGATGTGACTTCGTGAACCAAATGACGGTCTATAATAGAGTTATATTAGTAAAAAGACACTGATGATGAACAATGAGATAGAATGTGCATACCAATATATATAAGGATTGTGCCATCATCCTGCTCGTTCACAATATGGTCCTCAAAGACCTTGTCATACAAGGTCTTGGGTCTTCTGTCTGCACCAGGCATTGTTGGTAAAATGATATCTTAACACAACAAAAATCAATCAAAGACAATAAATGTATAAGACTGAATATCCAGTCTATAGAAGAAAATATGAGACAAGTATGAAGAAGAAGTTGCAGATGAACACGACAACATGCAGAGCGCAGACAATGCCTTTTCTAACCGCCCTACCAGAGGGGCTCGCGCCGGTGTCGGGCTGGTAAGCTGAATGAGGGAAGCGGCGATTGGCCGAGGGGACTGAGAATCTCTGCGAGTTTATCAAATTGTGGATCCCGATATCGGGGACGGAGGTCGAGGGCCGACAGAGATCATGTGACCTGACAGCAAAACAATCCAATGATCGGCAACAACGCAGGCACCATTGGCCGTTCAGCTTGCTATATATAAGGTCGTATTGGCGATGGTGCTACATGCTCACTGGCTGCCTTGTTTGAACTGAGTCATGCAGGCTAGTAGGGATCAAGTAAATGAATCCTTGACGATACTGGTAGTCCGATGCTGTGCGTAGGCTCGAGATTCACCCGTATAATAAATATCTTACATGCAAAACATTCAAGCATCAACCTTTCCAACGGATAAACGGTCGACATATTCGCCTCCTTGTAGAGTCAGACTGTGACATCAAGGTTCATTCGCCGCCTCAAATCAATGGTCTAAATCACGTGACTTTCCGAGCCCTCGGCGGGGCAATATGGCAAGAATATCCCCACGTTTTCTTTTTTTTGGCCCAAACTTGTCTGAACGCCTTACCATCTGGAGGATCTGACATTTTCTCGTTGGGGATTATCAGATCTGAACACGTGATTTACATTCATTTATAGAGAACTTTAGTTGTGCTAAAACTCAACATGCAATTGAAGGACTTGACATCCATTGAGCTGCCGCCTGCGGTACATACTTTTTTACCCTTCCCGTCGTTACCTTTCAGATCAAGCTAACAAGTGATACATAGGCGGACATGCATGTCCACCTTCGGCAAGATGCCATGATGGAACTATGCACTCCCCTAGTAGAAAAAGGAGGCTGTGACACAGTCTTTGTCATGCCCAATCTTACTCCCAAAATAGGCAGTGTCTCACAAGCAATTGAGTATCATGAAAAGCTGCAAAGACTTGCTCCCAATGTCAAGTTTCTCATGTCTTTATACTTGCATAATGGGTTGACTGAAGAGGAGATTGAGAAGGCTGCCAAGTCAGGGGTTGTTTATGGTGTAAGTATCTCCCTCCAGCTACATGGTTATTATTCAACTAAGCTGTTTTTAGGTCAAGTTCTACCCTGCCGGTGTAAGTCCCCGCAGATCGGGTTGAGATGAACCATATTCATGTTAAATCAAAAGGTGACAACAAATTCCCAAGAAGGCGTCCTCGACATTGAACAGCTATACCCTGTGTTCGCCGCCATGGAGAAACACGACCTCGTTCTCAACTTACACGGCGAAATGATCAGCACCCCAGCCAGCGCTGTTGGAAAGCAAACAGAGCCCGTCGTCACTGTACTCAACGCCGAGCCTCTTTTTATCCCCCAACTTGCTAAACTACATGCTGCGTTTCCAAAGTTGAGAATCGTTTTGGAGCATGTTAGTACTAAGCAGGGTTTGGATGCTGTTCGTGCTTGTGGGCCTAATGTGAGTATTTCATATTTTCTATATTGCGAAAGAGGCATGTGCTTACTATTTTATAGGTTGCCGGAACTATAACAGGTATTACCCTCTGCCAAACATGACCATATCGAGTCTAATGGAGATACAGCACACCATCTGCATATCACAATCGATGACGCCGTCAGTGACGTGTTCAACTTCTGCAAGCCTGTTGCAAAGGTATTTTTCAAGCATCGTCTTTCTGTATTGGATTTAGATTCGCTCACTATATATAGACACCTGAGGATCGTCTTGCTTTAGTCAAGGCCGTTGTCGATGGATCCGGAAAGTTCTTCTTCGGTTCGTACTTTCAACTGTTTTTTCCCTTTAGAATACACAGACTTACACTTTTTCCAGGAAGCGACTCAGCACCTCACCCAATCCAATCCAAAAAAGGCGCCGGAGCAACTGCAGCCGGTTGCTTCACTCAGCCATATGTATCCCAGATCGTCATAGAAGCCCTTGAGGTGGCCACCGAACAAGGATGGATCAATGAAAATGAGCTCACATTAGAAGCTATTGAGGGTTTCTTGTCGGGCTTTGGCCGCAAATTTTATAAGTTGCCTGCTGCAAACTCTACAAAGAAGATTCGTTTGGAGAAGAAGGGAGAGAAGATTCCAGATATTGTCAGATCGGCGGATGGTGCTGTTGAGATAGTTCCTTGGGGAAGAGGAAGGGAGGTTAGGTCATTGACATGGGTTTAAGCATAGAAAGGCTTTGATCGCCTGGGTTAAAAATCAAATTAATCATAGAATCAGTGGCTTTGGCTTTCGATACAGAAATCATTGTCTCAAATAGTGAAATAAAGTTCTCACACTCTCTATCTGGGTTTGAAGAGTTGAAGCCCAAGGCTGATATTTCCATACCACTAGCAAATGAATAATGAATAAGACTAAAAGTTTTAACAATGTTATGACCATCTTTATAGAAAATCTCAAAGGCTCTGTGCTTGTTTGTCTTTCGCAATCAACAAAGAATTTCAATGCTGTATATGTGAATATGTAGAAGAATGTGTGAGTTGACTTTCGTAAATATGAATGGACTGTGGAACGGGCTTTGGCAAAGAATCATTCTCACATATGCTAGCTGGGTAATTAGACAAAATCCGCTGGACTGAGATCCTATGCATCTTCTTTATCAACTATCAAGTGCTTCTAGCCACTTCCTCCCGGCAATTTATAAATAGGTTGTTTTTTTGGCTTATAGCGAAGGCGACATAATTCAGTGAGATTCTCATCAAATCAATGACAGAGCTTTACCACCTCGTTCCCAAACATATTCCAACAGCACCGGAAACTAAAACGATCTGAAAGATAAGAATGGCCACAGTAAATTTCCAGACAGATGCCCTTACTCGCCTATGCGACAAGAACCGACTAGAACTTCTCAATACAATAGACAATCTACGTCTCCATGGCATGCAGCATCTTATATCCATGCCGCGGATTATCGTATGCGGTGGCCAATCCTCCGGTAAGAGCTCAATTCTAGAAGCTATCTCCGGCATCCCATTTCCGATTAAGGGCGGTGGACCATGTACTCGTTTCCCCATTGAGGTTGTTCTTTGCAATACATCACAGACTGGGGTTCATGTCTCAATTGTGCCGGATGAATCTCGGAGTAAGGCAGAGATACTCTCGTTAAGGGACTTTTCCGAAACACTAGAGGGTTTTGATGAAATTCCTGCAGTTGTTAAAGAAGCTGGAATTGTCATGCAAAAGTCAACGTCTCGAAGGCAAGAAAATGCTTACTTCAAAGATGTATTGAGGATTCAGATCGCCGGTCCAGATCAGCCTCATCTTATCATCATCGATTTACCTGGATTACCTCGGTCATTTTCAGATCAGCAAGTTACTAAAGATGCTCAACTGGTACATGATATTGTTAAATCCTACATTGCCAAGCCAGAAACTATCATTCTTGCTGTCATTTCCGCAGAGGACAGCTATACCAACCAGCCTATTCTGAACATGGTCCGCGGTGTTGATCAGAATGGTTCTCGAACGTTAGGCATTATCACGAAGCCTGACACCCTCATCCGTGGCTCCCAGAGGGAAGCAAGTTACGTTTCTCTCGTGCAAGATTAATACATCAAGTTACATCTGGGGTGGCATGTCTTGAAGAATACGGATGCTGCTCAAGGAGAATCATCATTGGAGGAGCCCAGCGTCAGCATAGCACAATTCTTCTCCAATAGTGTTTGGCGGGAACTTTCAAGCTCGTCTTTTGGCATTCAAAGGCTTCAAGATAGACTTGCCAGAGTCTTGAAGCAACACCTCATGGAACAGTTATCTGGTCTAACAGTCGAACTTGAAAGCAGAAGCCAATCATGCCGCGATCAATTAACGAAGCTTGGTGCTCCTCGACCAACAGTAGACCAACAACGACAACATCTACTACATATTAGTCACCATTTTCATCTCCTCGCTCAAGCTGCCATGGACGGCTCCTACAAGGATCAATTCTTCGAAGATACAAAATCTCCAGACGGCTTAAAAAGGCGCCTGCGAGCCATCATTCAGACGCAAAGCGACCATTTCGCCAATGACATGGCAGGAAGAGGCCATCGTTTCGAAATTTATCAACAAGGCTTCAACAGAGCGGCTGTGCCGCAGGGCATTATTCCATTCACAAAAGAGGATATGACTGAGCATATCAGACATTTGATGTTGCAGACTAGAGGGAAAGAGTTATCTTCATCAACGAATTCCATGGTTGTGGCGGACCTATTTCGGGAGAATTCAGCTCCTTGGGGGGATTTGGCTCATGATTACATTGCATCGATTTGGAAAGCTGTTGAGGGGTTTGTTCATCAAGCAATTACTCAAATTGCTGGCCCCACGACTGCCCAGGTTATCTTTTCAGAAGTCTTACAGCCTGCTTTGAATATCTTGAGAGACGATCTGAGATCTAAAACTGAGGAGCTGTTGATGCCGTACAAATTCAAGCACCCCATTACGTATCATCGAGACTTTCTGGCAACAGTTCAAAGACACCACGAGCATTGCCAGGTCAGTGATATTGCGAGGATCCTCAGTGGGTACTTCGATGACCTTAATAATGCCATGGTTCAGGCAAGACAGGACATTACTTCACTTGCGAGGGGGTTGATACCTCCTACCGATACTGATACTGAACTCGCATGCGCGGATGCATATGATTGTATGATGATTTATTACAAGGTCAATTACCTCATTTCCATATTTCTAGGAGTTTGAATATTCTAGCTGACTCAAATATTTTCATTAAAGATTGCAATGAATCATTTCATGGACAATATGGCAATCTACGCGGTAGAAGTAAAAGTGTCCACTCATCTTGAACAGATGTTCTTACCAGCGAGTGTGATATCCATGACACCCGATTGTATCAAAAGACTTGCTGGGGAGTCCGAAGAAACAAAAATCCTCCGAGAACAGTTGGTTAAGCAGCTATGCATTTTGGTCAGTGGGCTTGAAACCTGCAAACGGTTTGCGCATGGGTCTCTTTCTCAACAGGCCAGGGGTATGTGCTTCTCATTCAAGTGGTTCGTTTTTCTCGCTACTTGACTCTCATCATATTCATGGTTTACAATAGGTTCGGAGAATTCTTCCCTGGAGGCCCACGCTTCAGAGGCCAAGTGATTACGAGACTGGAGTCAGTTAGGGAAGAGGACAGTGGGAATGCAGCGGCGAAAGGGCAATCTGAAGATCTTCCGATGTCGAATGATCCTCATCGGCCCTTTAGTGAGTGAAGAAGCGCTAAAACTCTCTTGAGTAGCATAGAACATCGAATGGAACCACTTGGGGTGTTTATGTGAAGACAGCAGCAGCTATGCAAAGAATGAAGTTGTGTCTACGCTACTTCGGTGGATACACATGGTTCAATTCGCGAATACCCATTTCCTATTTTTGCCATCCTTTTTCAGTGAATTCTAAGATAGGTCATTTGTATGTCCCAGGCTTTCGTCTCTTATAGTATTAGATTAATTGACGTTTCTCCTCGAACAGGGGAGTTAGGGCTGAATGCGACATGTGATTTCCCAGTTAGTAATTTTAAATCGTGACGCATTGATCAGGTATTAAAGTATCTCACCATCTTATTCCATTTTATTTCATAGATGCAATGAAGTAATAAATCATCTGATCATTAGACATTGATAAAGAAGCTCCTAATTCTTCCTAGATTTCAATTTGGATATATAACATTACTCGATGAAGTTGTATGAAGCATCACTCGATATCATCAGGATGAAACACCAAGGCCCTGATCTCAATACTCTCTCTCTCCGGGTAATCCCCCTTAGCGGCAGTCTCCAGATTCACAAACGCCGTATGTGGAACCCGTCTCGCTCTCCCATCCAACTTCGAATCAAAACATTTGATCAATGTCACAATATCAGGTGTCTGCCCATACCGGTAATACCATTTATGCTCCTTGTTTGATTTGACGGTGTACGTCTCTCCTTCGCGGTTTGGATATATAAGTTTGACAGGGACGAGGTCGCTATCCGGCACGGAGTTGGCGTCTGCGACGGCTAAGGGATCTTTATAGATTGTTTTTATGGGCCGCCAGACGTTGATGATTTGGTAGCGGCCTTTGAGTAAGGTGGTGGCTTCGTTGGGGAGGTGGTATGTCACCCGGTTCTCGGATGCCTGGTAGCTTTGGTCGATGTGGACGCGCTGGACAGGACCACGGGCGCCGCCAGGGACGGATTGACCGGTAGGCTTTTCAGGACGACGAATTGTGTGGTCAAAAATGAAAATCTTGGATGCGCCGGTCCTAAAAGTTTTCAAAGTTAATAAACATGATGTAGGTTCAGAAATCAAGCTAGCGACTTACGCATCTTTCAACAACTGCTCCGTCTCCGGGTAATACTCATTCTTAATCTCCTCCTCATCAACAAATAGCTTCTGCTTACTCTCATGATAGTAAAGCTGAAATCCATTCTTGTCGAGCGTATAATCCAATTCATTCCCGGATATGTCGTGTACAGTTACTTCAAAGGGTTCGCTTTCGCGCTCATACGTTTCTGGCTTGCCGCTGATGCTGGGCAATGGGGGTGAGCCGTCTGCTGCGGGTTTGTAGTAGTTCAATTTCGTTGTGATATGATGTTTGCGCGAGTCAGTAGGAGAAACGGGGAAAGCTGCGACTTTGAAGTCGGGGTGGGCCTGGTTTGAGATGTGGGTGACAGCAGCGGAAGCCATGGTGTTTTATGTAAGTATTTCCGTTTAGGGTTGAGGGACTACTGCTTGATGAAAAGACCAGGATCAATATGATTTCGATCATGGGGTTTAAATTTATTTTATATCCAAATCTCCTATACATATGGTCAGGCATGTTACTTGATCATTGAATGAAATCGCATTATTAATGCTCCCCCTCATGATCCCATCAGCACGCAATCTGATCTCCCTTCAACGCCATGATTGCATTCGAATCGACCATTTAGGAGCATGTCGGAATATTGATCTCATGATTCGGCGCTTCTACACCCGGCGCAGAACCGACATGTACGTACGGAGCGGGATTACTATATCCCTAGCGCCCCCGGAGCAACCTCGTATATAGCTCACTAGGCACCCCCATGCCCCTACGGTTTCGGGGAGTCAGTCGTTTATAATTGAATATTTATGCTTATAAGCAGGCTCACCACGTAGGGCTGTTGGACCGCCCTTGCTCCCTAATCTATGCTTCGTGATACGGATTATAGCTAAACCAACAGAGCAATTTGATGAGAAATCAGAAATCGATTCATTCGTGATGCTTGAATTGCGTGACTTTAAAGCTTCTAATGGTTTGAATATCTATCACAAGACCAATTTTTGAATGACTCCGACACATTCATCAACAGGACATCGGGGATACATTATAAATGCTGTAATGATTTGTAATTGTAAAAGTTACACCTGAACAACACGCCATATCATTTCAATGGCTTTGATTCTATAATATTAAACGTGCTCAAATAGCCCAAAATGTAGCATGTCATATCAGTCTCAATAGATCCATGAATCATGCAAATGTAATGGAGTATAGTATATATCTAATAATATCACCAATTCGAATATAAATATCCCTCTGCATCCCTCTTCTCCATTCCCTGGCCCATCGCCTCCGCAAAACTATCCTTGACAGCAGCCTCTCTCAACACTACCACACCTCTCGCACCGCTCCCCGCCGACGAAGAAATAGCCTGATCTCTAACCTCGTCAACCACAAAAAGCCCCTTATTCTCCTCTCTCCTTGATAATATCATCTCCGCTGTCCCTTTGAGTGCCTGAGCAGCCAAAAACATTGCATCAGGCTCACTGAGCCCCTTGGTTATCGCTTCCTTGGCAATCCCTTCCAGCGCAACCGTATAAAAAGCAGGGGCCAGCCCGCTAATCATGGATGCGCTATTCATCAGCGACTCCGGCATATAAGTCACCGTTCCAATACTGGAGAATATCCACGTCGTCAAACTCTGAAAATCTGGTGGGAGGGTCGTATCTGCTCCAGCGACTGTTTCACTGATCAATGTAGCTGATTGTCGAACAGTTGCCGCTGTGTTGGGGATTGCTTGCACAATGTGACATCTCTCTGATTCCGTGCCTTCTTCAATGGCGTCGTTGTAGATGAGTTGCTCGATCTGTTGCACCGATAGATCCGCGCATGTACTCAATAACAGTTTTCCAGCTAAGTGCTCTCGCAAGGACGGGTCACTCAGGATATCCGTTGCTTGACTCGTCCTGCATCCGAGCAGGATTATATCAGCCTGTGCCACGACTTCGATTACCCGCCCTTGCGAGATTTGGACATTGGGATATGAGTTGCACGCCAAATGGCCGAATTTGGTGCGTAGTCGCGATACGGAATCCTGGGTGTTTACACAAGCGATGAAGCGGGATGGTTTTAGTTTCATGGATAGTACTGGTAAAGTGTTATGTTGGTAGTTGGGGCATGGTTGTGAGAGAGTTGTTAATAGGACTTCGAGAATTGAGGTCCCTATTTGCCCGCAGCCGATGATGGCTAGGGTCGTTCCCCCTCTCATTGTTTCTGTATCTGCCCTTTTCTTTGCTATTGATCCTCAGATGTATGTTGTTTCTTGGTCTCTGCGGTGTCCGAAGCTAAACAAGCGGCGAATCAAAACAACTGGCTCGGATACCCCTGTTTACCTGGCTTTCTCAGATATAAACACACGCAATTGACAACAACTTTTGAAAGAATATGTCCGAGAATGGGGGGATTATATATAGATATATACACAATATCAAACAAAACCATTAAACTGAAAGGATATTCGTATTGGAGCACGGAGGTATCCCAGGAATTGATGGCGTAGACCATGTGACAAAACCGCCCACACTAGAAAATGCGCCCTACACAATGTGCATTCGATAGGATTTTTTGTCGCTTTCTACTGCATAAAATACTTTACCTCTGATTTGGTTTTTTAAATTCCTTTTTAGTTCGTGGGCTTGTCACATGTCACGCATACTTGACGTATCTTTTTTGTCTAATCTAGTAAATTTACGGGGCTCTCTACGAGTCTAAGATTTTGTGATTTCGTGGGGAAGATCCACCACTGGATTCGTTTTTGCTTTTTGAGGGTCTCGGTGGAGTATGCCGAGTCGAAACGCTGTCAAAATGGTTATGTGAGGATATTACTCGAAGGTCTGTTCGGTTTAGGATGGTTATTCGATTGGCGGCTGGTACCTAATGATAGACAGAGTTGAGATATTTAATTTTGTTGGTTTGTGTCATTGTGCGTCCGAGGATCAAATCGTTGCCATTTTCGGTAATCCATACCTAACCCTAACTACTTCAAGACCTCGGGACGGCTCAGAGGGTCTACTGTATCTGTTGGGGTATTGATGTACAAAGCCTGATATATGATCGATTTCAATCAATTGAATTTGGTCATGCAGGTTCTCTGGTTGGTACGTGCGTATTAATCCCTGGATACAGTGAAAGTTGGTCGTCTATCGTGACTCGTCTGTGGCTGTCATCACTTTCTAATTGGGCGCCATTCAAGGTAAGTCGTCCTGTGCATATGCAGGTCTCAAAAGTCTTGTTTGATATTAGCCCGGTTGGATTTCTGACATGATCCATGCAGATGCATTTCAGAGGGCTGCAGATCGATCGACTTAGGGTAGGATCATGTACGTGGTTGCATATGTGGTTGCATATGTGGTTGCATCGATATCAAGAATGAAAATATATTGAATATACTCTACATTTTTGTTCGCGCACGGCATTTGAAATATGCGTTCTATGTAGCGATCAGGAGATCGCTTGACCAATAATCTCACCACTGGAAAAGCTTAATTCGTCTCTTGATTACCTAGGTAAACATCTACTTGGGGCGGAGAGGTAACTTGGAGGTCATTTGACGCTGCAATCTGGTCAACATGTCAAACTCTGAAGGAGTCAGGGGAAGGGAGCAAGAAGAACGGAAGAAATTTACCATGTTATCCATATCCGCGTCTTGTACTCTTGCGAGACATATTGATGTAGATAGTTCTATAAATGTACAAGTTCTATAAATGTACAAGTTCTATCGACATGACTGTTGTTACATGAAACAAATGACGGCTATGTACAGAGAAATTGAATTATACGAGAGAATCAAAAAGTCAACATCTAGCTAGATCTTGCAAAAGACCAAAAACTTCTATTATCCGCCGGAAAAACAAGCAATGCCATCTGATGACGAACAAACAGCGCAATAAGGCCACAGACTGTCTGCAACAACACAATACTCAACGCAAGTCGATCCTCCTTCATTGGGCCGAACCACAAAATCCAAAGATTGAGCAGCGTCAAGTTGGTTGACTCGGTAATCTCTCCATTTTCGTTGATTTTGATCCCGACAAGTCGCAACCGATGAAGGAGATGCAATGCTGCAGCAACCACTGGCGACGGCGAGAGGGGCCACTCGGTCACCGAATTTTCCAACAACCCCGTCACAGCGTTGAACTTCGGTAATCTGTGCCTGGGACAAGGTATGATATGAAAGAGCTGCGGACAGGAGTATAAGAAATTAAACATCTGCGGAATAAACAACAAGAGCAAAGTCTTGCTGAAATGGCCCAGAATACCGACGACGGCAAAGACCATGCCCGCAAAATAGCAGTATGTGTCGCCCACGAAGACTTTGGATGGGTACCAATTATGGCACAACAGTGCCAGAGACACACCAATAAAAGGCAGGAGGAAGTATATAGAGAATAAATGCGAGTCCATGGCCGGATGTGGAAATGGCGTAAACGGTCCCAGATACAACAAGTCATTTAGGAGCAGTAAGACGGCAATGACGAGTGACTGCGCAACTTCAACGCCATTGACGCCCGCAAGCATGTTGATACTGTTTGGACAGAAAATGGCAACGGCAGCCATGTAGACGTAATACAGAAACCCGAGGTCAAAGATTTGACCAAAATAGCGTTGCAGGGGCATGGGGACCACTACGTGAGTGACGCCAAAGTCGACAAAGTAGACAACTAGCATGGGGAAGGCGCCAAGTGCTGGGATTAGGACTTTGTGGCGCCAGCGAATGTCGAGGAGATCGTCCCCGATGCCGAGGAGGGTGATAGCCTGGAGGGATAGAAGGCCGGAAAGGTAGGATGCCAACTACATTCGTTAGTATTAAAGCTACCAAAAGTAAACGGAGGTATAGGGGCGAACCTTATTATGGGGAAAGCGATGGAGGAAACGTCCCGTCTCGACATGTTCTATGTGCAAGACGACATCTCGATTCCCGCCACCAGAGGTAGCAGCCACAATATCCTTGTAGAAAGGAAAGGGGATAAAGGCAATCATGAGCAAGAGGTACACCACAGCACATACCGCACCCATTGTTTCTGGTCTGCCAAGGATCAGTAAGTCTATTCCAGCAACGGACTTTAGGAATACATACATTTCCGGCCTCTTAGCTTTAGCCATATCTTTCCCTTTTAACCCGACCTTCATAAAACTCGGTCCTAGCCATCGAATCAAACTATACGTCGTAGCAAAAGCAAACAGACTGAATGCCAAAGACACCATGACCGGTTCGCCATCACCATGAAAAGAGTTGGCGACAATAGCGATAGAAGTGCCTATAAGCGCCCAGAGGGTAATGACCTCCGTTCTCGAGAGTGCGGTTGACGGCGCCATTTTGTCTCTTTCAAATCACCCTGCTTCGAATCTATACTTGCCGAAGCAGTTTTTTTTCCGTTTCTCGACTATCAACCCATTTGATATCTATGAGGTAGATGATTGACGCATGAAACAGACAATCTGGCTTTATCTGATTGTTTTTATTGCCCGGTGAAATATTCACCGCCTTGTGAATGCGGCAGCTTGCAATGGCCAATCAGAGGCCCGATATTGCGCATTATCTCGAGCCTCCGATCGGCACCTTCCCCGAAGCAGCTTCGTGGGGTTGGAATGTTGATTTGCTTCTCTCGATTGAATCAGACATCCGCTGTCTGTATGCCTTGAATGTAAGCAACACACCAATCTCATCTTCGTATTATACAAGTCGTACGGCATTCATGTCATAAATTGATGGGAGCAATTACAAGTTGAATATTGAATCAGAACGCGTCCCAGGATGGGCACGAACTTTACCGACTTCGAGTCCGGTCATCGCGACTTAGTCACCGTCACAAAATTCAATTTTTACGGAAATCGGATTGTTACGGGGTCGTCGGATCATAGGTTGAAGGTCTGGGATCAGAAGGATGGGCAGTGGCAGTTAACTGATACATGGCGTGCGCATGATGCTGAGATTCGAGATGTGAGTACTCCCAACATGTTCTGATGAAAAAGAATGTATGACTGACTGAATATGTTATCCGTAGGCCACTTGGAATGGCCCCTTTACAGGACAGCACATTGGCAGCGTAGGGGAAGACATGCGTCTCAAAATCTGGCAAGAAGATGTCACGCAGCCTCCCAATTCAGGCCGGCGGTTCAAATCCATATACCGCTTGCCAGCTCCTCACAGAGTCCCTTTTGTGTCAATAGATTTTCGAAATGTCGACTTGGACACATGGATGGCTCTCATTACTCGAGATGGGTATCTCATGGTCATGGAGCCCGTCATGCCGGATACGCTCGGGGAATGGCAGGCCCTTGACCAGTTCAGAGTCTGTCCCGCGCCAGCGCGAGGAGAAGAAACTAGTTTTCGGGTGCAGTTTCACCATGACTCATTTGATGCTACGCACTCTTTGAAACCGGATAATGACCGGAAGAGTTTGTCTCTGGTCGTCGCTGCCATGGACACGGTGAAAATCTACAGAACTGACTCGAGCCGTCGGTTTTACCACGCTGTCGAGTTGACTGGCCACGGCGGTCTTGTGCGTGACATATCATGGGCTAATGGCTCAGTACGCGGGTACGATCTTATTGCCAGCGGTTGCAAGGATGGATTCGTTCGCATATTCGAGGTTTATACATTCTTATCGGGGAATGGGGCACATGGAAATCATAACCATCGAAATGGGCAAGTTTCGGCACCATCACCTTCTCAACGCGCTACAGCACAATCGGGAATTGGGTCTGCGCTGGCCAATCGGGCTCCAGTCACGGCTTCTCCTCGTCCAGCGAACGTTGATACGCCATTTCGTCATGAATATCGGGAGGTTGCTTGTATTGATAGTCATCATTTGGATGTTTGGCAGGTACAATGGTCGTTTGCAGGTATGCGTCGGATTTTTCAATTGATGAAGACAATGCTTACTGTTCTCTCAGGTGACTGTTTGATATCCTCGGGTGACGATGGAAGTGTACGATTCTGGAAAAAAGCTCTTACAGGGGAATGGCTAGAATTTGCCGAGACAGACATGACAGACGAGTGCGTATCCTTTTGATAATACATGCTATGGTTTTTTCCAACTAACATTAGAAACAGAGAACCCCAAACCTGAGCGAATCTTACGGAATCAATGTTGGAAATGTATAATATATCATGGCGGAGTTGGGCATTTTGATAGTGGTTGGGAGCGATCTGTTCGGACATACCCAGCTTAGGCTGTGCATGAATTGAGATGATACCCGTTTGTTTGTTTCGATAGTTGTGGGAACATAATTTACTGCCCTTAATTGGTTTGGTCTGTTTTATTGTCAGTCCAGTATTTCTGCCACGCGCCTCTTGTGACAGGAGCGTAGTAACCGTGGCTAGTTAATATTCGTATGTTAGGATCCTACTTCTTAGTCGTCGATCATAGCATAGTCCACATGACAATAGGTAATGCACAAACACAAGCTTCATTCCGTAACTACTTAAGTACGTAGTAGTAACTTCGTCGCCAATCAAATGAAACAAGACCGTTACACCGAGACACCGGATCAATCCCAAACTATACGAAAAACTAGTGGCTATAGTATTGTTCACTGACAGCGAGTGGATGGGCATGACCACGGGTTCAGCGACGGCTATTACGACGGGAAGGCCGCTGCCTTTTCCCGCCGAAGCGAGCCTAATTGTGGCAAAACATGGGAACTAAGTTAGTTAGTTACTGTAACGAATCGACGGGCTATTGATGCACCCAATATTTCATTCTCTTCTCTCTCTCAGGGCGCTCTTTTTGATTCTGAGATCTCTTTCTGTGCCGCTTCTTTTCTTGCATCCCTTGCGCTGGGTTTGTTTGCCCTCGTCGACTTTTTTTTAACCCCCGAAACTGCACTACTGCGGTACTATCAATTTCTTACGGGGGATGCCGTACACACAATCAATGAGACGGCACACACCAAGCCCCTCAAAGAAGGAGGATCAAAATCATATTTCTTCCTTCTGCAACACAAATCTTGATTGGCCTTTTACCTTTCTCTTTTCGCTCTCCCATTACGCTACTTCAAGTTCGCAGTCAGTCTAGTTGCCAATTCCGTAGGCAATCGACCGCTTATGGACGGGGGTCAAGGTTTGCCGCCGCTGTGACACTACTGAGTGACTGATCGATATTGTGTTTACTGGTATTCCTTTTCCGACGGCATACTCTTTTATCCTGTCAATCTGACTTTACTTGACGACTCTCTTCTTTTATTTTCCTCCCCGATTTCTCCCTCTCTCTCTTCCTAATTACACCTTACACAGCCGTCTCTGTTGTTGTCATTTGTCATGGCGTATATAAGCTATGACTTGGCACGGCAGCATGCTGGCTGGCACACACTAATTATGGCTACTTCTTCTGAGGGTTGAGCCGGTTCCTGACTTTTTTTTCTTCTTTTTCTTTCTTTCGAGTTCATTGACTATGCATGCTACACGATCGTGATCAGCCCAGGCCTCGTGCTATCATGGCTTGACTACGCCGTCGAAGGACCTCATCCATATCCGATTCGGTATTTGACTGTCGACTGTCGACTTCCCTCTCTTGCTCTATTCTTCACAGTCTACTCGTCTATGCATAGCTGCCCTTCCTCTCCTTCCATCTACAGCCCTGCATCAGTCACGCTGCTCAGCCTCTCTTGTCATCTGATAGACTGATAGCACTGTGATGGCACGTGCACTTTGGTGGTGTTTGTCTGACGCCAAGCCGGAAACGGCTAGTGCCGCACTGGTCGAAAACAGCAAGCGAAAACTGTCAGTTGACTCAGCAGCCAATCATATTCTGCTGCTGACTAATGCGGCGCCAAATCTCGGGCTTTGACACCATACCAGAAAGAGGCAGCAAAACACCAGTTGAAGTGGGGTTGCGGCCTCTTTTACTGATTGTTTATTGGCTATGCAGCCTGCCAATTTGTGCCAATCCTCCTGGGTCAGTGACACTCCATTTATTATTCCGCTGCTGATTGGCCAGTCAGAGGCCGTCGGCATACGTATCTAACCTGTTTCTACAGCCAAGCTCCAGCGACCTTTGCATGTGTGTGTGTGTGTGTCTCTCTCTCTCTCTCTCTCGCATTCCCGAGCCAACGCGGGCCGCCCTCGTCCTTCCTTTGCGAGCGACACTGCGACAGACACCCTAACCTAAGCAAAAAAAATGAGCATGGAACAAATAATTTTTTGAGAGGAGTCTCGCGCCGCTGAAGCATCGAGATTCCCTCTCCACGCAATTCGAGCCTGGTCCCCATGTTTCATTATATTTTTTTTTTTTTCATTTTCCATTTTTTTTCTTTCTTTTTTTCTTAGTACATTTTACGATATTATTGTTTTGGATTGTTTCTGCATTCTGTGAGAATACTGTTGTTGCTATGTCTCCTGCTATTTTGTTGCGTGGAAAGGGCTCCCTCCCTCGTTCCCGCCGCTCTTTCCTGCTGAGGTCAACTGCCCGGAAGCCGCGCCTTTCCCTTTTCGCTCATTTCGCCCATTTCGCTCATTTCGCTTGGGTCCTGCGCGACCACTTTTGGCTGGCCCAAGTTCAGTAGCCATTCAGACTGGTGTCCTTAGGCTCCTCTTCCCTTCGTCCACTCCTTCTCTTCCTTCCTTCGGTCCTCACATTACTTCTTTCTCTCGTCAATCTCACCACCACCTCCTCTCCCTTGGGGTCTCTTCTTCTTTTCATTTATTCCATTAATTATTTTCATCGATTTGACCACTATTTCATCTCTCTTCTCCCACCTTTTTCGGCCTATTCGACCTTCCGTTTCTCGAATACCTTGTTTTGCTTGGACGGCTTGAATCTTGCAGGTTTTCAACCATTTCGTGTCTTCCACCTGATGCGCGTCGACTCCTTGATTATTCTCGGTCGCTTTCCTGGGCTCGATTCCTCCCTAGCTTACGGTCGCAAATCTCGAACTCGTTGACGCCGAACGCGAATACTGGACCCTGTACTTTTATCTACTTTTATCGTCGTCGTCTTCTCTCGCCACAACGCTCGATCGCTTCACCAGATGCCACAACTGGCCTTTTCATTGTGATATCGTCATTTATCATCGTGATTTTCACTGAAACGTTTGACGTGACTATACTGTGACCTCGCTCTCGTTGTACCTGTCGAAGAAATCGCCACAGGAATTTTACGTGTCATCTTGACTACATTTCTCTTGTCGCCGTGTCGATCCATCTAGACAGCCATCTAGACGACATTCTCCCGAGTCGACATATTAGCGACGACCTCAGCGGCCTTTGACATGCGCGTTGAGAACGCAAGCCATCAAGCTGGGTGCTGAGGAACTTTTACCATCACCTGTTGAGGTAAAGGGGGTTATCTGTCGGATTATGACAGATACCTCCTTGCTCGCAACAACGCATTCGACCGGAGATTCGTATCCGGTCACTGCTTCTATTCACTCCCCGGCGCCGAATGGCGCCATCTCCGATTCCGTCCCTCTGGAAGATGAAGAGCCCTACACCATCAAGTGCATATGTGCCTTTGAGGACGATGACGGGAACACTGTCTTCTGTGAGAAGTGTGAGACTTGGCAACACATCGAGTGTTACTACCATGGCCAGGAGGTACCGGACGAACACTTCTGTACAGACTGTTCACCCTCACCACTGTACTTGGACGGGAAACGAGCCACTGAGCGACAGCGTCGTTTACGGGAGCAAAATGATAGCGGTGACCGGAAGGGCAAACGCTCTGGGTCAAAGAGCCACAAGAAAAAACACCACAAGGAAGAATTGGTCAATGGACACCACCGTAGTAATTCGACTTCTAGGGACCAGCTAGGTACTCTTAAGAAGCAAAAGTCTTCTCATAGACCATCAGCTTCAGTGAGTTCCGTCAATGTACCACCCAAGCTGCAACCTGGTCCTCGCAAGCGGTCGGGATCCATGACCACCTCGATGAGTCCAATGAAATATTCCTCCACGTCCCCTCAAATCCCCCTCTACTCTCACGAATTTCTGCATTTGTACGATAATGATCGTGGTTATGCGAACATGAAGAGCAATTTGGTCGACAACCTACACCTAATAGTTGACATGGGAAATTGGGTGAAAGATCCCGAGGCGCTTTCGCGAACTTCTAATGGTCGCCAGCCACACGAAGTTTTCACATTTTCAGACGTTTTAGATTCTTCCCAATGGCCGCAATTATCGTTGGATACGCAGGTCGACAAGGATATCGAGATTGAAGGTGTACATCCTACCTGGAAACTACTGAAAACTCAAACGGCTATTCACAAGGATCAGATCGTCGGCGAGGTTACGGGTAAAATAGGCGAACTTCGTGATTATTGCCTTGATCCCGCCAATCAGTGGCCAGAGTTACGGCACCCTCAGCCTTTTGTATTCTTCCATCCTCAACTTCCCATTTACATTGACTCTCGCGAAGAAGGCTCCATACTTCGATACGTCCGCCGTTCATGTCGCCCTAATGTCACTATGAAGACATATATCACCAATGAGGTTGAGTATCATTTTTGTTTCGTCGCCAATCAGGATATACCTGCCGATTCAGAAATTACAGCGATGTGGTATTATGACCGCCAATCCCTTGGAGATAGCGATCAGGAAGAAGCCCGAGCAATCTCCATGAGCAATATTCTAGCTAATTTCGGTGGATGTGCCTGTTCACCAACTCAGCCATGCTTCTTAGCTGCTGTTGATCGCCGTCGCCACCCAAATTCGAAACAAGTGAATGGCAAGCGGAAGAAAGCGAAATCTAAGTCTGCTGTCTCCCCTACTAGCGTCGGTCGGTCCAATACGAGTCGCGCGGGTAGCGAGGCAGCTATCGACGACGATAACGTTGATAATCGATCAACTTCTGGCTCTTTACGCGGACAGACCCGTAGTCGCGACTTGACCCCAACACATCCACCGCCTGAATGGGCCTTGCAAGATACGGAATTGTCGGCACGAGATAGACGCAAAATCGCAGCCGTGGAAAAGAAATTCGAACAGCTTGAGCACGATCAGCACGGACAGCGCAAGAAGAAGCGGGGTAGTGCGACATCTGGCCATGCGAATCTATCTGCTCCGTTACCTGTACGTTTTATTATCCATCCAACATGAATTTTATTAGTCACTAACATGCATATAGAAGCACTCGAGTGTACCAGCCTCGGGCAAATCCTTGAAGGTGGACACGGCTACCGGTCGTCCATTTGATTCACGACTTACTTCACGCAAAGTATCTGATCCCACCAACACTGTCTCGCGATCTCCCCTCTTCCGTGCTTCCTACGTCGACGAATCGCAACAAACTCGTCCACCCAAAATCAATTTTTCTCCTTTGGGCCGGCGGCTTTTGAAGCGCTGTCTCGAAGACACCGCAAAGACCCAGTGGCCGGTTAAGCGTCAACAGTTGTCTGCAGGTTTAACAGCTGCGGATGTCGCGCATTCTCCGTCTTCTGTCACTCCTTCACAACCCTGGGGTTCCGGTGTACGGCCATCTTCATCGCATAGTGAAGATGTTGATATGAAGGATGGTCCAAGTGATACAGCCTCTGTCAAATCTGCATCGCATGAAGTCATGGCAAAACCACCTTTACCATCGACAGCAGCCCACAATACACTTGTTCCTGGGATGTCGCCTCTCAACAGTCGGATGAACAATCTTCATGTTCAGTTACCACCCAATAATTTTGCAGTACCTTCCACACCGGGTGCGGCAACCCCTGGATCACTACAATCACCGTCGGATTCTGTCTCGCTGCCAGCCCAGACACCGGGTAGCAGCATAACAGCTCCAAGCCCCGTCAAGAAGAAGATGAGTTTGGGTGATTATCTGGGTCGTAGAGGAACGATGGCAACGCCGACCACAGAAAAGACCCAGGCTCAAGCCACTACATCGACTCTGGCGCCACCGAGCAAACCTACTTCTCAGGCTCAATCCTCCACCCCACCATTGTCGACAGATGGTGAATCCCAACCGCAATCACAGTCGCAACCAGCATCGGGACCCGAGACGATTAAGAACGAAACCTCACTGACCGACACGGATGTTACGATGAAAGATGTCCCTAGCAAATCCCCCATATCTCCTCCTTATGTTTCTTCTCTTGGAATGCAGGATGACAGCAAAGTCCCGCCAACGACATGATACCCTAGATTTGTTGCCTTTTTTTTCTTCTTCTTCGCTTGTATCTTTTCTTTCTCTTCGTCGGAATGATACTTATATCTTGTCTATTTTTCTCATTTTTATATTCACTAATGGAGGTGTATTGGACTTTGTATCGGCGTTTTTTTTTCTGTCTATCTGTCTACTAGTTTTCTATTTATGATAACGAGTCTCTCGAAAAGGGTTCTAATTGCGATGGCGGGGTTTTGGCAGGGGCGGCGCGAAGGCGTAATTGAGGCCGGCGAATTTATTTTATTTTTCATGTTCTTCTTACTTCTCTCTTCTCTTCCCTTCTTCTTTCGAAACTTCTCTTGAAACTTGGTTTTCATTGATTGACTAGTTGTCTTCCGTTCTTCTTGGTGGAAGCAAACCACTCTTACTTATTTTTGGTTTTGAGCATTATTGTTTTTGATAAATGATGTGATGAGTACCCAGGGTAACTATGGGTTAGAAGTTATTGTAGCTTTTGATATCCATGAAAGTTTTGGCTGATTGAGTTTGGGGTTTGACTTCTTTGGTTTCATTCTAGAAGTGTCTAACTAACTACCTTTCTTTGAATGTTAAGATAAGAGGAATTATCGTTCTGGGTGATATCCACACGTATCAGGTGTTAGGATAGGAAGAAGGGAGGCTTGTGGTATTAGTACTAAGTAGACAGAAAGAGAGAAATGTCTGACGACTGGTCGATTCTTGCTTCGGTTGTAGTCTCATCTTCAAGCCCCCATTGGTAATGGACGACTGCATTCGATGGAACCCCTACTAGTCGTCGTCATGCTTGTGATCGGTGGCTTCTGGAACGTCCTCTGTCACTGTCTTAACTTCCATGGAGTCCCGCTGAGTTTCTGGGATTTCGCTAACAACATCGGCTTCTGAGATATTCTGGTTGGTGTCGTGCTGTTCAATAAGGTAAGGTGAAGCAGGGACGTGAGAACGGTCGAGATATCTAGTCATGGGTTTTTCGACGGCTTTCTCAACAGAGTCTTCGACAGAACAGTGAATGGCCTTTTTGACGGTCTTTTCAACTGCCTTCTCGACCGCACTCTCCACGGTACGTTCAACTGTGCTTTGGATGGTATCCTCGATCGCATTTTCAACGGCCTTGTCAAAAGCCTTGATGATTGCTTCGTTGATCTGGACGACGGCATTGTTGACAACCATTTTCCAGCGTTTTCTCGAGTAGCATATCGAAAGACGACTCTAGTCCTAAGCAAGAATTGAGAAAAACGGTTAGCACAGACGAAGGTCATGAGATATTTGAAGAGGGGCCCAGAATATCGAAGATGTGCATACCACTAGCAGAGGCGCCACGCTGCGTCATGTGAGGCGGCTCAGACATGGTTGTCGACGGAGAAATCGTTGGTGAGCTTGTATTCACTTTCGAAGAGAGAGTCGAGGATTTGATGGATGAGATAGACTGACTAAGACAGCGGGGTGGTGAGATGAGGAGACAAACCAAGAGCAGAAGACAAACAACCGAAAGGGATAAGCTAGAAAGGGTAAGAGATGGAAAGTACTGAGCACTATCAGAAACAAAGAGAATAGGTAGGGAAACGAACCGGCCAAGTATATGGAACATAGGCAAGAACGGGTTTGCGTGGCTGGCTGTATCGAATGTTTTGGGAAGTCTCATGGCAGAAGATTTTAGAAATGGAAAGAGGACTTGTAAATTCGGAGTGTGTCTGAGAGATAACTGTCACTAATTTGGCCCAATACTGCCAAGTGAGATGTTCTATGTCTAGGATTGACTGTAACTAGATGCTCGGACGAGAGGCAAGTGAGTCTAATCTGATAGAGATTAAGATGAAGACAATGGCCACGTGGATATCGCCCTGTATTTTCGTCTGATATGGGACTAGAATTGCATCCCTGAGATGACTCTTCGCCTGGTTTGTGAAGTATTCCCGTATGCCAGAAAGGGAGAAGAGAAGGAATCGACGCTGCTTAGTTATTTGAATTGGCTCGATATCTCGTATAGTCCGAAGAACTGATTCTGTCTAAATGTCACATGGTAATAAAAAAAGCCACTGAATGCATCTCAAATGATTTTGGCATACCCTCGCTCCAAAACATAAAAAAAGAATAAATGAAAAATGTAAATCAAAATACACAGATCAAGAAACGAATAAGGAAGTAAAAGGCGGAGGAATGGCAAGATCATTTCGTCCACCCTTTAGCCTTCATATTATTCTCAATAACATCCCAAATATGTTCAACGATCTCCCTATCCAGCCATCGCCCAGAACCATCAACACCCTTCTTCTCGTCCCAGCGAGCTAGAGTGAAAGTGCTCACACCACGACCCCAATCTTTGATCTGATTCGGGACATGTTCGCCAGACATGCCGACGTAGATACCAGCTGCATGTCTAAAGAGTTCAGGCGGGTTGGACCACTTGTATGTCTTGAATTGCCATGCTTGACCGGTCGTGAAGACGGCAACGAGTCGTTGCCAGTAATCTGGTTTGAAGTTTGCTGTGCTGTCGGCGAGGATGAAGCGTGTTGGTCTTCGGTTGGTTGGTGCGGCGCCGCCTGCACCACCGCTGCCGCCTTGGCTGCCTGCTGCGTTTCCGATGCGGGTTTGACGCGTGATGATTTGCATGTTTGAGGTTGTGTGGGATGCTAGTGTGGGATGGTCGGGGGGTACAAAGACACCATCTTGAAGGAATGCCTTGATATTAGAGAGGCGGATGGGTGATGAGGCGGATGGAGAGAGGAGAATGATGGGATCGGGACGTCGTGAGCTTCCTGATGTCGAGGAAGAGCCTGGTTTTTTGGGAAGTGCAAGACCGGCTGAAGGAGGTGGGACAATGATTCCTCCTTTACCGACAGAACCCTTGTTGCTTCCAGGTGGATATTGACCGCGCGAGCTGCGGTTGCGACCAAGAAAGATCTCTGCAGTTTTGCGAATATGCGAGAAGTCCTATACATATTTGTTAATTGATATGTAAGCAGAGAGAACGCCCGGATGGAGAAGCATACCGTTGGCTTTATGCCACGCAGGACAGTATTCCGATCACCCAACTTCCGCTCTCCATTGTAAATCTCCTGTAACTGAGGATCAATCACTTTAATCGGCCTTGCGCCTGGAACTGCTGCCGCTGGGACCGCTGCTTTGGGCACAGCAGCAGTCGCAGCATCAACCGCCACAACAGTAGCAGTAACGTCAACTGCTGCTGCTGCCCCGTCTAGAGGCTTGATGTATTCACTATCATCCGAAGCACCTTCGAGCCAAGTAATCAAATCCAAGCGTTCAACGAAGACCAAATTCAAAACCTGCTCCTCATTCCCACCTTCCTGCTCCTTCTTTTGTTTCAACTCCTCATTAACCTCCTGCGCCGATGCAATGTACTCGGGAATAGCAACATCCTTTTTCTGCCATGCGAAGAAGATACTGCGCAAATCGACCTGAGCATCGTTATTTGCCGGGGAGACGAAACGCGTTAATGTGTTGAGTGGGAGTGTATGCGGGATCGGATGAGTGAAGTACAAGTAGTTGGCTTTTGCGAGGTCGTCTGTGAGATTGTCTGCTGCGTTGGAAACGTCTGAGGAGGTTGTCGGGGTTGGGAGAGCTTGAGCTGCAATTGCTCGTCGCAAGGACAGCAAAGGGTCGGAAAGAAGAGGGTCAGTCGCCATTTTGCGTTGTTGTAATATGGCGCTTACACCTCTTTTGTGTTTCCCTTTGAGTGGGCTCCGAAGTGAGTCGTGGGTGGCTCACTTGTAAAGTTGTCGTGGAGCAAGACTCGTCTTGTTGGTCTCTCAGTAAGGTTATTGATGATATGCGCCTCGGATAATCTATTCAGCGGGTTGCCGGACGTTTAGTCACGTGATCTAATATATCAGCTACTACTTTACAACGTATACTACGACACCTCACCAAGACTTGGGAGCAGCTTAAAAGGATTTATTTTATAGATTTTCCGGAATGTCGGAATTCATATTGAAGACATCTGCCCATGCTCATGATATTATCGAGATTGGGATATATACTTGCACATGAAATATCGGAGATTGATGAGACAAACGAAAATGGTAGTCAACAATGAAGGTAATAACTAAAAGAAACGGCCTCCCACTGTACGCTTGTGTATCGAAAAATGCAAGCAAAGAGGAAGAATGCTTCCGTATGATGCAAAAGAAGAAAGATAACCACATGCATAATGTGCAAATTTTGATATCAAATGAAGAAATGGTAAAAAAAAGAACCCGCAAACCGGTATGTGCAATGACAACGCCCATTCAATGCTTCATGGGAGAAAGGAGAAAAGGGAAAAGGAAAGAGATGCAGGCGTTTTCGTATATCGACTCGTTTCGCTGGTCCAAATATGACCCCCCGCCAGAAAAGAAAAGTACACGAAAAAGGAAGATATAACCAGTGCCCCTCCCCACGTCTATCGTGTGACCCATAGAGAATAAAGAAAATCGTAACTCTTTCGAAAGCGCTCTGATAATAAGCAGAGATTTTCGGGTGGAATTAAGGATAATCGTTCAGCCATGTCTATCAAATTACCGTGAACAAATAGTGGCTAGAGACGTCAAATGATCGAGAGATCGAGAATTTTTCCGAAGGTTAAGAATGGACACGTTTTATGTTCGAACTGATCGGCTAAGGGATCGCTCAGGAACTGGAGCTGGTGTGGGCGAGTATGAGCGACCATTCGTTCCGAGGTCAAACTCGTGCTCCTGCAGGACAACCGAGTACTTTGGGTCGCGAACGAACTTAGGAACAGAGTCCTGAAAAAAGATTAGTAACGATATCCAGAAATAACAGACGAGACAGGTAGACTTACACTTGACATCAACTTGAAGACGGAAGTCTGAGCCAACTCAAACAAGTCGACGACTTCCTGAAGGCTCTTAATCATAGATTCATCGTCTCCAACAGCCTTTGTCATACGGCTTGCAAGACTGTTTCGAAGACCGTGTTCGATGTTCAATTCACAGGGTGAACCAGGAGCCAAGAAAGCATTGTAGAGGCCATAGGCAGCCGCAAGGGTTTCTCGGACAGTTTCGATCTTGTTCAAAGAACCGGACTTTTCCAATCGGTGATAGTGCGAAGTAAACTCGGAGACGTCAAGGTAGAAAGACAAGTTTTCCTCACACAAGGAATAGCGTAGGAATTCCCGGAACAACAGGCGAAGTGCCGGATCGTGCAAAATATGGTTGAGACGGGCATTGTTGGAATCGCGTGCGCCTCGGCCATCGTATTGTGACACGCTGCTCTTCTCACGAGCGATCCATCCACATACACGTTGTCCATGTTCAGTCACCGTGTAGATGGCATGCTTGGTAGGCTGGAAATCTACAGCGGTAGGTTCTTGCGCGGCATAGGGACGGTCTTCTTGAACGGAGGTGATGAGACCATGTTTGATAAACAAAGCAGCGATCAAGCAGGTTTCGCGACGATCGTTAGTGGTCGAACAATCCATGAGCCAGTCCACTGCTGCTTTTCCGGTGAATGTATTCGCAAAGAATTTGTCACCAATTTTCCTCTCTTTTGCCATCTTAACACCAACGAGACCATTAGAGTAGTCGCTTAGCGAGTCGGAGTCTGAACTGGAGGTGGAGGATTTGATGTTGGGGCCATCTTGACCGGCAAAGCGACGAAAAATAACCTCAATAGTAGCACGATCCGTGGACAGCTTGTCGGTTTCGGAATCGCGTTCCAGGTTGACGAGCTGCATGGTGTTGCGTGGAGACTCCAAAACTTCCATAACATGTCGGGCAGTGATACCATTTCGTTGGCAGAAACGTTGCAAAATGTTTATTCCCTTAGGAGTTAATTGATACAAGCCTCCTTTCATGGGAAAGAAGCTGTTTCCTCGGCCATCTACCGACTCAATAAAGCGTGCATCAGCGAACCGTTGACATACAGACCGAGCCATTTCCTTTGCCATAGAGAAAGTGGTCGTAGTTGTCGTAGTAACAATCCGTGACGGGTCCTTGGGGTCCGGCATGCGGTTTGACTGGGAGAATTTCAAGGATCCTAAGTTGTTGATCGCTTCATCGGATGTGAAAGTGTGCTCGAATCTAGTGAAGCGCACACGATGAGTATCCAACTTCAAGCTGACCATCAAAGTAGCAAACAGATCATTGAAGTCCTGTACGAGTTAGCGCGTCGTTCAGTTGTAAATAATCCTCATGGTTCTGACGTACCTTTGTGAAAGGACGTTCATCCTCCGTCATGCGGAGGAGCCTTGACGACGTTTGATGCATCTTGTGGGCCCGCGAGGCCGCGGTATTATCCAGATTGAGTGGTTCCTGTGGTATCAGCCGCACTGTACCCCGGCGACTGAGACCTGACGAAGGGTTTTTGATAAGAGGCAGGGCTGGTAGCTCCTCGTTGCTTAACTCCCGATCCGCCGAGAGCGAAGCACCACCAACCTGAGAATACTTGTGCGATTGCCTTGAGAGGCTTCCGGTAGACGAGCTAGTCCGCAGAGCAGGCGTGGAGATTGTAGCCAAAGAGGTGGTGAGGTTTGCGATCACGTTAGAAGTCTTTTCCAAAGCGAAGCCGGCAAGGGACCTGCGGTTGCTTTTTGAGATCGAGCCGGCGGGAGCAGAGTATTTGGCGGTGGGAGGCGGAACGGCGGACGAGGGGTCTGCGCTGGTGTCAGGTGGGTGCGCAGCGGTAGTAGTAGTGTATGGTAGGGTAGTGAGTAGATCTGATGGAAGCGAATTACCAGCAGATATCTCAGTCATTGAACCCAGGTCAAGAGGACTGGGGGGGTGAGGGGGGGGGATATATTGGAGCACCAGGTGTGAGGTGAAGATCAACCAAGGTTTGAAAAAGAGGCAAGAAGAAAATCAGGTACAGGGGTGGGATGGGGATAGTGGAGGAAAAGTAAGAGTAAGGAGGGAAGGAAGAGGAAAAGATATTGCGATGAGGCAATCGGGAAGGCAGGCGGGCAGGTAATGTAATTTAGGTATTTACACTCTTGTACAGAAGGGAAATAAGGTAATAAAAGCGTGTTGCTATTGAGCACAGAGTACTCCGTCGATGGGAAATTTCCATGGATGGATGAAGACTCCTCAGCGGGTACCACCACCAGGTTGAAGGCGACCCAGTCTAACTGCTACTACTTACAGTATGTGCGTATGCATACGAGAACGTGTATCTATGCTGACTCGTTGGCTACAAGTGTAAATACCGTATGTAATGATGTACGTGACAGTGTGGAGACGGGTTCCCTTGTGGTGAACTAAGAAAAGCGGGTCTACCATGCTTCATGGTAACCCATTCAGGCTAGCGTGTATGACCATCTACATCCGTAGTAAGTTTTGCATAAAGCAAGGCAGGGCTATTCTTTGCTTTTTCAGCACGCGATGTCAGTACGTAGGTACCAGCCACGGCATAACCGAGTCATGTCAATATTGTCCAGACAGTCAATATACTACATAGAGAAAAGAAATTTCAAAGCACAGGATTCCAGTGCCAAAGCGATGGGCGGGGCAGTGGGAGATGCTGACAAATTTTTGATTTTGGATGAAGGGAATCTTATCCGCGAGACTACGGCACCAGCTTCCACTTGTTAGTTGGAGACTCAAGAGGACATTCCGCTTCGGGAGGACTCTGGTAATGAAAACGTGGGTACGCGATAAAAACGGTATTGTATCGAAGATACGGTATGATTAGGTACGTATGACATGGTTTTAGTGGCGGACACCAAAAAACAACGTGGGACTGAAGTAAGACAGACTAGTCTCAGTTGGGTAGCCTTGGGTCTGTGTGGTGGCCAATGATAGGAGGCCTGTCGACCCAAAAAGCAGCCGCCTTACGAAGATCACTGGGGCACATCTGCAGGCATGCAAGAATCAAGCAATCAGAAGTAAGCAATAATATTAGACTTGGTGTTCGGCTGTAAGTAAGTAAAGTATTTGATACGGGCTGTATATTCTGTATCTGTGATTTACTTGCAAGCGAGATTACTCTATCTTGTACACAGTAGCCTCGACTCTAGTCTACTCTGTACGAAGTTTTGAGTCGAACGCTTAGCTAGTTTTGAGCTTAACTTAGATGTATCATATCAACTTATCTACTCATCTGCGGTACCTGTTTGTCCCATCTCCAAATGACTCAAGACAAACAGTTACATCATCATCATCATCATTATCTTGTACCTAAACAATGTAAAAATCAGCTGAATTTTCACCCCAACTCGCACGAAATCATAACTGCAATACCAACCAACCCTGAGATGCCTCCGTCACGAACGAAACTCGTCATGCTGTTATTTAGTTTAGGGCGCAAACTACCCTAACTCATTCCCGTGTTTGCTGACTATCCTAACAATGCGATAGTTACATGAACACTTCCGGAGGATATTCATCGCTGCCAAGAAAATGTACAATTACGTACTCTGTATGCTTATCAACGTGAGCTCCTATCTCAAACCATAATAAGAACATCATTGTTTTCTTTTACACCTATCTGTCTTTTGATTGATGCCTACACCAGAATGATCTTACAGGTGGACGGAAACGGATGGGCAGATTGATCGACAAGGCTGCGTGCGCGTGTCCTTGGCCGTTAGACATGTATTGGATACATCATGGCGTCGACGTAGATTTCGAGACATATCAAAAATAAAGATGGGGGCTCCATTGGTTGCGTATATCGAATATTTTATATACTCCGTGCTTTTTCCCCATCTGTCAATGTCAGTTCTGTTCTAAATGGGCTGTTTTTCTGTACGACGTACAACGCGCGTTCATCGCTTGCCACGCACATCCGCGCACCTTGAACAGTGAACAAACAGCTGATCGAGGAAAAAAGAGCAAAAACTGAAGCTATCAAGATGTACATGTACATACACACAAAAAGTATAGAATACCAAGACTTGGGTCTCACCCCAATTGACTTTCGCCTTTACCGACGTAGTACATGCCCAGTAAACTTTAAGCCGCGGCAGTGGGAAAGAAAGCCTGAAAGACCAAACATCATCAAAGTTCAGCTAAAGCACCACTAAGAAACCTATCTTGGCCCGCACGTGTTCTCGGCATGGAGAGATAGGGGGAAAGTTAATTTCGTTCGGAAACCCCGTAGCAGACGCTATGATTGGCTTTGACAGTGGCCCCGCCAAGAATCTCTCCGTATTAGGCCACTCGGGGTTTGTAATTTGTTATTCCACCCTTTTCACAGGCAAAATAAATGGAATTTGTAAGTTACAATCTTGCAGTAAAATCTAATTTGTCGCATGCGATACATCCTCCGTACGCGAGAGGGAAAATTACGCAAACCCACGGCCACGTGGAAAAAGCATTCAGGCTGTTGGTGGCTGACAAGCCACCAGATAAGGAGGAGAGTTGAGAGGAGGGAAAAAAAAATGTGGATTCGATGTTGCGATAAACAAATAGATTGAGTAAAACAAGGATAAAGAGTTTTTTTTTGTCGAGAGAACAAAGAGCTATCAGACTATCAGTAACAAAGCATCAATAAAAAGGTATGGATAACTTCACATGCATGATGGCCAACTATTTGTACAGGTAAGCAAATACGAGGCCCGGAAGCGGGAGCATTGTAAACTCCGTTACCTGACTCTATCTAGTTAATTCATGTGCGAGGCACTCCTCATGCATAGTTACCGGCACACGCTTACCTCAATGATAGTATGTGAAAGATCGTCATCACAAAAGCGCCATGAGTCATCAAGAGGATTACACGAGGTGGGGGAAATCGTGCTAAGTATTCGGCTACTGGATTAGCCGCTAGGCTTTTGATCTCAGTCTTCTCAGGTGATTCGGATCGATAACTTCTTTTGGATGAAATCCGATAATGTTCCGTGGAGGCATTGAAATACGTCTGTGACGGGATGAGGTTTTTGTTTCGAAAGTCATCTTGACTCGTACGAGACGAGGCAGGTACGTGCGAATTACTTCGGTCAAGGTCAACTACCAGGTTCATGCATCTGATTCATCATCTTCCCGCACAGGCCGTGCGGGTCTCGACTTCAAAACCACGTTTTTCTTTCTTTCACTTCCAAGCCTTTGTTTTGCTTTTGTCGCTTTAAGTGAGGGTGAAGATCTCAGCTGGTGGTCAAAGCGAATTACTTCGGCCAGATTTTGGATTGTCTACGATCCAGGATAGAAGGTCCACCACTGCCTATCATATCCTTGTTCCACGTGGTGAAGTGTGGAGTATTTTTTATTTTATTTTATTTTTATTTTTTTTATTTATTTTTTTTTACCAGATACTCCCTATGAGGTTCGGGATTGACAGGTCCGATATTTAATTTACATGAGGGGAGACGTATCACGGAAAATGCGCTTGTCATACCATGTGGTTGATGATCTCTTCTGTTTGAGGGCTGAATAGTAAGTTCTAAGCATACTCACCGGAAATGCCGGAAGTTGATATATGACTCCGCATATGAGGAGAATGGCGGTGAGCATCAGTGATCATCTGTATCGCCTACTGGGTGCGATAACAGATTCGTATTTTTTGAAATATTACTCTATCATATCCACGAGTTCTCGATTGTGTTTTAACAATGGGAGTCCATGATTGGCAAGGTTCCCAACCAGTCGGAAAATCTACCAAAGATCATGAAGGAAACCTCACGGAAAGAAACCGATGGGTAATGTTTTATCACGGTTATTTGGTAGAGACGTACCTCGGTCTTAAGGCCGTCGTAGCTAGTCTCTTATCATCCAGCCGAGCACGTTGGATTTTGATTTGAGAGCATCTAAAAAGACAGCCACGAGGTCCCAACATCTCGGTTCTGGGTACGAAACCTAGCTAGTGTAAACTTAATTCCTGTAACCAACAATTAACAGCTTCATCCTCCAAACCAAGTCTGCGATGATGATCGCTCTTCGTAGAAACCTCATCATCTTCTGAAACAGTGAACATCCTGCCCTATGGACGCAACAGGCAAGTCATTCGCAAGCTCCTGATATCGGGCCTCAGGTAGGGTTTCACCTTATCAGTTTCCTGAAATGGATTAACCTCCACTTTGAGTTTGAGCCAAGGCTTTGCGTCGGTCACGGGAACAAGAGACACCGTCCCTAGGCTTGTTATAGTTTAGTGTATATGACTGGCGTGGAGTACTGTATTGTATGAGCGGCCACGTTTTGTACCCGTAGTTTTGTTACAGAATACCCGGTAAATATGGCTCTTGACGAAGAGTTACAGAACCACTGGTTCAGGGTTGGTCTTTTCATGTGTCTTGCATCCGTGCGCGCACGTTGTATGACGCCAACACTTTGTTGAATGAATGAGGCGTGGTCCAGAAAACCTCAAACACTAGCCTCCTATCGACAATTCGACATGGCTTTCTCCTTGCCACGTGGAAGACAGGCAGACTTAGCCCACCGCCAAGTCAGCCTCTGACAGTGCTTGGCCCTCGGGACCTCCGTACATTGTACAATATGAAGAAGGGTCGGCCCTCCTTTTTATCCAAAGGTGAGACCTTCAGGATGTGTAAGACGCTCAGACTTGATTCCCTTCTGTCGGGACCAGGTTGTGTAGACACGAATACGACAATGGTAGGCTTATCTGTGAGTACGTTTTCGCTCACTGCCAGTTTCGTTATACACGCATTCGATAAGATCCTTTGACTTGTTTAAGCCTTGTAGTTCGTCAAAATGTTCTCCAAGGCTGATGAGGTCTAGTAGTATGCAGGAACAAATTCTTAGCTAGGTATCAATCCTGTTTATGTAAACAAACTTCGAAAAACAAAGCAACTAACTAGTTAACTACAGAATCCGCAGTCGACTCCGATTCGCATGGTTCTTCAACTCAAAAGTCCCAAATTCTCTCTGTCGTAGCGTCGCTACTTTCTACATCGTTCACCCGTAAACAGGCTTATCCCTGCTCAGCCCTATTTCAAACTGGGCCAACACTTTTTTTTTCCTCAACGGGGTGGAACCCCAAACCTGTCATATCATGCGGTGAGGAAAGACCGTTATTTCCTTCTACTCGTAGAACGCGTAAAAATTCCCGGATACATATGTCATAGGGCTATATCAGCGGAATCCTTTCTATATCAAAAGGATTCTAGAAAAGAATCGGAGTATTAAATGAGGAAAATATGATCTCATTTGTGAGACTTTAGCGAGAAATCTGAAACACCCTTTGGAAAGGTCCACTGAGTCATTGACGTTGAGATCCACCGGCTGCGGAAGGAATCTTGGAAGGATTCGCTGAGTTTCGTACTATATTCGAAACCCTATAGTTGTGCTTGAACATAGCTTTCCGATGTTGTGTCGTTGTTGTGTATTGAGCATGCAAAGGATGCTATGTACTTCGTACCTGGTATGTGTATCATACTCGCGAGTCAAGGGATATTATATGATACACTCGCTTCGTATACACGCACCTAGGCGCACTGGTAACCATCTCAGGTCCAACTCGCTTATGCCATCCACAACATGAGAACCATTGTCTCATAGGGGGAAAAAAAACGTTGAGCCGCATCCGAGCACCCGAGGCAGTTTTGAACACATACGTACGCCAATTACATACCGTTCTTTTACTCGTTCGACGTTTAAGTTAGCGACTACAAAGTTTGTACGTACATATATGGGGAGGTCTTATGATAATCATAACTATATTACTCCGTATATTACATACGTAGTACCATTGTATCGATGCCACGTGAGTTTTCCATGCACGACCCACTTGTACCTATGTAAGTACTCCGTACTATTATAAGTAACTAACGGTGGAAAAAAAAAAACCTAGGAAACAAAGTCTAAGTCGAGAGACAACACGTGGAACACCTCTTTACGGCAAAGCGTGCCACGGGAAAGGAAGTGGACTCGATGGGTAGGATAGCGTATCGCAGATACGGTAATACATTACGGTACATCGTATCTTACGGCGGCATGTACGGTACGTATCATTGATTAACCGATTTTTATTACGTGCCCTACTCCGTACTTTTTTCTCTTTGATACTACCCTGCAGATGTCAAAAATGCTTGGGCTGCCTGTCCGTTCTCTGACTTGCGACGGGCTTGCTATTCGTTGTTACCCCTGCAGAATCGGAGTGCCGATATTGGCATTATTGGAAACCGATGCTTTACATAGGACAATTGACACAAATTCAATTAACATGCAAACAAATAGGAAACAAGGACGAGTGCCTAGAATTTCAATTTCTGTAGACCATGAACTCGCAAGACGACGATGTATCATGTTATTCACGTAACATAATACATAATAACTATGGGGCTTCGTAATACTGAAAGCATTGTCTACTACGTAGTATGAGTGTATCAATACTAGCTCTTTCCTAGTCCGGAAGAATACCTTACGTAGCAGTCTTCCTAATTTTGAGTTGACGCCGCGCATGATCTTCGATGGCCACGCGAGTGGCAAATTCATGGGTTGTAACTTGTAACAATCTAAGGGTAATCATTACGGAGCCGGACATGTTCCGTCACATCGTGGATCGTCACGATGAAAAAAGAAAAGAAAAAGAAAAAAATTTAATTCACGAAAGTCAAATAAACTAACTCAAATCGTAAGGCGGTTCTCGAATAACCTGGATGGCGAACACCACTCTGCTAGCCAAAATTATCCAATGCTCCCTTGTACCGAACATTGAACAATTTTGAACAAAGCCTGAAGAAAAATAATAGTCAGCTCTTGTCGAACTCTATTACTGCCGGTGATGGGCTCCACTTAGGGCATGGTGACCCCCTTTTTTCGCGCGGTTGTGACTGCGAACGGAAAGAAGAATTCGAACCTGTTTCCCTTTTGGGGAAGCACTTACTTTTCTTCGTTTTTTTTGTCGGCCACTCAGAAACTTGGTTGGAATTTTTTTGTAAGCAAATGTATTCTTTTTGGTGTGTCTTGTTCCCAAAATCTCCACCAAAGCCGTTGAAGATTGTATGCAAGTTGGGCTAGTTAGTTCAGGTTTCTACTACACACTACATAACATCCGGAGTCTCCGTTGTTACTCCGGCATGCCGGATATCCCCCTTGATACGGACTGAAGACTTGAGATTTTTTTCCGCCTTATCTTTAGTAACGAATGTTTGCAAAATGTTTAATTTCGATGTACGTAAGACGGATAGGGCGAAGTTTTAACATTCCACAAATCGAGAAACTTACGACTCGTTTCAGATATTCCACAATGGGCCGAAGGTTTAAGAATCATATGGTGACGTAGTTATGTACTCGTAGCATTCCGTAAGTCTCCGTACTAAGCGTTGGGATAGGTTCGTTCACCAAACCAGGGCGTAGGGATGCACTCGGCTCAAAGGCCGAATGCTGATAAAAGCATAGGTTCTTCACCTGACATATACATACGTAGTACCCCTAGCTAGGCAGCCTGTGGCTTGAACTGGGCTTTGTTAGTCAAATACTTTACACAGTAACTAAGTTAACTACAGAGTATGTAGTAAGCTAGTTAACTAGTTCTCCTAGCTCATAATTTAGTCAACTCGAACTGCTCGATCAGCAGTCTATCAAGCACCAAGTTTATCCTACTATGAGTTTAGTTCATACATAAAGTTTAAATTGAAACTTGCCGCTTCAAGGGAGAAAGTTGCTAACGGGATACGGGAAATACTCACTTCAGTCTTCCATTTCTCAGTCCCACTGGAAAATGCTGCCTAATCTTCTTCAAGGCGAATCTAGTCTACTGTAGTAGAAGAAATGGCTGGTTAAATGACATCATTTACTATTGGGCCATAGATTGAAGCTCCTCACGTGGTGGAATGCTTACATTTGCCGGACTCCCTAGGAGATATCTCTATCAATGACAGATCACTATTCAAACCAGCCACTCATCTCATCAGCCTCTTATCCTGGAAACCATATTCCGAAATATCGTTGGGGACAACTACTAGTGCTAGTTCCCAGTACGCCCTCCGCAAATCAACAAATTAGTCCAACGATCATGCATGCACGGGAGAATCTAGTTCACGGCGCACCGCTAGTCAGAACAAAAAGGGCCAAAAAATCGGCCGCTTGATTTTTGATTTTTGATTTTTGTTTTTTTAAAAAAAATATGCCGGTGAATCTTAGCTGTTGAGTATTCTGCGGAGGCGTCGCAGAAAGCAGGGAATCAGATGCAACTTTATCTTGAACGGTGAAGTACTAAACATGTTAGACTCGAGTTAGGCTCTCGATTTTGCATAGACCGACATAGTCTGAGCGTCATTCTCATTCTCCGGATATACGGAGAAGACCGTAGTCAGTTGATCATTGCCGATAATAGGGTTGGTGTGTAGATCCAAGAAGCCGCACGGTTTCAAGTGAGTTGATCGTGGAGTATTGTTTAGCTCAAAACCTGGTCACCAGGTAGTACGCTTGACCACAAGCCCTAATTTAACCCGATGGTATCAACGGTACCCGGCTCGAGTCTTAGGATCGAGTCATAAGACAGCAACTTAGATATAAACGGGACTTTAATAAATGATACATACTACATAGCTAGATCCTACGTAGCATGAGTATTAGTACACAGTATTAAGGTATGTTGATATATTTCCTAATTGAGTACAGGGACACACCCCTGTCAATGGTCCCCTCCGTTCGACCCACGATGCCCAAATATTCAGGCTTCATGTCGTGCATGAGTGCTTCATATCTACTTCCCATATGGAGAACTCTGTGACAAATAGTTGAAATATCGCAATTCGTAACTTAATTAAAGATTAATAACAACATGCCGCGAGATGTGGAGAGCAGTCTTGAGGAAATATCGGCGAGGTGCTGGAACGAGTTATTGCCGAAATAGGAAGACAACCCGCAACAAAGGGTTGGCATTCTTCTGTTTCAGAGGCGGGGATTTGTTGATGATATGAATTTCAATACTTAAGAGGTGAACAGTCTCCTCGAATAATCACACCAAGACGCTAAAGCATTAAGATCGATTCTGCTTCGTTGAATGTATGGGGACCAATCCGTCCGGGTAATCATCGTCTACAATACAAGGGGAGACCGGTCTACATACCCCTCAATATACACAACAGGAAGCTGCCAAAGCCTATCATCTCTTTCCCGTCCTCCCAGGTGCTGTTTTCCGACTTCCCGAACTGCTGCTCAATGGGATCCCTGTTATACGTTGCATGACCTACACTGGTTCTGCCACATGATATCTGCACGCCAAGACACCCATTTACCCTAATCAAGAACCCTGTCGGACTACACATGTAACTTGACTCTCTTATGTAGTCTTGCTGGGGAGATTGGTCATATAGAGATGTCTAGTTTGTAGTTGTCTCATTGCGGAACATCGGTAAATTATGACTGGTAGGAGTCCGTCGCCAGTTGTAAATCATATGATAGGTACGGTAGATATATACCATGGCGGGACGCATCCATTAATTCTAGTCTCTGATAGTCTCATACTTAAATTGTGCTGATAACTTAGGGGTATACATCCATGTCAACCGGTAAGATCATAGGCAGGACAAACATTTTGAAGGTTGGGTATGCATATACGGAGTACGTATATGCATGCATGCAGGCAGCGATTGTGCCATGTTAACCTAACAGTTTTACCATTCTTCAGTGTTACCTACATTGGCACAGTATTTGTATGGTATTCGTTCAGAAGGTACTTGTATTTCTTTCATGAAAATACAGGTCAATTACAGTGTTCTCTCTACATGAGTCATAGATGAGTTGTCAAACATATCTTAGAAAACTTAGAAGTCTAGATTCCGAATGACTCGTACAACCTTTCAATAGCCTATGTACGTGGGTATGACCTAGGTAGTTGGACTAGCCCTAATTGCCTCAACTCGTTATGATTGTTCCATATACAGAGTACATCAACAATGCAAAGCCTGGTCTACTTCATTTCGGTGACTAGCATTCACCAATCAACGCATACTTCGTCCTAGTTTCTTTTCTAGCATTGAACAACGACGTTACACACACACATAGGGGGTTATGGAGCCGGTAACACAACCAACACATGTATGTAGTACAACATAACTTCCATACCTAGATAGATCGACATTCGGTCGAGTCTCTTGGTCCATGGTAGTCTAGAACGCATAGCTCTCAAATTCGAGTTGTGTTCCGTTGTTTCCTTGATATGTACATGTATGGTATGCTGTGAGACGTTGTCAGTATTGCTTTGACACAGGCAGTTTCAATATTATATTGATTGATTGACCCATGTGTCCGAGTATACATACATGGTCACACAATCATTAACGGTTCGGAGCCGATGATATAGCAATGATAGACCCGCACATCTGCCCAAAGAAGACTCTGATATAGCAAATAAAACCTGTTTTGCACATCCTTCCCACACACACACATCCGGCGTACATTGATCTGTGACAAACCTCTACGTGAGACGAAATGTGATTATCCGCCCAAGCACGTCAACTGGTATATATTAATGTGACGAACTAAAAACAGCGAGAAGAGAAGAGCACATTTTTTTCCTGGATGGAGATGTAGATCACCTTATTTGCCACGAGATTGGGAAGTTACCTGACGACTTTGGAAGTTTTCGACTGCATATGTATGTACGACATGTATCACATAATGGTGAAATACATACTGTGTACGTATATCGTTGGCAGATGTCATGCATATCCTCTGCCTACAAATATACCTAAGCATGTACATTGATAGGAGGGCAACGGTCCGGGGAGGCATGTCACTCATGGATCTGTACTACAATGTATGTATGTAGGTCTGTCTACATATCAGGTACAGGTACATGTACATGAAGCACCTAGACAGGATTCGGTAGAAGCAAATGTTGATCTCCCGTGGTAATCCGTTATGCTCCGTGTGCATGTATTCATGTTCATCCGGAGGGCAAGACTGGTTTGAAAGCTGACCGATGCGAGATTGGGGAATGGACTGGTTGCGGTGCGTTTCGAGGCAGATGGATTTTAGGATTGGTTGGGCTTGGGTGCGATGAACACGATATACATGATACATGCACACGTAAGTATGTACTTAGGTAGACATTAAGTGATTTATCGTTGTTAGGAGAATCCTGTATTCGCTTCAAGGTGCGTGCCATCTCAGATTTCAACCCGGACATGACTAAGAAATGGCAACTAATTTAGACAGGATTCAGACTAAGTCAAGTAAATAAGGAACATACTGACATATATCATACATTTCATATAACCATATATACTATCTAGATACTCGATCAATTGCGCCACCACTTCCCCAACGACCCTCCACCCCCAACCATATCGGCAACCTCCTCGAAACTAATCTCAACTCTAAACATGGTCCCATCCGTCGTCCCATTTCTCGATCCAAGCGAAACAACAAGACCCCAATTCACAAGCTTCTCCCAAGCTTCGCGCGAAATGTCACGTCCCCAGACTCGTCCACCTGTAGCAGCAGCTCCCTGAGCGGCAGCGGTAGCTTTTGCAGATGTCAAGAGACGGACGTATTCTGCGTATGCGGCAGGGAACGAGAGGGCGAGGGATTGGGAATTGGCGACGTCCGAGCCAGGGTCGTAAAGAGCTGTTAGACGTGTGGCTGCTAATAGAAGGGAGAGAGGTAATGATGTTGCACTTGTAGAGCCCGTCAGGGATGATGAGAATGGGAGGGGGCCGGGGTCAGGGCATGTCAGAGATTGAGTCGCGAAGCCTTCCGGAGTTGGGATCTCGAGATCACTCTCTAGGTCAGATGCACTGTGGTAGAGATTTGATATTGGGAGCAGGGCACTAGAATAGAATTCCTTGACGGACTTTGTTTGGTGGAAGATTCGTTGCAGGTGGCTTTCAAAATCTTTATCCTCCCAGAGGCTCTGCAGTTTCTATTAGCTTGAACTATATCGATTCGAGTGTGGGAAAGGGGACTTCTCACCTTCAAGTATGCCTTCCACACATCCAAAAGTTGTGGAAGTTTGACTGGCTTGCGGCCACCAAAATCACTGTCTTCAATCTCTGTAGCCTCTACGGATAGAGTAGAAAGACAGGAGTCTGAAAATGCCTCGAATGATCTTGCTAGTGGTAGATACACGTAACGGTGACTGAAGCGACTTTTAACACGCTTCTCAAGTGTTTCAGTAACATCCACTTTGGTCGTCAACCCGAGGACGGCGAGTGGTGCCTTGCGCGCCTGCGCAATATCAAACAGATTATATAGTAGTGTCTGTCGAGGATGCGTCGCAAAAAGGTCAAATTCATCAAGGATAATGACGACTGACTTTGCCGTCGTGATACCATTCGTGTTATCTGCGCTATTCAAAAGCTCCTCCGGGTGTGACAACAACGCCAGTAACGTGGCCATTGTATCGGCATAGCTATTGACCTTGGAAGCTTCATCTTCCGTGTCCGTTTCACGACCGAGTTGCCTCCAAATCTCGCGCAGAGCAAGACGGTCATCGGTGTGGAAGAACCCGTTCAAGCGAACCACATGGAAATCACCTTTGTGTTTTTTCATCAGCGAAGAGATGATCCATTCTACCATTGTAGTCTTTCCACTTCCACGTGAGCCCATCAGCAGCATTGAGTTTCCTTCACCGGCGGTGACAGTTTGTTCCACCAGCTGATGAACTTTTTGATATTCGGCGTCTAAGCCCTTCAATGGTGTCAATCGTTTTCTGGTCAATTTCTCAAGAACGATATTGCTCAAAGCACCAATCTCGTTTCGAAACTCAGATTCACAAAGAATTTTGAAAGTCTCAGCATATTCGGGTAGTGGGCTAGAAGGGGCTGTTTCTTCATGACCATCGACATCGTGTATCAAGTCTTCGTGTAGTTGCGCAGCCACCGGATCGTAGCTATCGTCCATTCCTCCATTCATCATCTCCAGTCCTGCTTCGTCGGCTTCATCCGAACTTGACGAAGTATCAGACTCATTTTCACTTTGCTTTCTTGTGGACCTCCTTGCCGACTTTCTTCGCGACACTGGAATATCAACATCCGGAGAGCGGCTTTCTGACTCGCCGGCCTCAACTTCAACCTTCTTTCGTCCCTTACGCCTACCATTCGCTGATATGGCTGCCTTCGAAGGCGTCGCAGTGGGCAGCCTCGGCCGGCGCGGTGTCTCGGGTTTTTGTATCTCATCTTCATATCTCACAGGAGCCTTTCGTTGTCGACCACTAGCCCTAAGGCTTCTCGATGAGGTCTCGTTGTCTTCGGCGTCATTGAATTTATTTGCAGCGGACTTTCGTCGGGACGATTTGGACGGTGTCGCTGCTAACGCTGCATTGACCTCTGGGTCGTCGATATCCATCGCGGAGTGTTCATCTTCGGCATCATGAACACTTGGAGGTGTTTCGGGAATTTCGACATCGCCATCTTGATCCACTACATCGGAAACCCTCCTTCGCTTTGCAGAGCGGGACTCGATCATTTTGATTCCTCAATCGAACTTCGGAGTAGTCGTTCAAGCCCTGACCATGCTTTACGTGTAAATGTTGCCTGGCTATCCAGCTAGTCGAAGCTTTGGTTCTCCGAAGGACGTTTATAAATTCGAATTCAAGGACCGGGTTGTATATGCAACGAGCGTAGACGTTCTTTGATCTCGGAGGTATTAAATTCGCTCGCGGCCGGCGTATGACTGTAATTCGTTAAAGTCACTGTTTAACGATCGTCTAACAGCTCAAGACTCTATCTGTAATGAGGTTCTGCCCTCAAAATATCATTCAATGAAGTATGTTGTCAATTGTAGCACAAGATGAAGTTCAACAAGGTCAGGAACGGAAATATCAAAACGCGCGACACGCCGCAAATGCGGACATATGATTGGCTGGAAAGGAAGGAGGTCTCCATTCATTATCGCATTTATCTTCGCCCTCAAATATATGCTATTGCGTTGTGAAATATAATGCAGATACTGAAATCGGATGTTTTGAACATTTATTCCAATATTCAATGACTATATCACCAAGAATCGCTCATGCGAACCAGCATTTACTAACTTACCTGACTGCCTCGGCGACTGACCTTATAACGGTACCTTAAGGCCGAGGTAGTTTATATATTGTGCTCCCGCAATCTCACCCCAGTTCCAGATGTCCCATTAACGAAAATCTATCAACCCATACAGTTGATATTTACGGGATCGCATACGTCTCAGTAGTCTTATTCTACGGATATATTTGAGTGTCTGACGAATATATACATACTCTTTCTATATACCTCACAATGGGCGTTGACGGCGATGCCTCCCCGCCACGGGAGTTCGATGAATTCGAGACAGGTATAGAAGAGATGCTTCAACACCTAGTAAGAAGAGATGCAAACGAACAGGCAAGCGAACACCCCCTCAGGCTATCTCTCTCACTCCTTTGACCACCCATTGCTAACTTGTATACTAGAGATGGACGATAGACCAAACCACCAAAGTCCGACTCGAATCCGCAACTCAAGGCCCCCCAGCACGCGCTACATTTCGACTGTTCGTTACACCCGCCATGACAAACGCACTGAATAACTTGCACGGTGGCTGCGCAGCAACTATAATCGATATCTTAACTGTAATACCCGTCATGGCTGTCGGGAAGCCAGGCGTGTTTCAATATGGAGGTGTGAGTCGGAATTTGAATGTTACATATTTGCGACCGGTCCCCGTACATACCGAGATAAGGGTTGTGTGCGAGGTTACGCAGATTGGGAAAAGGTTGTCGTTGTTGAGGGCGGAGATAAGGAGAGTGGATGATGATGCGCTTTGTGTACTTTCAGAGCATCAGAAGGCTAATACGGATCCGCCGGCGGATCCGAAGTTATAGATGGTTATGTATAGCATATATTAAGAGGTCAAAATCAACAGTGAATAGCTAAGTTCTAGACCGAGTATAATTAAGAGGAAGGTGATCAAGATAGACGAAAGGAACAATCATCATATGCCACAAGAAGGCTTGTCCTATTATCAAAATTTGCCCTTCCAGTACCATTAAGCAGCCAGATCACAAATATTCGACTTGTTTGACATCATGTTTCTTCAATAACGCCGGAGGCCTAGGTTAAACAACAATCTATTCTTCAGCGACAAGGGTTTGGCCCTCGCGAAGACCTTCAACAACGAGCTCATGACCCTCCGCGCGCTCGTAGATATCACGGACGTCATCTGCGCAGCGTTTAGTAAATAGATATATGAACTTATGGAAATGCTTACCAGTTGTTGTTTCAAAGTGTGAAGTAGCATCGTAGCTCTTGGAGATGAAAACATTGTCTTTCTTGCCATCATCAAGAGGCTCGTAGAGAGGGATAGGGGGTCCCATGAATCTCTCCTCAATCTGGCCGAGTCTCTGGAAACCGGGCTCAAGTTCCAGATGGTGGTTGGCTTCGCTCTCAGCAATGGTCGAAACAATAGCCACATAGTAACCCTTGGGGCAGACGTTGTGTGCGGAGGAGACCATGGCAATGTAGATATCTGGGCATGTTAGATTGGTCTTATATACTTGAAATAACAAGTGGATGCTTACCGTGCTTGCGTCCAACTTGGGATTGAGGAATAATGAGCTGAAGCGAATCACTGCCGTCCGTCTTGTCGATGGGGTGCTTGAGAATACAGATAGCCCGAATGACATATCCAGTAATCTTGACTTTGTTGGGGAAGTAAGAAGGATCAGCAATGATCTTGGTGGTCTTTGTTGTGAACTTCATGCCCTCGCCGGCTTCGTCACGTTCCTTCATGGTTGCTTTAATACCGGACACTTTTCCGTTCTCGTCGTACAGAACTTCGTCAACGCTGGTGTTGAGCATATAAGTACCGCCATAGATAGCAGATAGACGTGCAAAGCCTTGGGGCAATTCTCCAAGACCATAAAGAGGATAAATATATGGCGACTTTCCGTAGCGAGCCATCGAGTTAACGTACAAGCGGATACGGTTGATACTTTCGATAACTCTTCCTTTGGCGTTGATATATTCGTCCGATGGGTAAAGAGCCATTGAATGGCCGACAAAGTCACGGGTCGTGGCCTCCAGGCCGAACTTATCATAGACATCCTTCATGGCGCAAGTGGACAAATTGAGGCCTGTTGTTGCGATAATCAGCAAATCAAAGCCCCCAAGAACAGGAAACAGGGGTATCTACCTTGGTGAGTGCTTGGGTCGTCTTCCTTGAACTCGCCAACCCACTCCAAGAATTTCTTTGCGCGTCTCTTCTCAAAGAGACCCATGAGAGACGAACGCAAAGCTTCGCCAGCGTCCGAGGGAACCTTGGCAACGGTGGCTTTGGGGCCTTCTCCTTGTTGCACGTAGCTTCCTGCGATTTGTCTAAACTCGAGGTATCTTGTAACGTCGGTGGAAACCAAAATATTCGTCAATTCACCGTTGGACATGAGCAACTTGGGGATCAAGTCCACGTTCCAGTCGTTCACGCGGCCGTATTTCTTCCATGGCTCCTCGCCGGGACGAACGTTTCCGTATGTTTTGAATAGCTACGACGGTTAGATTTTGAAAAAGAAGTATGGAAGTCATCGTAATTACCGTCTCGATGTTGACTGAGGCAGCTTCGCTATAGTGGTGTTAGCCATCTATAGTGAGTGGTGACGTGAGCGTGAATGAGGGGGTCGTTCGGGCTTACCCTCCATAGTGATCGTTACGATCAATGTGAAGCACCTTCTTGCCCTTGACACTCAGAACACTTTTGAAATGTCAATCGCTATTTCGTTAATCTCCGTGGTATCAAACAGCTTACCCAGAAAGAACACATTCAGTCAGGCCTGGGAGCAGGTTAGTCCAAGAATCTCGCTGCGGGGTAGAGCTTCTTCATCATACCGGTGCCTAGCACAACAACATCGTATTCGGGGGCAATCTCATCCATGGTGATGTCAAACTGCGAGAATTGAAACCAAAAACAAAGACACAGATAGTAAGATACTGCTGTGTGTAAATCGTGGGTATTTGAATGAAATGTGAGATACAAAAGGGAGAAGTTGTTTATGCTTTGTCGCACTAGTTAAGATACTAGGGTCACTAGGCTCATCCCATACTTTAGGCTTGGTTGGGGGAAGACTAAGGAGGTCCCCGCTCGCGGAGCCCAAACCAAAAGAAAAAGAAGCGGTGGATTCTCTTACCATGCCATATTCAGCATGGATAATCGACACAATATCCAAGGTCAATTGAATTGTATAGGTCTAATGTACATTTTCCTCAAAAAAAAAGAGCATAAAGCAAGCACTATCGATACAAAAAATAAGCCTCAAGTGTACAGGGATTGGTTCGTCAGGGTAGGTTTTTCGAATATTGCAGTAAAGTAATATCGAGTATGTCGGTTTCAATCAAATCTCCGAATTAAATCTCTGGCTGTGCTTCTGGCGCCGCCTGTGCATTCCTCTTCTCCGCTCGTGCCTTCCTCTTCGCCTCTTTCTTTGACTTCGCCGTGAGTTGTGCCTTCTTGTGTTCTGTCTGCCACTGCTCCTCCGCTTCCTTCAACCAGATTTGTCTCGCATCTTCCCACGCGTACCATCGTTCTCGGAGCACATGTTTGATAGCTCTCTGGGTGGATCGAACCTAGATTGGAACTATGTTAGCAACAGACGAGTGCAGCGCAATATTTCAAGATGTCCTTACCACGCGCTCACGGTCTATCAACTCTGCTTCTCCAAAACCTGCCTTGAGACGTTCTCTCTCCACGTTTGATGTAGAGATGCGGTTGCGTTCTTTCACACAAACCCACCATAAACAGTGTAGATCCTCCCAAGACTTTCCGCGCAATTCTTGAATTGACCACGAGCGACCTGATTATACCACAATTAGTTATTGATAGAGATAGAGAAGACCTATCTACATACCGTGTGCAATATCGTATTCTGGAGTGCTCATTGGCAACCTATCCGGAGGAAAGAATCCCCAAAGTCCATGGTCCGGGTTGCTCTCGCGAGGTGGAAGGTTTTCTCGAGCGACAGGTACAGGTAAAGGAAATTTTGCAACAGTCAATGGATATCGTGGGCCTGTCATATGTATGGCTGAGACACCACGTTGCTTGCTCTTATCGGGGAATTGACGGGCTGCATTGGATGCTGTAGATGAAAAGTTCGCGGACTGAACTTTGCCGTGCACCGCAGGAGCGAGGAAGGCCGGAGGGAGTTCTGCGGACAGAGGCGTGCCCAATTGGCGAGTGACACGGATGATCATAGGACGATTCATTGTGATTTTCGATGTTGATGTCTCTAATTATCCAGTAGGCTCCTCGGTGTGTCCCCGACAACCCCTGTGATTGTTGAAGTGAGCGGCTTGACGGCAATCACAAAATATACGTTAGCGCTTACAGTCACGTGATCTTACAGCTTTACTTGAACAGCAGCACGTTCAACAAGCTGGTGCTTGAAAAGAGAACGCCTACCAAGTGTGTCTAACACATTTATGCGATTTGGAAAAACATGCGAGTGAGTTCTTATTGATATAAATTACACGGTGGCTTCTCAAGGTTGCGTTTATGCCGATAGGGAATAAATTGACTTGCTAATTAAGCCTCGCATGCATATGGCCTATTTTGCCAGAACGACTCCATTATTGTCGGCTTTCCTATAAATCGAGACCGAGGCCAACGAGTAAAATTGACTGATTGTTTGGCTTGTCTGGGTTTAATCTAAAAGCAAACCATCCAAGCCATCATTTTCTTGGTGGTCCGTGCATACACAAAGAAGCGCGCGGCTGGGACCAAGGCGGGCGGCTATTACTTCTCACCTGGAATCACTCAAGGAACACCGCAACTGGAGCCGCAAGCTTGACTTACTAAATTTCAAGGACCCTGACTTTTGAGCAGATCGTCCTGCAAATCTACTGAATCTACGACCGTTACTCGATCCGCATTAGTCTGACACTCACAACTCTTCCTTCCACTATGAATAGGCCAGGTCAGTTGCTCTGTCCTCCCCCGCCATATGTCCATGCGACAGCACCATTTTACGAAATGTGTTCGCATATTCCCCTGCAATTGCGCCATCCAGCCACCATGTGCCTTCGCTTTAATATCGCGGACAATACGTGAAATTCTACTCCTCGGTACATGACCGTGCCTGTTCAGAATTTCACATTGGCGGTCCCGTCTCGAATGGCCGCATCGCACTCTCAGATTCGCTTTGTGGAGCTCACAGATTGACGAGTTATTGTGACGTGCGGAGCTAACGTGTGTTGAATGACATTAGGACCAGGCCCGCAGCCACTTAGAGGCATGCCCGGATTTCCCTCGCAACAGCAGGCACAAGCTCGAAATGCGTCTATGGCAACCAGTCGACTACCCAACGGCAAAATAGGTGCGCTTTACGATGGTCACTGCAGTCAAATCGAGCTACGCTAATATTTTGAACCTTTGTATGAATAGCGTCGAATGCGAACTGGAACTTTGGTCTTCCTATGGGTGCAGCCCCAGGCCTGCAAAATCACCAGCAGCGAAATATCGGATCAATGGGGACGTTTGCACAGAGCCTCGGTGGCTCGCAACCAGCGACACCTTTAGATCTTTCGTATGTATTTCCGGACACATTTGGTCTAGGAGAAATGGATAGGACAGGTGGCTGAACTCCGCGGTGCTAGTGAATTCCCTTCATTATCAGGCGTACCGCAACAAAACCAGGCTCAGTCCTCTGCCCAAGCAGTATGGGCAAACGCAGGACAACGGGCGACACAGCAAACACCGGTGCAAAGACAACAACCTCCCTCGAGTCAGCCTCCGTCGCGAACCTCTCAAACCCAAACACACTTCACCCAGCAACAACCTCCCCAAGACGACGTATTTCCATCCGGCGCTCAATTTGCAAACCGATTAGATGATTTCAGGAATGGTGGTCAGGGCATCAGTGGCCAGCTCGGAGGTGGTGGACAACCTCAAACAGGAAACATTGAAGAGTTCCCGCCGTTAGGCAGAAACTCCGCCGACATTCCCCCGGGTGGAATCTCTCGTATGAACGACATTGGGCAGGAGCGGAGGGGCTCTGTATTAACAAGTACAGGATTTGGAAGCTACGGCCCTGGCCTGGCTTTCTCGAATCAAACACAGTCTGCACAAGCTCGCAACTTTATGAACTCAGCATTGAATGGACAGGAGACCAATCGTGTAATGTCACCGGGAACATCAGTTTCAGCAGGTGTGTCATGCTCGGTACTTGCTTTTCTGAGTTAATACTGATGAACGTAGCTCCAGGAATGTCTACTTCGAGATCTCCGCAAGGGCCAAATGGTGTATCAGCTCAGGACAAAGAAGTAGGGCTCACCGCACTTCTGTGCATTAGTGGCAAGCAAACTAACTGGTTTTTAGGATGGTCTCCGTTCTGAGAACTTTCCAGAGCATGAAAGCAGTCAATTGCAACAACGTCAATCACAATCTGGTGGCGTGTCAGCGGATAGCCAGGACGCAACGAGTTCAGGCCAAAGCACCGATCAGCCGCCCCTTTCTCAAATGAGTGAACTAGACAAGTTTGGACTTGCAGGGCTACTTAGAATGATACATAGCGAGAGCCCAGATGTGGCAAGCCTCGCTGTTGGACAGGACCTCATGACTCTGGGATTGGATCTCAACCAGCCTGAGTAAGTTTCCTTATCTCATTTACGGTAAAGTATTCTTCTAATCGTTTATAACAGACCTCTGCATCATTCTTTTGCGTCACCGTTCGTTGCTTCTATGTCTGCAGTCCCTCTTGAACAAGACTTTGCAATCCCCAGCTGCTACAATGTCGCAAATGTACAACCCTTACAGTCACGGATACCCAGCTTCAGTGACGAAACCCTCTTTTACATCTTCTACAGCATGCCACGCGATGTTCTGCAAGAGCTTGTCGCCGAAGAATTGATGGGCCGCAAATGGCGGTATCACAAGGTTGAGCGCTGCTGGCTTACCAGAGATGAGAATTACCCCGGCCCCGTTGACGTCGAACGCGGTGTGAGTGAACGCGGTGTGTATCTATGGTGGGATCCAGCATCTTGGAAAAAGATTCGCGTATGCTCTACCCTATTTTCTCTTTCCAACTTCCTCTCAGGCTAATCATTGTCCTATAGCGCGAATTCATACTCCGTTACGAAGATCTGGATAACAGACTCGATCCTGGCCGGGGTATCCAAAGGCCTGGATTCCCTCCTCACGCTTCGTAGTGGTGGTCTCTTTGATGCCTTCGTGTATTCATCATGTTTGTCTATTGGGTAGCATGGGAACGAGCGTTTAAACGTTTGGCAATTGGCGTTAACTACTGGGAAACGGTCTGCCATTGGTCAATGTGGGAACTACATTATTCTATGGTTAAATGATGAATATGCCTGGTACTTGAAAAGAAGATGCATTGCATTCGCAGTTTTTGCGCGTGCTTCAATGATCATGCTATTACGATGAGGATTATAAAAAGATGTATAGAGACGTAATACTTCTCTCTTCGCGCTGTGTCAGTAGCAGCAGCTATTGATAGACTCCAATCCTGCTCGAGACATGAACAAGTCAGAGCTTGCTTACTCGATTCAACCTTCTACCCTTGTTCCAGAATCCCCATTAATAGATACGATCACCGATTTAGGCTTAGCGTGTCGAGAGGCCTTAAATCGGCCTAGTCACCTGATTTCTATTAGCACGTGACGGCTAAACCAGAATAGGCAATCCATAAACAGTTTTGGCGGGCGGACCAACAACACAGACTCCGCCAAAATCAACACAAACTGCGACCGGTTGCTGCCAAAACAACCACGTTCAACAGCTGCGCAAGCTGCCTCCTTACAGGCAAATCCGGATACTCATGTTTCTTTCTATACTTGAAATCTAATTACGTTCTTTTCATCCGGGAGTTTTTCGCAACGATGAGGATTGTGGAGATTATTATTGACGTATGTCTTTGTTCTTCGGCCATAGTGATTGAACGATTGTATTGACAATCAGCCACAGGGCTTCAAGTCGTACGCCGTGCGAACGGTAATTTCAGGATGGTATGGATTCTCTGTTTGTGATTCTCCGAGATCGTTTGCGGTGGTTCTCGTTCTCGGACAGATCTCGGGGTACGCGCGGGGTGATAACTGACAGCTGCTGATACCTGTTTCGCGCAGGGACGAATCGTTCAATTCTATCACCGGTCTAAACGGTAGTGGAAAATCCAATATCCTCGACGCCATTTGCTTCGTCCTCGGTATTACGAATATGAGCACCGTGCGAGCGCAAAACCTGCAAGATCTTATTTATAAGCGCGGTCAGGCTGGTGTTACCAAGGCCAGCGTGACGATCGTTTTCGATAATCGCGATAAAGCCAAATCACCAATTGGTTTTGAGGAATATGGCAGTATATCGGTTACGCGCCAGATCGTACTGGGTGGTACCAGCAAATATCTCATCAACGGTCATCGCGCGCAGCAGCAGACTGTTCAGAACTTGTTTCAGAGTGTCCAGTTAAATATCAACAATCCGAACTTTTTAATTATGCAGGGTCGCATTACGAAGGTGCTGAATATGAAAGCTGTAGAAATTCTGTCTATGATTGAAGAAGCCGCTGGTACACGAATGTTCGAGGATAGGAAAGAAAAGGCGGCAAAAACCATGGCGAAGAAGGAGATGAAAGTCCGTGAGATCGAGGGACTTCTGAACGAAGAGATCGAGCCCAAACTCGAAAAACTTCGTGGCGAAAAGCGTGCTTTCCTCGACTTCCAACAAACACAAAACGATGTTGAACGTCTCACTCGGCTAGTGGTCGCTCACGACTACGTGAAGAGCAAGGATCGACTGAAACTTGCCGGCGAAGAATATGAAGCAAAGAAACAGAAGATACAGACACTCGAAGACAGTGCGGCAAGACTCAAGAATGAGATTGCGCACCTCGAGGAAGATGTTAAGCGTGTCAAGGCTGTTCGGGAAAAGGAATTGCGCAAGGGTGGCAAGTTCCAAGCCCTGGAAAATGAAGTCAAAGAACACTCCCACGAATTGGTTCGGTTAGCTACAGTTTTTGAGCTCAAAAACTCTAGCATGGCAGATGAAAAAGAGAAGAGGAAAGCCAGCCAGAAGAGTGTCGCCGAGCTCGAGAAGTTACTCAAGGACAAAAGGAAAGTCTACGAGAAACTTCAAATGAAATATGACACAGCGAAGGCCGAATTCGATACTCAAACCGCAGAGGTGGAGACAAAGGAGGAATTGCTTCAGACACTGCAAACAGGTATTGCATCCAAGGAAGGCCAAGAGAATGGCTATCAGGGACAACTTCAAGATGCGCGTAACCGAGCAAGCGCCGCATTGACAGAACAGGAGCAAGCTAAGCTCAAAGTGACGCATCTTGAAAAGAGAATCAAGGAGGAGGAGCCTCGTGCCAAAAAGGCAGTAGAACAGAACTCAGGTCTTTTGAAAGATTTGGAGTCGCTGCGAGGACGGGCGAGCAAACTGGAAACCGAGATGGCTAAGCTAGGTTTCGAGCCTGGCAAAGAGGAGGAAATCTATCAAGAGCAATCAAATTTACAGCGCGCCATCAGAGAGCTCCGAGAAAGAGCAGACGGAATGAATAGGAGAGTAGCGAACCTTGATTTTTCTTACTCAGACCCACACCAAGGCTTTGACCGATCGAAGGTCAAAGGTCTTGTTGCTCAATTGTTCACGCTGGACAAGGAGAAGACCCATGCGGGTACTGCACTTGAGATCTGCGCTGGTGGACGATTGTACAACGTTGTTGTTGATAGCGCGGAAACTGGTTCTCAATTGCTTCAAAACGGCAAGCTTCGCAAGCGCGTCACCATTATTCCATTGAATAAGATTTCGGGCTTTAAAGCCTCTGCCGAGAAGATTGGAGCCGCGCAGAGATTGGCACCCGGAAAAGTCGACCTTGCTTTGTCGCTTATTGGATATGATGACGAGGTATCTGCAGCAATGAACTACGTCTTTGGTTCAACTCTCATTTGTGAAGATGCACAAACCGCAAAGGCAGTCACGTTCGATCCAAGTGTTCGATTAAAGAGTGTCACATTGGAAGGCGATGTGTACGACCCCTCCGGAACGCTTTCTGGTGGTAGCTCGCCGAACTCCAGTGGCGTGCTTGTAGTACTCCAGAAGCTCCACGAGATCAACAGAGAACTGCGAAGCAAAGAGCATCAATTGGCGAATCTGCAAGAGATGATGGCAAAAGAGAAGAAGAAGTTGGATGCTGTGCGATCTTTGAAACAAGAGCTTGATCTGAAGAATCACGAGATCAAACTGACAGAGGATCAGATTAACAGCAACAGTTCTTCGTCGGTAAGTCGTCCTGTCTTCATATACTGACAGGGTTTTACTAATATTAAAACAGATTATTCAAGCAGTCAAAGAGATGAAAGAACAGATCGAGCAACTGAAGAAGGATATTGCCGATGCAAAATCTCGATATGCAGAGGCTCAGCAAGACATTAAGCGAATTGAAAAGGACATGAAGGAGTTTGACAACAATAAGGATGATAAGCTAGCCGAGCTTCAAACCTCTGTCGATACATTGAAGAAGAGTCTTAACAAGAATTCCATTGCTGTCAAGACACTGCACAAGGAGCTCCAAGCTTCGCGCCTTGAGTCTGAACAGGCTGGAAGTGATCTTTCTGCTGCAGAGGAGCAATTGGCCGAAGCCGATAATGCTATGCAAGCTCAACTTGAGGAGATTGAGACGCTCAAGAAGGAACAAACCAGAATCAAGGTAAGACCAGCATTGTCTTTCCTGAAAGATGTTTATACTGATTTATGTAGGATGCCCATGACATTGCCCAAGCCCAACTGGAGGAGGAGCAGGCAAAATTGACCAGCTTTGACGATGAGCTGGGCGATCTCGAACAAGCCATTCGCTCTAAGAACGCGCGAATCACCGAGGAAAGCCTAGAGGCGCAGAAGCTAGGACATCAACTTGAGAAGCTCCACAAAGATCAACAAGCGGCGGCCCAGATGGTTGCAAACATGGAGAATGAGCATGAGTGGATTGAGGAAGAAAAGGATAGCTTTGGCCGTCCAAATACTCCTTATGATTTCCGAGGGCAGAACATTGCGGAATGCAGATCAACCCTGCGAAATCTGACGGAGCGTTTCCAAGGAATGAAGAAGAAGATCAACCCCAAGGTCATGAACATGATCGACAGCGTCGAGAAGAAAGAGGTTGCCCTCAAGAACATGATGAAGACCGTCGTTCGTGATAAGAATAAGATTGAGGAGACCATTATCAATCTAGACGAGTATAAAAAAGAGGCCCTGCACAAGACCTGGACCAAGGTCAACGCAGACTTTGGTCAGATTTTCGCCGAGTTGCTTCCTGGCAGCTTTGCTAAGCTTGATCCTCCAGAGGGTAAAGAGATTACAGATGGTTTGGAGGTTAAGGTTTCGCTAGGAAAGGTCTGGAAGCAGAGTCTTACCGAGCTCAGTGGTGGTCAACGGTACGTTTCTTTCCTCAAACACACCCCTACAAGATTTCTCAATCTAACGCTATGTCAGTTCACTCATTGCGCTGTCGCTCATCATGGCACTTCTCCAATTCAAACCGGCTCCAATGTATATTCTGGACGAGGTTGATGCCGCTCTCGATTTATCACATACCCAGAATATTGGACGCTTGATCAAGACGCGGTTCAAGGGTTCCCAATTCATTGTCGTCTCGCTCAAGGATGGCATGTTCCAGAACGCCAACAGAATCTTCAGGACAAGGTTTAGTGAAGGTACAAGCGTTGTACAGGCACTAACGCCGGCAGATATGAAGTGATTGTGGCTCTTGTATTGTAACTTGTCTTTGATTATGTCTTGTTTGCTGGGTCATTTGGCATGATGGTCTTCTTGGAGGGAGTGCTTGGTGTTAGATGGATGTCATCAATTGTACATGGGGTTTGCATATTCATATTGATTATCACATATGGTTCTGGAATGCGTTACGAAGAGAAATGAATTTCTGTTCAACATATGACCCAAAGGGTTTCTCGTTCAGTTCATATATAATTTCAGTAAAGCTCGGAGTTTCTTGTGGTAGCCCTAACCCCGAGTCATCGGCGCATAAACTCCGAGCACGTGAGCAGTTAGCCGCTTAGGGCAAGATCGCCACTCCCGTGACCCCTGTCGCCATTTGCCGCATCCCGACACTCCAGAGACAACTGACAGCAAACAAAGAGCGTGACTGGCAGCTTGCAGTTGGAAGAATAGCGACCTTGGGCTTGAGAGAAAACTGCGAACGAGAAAACTTAAGAAAATATCACTCTGTATCCATACCACTACCATATCGCCTCCCGTTCCGTCGACTTTACCCTTTGGGCATCGGGCCGCGGCTCCCTGAACTAATCTGACATCACATCACAACCCGCGCAAGATGGTCGACGAAGAACCCTCCATCAACATCCCCTCCCTGCTCACATTAGCAGTCGTCTCCTTCCTCGTTATACGCTGGTTCCTGAACCGCGATGGCAGCAACGGAGGAGTAAATGCCGCTGGTCGTTCACGCGGTCGCCTGATTGATCCCGCACAGGTTGAGCAGATATCACAAATGTTTCCACAGTTGAATCGGAGGGATATCATGTGGGATTTACAAAGGAATGGGGGTAGTGTTGCAGCGACTACGGAGAGGATATTGACTGGAAGGGGGTTAGATACGGTATGTTTGATTTTTGGTTGTTGTTTGCGCCGCCCTGTGTAGGACCTTTGCGCTCTTTTAAAATGGCTTGACTAACTCGATTACTTTACAGCCACCACCATCATATCAACCCCAGATCCCACAGCCAGCAAGTCCCACTACAACTGCTACACCTACGCCAGTCGCAAAGCCTGGGTCTCAAGACCTTATATCGCGATACAACCTCAGCCAGCGAATCGCAGAAGAACAAGAAATCTCCTCTAAGCCCCAGAGCGCCTGGTCACAGAACAAGAGCGAACGTCAGCGATTGCTACAGAAGCGAAGAGATGATATGATTTTGGCGGCTCGGAGGAAACTTCAACAGAAAGACCGGGAGACTTCTCATGCGCAGGGTCCTGCTCTATAAGCGCTTATGATTGTTTGATTTTGATAGCATTGGTTCCATGCCTTTTCCCAAGTTTCTAGATTTCTCTTTCTGGAATTGATACTTGCCACTGAGTTAAACAGTGTTGGTTCCTCGCATTCTGTATGGCGTCTTGGATCAATTAGCATAGTTAATACAGTTTTTGTAGATGCAATGAATATCATTTCACTATCTGGGTATTATCGCAAACAGAAGAATAGAAAAGGATTCCCGCTAAAATCAGCAACGCCAATCAATTTATGCGTCAACCACCCAGCCCAAAAGAAACGCCAGTGACAATGCGAAACAGATCAAGTATGCAGTGAACGTTTGTTCTAGAATTCCATATCATCATCATCTTGAGTATAGCCCTGAACAGAACCTTCTTCAGCAAGTTGTTCCCTCCGAGCCTGCTCACGTGAAGCGCCGATTTTGCGTAGTCCTTCAACTACTCCTGCGACAAAGCCTCTCATTTCACCAATCTCCATAGCTCCGACGCCGGTCAATGAAACACCGTTTCCAGCCGTCGCTGCGGCATCTAGTGAATCAACCCGTTTCCGCATTTTTGACATTCGCACTTCTCTTAAATCTTTTAATAAGCGTCGTACGTGGTCGGGCTCAGTGAGATCATCGCTGGCAGCATCTAGGAGCATATTTCCGACTTCGAGCCAGTGATATGGTAGAGCAATCTCTCTCTCCATGTCTTGTGTTTCCGCGGCTGTTAACGCGGTATTTTGCGGCAGGAATGGCGGTGTTGGATAGTATCGTTGTCCATCGAGGGTGTATTTCGGTCGAGGAGGAGCGGCCGGTTGTCTTCGGCCATCATCGGCTGCCCTGCGCTGGCCTGGTAGAATGGGTGGTGGTGAGAATGTATCTGAATATTCTTTCGTTTCTGTCTCAAATTGGAGGATGATTTGTAGACATTCGGGATGGAGCCAATGTGGCGGAACGATGTTTACACGTCGTTGTCGTTTCAAGAGGATTGCGAGCCAGAGAGGGAGTGTTGCGCGCTGTGGAGGTAGGAGTTTTTCTGTGGGACCCTATGACCGAATCATATTAGTATTATGATACACAGCATTTGTATCAATGCGCGAACGCGGAATGTAGATCTTCAACCCCTCGGTCCTCGGGGAGGAAGCAGAAGTTCTCTCACGTACAGATAACAACTCGAGTTCTTCTAGCCGTTGTCGAGGTACGACTGTGACCATTTCCATTTCCGAAAGAAACTCTATTTCTGGAGGCGTGAGGCCTCGTTGTAAGGGGAAGGCCATTGGTTTGTGAGATTTTGTAGATTTTGTAGATTTTGCGGGGTGTTGGACGCGCGTCGGCGAGGATTAGTTGGATTGGTCTTGGAGTGTGGTCTGCGCTTCTAATGATGGCTGCGAATGCTGCGCGCGCGAGGGAGAGGGGGCATATCAATGTTTATATCCCCATCCTTGTTATCGATCCATGTTGTCCAAGCCAAAATAACTTCCAAGTTTATCGAGAGTTAGGCGACTGGTAATCTTTTGCGGGGCGGGAATGTGCTCTGTTTGCGCTGTTTGCATTGCTCCGAGCCAACCGGAGCTGCAGAATTTGGGATTGTTGTTTTGGAGCCAGACAACATCATCTCACATTTTTCGTCTTTCACAACCATGCTATAGAGCCCCAATTGAATGCTCGGAAGGCTCGGCGGCCAATGCGCAAACTTGATGTTATGATTTCCTATCTGGCTTTCAATTCAAATCAAGGAAAGAACGCATAATACACCATGAGTTCTCAAGCCGAGACCGGTCTTACCCTAGCTGGCCGGTACTTGGTGCCATTCTTCCTGCTGTCGTTTCTTTTATGGAGGAAACTAGTAAATGATACTGTGCAAGAGCCCTATCTCGATGAGGTCTTCCATGTTGGACAGGCTCAGACCTACTGGAGACATGATTGGTTCAATTGGGACCCCAAAATAACCACACCTCCAGGACTATATCTATGGTCTTACCTTGATTGTACTGGTCGTTCGTTGCTGAAGGGATCTTCCGATGTGGTCAGTGTTTTTGACTTGCGATTTACAAATTCAATTGCTGCAGCTTTTCTCCTGCCATGGCGTCTTCAGACGCTGTTGGATTTGATCAGAAAAGAGAAAAACACTCGAGCAGCTGGAGCTTGGCTTAGCCATACCGTTTTGAATATTTGCTTATTCCCTCCGTTGTTCTTCTTTTCGGGGTTGTATTACACTGATATTCTTGCTCTGATCGTCGTAATTCAGGCATATATCTGGGATACGGAAAGATCGGATGCGAACGGTCAGAAAAAGACAGCAGTTGATGCTTTACGTTGTCATGTGTCACTTAAGACCTTGGCTTTCATCACAATTGGATGCATAGCTCTTGTGTTCAGACAGACAAATATATTCTGGGTATCAGTGTTTATGGGAGGCTTACAGGTTGTGCGCACTATTCGGCAAAACACGAAGTCCTGTGGACGTTCTGGACCGCTTGAGATCATGGCAAAGAGCTTTCAGGCCGAATTATATGACCCACTTGTGGAAGAAGCCAGCCTTGCCGGTAAGTGTTACTTGAGGAATTATAGTAGGCACATTGTCTAACATTGAGTAGACTACTTGAAGACCGGACTGTCATTAGGATGCGCTGCCCTGAGCGAATTGCCTCTCGTGGTAGCATCCATCATTCCACACCTCATCATACTAGGAGCATTTGGTGCTTTTGTATTATGGAATGGCGGCGTTGTCTTGGGACATAAAGAGTTTCATACAGCTGGTATCCATTTACCCCAGATGCTATACATCTGGCCATACTTCGTCTTCTTCTCCTTCCCTCTTATCTCGATAGGCGTTCTCAATGCCGTTGTTCCTCGACGCTTTATTCCAAAATATCTCGACTATAATTTGAGCAATGCCCACAGACTTCCATCAATCCTTACAGCATTGGCTATCATCCCCTTGATGTCAGCAGCCGTACATTTCAACACTATTGTGCACCCCTTCACATTAGCCGACAATCGACATTATGTTTTCTATGTCTTTCGAGTTCTGACTAGGGTCCACCCCGCAGTCAAATATGCTGCTGTCCCGGTTTACTTATTGTGTGGATGGGCTGTTCTTGCTGCATTCGGATTATTCTCGCCTCCACCACCTAAAGCTCCTCCAATCCAAATAGCAACTCCACAGGAGGGATTCCCTTCATACCCCGAGACCCAAAAGCCAAGCAAAAGGCAAGAAAAGGAAGCAAAGAAACAACAGAAGAAGCAAGAATCGAAAACCAACAGTGACAAAAAGTCTCCTTCCACCGTTGCCAAGTTAAAACAATCAGACCAACAAACTCACGTCCTCACTCCAGAACTTCTGGCCAAGATCCAAGCGCATATTGCGCTCCGCCAACAACAACGTGACAACCAACGAGTTCGTGTCAGTTTTGTGCTCATCTGGCTCATTGCAACTTCCCTTTCTCTTATCACTGCGCCTCTCGTTGAGCCTAGATATTTTATTATCCCCTGGGTCATCTGGAGATTGCACCTACCACGCCAACCGACTCCAGAGGTGTTTAAAAAGGAGCAGCGATCCAGCTTCAAGGCACAAATCTTCACTGCGTTGCCTGAGATTATGGAGACCGTTTGGTTTTTGATTATCAATGCAGTTACTGGGTATGTGTTTTTGTATAAGGGGTTTGAATGGCCACAGGAGCCTGGGAAGGTTCAGAGATTCTTGTGGTAAAAGTCTCCTTTCTCAAATATTTTTTTTTTTTGCTACAATGTATTACTAGTATTTTGGCATGAGAGGTCCTTCTAATCCTATCGCATTAGATCGATAAGCGTAAGAGACCAATAGAGACCAATATCAAGATCGTCTTTTATAACAAGCTCCTGCTACCTCGAGGTCCCACAAATTCACTAATTATATAGACGTAGCATTCAAGTCTGTCATTACCTGAATCACTCTAATGCACCTAATTCCTCCAATATCTCAACACAGTCCTGCCTCCCATCATCCCTCACAATCCGAAGCGCAGTATCGCCATACTCATCTCGCTGATTGATATTCCCACCCTGAGCGACCAGTATCCTGATATAATCTGCACATTTCGTAGGAATAGTTTTCATATAAGTCGCAAGGTTGAACGATTATGGCCTACCATAATCTTGACTGCTGTGTAAGCTTGATGCAAAAGTGCCGCATTCAGGGGGGTCTGATAGTCTTCACGGGGATTTCCGCTGGAAACATGGCGAGCATCATAATTCCAGTCTGCGCCAGCATCAAGGAGAATCTTCACCGCGGAGAAGGCTTATTCGCTATCTTCTGAAAACACCCCAATAGCGAGATGAAGGGCAGTAAATCTATCAGCTGTCGCGCCATTGATATTGACGCCTTGGAAGATGATCTTTTCGAGGATGTCATCTAGACCAAAGAGAGCAGCTAGGAAGACGTTGTCAAGTGGATAGTCTTGCGTCGATCTATCGGCGACCCTATAGCGAGACCAAACCGCGGGTATCTCGTGAAGTTTCGTGCATCGCATGAATACATCACGGTCGACGGATTTTGGATTGCCCATGCATACAATGCTTGGGTAGTCATAGGCCTGTGAAGGCCATTTCCAAGCCAAAATACGCTTCAGCATCTCTGGTCGTTCCAGAAATATGCAGTCAAGAACTTTCCACAATTCTTCCGGTATTATCGTTACACTCTGGATATGGCCATCAAAATGTTCGGCACAGTAACTCAGGCATGTCTCGAAAAAGTCTTGCGGTTCCGTATCACTCATCAGATGTTGAAGGCACATAATAGCCATTTTGGCATTTGCTGTTCCTGTATCCGGGAGAAAGCCTCGTAGGTCGTCCGGGTGGTTCGCGTTGGGATCAGTAACAAACTCTTTTAACGAAAAGTGAATCGTTCTCACGCGGAAATATGGGATTATTCCTATGGTGAGAAGACCAAAAGTAACCTCGTTAAGAGTATGAGCGTCATACGGCTTCTTCTGTTGGGCCGTAGTCTTGTGTGAGAGAGACACAGCATCAATGAGGGTGCCTGAAGTCAGAACGACTTTAGCATTGAGGGCCCAGAGGAAACAAAGCTGCACGAGGGTTCTAGTTGTTTGTGGAAGGGTATTCATCTTTCGAAAGATGGACACATACGTATCTTCGAGGCCAGAAGGCAATAACTCTAATTGCCTTTCGATGTCGGCTTCAGGGACTTGTGCTATGTCAGTCAATTGAAGGTCCACCCAAAGATACCTAAGATAAATTAACACTCAAGGTAAAAGAGATAATTGAAAACTAAACACGCACATTCCATTAGATTTCTCAGTTACTGTCTGGACGACAGTCTCCCGAACTTCCGGGTCAATATGACTGAGTTCTGTCGCTACCCGATGTTTGATCAATTTCGCAATATCCTCTTGCGCGAGAGGATCCCTAGAGCTCACGTGAAGAAACTTGTGACGTCGAAATGCATGTAGTATATCAATCTGCTTTCGGCTAGCGACGAAGATCTTCGCATCCTCGCTCTGAGCTCCAATACCAAACACAAAGTTGAGTATCATCTTTCGATGTTTCTGCTCGCATTCGTCTAGGCCATCGAGAACGACAAACACACGTTCAAAAAGCTTTAAGCATTTCAGAAACAGGGATTCTAGGTCATTAAACGAGGGTCTTCGTCCGTTCATTAGAAAATTGCTGTAGAACTCTATGGCAGGTTCAGGGAGTGCGGGAAGAGCCCAACATAGCTGTTTCACTAGGCTGGATATCATCTGTGTTGGTAAGTACTGCGAATTCGTTTCTTCTCCCTTGAAGTACGCATATATGACTGTATCTTGGGTGTGTTTACTGCGTTTGATCAAATGGTTAATGGCCACCGAGCTACTATTATTAGCATGTTGGACATCACATAACTTATAACTTGCACAGGCTTACGCAAGAACACTTTTCCCCGTGCCAGCTTCACGAATATTAGCTTGGAAAGAGTACAAGTTGATAGGAGGAGGACGTACGAGGGCCATTCAGCCATAGAATATTCTCCTTGTTCTGGTTGACCCAACTCTTGAAAGAGTCAGTCTCGAGGAGCCATGATCCGGTGTCCTTGTGTCGTTTATTGTCGATCTCATCATGCAAAGTCTCAACATCATGCTTGCATATCCAGTCAAGAAAGTCCCGTCTCTCCTTCTCTATCAGTAGTCAGCGAGCAACCTGATATTTATATTAAGAAAGCCGAAACGTACGTGCTTTCAGAGATTGCTTTTTGTTCATATTCGCTTCAATTGCCATGACTGATTTCATGGTTACTGCATTAGACACTATATTCAGATTCTCGATTTGATGTTGTAAGTCGTCCCGTATCTGGCCAAATTTCTTTTCAAACGGAGCCCACTGGACTTTAGCAAAGACTTCAAGGGCATCCGAGCCTGTTTCTTATTAGCTGAGTTCCTCTTATAAACAAGAAGAGTACCAACTTTGATCGTTGCTTTCGTTTAGATAAGCCCGGCGTGCATGCCTACAGAAGGCAAGTATGCTTGCATAGATTGAGACCAAGGTCTACCATTATCAGTATCCATTCAGCCGTATAGATCAAGCGCCTCACCTCATGTAACCGCGGTTCATTGAACTTGATGCCGTCGTAAACACCTACTGTATGGAGAAGCCCTATGAGATATTCCATCATTTCCGTCAACTTTTCGTAATACTCAAGGTATCTGACTGCAGCCTGCCAACTCAATTAGCCTCAAACTCTTGTTCTCAAAGGTAGAAAGCCAGACGAACATCAATTACAACGCGAAACACCCCGAGAACCACGGAACCAACACTAGGGGCTCCTTGGACTGCCACTGTAGCACCACGCATCAATAAATCGATGACTTGTAGGAAACCCAGGGTACGATCGGAGATTTTCCTAAGTAACGACTCATCCAAATGATCCTTATCCAGTTTCTTCATAGTTTCTTCTATCTGTAATGGAGTTTGAGTATGTTGGTGACTCCATAGGCCTTTCTCACTATCGCTGAGATCGTCCCAATGTTTGCGCCATGCTTCCTGAAACGCGGGACTTGTGGAAGTCTCGATGACATTTTGCATAAATGGGAGATTCGATTGATTGATGGATGCGAGTGTTGGCGGCACTGCTAAAAGATGCAGGGAGACAGCCAATGTTAGGGCAAGAATGGGTGGGCAGTGCTCCGCATGTGTTCTATATGGCAAACGATGTACAGGATACTAAGGTCCATCTACCTTACTATGTTCAGATTGTCATTCATATTTATCAATTTACATACTAACTTCAAATCTCGTTTTGAACATACCATCTTATTAAGGCTCTGTAAATATTGAATGAGATTCACGAGCTTCCAGGAACCGTTTTGCACCCATGTTTTCTAAGGTGCCAGTGTTCGCCATGAAGTATTCAAGTGAATACTCCCAAGTTTCAGGCTATTCTTTGAATAATTCTCCATGATGCTACGAAATGAGAGGCTTATTCCTCTTTGTGCAGCGTTACTCGTCAACGACACCGTTCTCCGACGTTTCAATAGCTTTTAAGCCTTTGAACTCGCTCAGAATCTGCACAAATTTCTCTCGTTTGCGGTTCTGAGCATGTTCATAGGGTGATCTTCCGCTCTTCGTGGCCTTATAGGGGTCTCCTCCTGCTTTAAGTAGCATTATGACAATTGTCTCCGAACACTCTTCGGCATCGCTCAGAGCTTGTAGCGCCGTAAAGGAACCGGTGTCCTCTCGATTTGGGTCAACACCTCGCTCAATCAATTCACCAACGACGTCATCTAATCCGGTCATTGCTGCAATATGCAGGTATCCATCAGGATAAGCTTCGATACGCTCAATCGTTGCATAGCGCGAGCGAATGGCAGGTATCTGATACAATTTGGTGCACCGCAAGAAAAACATAGGATCAATCGACTGCGGGTTACCAATACAACCAAATTCTGGCTCCAGTTCTTCTCCAATTGGAACCGGCCAGCGCCAGATTAGAATTTTCAACAGCTTGTGTTCCTCAGTGAACAAGATGCGATCGAGTATTTGTAGAATTTCCTCCGGTATTGTGGTAAGGCGTCGGATATGAGTGTCAAAGTGGCTGCCACAATAAGGTAATATATTTCTCATAAATTCTTCAGGAGGTATGTCCGCCAATAAGTGCTGAAGACACTCAATGGCTAAGCGAGCATTTGCTGTTTCGTTATCAGGAATCATACTCTGCAGTTCCAGAGGCAGCTCTGATTGTAAATTCACCGCAAACTCCCTCAAAGAAAAATGAACGGGTCTCACGCGTGGAAATATAATGTTAGTAACCCGGATAAGCTTTTTTGTGATAGCCATAAGATCAAAGGCGTTGTACTTTACTTTCTCATGATCGTTTACCAGAGCAATTGCGTCCAAGAATTCGCCGCTACTCAATAAACGATCTGTATAAAAAGCCCATAAGAAGCAACGTTGGGCAAGTTTCTTGTTTGTGATCGGCTGAGCGTTTATTTTTCGAAGATACTGGATATAGGTTGCTTGCAAATCGGATGGCAGAACACTTAACTGCGCTTTTACGTCATGCTCTATTACCTGTGCGAGGTCATTAAGCTGAAAATCGATCCACAGAAAACTGCACTGGAGTGAGCATGGGTGTACTCAAATAAATTGGTATTTACTCACATTCCACCCGATTTCTCGACTAGCTGTTGGGTGAGGTATTCCTGAGTATCCAAGCTGAGGTGTCCTAGTTCCTTCTCCACGCGATATTTGACAACTCTAGCAATATCTTTCAGATCTGAAGTCATGTCTGGAATGATCAGTGATTTCGTACGGCGAAAGGCACGCTCGATGTCCCACTCCCATTGACTAGTAACGAGAAATTTGCAGTCGGTTTGTTGACTTGCTGCAATAATAAAATCCAATATAGGCTTTCGAGATTTCTCTTCGCATTCATCCAATCCATCAATGATCGCGACTACGCGGCTCAGAGAGCCAGCGCATTCAATGAACATTGTTTCTAGCTTATTCAGCACAGGAAGGCGCGCGTCCTTTTTGCATTGGCGATAATAATCCAATGTTTGACTAGGGAGTGTTTCCAATTTCCAGCAAAGCTGTTTGATGAGCATCGAGACTATTCGGCTAGGAGAACCTCGTAGAGTCGTATCCTCTCCTTTGATGTAAACATATGCCACCGCATGATCTTTCTGATTGCTGTCTTGGCTGAAGTGGTCTATGACCATCGACCTAGAGGGTTTCAGTGATATGCTATCGGTTATTTTGATATTTTTAGACTCACGCAAGGACGCTTTTGCCAGTGCCAGCTACAAGAAATCGTCAATGCTTCGAATAACTGTATATCAAAGGAGAGATATTTACCTGCTCCATATATCCATAGAGGTCCTGTACATTGTTCGGAGACCCATTTCTCATATACGCTATGTCTGAAGATAGATGACCCAGTATCTGCTAGTCGCTGTTCACAAATCATATTGTGAATTTCTTCGATCCTGTCGCCGCATATCCCGTCCAGAAATTCTTTTCTTTCGTTTTCTAATACAAGTTAGCATTAGTTTCGAGTTTGTGTTTGGAGATAAACATACGTGCATAGCTCGAAGACGTTTTCTTTGACTCTTCTCTGATGGCTAATGCCGTATTCATTGTGATCGCAGCGGTTACCCTATCTAGTTTTGCAGTATAGCGATTCAAATTTGCCCGAATCTCCCCGAATTCCTCCTCGAATGGTGCCCACTGAACTTTTACTAAGACAGCCAAGCTACTTGCACCTATATTCCATGAGTGACCTTCATCATCCTATAAGTAGCACATACCCCTTTCTTTCTTACCCTGGATATGGAAAACGCGACGTGCATGTCGACAGAAGGCAAGTATATTTGTATAAAGAGCGACAAGAGTCTAAGACATGGTCAACTTATAGTAGAAATTGTTGGTTGTACCTGAAATTGATGTCTCACATCATGTAACTCGGGTGAGTTTGCGTTATTTTGTGTGAACAAATCCAACACTTGTATGTCGTCCACAAGCTCCTCTAACATTTTGCTCAACTTTTCGTAATACTCGAAGTATTTGACTGCGACCTGTTTTTCAATAAGCCGGAGAGTACGGCTGGCGAAGCGGAAAACAAACGTTGATTACGACGCGAATTATACCGACAATAATAGAGCTGACATCCGGATACGCTTGAATGCCAATTGTGGCACCGGCCATCACTGTTTCGATAGCTCTCAAGAATCTCAAAGTTGGACCTGCAATTCTTCTACTAGCAGTCTCTTGAAGGTGAAGCTTGTCCATATCCTCAATGGTCCTTTGCATTTTCAACGGTGAGTTATGTCCTTGGAAACTCCAAGCAGCCCTTTCGCTGTCATCGAGTCCCATCCAGTGCTGCTTCCACGCTTCTTGAAACGCAGGATTGGTAGAATTTGCAATAACAAATCCCATCTGTTCCGGGGAAGGTTGTTCTGTTGGATTGACATTCTGGTCAGCTGATATAGTCTGAGATTTGGATTTCTTCCTTTTAAAAAGCTTCAAAAGAGCCATTGTGTTTGTGACGACATAAAAGCCAAAGTACCAAGGAGATCGGTCAATAAATCGATACTCTGAAAATCACTTCACGCAATAGTATATAAAAAACCGGAGCTTTTTGGAGGTCGGATCAACCGCTTCAGAAAAGTACGCTTTCGCGTACAGACATGTGTATAACGAAGACATGGTGGCGCGCGAGGCTGATTTTGATATTTCTATCTTGCAGGGTCTCGGTTCAGAGTAGTCTAGTCGTACAGTGAGTCGTTCAAGACGAGGCTGGTGGGCGCATAAAATGGGCAGGTGATTGGGTTGGGAGATGTAGCGAGAGTAGTGGTGGCACTGCCAAAGATTTAATTAAGTAGGGACCGACAGCCAATTGTATGGGCAAGAGCGGGCAGTGTTCCTTCCTAACCAAGCCTAACCAGGGCTAGGAGCTGCGACTTCCCGTGCCAAACAACTTCATCCTTTGCATTTACCTTGTTAATCAGCCAATCGAGGTCATCAAGCATGTTACCCGTAGCAAAAAAGCGAAGGATAACGAATTCTGATGATGAGCACGAAAAAAATGGCCTAAAGAAAAATAGAAGACCTCTCGCATCTCTAAGTAGGTCCATCACGCCGCCATTGACCACTCACAAGGGACGACCGTCCAACGCTCGGCGAGACCAGAATGCTGAATCTGCACCCCAGGATTTCGACATCAAAGAGAACACGCAGATAGATATTGACCGTGAAGATGACTCGCTTAGGGATAAATTTCGTATCATACGGTCACCTATACAACTTACACATATCAGAGACCTCCCCAACGACAAGAATATCGATACAGTTCAATTACACGATATTCTGGGTGATCCCATGATTCGAGAATGCTGGCAATTTAATTATTGTTTTGATGTTGACTTTGTCATGAGTCAGTTTGATCAAGACGTGAGAGACCTGGTGCAAGTGAAAATAGTGCATGGGTCGTGGAAACAAGACTCTGCAAATCGAATCCGAATAGACGTACGGTCAACGTCCTCTTTCATTGATAATGCTGGTGACTGATTCCTTACAGGAAGCATGCGCTCGCTATCCAAATGTTGAATCTATTGTGGCCTACATGCCGGAGCCATTCGGAACCCACCATTCAAAGATGATGATCCTTCTCCGGCATGACGACCATGCTCAGTATGAGTCTAAATTCTGTCTTTTCACGTGTCATCTAACTTTGTCTCAGGGTCATTATCCACACAGCTAACATGCTCGCCGGAGATTGGACAAACATGTCACAAGCTGTCTGGCGGTCGCCGCTCCTTTCCCTGTCTCCAATACGGGATAATTCCGAAACAGCGCAGGCTGCTTCATTCGGGACCGGTGCTAGGTTCAAGCGAGATCTGCTAGCTTATCTTGAATTTTACGGAAATAAGAAGACCGGCTCACTGGTTGATCAGTTGCGGAAGTTTGACTTTCAAGCCATTCGCGCTGCATTAATAGCCAGTGTCCCATCAAAGGAAAGAATCAGTCGAGCAGACTCGAGTAGGTCAACATTATGGGGCTGGCCAGCCTTGAAGGACACTCTCCGTCAAGTTCCGTTGAGAATTAGAGAAAAGAACCAATGTCCTCATGTTGTGATACAAGTATGGCTATTATATCAATTATTATGACTTTTCTCGATAACTGATCACTTTAGATTTCATCAATCGCGTCTCTCGGTCAGACAGATAAATGGCTCAAAGACGTCTTGTTTGACAGTCTTTGTCTACCATCGGAATTACCTCACACTAACAAAATGCCGAGGCCTAAATACTCGATAATATTTCCTACGCCCGATGAGATTCGGAGGTCGCTGAACGGATATGGATCAGGAGGATCTATACATATGAAGTTACAAAGCATTACACAGCAAAAGCAGCTTCAATACATGCGTCCTTATTTATGCCAATGGGCTGGTGACCAAAAGCAGACTGCTATGGGAACGTTACACTTGAATGCCGAAAGCGTCTATAATTCTCAACGAACAGATGCAGGTCGACGTCGTGCTGCACCTCATATCAAGACCTACATACGTTTCGCAGACAAGACTAAAATGGATACTATAGATTGGGCTATGATCACGTCCGCTAATTTGTCTACGCAAGCCTGGGGAGCTGCAGCAAACTCTAACGGAGAGGTGCGAATCTGCAGTTGGGAAATTGGTGTACTTTTTTGGCCCGAATTAATAGCAGGTGATCCATTCAACCCAAATTCGACCAGAACGGAAATGGTACCCAGTTTCAGAAAAGACACGCCAGATCCAACGGAAAGTGAAGATGTTAGTTCGATTGTGGGCTTTCGAATGCCTTACGATCTGCCACTTACGCCATATAGCGCACAAGACGTTCCTTGGTGCGCCACGATTAACCACCCAGAACCTGACTGGTTGGGACAGTCATGGGAGGCGTAAATACCATTCAGGATATATTTTGATTCATTTATAAAAACCAGTGGCAAACACGACAAAAACGATGTTATTGTCTCTTCTCATAAATAGTGCGAACAAGACGATTCAAGCTGAACATTGAACCAAGCCTCATACACGATATCCACTTCGGCCCTCATTAGAGCTTTGGAGTCCTTCTCCTTTTGCAGACGAATCCCATATCCTTCACTCATCGTAGACACACAAACGACCCTTCTCTTTACTCATCGCTCAAACCATATTTCGCCTTAAGTTTCTCGAAAAGTTCGATATACTGTTCTTGCGCTTCTTCGACGGAGAGGTGGCTGACTTTTTCCCAAGCCTGGTGTTTGTACTTGGCCTAAAGTGGAGACGAAGTTAGTATAGGCAAATAAATGAGCAGTGGAACTTGAGGTTTATGTCTTACCTCAAAAGCAAAAGCGCTGGGTTTGCTTTTCGGGTCAAAAGTCTCGCCTTTTGCCTGCTTGAACAAGCCGTAGAACTATATTTCGAAGGAGGCAATTGTCAGTTCAAGAAACAGAAACTAGGCACGAGAAAATTGAAAGTCGAGCTGTCCTCTTACATACCTCAAGTTTCTCTGAATTGTCGCATTTATTGAGTTTCTTGACGTCAATGGTAGCTTGTTCGAATCTCTCTTGCAAAGACATTGTGGATGGTCGAGGAGGGGAAGATATCTGTAATCTGCAACGCTGTCAGCTCATATCGCGAAACCAATTTGAGTGGGGCGCAGGAAGCGATGATTTCAGACGAGATAAGGTTAATTTCATTTCTCTTTGCTGCGTCCTGTTCGTCATCCACTAGCTGTTGGACAGGTTCTAAACTCGTCTCATCTCATCTCATCCCTACACCCCACCTAGAAACTGGATCAAATAGACGATAACGGAAGCAAGAATATACATTGCAACCGAACAAACGCACCTTTGTCTTTATATTTGCGTAAAGTGGTTAGATGTCAAGACGCTAAACAATCAGGCGACAGCTCCAGTAAATATTTATATAGACGCGGGGATGGTGGGGGAAGGAAAGGAAGCGGTTCAAGCGCTCCGATGCAAAGCTACGTAATAAATTACAGCTTCTGTCAGCTATTTACTGGAGAATGCAATTGTGTCGTACTGATTACAGGAGCCTAATACAAGCCTCATACGGAGCTATACTTGAAGTAGGTAAACCGGTTTCAAATCAGCCAACCAAGAGCTCTGAATTTGTGGTTTGTTGAGAAATACGAGACAGTGGCTGCAGGTGGTATGCGTAATTTCGATACCGAATATTCTGTAATGAATTACGGTACAAGATCGTGCCACGGTCTTCGCCCGTTTGCCAACTCACGTTGGATCACGTTCGTCAACCGCTCTGACCGATGGGCTATCACATGGTAAACAACCGCATACTCGTAGTATGCGCATGATCATGGCATCCTCCAGGGATGTATCAAGACGTCCGTGTACATAACGTAACCTTGTTGACAAGTCTCATCTCTCGTCAGCCTGCTCGCGAACGAGGACATGACCCCCTTCTTATATAACCTGACCAGAATCTGGATGATTCCGGTTCAAACATCATCGGCTAAGGGCTTCTTATTAATACGGATATACGGGGAAACCTGGCGATCTAAGCTTCACGGACCCCTCTTACCAATTTCGGTGCTGAGGAAGTGCGGGCAAGTTCACTCCAGAGCTGTGCCGGTGCGGAGTAGTTCTATTCCCTGGCCCAAGTTCCGGAAATCCTCCAAGAGATTAATGGCTGCTTATTTAGCAGCCCCTGCTTCAAACCCCGGGTCGACTCTACCGTAATTCTAAGCTGCTAACTTAACACTTGCTGCTCTCCAGTGGCAACAACCCCAAGCCAATAATAATGCGGGGCGTAGCTAATCCAGTACGCGGAGTCGAGATCCGGCATCTGACTTCGGGTAGTGTCCCATGTTTTGGGGTAACTATATAACTCGCGATTAGGAGGATGGCTGGTCCATAAAAATCAAACAAAATGACGGCCACTCTTGCATACGTTTTGGAGAAGGCGAATGCGCCTTTTGTTCTTCGGGATGTTGTTCTCGATGAGCTGCAACCGTCTGAAGTCCTCGTTGAGATAAAGTATACGGGACTATGTCATACGGTTTGTTCTCATCTCATCCGGCATTTATCCGATGTCAATCGACTCATATATCTGACTTCACTAAACGCAGGACATCGTCGTGCAAGAAGGTGGCATGCCAATTGGCCATTTCCCTGCAGTCCTGGGTCACGAAGGCGTCGGCATAGTCAAGCAAATAGGCTCTGAGGTCCAAGACAAATCTCTCCAACCAGGCGACACCGTAATCCTCTCATTCCATACCTGCCGCAAATGCAAGGCCTGTCTCAATGACCAACATGGCAGTTGTTCGCGTTGCACAGAGACAAATTTCTTACATACTGCGCGCGCAGACGGATCATCACCTATCTCTTTACCGGATGGTACATCCGTTCATGGTCAATTCTTCGGGCAGTCATCAATGAGTAAAATGGCAGTCGTGGCGGAGAATTCCGTCGTCAAAATCCCGGCTCAGACTCAGGCTTCGGATCTGCAGTATCTAGCTCCTTTCTCATGTGGATACTTGACCGGCGCAGGCACAGTTTTGAACGAATTCCGACCTGACCCCGATACCTCCAAGGTTGCAATCATTGGCATGGGCCCCGTGGGCTTTGCAGGGTTGTTGGCTGCCAAAGCCATTGGCGTCAAGAACCTAATTGCAATCGACATCGTGGATTCAAAACTGGAAATAGCAGCTTCACTTACAGGATCACATACAGTCAACAGCCTCAAACCGCCCGGTGGCAGTCTATCTGAAAAGATATTGGCAATATACCCCGAAGGCGTGGACTACATTATGGATACTTCCGGTCGTCCACAAGTACTTCAAGACGCCGTAAAGGCACTGGCGCATGGAGGCACATTGGCGCTTGTGGGTGTGCCGCCACCAACGGGTACGATTGAAGTGAATGCGTTGGATTTGTTGGTTTCGTGTAAACGGATTGTAGGGGTTATTGAGGGAGCTGCGAACCCTAAGAAGGTACTTCCCTGTGATCGCCCCAAAACTGACTTGCCTCTTTTGGAGACTGACATGTGAAAAAAAAAAAAAACCAGATACTGCCTCATCTTATCAACCTCTTCAATGAAGGCAAATTCCCTGTTCGGGAACTTACCAAGATTTATCCTGCAAATCAGTTGGATAAGGCTATTGAGGATTTGAAAAGTGGAACAGTAGGTTCAACTCTCACGATTCTGGACCGAAGAAATCACTGACGCATGAATAAAAAACGCAGGTTGTGAAAGTTGTATTATCTTGGGAAGGCATCTAGACGGTATGGCTGGTCTTTATCGCGAATGCCTACCTAGACAAATATGACACACCATGATATACCTAGGTACTCCAAATTTGATGGCTGGGACGGGAATGATATCGCATGTTTCATTACGACCATCTTTAAAGAAACCATTACATTTGCCTAATCTTTTCTCTATGTGTGTCATAGCCTCCATTGAAAGAAAGAGTTGGACAGTTTTCCAATCAATCCAAAGACATTGCAGGCAACCAACTTAACGCCAAATCCATATGCTTGCAGACCATGAGGGGAATAATAAAACATAACAATAAAAATATGAACAAGAAAGTTTGCTCAAAAGGCACGCACAAGGGAGAAGGACATCCATCTAATAATCAACAGCCCAACCATTCTTGTCCAAGAATTCCTCACAAGCCGCTTTGAGTGAATAATTAGGCCGCAAATCCTTGACGGTCATAGGCACACGCGTCACAGGGTCAACTCGAGCTTGCTCGAGATACTTCGTAATTCCCAGGCGATCATAACTATGGCCCGAGACCGTAACGACGGGGTCATGCATAACCTCAAACGTGATATTATCAATGAGAAAATCAGGCACAACCCTTTCCTCTACTTTGCCTCCGGATGCAGCCTTGAACGCATCTCGAACATGCCGAATCTTTTTGTCTGCTTCTTCCCGTAGCGCCTTTTGGTCTTCGTTGAAACCAATCTCCCCTATTTCGCCATTGTTCAACTGCGTCTTGAGCTCGTTGAGCTGCTGTTCTAGATCAGCTTCAATCAACGACTCCACGCTCGCGAGCGACTCATCCATCTCTCGCAGTCTCGCCGTCTCCTTCGCCGCCCAAATCTGCTGTTTCGCTCGGAGGACGATCTTGGATAAATTCTCGGTCTGAGCGTTCATCGCGCTCAGACTAGCTCTGTAAGCGTCGATCGCGACGTCGTATGCTTCCTGAGGCCGTTGTAACTCCAGCAACGCCTGCGCGAGATAAAGGGAACTCTTGAGGCTGGCAGCTGCTTTTGATCCACCATGGAGATCGATTGCGATGCGAGCGTCGTGTTCGGCGCCGGCCCATTTTTCGAGGCGGATGCGTGTGACGGCGCGGTTGGTGAAGAAGCTAGGTTCTTTGGGGTTCATTTGGATACTGCATGCTTATATTTAGCAGATATTATTGATAGAGCGATAAGAAAAGGGTGTGTTCACGCTTGAGAGTACATCTCTTCTGCGCCGGCGTAGTCGCCATCTTTGAAGAGGTTGTTGCCTTTTTCCTTGAATGTGAAGGACATGCTGATGATTTATCGGCGGTCAGTTCCGATGCTGAAGCAGAGAGCAAGGGTAGTAGGAATAGGAAGATTAAGGTAGAATTAAGAATGAATTCGTAAACGTTGTCGGGCTGTAATTAAGTGACCATGAATTGGGACAGTGGGAACCTTGGTCCACGCGACAGATCAAATCAGCAGCCTAACAAACAAACAAAGAATCAAATCAGTCCGTTTGAAAGTCAATAAAAAAAGAATAGAGGTTTCATTATTAAATTATGAGAAACGAGCATCGTTTATGTCGAATTCACGGTCGGCGACCGCGGAGGAGCGAACGGAAAATAAATTGAAGCCATCGAAAGACGTGGATCCCCGCAGAACCACCCAACCCCCGAATGACTGACTAATCCCATACAATAACAACGCTGTTATTGATGGGGTTGAAGCCATTTTCTGCTAGAGTATATATGTTGTGATGAATGATTTTGGAGTTTCTCAAGATTTAGGAAACTGGACGATTTCAAGCATACTTTATTTAGTTTAGATGGCACGGACCAATTAGATTTCACGATCTATAGGATAGCTTCACGTAGATACAAAAAACACCAAGAATACCTTGTTCTTCTATCATGCAACCAGTCTATATTCGTAGCGATATATGACAAAGGGAGGTTTTGTATAGCACTACATATAAACAATAGTAGTCCCAATGTCCTTCAATGTACCTTTCAAAGTATAGTCATGGTCGTTTCATCGCCAAAGGCGTGTCGTGGCACGCATTGATGCTTTCGGCGCCCAGTCCGCTGAAGCCGCGTATATGTTCAATGCTGTGGGTATTTTGCAGAAATAATAATAAAATCGAAAGAAAAATGAAAAGATTAAGCATTAAGGGTCTTCTCATAATCCGAAATAGCCTGCACCTTGGCAGCAGAACCACTCTTTGGATCAAATCGATAGTTCAACCAATCCAAAGTCAACTTCTTGGCCAACTCAATACCAATAACCCTCTGCCCAAAACACAGGATCTGGGCATCGTTACTCAGGATAGCGCGCTCAACGGAAAAGGGGTCGTGGGCAGTCACGGCGCGAATGCCGGGCACTTTGTTGGCGGCAATGGCGACGCCGAGTCCCGTGCCACAGATGAAGAGCCCACGGTCAGCTTTGCCCTCTGCAATGAGTTTGGCGCCCTCGACAGCGGAGTGAGGGTAGGCGGTTTTGTCGGTCAGGGAGGTTGCGCCGACGTCGACAACGGATTCGACAAGGGGACTCTTTTCGAGGAGGTCTTTGATGGCGGCTTTGTAGTCGTAGCCGGCTTCGTCGCCGGCCATGACGATGCGGAGGGGTTTGAGGTCGGTGCCCATTTTGTATATATAAGGATTATTGGAAGTATGGATTTATATATATATAGATTTGAGGTTTTTAGAGTATAGAAGTGAAGCACGGAAGAAAAATGCAAAATGGAATGGATGGGCTCTAGATCGTATTTATATCCTAAGGCTACCAAGGCAGAGCAGTCGTACCTGAAATTCTAAATACTTAACCTCGCTTTCTTCCTTCCAACAAGTGGATATGCCCCTCTACAGCTCTCCCTCATTTATCCATTTATCCCCCATGTGTTTTTGTCTGGCCAACTCCACATCCAAAACCTGTCTGACCGTCGGCTTGTGCGTATACTCTGGTTGTACACAACATTGAAAGAATCTTCCATTCTCCACCGAGTGCTACTGTCTATGTGGCATTATTTGATGGCAATTAAGTAGATCTTTACTCTGTCTATATGTCGAGATGAAGCTATCTTCTATAGATGCAAGAAGAGTTTGGTTGAACGGCGCGAGGTTTGGTGTCATAGGGCATTACTAGCCTGAGTCTGTCGACTGGGATGATCCACCGATAGAGATGGTTTGAAGCAATTCATTGGATGCTCAATCAATCATCGCGATTAATATTTTGAATAGCCAGGAAGCATACTGTATGCGAGAAGGAAAAGGTACCGGGCACATTGTCGCAGGGTATACCAACCCCTACCGGACCAACCCCGTGTCGAAGATTATGGAGTCGCACGTGATGCGAAAATAGCCACTGTATATCCACAACCAATTGTTATTGTTTAAGCTCACTCCCATAGCTTACTAGAGCATGAACTTGAACAGAGTGAGAAAGAAAAAAAAAAGCAAAAGAAAAAGAAGCGGCATCCTACTTTAAGAATAGCTGGCTCTGACAACGTATTTGGTTGGTATCGGATGCAAGATGCAAGGTGAGGCCCATGCCGGCATTTCCTATTGTGGAGATCCCAGGTTACACAATACAGTAAGTTGTACGTATTTTTACACAGTCAACGTGTCTGGCAGTGACTCGTGACAGAGATATTTTGTGGCAGTTTTGCAGAGTGGATCAGGCACACGAAGACGCAGAGACTGTACACGGACCTAGACCGTCCAGGATGTATGGCTGGCGGGTAGCGGCTATGCCGAAGTGGTTTGGTGAGCAATTTTTAATGTGAAACGATGCTTCTAGCTGCGTAAAAGTAGAGCAAAAAAGAGAGTATTAAATAAGTTACCGAGCTTCAGACTCGGCGCATCTCCGGTGGTAAGTTCACTGGACACGGCAGCCGGCGCCGACTCCGAGTGTGGCTGTCGGCTTCTCTGTTTACATCCTTCCTTGAACTCGCGCAGAGCATACTCTCTCTAAGTTGAAGCTTCAAAAACATCTTATCCCAAAAATTCAAAATAATTTCTCGACCTTCGCATATCCCCAGGAAACCACTTTTCTTCCCCCCAGATCATCCCTCTCTCCACGGCCTGAGAAAAGCGGGCCAGGGCCTCCTCTCCATACCTACTCCATATTTTTTCATACGGAGCAACCCCGCTATCATTACGACTCTACCAGGTACGCATTTTCCCTGTATCATATGCAGCAACCTTAGAACCATGCTTTGCGAAGCATATGTCTGACTCAATTCATCTCCAGGATCGCAAAAATCTCGCAGATTAGTGCTTATCCCACCATACACACAGTCTCCGGAACACAGTGCTGCGAGCGCGAGTGACATCATTGTGGATAACATTATCAAGATCATCGTTCATATCATTGCGACAAGGACCAACCGTCAGAAGCGACTTCGCCCGTTCTTTTCCGAACGTTTCATCTTAATCAGATTTGATACGACCAGGCGAATCAATTGGCCCTTTTTTTTTCCGTGAGACTCGGTGCAGCTAAGGATCAGATATCAATCCAGCTATCAGAAGAATGAATCAGAAAACACACGCAAAAATGGCGACCGCGGTCTCATACCCGGTCCTACCGCAAAACCTCCTCATAATTTCCCTGAAAATGTACTTTACGCCTTCGCGCACACTTCAATATCTCCGTGACCTTCTCGACCCGCAAAACGAAATCGTCCTAGCCAAAAACCGCTCCAAATTGCTCCTAGCCCTAATTCCGGATTTCTTGACTATCTACCCATGCGCGGAAATCATTCGGGAATGGGAGTCGACATTACCAGAAACAAAACAAGGGGAGGCGGTGCCGCCGCCGTTCCTGTTAGGTGGTCAGGACTCGTTCTGGGAGGACTTTGGCGCGTATACGGGTGAAGTCTCGCCCCTGTCTCTTCGGGAAATTGGCGCTTCTCTCGTTGAATTGGGACATGCCGAGCGCCGTGACCTGTTTGGCGAAACGGATGAAATCACAGGTAAAAAAGCGGCTGCAGTCTCGAAACAAGGTCTCATACCGCTCGTATGTATCGGTGAACTGAGTGCGCCAGGACAAGTTGCCTCCGAAGCCGTCGGTCTAGCAGTCAGAGAATGCGAAACTCAGATTCGTGCTGTCCTGAGTGCGTTACCGGGCCATGCACCCGTTATCTTTGCATATGAACCTGTTTGGGCTATCGGAAAACCGCAGCCGGCCGGTGTTGAGCATGTTGCTGCTGTTGTGGCGGGGATTAGGGCTGTGATTGGGAAGAGGGAAGGCGATGTTAGGATTTTGTATGGTGGGAGTGCGGGTCCGGGCCTGTGGAGTGAAGGTGGATTGGGGAAGGCTGTTGATGGGATGTTTTTGGGGAGGTTTGCACATCAGGTTGAGGGGGTTAGGAAGGTTGTTAGAGAGGTTGAGGCGACTTTGTCGTAGGCTACCTTAAATTAATGCACGATCGAGGGACGAACATAAAAGAATTTTATAATGATACGTACATAGATACTAATTTTCAAGTTTAGATATTTTTTGCCTCGCGAAGCTCATTCTTTACCCGGGTGACAGTGCCTGTTCCACCAAACGAGATAGCGGTATACATCATCGCAACCGACGCACCCGCATCAAGCACCTCCTGTGCTTGCTTCCCATTCGTAATACCGCCCGACGCGAAAATCGTCTTTGGTGACTCCGCATCACTCAATTTCTGCTTGTAACGCGACACCAACTCTACCGTACGCTCAAACAGTTGTGGACCGGAATACCCACCCGTCTCGGTCATGGTTAGTTTCTCCTTGGGCGTAAGTGGGGATCTGTTGGGTAGAGGGCCAGGTCGTCGGTTTGTCGTGTTGCCGACAATGACGCCGTCGACGCCAGATTCGCGCACAGCGTGACATATACCGTCGACCTGCTCTTCGGAGTCTTCGTCGGGACTTACTTTGACCATGACGAAGGGCTTGGTTTTGCGGTCAATACGTTTTGCAGCGCCCACGACACCCTTGAGGATTTCGGTTAGGGGTCCTGTTGCTTGGAGTCCGCGCAGGCCGGGAGTGTTGGGACTTGACACGTTGACTACCACAATGTCTGCATACGGCGCGATTCGGTCGACGCAATACACATAGTCTGCCGTAACAGCAGCAATATCCGACTCCGGCGTAACTTTGTTCTTGGCAACCTGAACAGCAAGCAGTTTGCCCTGATTCAAACTGCCAGGTGGCACACCAGCCTCACCATTCAACACACGCTCTTCCCCGGCATCACTATACCCAAACCCATTGGCATAAGCGAAGTCACGAACACGCTGTTTCAGAACCTTGGCCATGTGGTCGGCGCCCTTGGAATTCAAACCATATCGGTTAATCATTCCTGACTGAGAGACTATTCTGAATACTCGTGGTCTGGGGTTGCCATCTTGAGGTAATGGAGTGGTGCCGCCGACTTCTACGACAGCTGCACCTAGGGCAAAGAGAGGGTCGGGGATTTCAGCGTTTTTGTCTAATCCTCCCGAAATTCCTATGGGATTGGAAAGAGTGTAGCCAAAGACCTAATTGTGTAAGTTACGATCCACTTAAATAGGTTCTCAGAATGGGTTGTACCTCTGTGCTCAGCTTCCCATCTAGATCTGGAGAACTGCGCTCTCGCGGATGTAAACAAAACTTGTATAGCTCCCTAAGCGCAGCGACACCGGCGTGATGAGCGTCTTCTGCATCCGGAAACCACCAACGAACAAATGGTACGACGATATATCTATGAGCGTTGGCTCGAGTGTCGGTGACATAAAGATAGCCACCAAACAGAGCGACAGCTAGTGAAGCGCGAAATATGAACTTTCGGACCGGTGATTTCTTATTCTTTTTGGTTATTGTAGCGATTGGTTCTGGTTCGGTGGATGCGAATCTTTTGCTGAAAGTTGAGGTAGCTCGAGGGATATGCCGCAAATAGGCTCGCGTCGACGCAGAAGAGATGCCCGTCATTTGGCGTAATCGTGGCATGAAGGTAGCTGCCATTTTTCCTGAATACATGTGGAATTGATTCCTGCGCGTGAAGGCGTTCGTTAGCAGTTACATCATGACTTTATCTGATAAAAAGAAAATGCAAGAGAAAAAAAAAAGCTTCAATTGACTTACCCACGATGTCCCATTACTCACTAGACACACAGAGACTCAGTTCTAGATCCTGCAACATGCCATACGTCAATTGGATTGAGAATATCCAAATATCTCAAGCTTCATTCTTAAGTTTGCGCGAGGAAAAGTTACGTCGACGTGGGACACATCCCAGGGCGGTGAAGCTTCCGCCGCAAACAGCTCTTCTACTACGTAGTATATATTTTGCTTTGGCCAATCAGATGCCTTCATCGTAGTATATATATAAACCCTAACCCTGAATAATGTACTCTGTATATGCCTCCTTACGATGATATCCAGAATGACTTTCTGTTGGTCATGATATTAGGCTATCCCCAATTATTTGATTCTACCTGGAGTTGAGATTAAGATAAATCCAGAGCATGGCCTCAATCCAGAGATCCCTCCGTCAACTGTTCCATTACCAAGGAGCCGAACGACGAAATGGGGAAGATTATCAATGTTCTATATCTAGAACATACATGTTAAACCAGACTAACTAGCTTCGTACACAATTTGAAGGGCCTGGTACAAACGAATAGAGGCAACCACCGTCTGCACCCAAATAAGGTTCATGACTTAGGTCTACGCAGCTCACATGAGCTTCAGAGTATACGGCAACTTGCATATCTGCATACTGAGAAATCAGAGTTCAATAGATCACTCGCTTAAACCGAGAATCTTGTTATTTTTGCCTAGGGCTTGTGATGTTGCATCGGCTAGAGACAGGATGAGCCAGATGACCAGGTCGATTGAAAGCCTTGTGGGATTTGACATCAAGTTGACCGCCGTGAGTTCGCACGACCATCGAGTCAGCATATGTTGTGTCAAAATCTATACTATTCTCAGCTCTGATTTGTCTTATACTGTTATGTGAACCTTGTTAGTAGTGTATCTGCTGGAAACCCTATGGTGAAGCAGAAGGTCACACGGCAGTCGAAAGAGGGAAATACAACATAGTTCATCAGTCAATGGCCCTCTGGGACAATACACCCCATTCTATCTATCCTGTACACATATGTACCTTGGTTAAGTGCGATCGATCCATCCACCCAGCTGGGTCTGAGATGAAATGGGATCCCCGAGCAACCTTCCATGTTACAATGCACGTCTCACCCTACTATTCCACGGATGCACCCTTCCACCCGTGGATATGGAATCCCCAATTTGCAACATCTGGGGCTTCGAGTCGCACCGGAGTATGGAGTGAAACAGGATCTCCATAGTTATTGAGATCTAAGATTATAACACCGATTTCAATGTTGGTTTGGTGAAGCATCGAGTAGCGAGGTAGGTGGAAACGATCATTAAGTATACAAATCAGCGTTTCATTGGTCAATGAAGACTTGCCTTTTAAAATTAACAGAGATTTACAAAGATCGGGCCATGCAGACCATTGGCTGGGAGATCTTCGACTACTTTTGACATTCTGTTAACTAATTTGGGAAAGTACACCGTTTTCTATATGTCGTTTTTCTGAATTAGATAAAGCCAAACTTGAGCAACTGTATTGTTTAAACTTCCATTTGTTTTCTCCTTTGAATATCTATTGTTTGTCAAACGCTCTCGTTGGAAAGAATAATGACATGCGTGAAGAATGCGGTCGAATCACCCAATATAGCCCGGTCACATCATACATTTCGTTCAAGACCGAATCTCAATTTTACTCTCGCAGTAATGCCTCTTAGTAAAAATACCGATACTATTGTCCTAGCAACACAAGAGTGACGACGACGAGGAGGGGGAAAGAATAGCCTTGTGATCTCAACTGAGCACATGCTTTGTCCAACATTCAGAGTCATTAGGGTAGAAACATGACCTGATAGAGATTGAAATTGTACGATATTACCTAAATTCAATTGTGCTGCTTCAACTTTTGTGCTCCCGTCTCATATGCAACTTAATCGGTCATCAACAACGTTTCTTTAGTTCTGACAAATGGTTGATAGATAGAGAAGAAGATGAGAGAACCTCTTCGAAATACTGAAGATGCCGCGTAAACATGCCGGACAGATTTTCTGGTACCTATAGAGCCGTTTTTGTATGTCTGAGGCAATCTCGTCCTCGTATTTTGAGGCTAATGCACTCAATGGTGTCAAAACTCGGATTCCCATAAACCTTAGATACACTGTATGAGAGAAAAATTTTCCGACAGCAAGTGCGCTGCTATATAGGATATGGAATATATTACGATTTACCCCATACACAATAAGAAAATCCAACAGAGGCGAGGAACAGGAATTGTATGAAGGGTAGCGTACCAAATGTCAATTAGATGCAGACTCTTGAAGCCCTTTGGCGGGATAACAATTGGTAACATTGCATGAGGGTATCACTGGTACCTACCGAGATCACTGAATATGCAACCAACTCATGCAGTTATATGGATACTGCACTGTTTCTACATGAAGGTGTATGTCAAGATGGCTTGCCCCATATTTCTGTCACTTGTTACCCTTATCCATCTCTGGAGTATTATTTCCATCCAATGATATTCGGTGGAGGAGGTGCATTTTTGAGTATCGTCAGATAATTGAGTCTCTAATTTTGACTAGACATGTCTCACGAACTTGCATGTGTACAGCCAGTTGAGTGACCAACACATATCGACCGGCAGGATGGTGGATTTTCTGCTCCAATTTGTTGCGTCGATGTCCACACACCGCACTTGTGGTGACAGCAGCGTTCATGCCTTTGTTGATCCAGACGGGAGGGTTGACAGGCCAGGATATCGTCTTCGGTACCTGTCATGGGCATATCCCTGTCAGATATACCGGTATAATGATCTGATATAGGGTATGGTTATGTTGGTTAGCCAGATATAACCCGAAACAAAATGCATTCGCACTCTATAGTTTCTTCAACATGCGTTAATACGACATGCGCGCTAAGCTAGTCTAGTATAGTAGTTTCATATCGCTCACCGTCAATTAGAATGTGCGGTCAAATTGATAACGGATTATGTTTTCGGCTATAAGAAGAAATGTGAAAGAGAAAAAAAGCCGAGCATATGATAGTCATTTAGCTTCGCACAAGCGTGGACAGGTTTGAGCAGACTACCCAGTTAGAACAGGGGTAGAAATCTTGACACGACGCCACCAACAAGTACAAGTAACCGTCCTTTTCCTATTTGTTATAGACATTATCGTTCTGATAACGGAAATCTAAACTGTAGCCCTACTGAAAATAATATTCAATATTCTGAGAATTGCTATTGGGAAGAACGTAAAGATCTGCTGCTATTACTTTGGTAGACACAATGATTAGTATCCCTGACTCGAGTTATATTGGTACTAAACGCCTACTTTGGTAGTAGCTCCTCAGGTAATACCCTCGGGCAGCAGTTAGACATGTCATATACTATTACCATCATACCGCCAAATCTAAGATTGACTCAAATTTCGTATGCTGGACCCAAATGGAAGGAGATAACTTGTTGAAGTAAGACCGGAGGACCCACTATTGAATATACATAGTACTAGTGATTCTGTTAAATCTTGAATTTTGATTTCGCAAGATCTGGTTTTGCAGAATCCATATCAACTTCTGTAGATTCGATTCATTGATGTTACTCCGAGTATCCGAGACAGTCTTGGATTGCATTATCGAACTGGTGATAGAGCCTAGTGGCAAATTCTGAAGAAGGGGATTTTTATTGATCTTTGGCCTAGTTCTCAAGATCTAACGAGTTTCATCATTTTCCGGGGTTTGATTTTGACCTCAAAAAAATATGGGTGACTTTTTAGTGTATAATGTATAGATATTATTGCATTTGATAACCTACTTCAAGTTTACGAAGTACGTCGTAGAAAGGCATATAAAAACAAAAGATTCTAAAATTTCGCCTCTCATTGGCTTCTAATTTCATGCATGCATAGATAGAGGATTTGGTACCGAGGTACACAAAACTTAAAAGAGTATCTTCAAACCGAAAAACGTTAACATAGATGCACTTGTTTTATTAGCAGTACTCTTAAATATCGATCTAGCTAAGGCTGGACCCAGGGACGAACCGTGCCCTGACTAACCTCCAGATCGGGAAAAAACCAATCGGAGGCTCAGGCGGCAACCTTACTGTTACCTTGAAGCTTGGAATGGGAGATCATTTGTGTCAGATGCATTGCATTGATTGCGCAGTGGTCCCAGTGCATGCAAACCTGGCATTTGGTAGCAGCAGCAGTAACTACGGGAAGGAATAAGATTGGAGGACTTTCTCCCCTCCTTCCTTTTTCTCGGGCCAGTAAGCTAAAAAGATGAAAACTCTGATTTGCCTAGGCGTGCCAATTACTTTTGAGTTCGTCTCGCTTAAATCAGCACAGACCCGTCGGCTGGATCTCGGTCGAAGAGTAGTAGTTCGATCTGATTATTCGGTACGGAGCAGACGTAATGCAACGAGCTGACAATTGCTTTCCATTTTCTGTTCAGCCATAGTGATTTGTAATGTGGCGGGTGACTTTATATCGGGGCTTGAGATCCGATTCTCTTTGATAGCTTGCAACCCACCCATCAGTCATACCACATCATGAGGCCAAATACCCACGTCCAATGTAGTAACCACAATCATCTACGGTCGCCCTACTACTATAATTAGACTCTTAGAGTCTCTATACGTCTAACTATAACTATTAGCTAGTTAGTTATCCTCATAGTATGACTCAAGGAATCACTCCTGAAGATTCGATTCGATTGGCTTGATCTGCTTCCCCACACTAGATCCGTATCCACAGCCCCATTTACCTAATCGGGCCGCTAGCGCGCGGCTTTCCCGAGATTCGTCAGGGCTTAGCTGGAACTTTGTTCCTTAATCAGACAGACCATCACGGACACCTATCAATCTTTTGTTTTTTTTTTCACTCCGTGGCTGTTTTCTTTTCTTTTCTACTTCCCATTTTTCCTTTCCCCCCTTTTTCTTCCTAGTATCAGATTAATTAGACTCCGGGTATATCGTATTGCGGACTCCGGAGGCAATACTCACAGGGAAAATACGAGGTTTCCACTAAAGACTTGATCCTATGTATCCTAGTGGCTCCTCTTCCATCTCTATCTATCACATATTGCTCGAATATTCCTAGCACTGGAGTGTCCTGACTCCTGAGCCCCTCCCCCCACACTACCTTGTTGGTCCTACTTTGCGGCTTTTTGAACACCTTAGCTCGTTGCCCTAACTCGTTGACCGTATTTTGGCCAGACCACCTGTCATAATCCTATGGATCCCACGTCCGTGGTAGATTTTCCAAAGTTTGTGTCGAGCCAAACCACACAACCACACCGCACAGAACGTGGCTTTTCCAAGTGGCGTCGCTAGCAAGTAACACGACCACACACTCGTTTTTGGACCGAAAACCCGGCAGTAGTATTTACTCACGTACGTAAGTACTCACATATTTACTTTTTCTCTTGTTTCCTTTCATACGTCCACACAGCCAATTAAATGACAGTCACCTGTGGCTGGCACCATTGACAGTTAGCTGCAGATCAGTCAGTCAAAACAAAGATAGCGAGGATCATGTCAGCCATGGATACCCGACGCTTATTTGACAGCGTCGACACCGCCGCTTCGTGGTTCGTGCCAATGATGCTTGAGATTTACCATGGCGACGGGTAAATTGAGAACACATTGTTGGTAGAGGTTCTAGTTTGCCTTGTTAGGGTTGCACGACAAACATATTCTTCAGACCTTCGTCCTACCGGTTCTCCTCTCATATTAGCCAGAGTGATCTCAGCACTTTTCTCGGGGAGAATTTTACAATGTAACAGGCTTTCATGCTTGAGAATGAACATGAACAATGACTTTCATATTTGGACATCTGCAGGCTAGAACAACAAGGCTATTCTTCAGCTCATCGTGATTATTTCTTAATATCCCTCCAATCCCGGCATTTAAGATGGGAACTATTATTGACGATCCCGCAAATAGACTTGCTGCAGATCCGCACTGATCAAGCTAAGCACCCAGCACCGATCAGCCAAACGAGCACTGCTGCACATGACAGTGGTTGCTCTAAAACTAACGCGGGTGCCGACAGATAACCGTCTGCCTGGGATGTTATGGGCTTCCGCTGGCCCATACTCACTTCTTCTCTGGCAAGTTAACAATGAGATTGAACGTAGACAAGCGGACCGTGGGCAGATAGAATGGCCAAGAAATATAATACACAAATGCTTAATAGAATAACACCAAGACAGAATTCTTCTTGATTAGTGGTATGGATGAAACTTGCATTGCAGGTGGATCTGAATGTGGCTGGCGTAAACACTTCTGCTGGCGTGATCCTCAGTCGGCGTTATTCGAATGGATTTCTCTTGCGCCGCCCATTAACTGGCCCCGATGGAGTTGCAAACATCCGATTGGGTTAGAGTGGTGGCCTATCCGGGAAACAGTAGGTTGTCCTAATTGAGCAAGTGAGTAATTAGGAAAGTCTAAGGGCAGTTTGGAGCGACCAACATGCTAATACCGCCCAAGACATATGCATGGATGTGCCACCAAAGCGGGTCCTCGTCAGTACGTATCTGGCTGTCAGTGCTAGGGCTTCTCCTGCGTCTCAAGTACGATTGCGATTAATAGTTTCTCCATGTAACAAGGCCGTGGTAGTCCACGCTGAAAGGCTAATAGGGAGTCGATAGAATCCCCTGTCAGCGTGCAATGGTGTTTCTCATCGAACGGACCAGTAGAATCTTCATGGAGACAATTTCTCGGCCCAGATGGAGAGCCCGCTTAATTGCGATCGGAAGATCTTGGAAAGTTGGAACTCAATATTGAGACGTATTTGACAGATTGAAGCGCTAGTCAAGATGCGAGAACGTCACAGATGTGTTCTTTTCCTCGAACGCCACCCCCAGGGAAATCCTTTTTAATTCCCCCCTTGAGGAGACACCATTCATTCGTTCGATGCCCTCTATATTTAACCCCAGACGCATCTCCTTTCCATAAATACCTTGATGATTTTTGGCACAGCAGTAAACAGAGTTCAAAGGGAAAAAAGAATAAAGTGGCGAAAGCAAGTGAGCCACAGCACAGAATAACAAGCAGCTTCACATTCGTTTGTCGTTCCAAATCTAGTCAACTCCTTTCACAGCACACCGTACCTTCTCATTCCTTTTCTGCTGCTGCTCTTTCTGTTGTGAGCCCGCAAAAATCCAACTCGAATCGGATCCAGAGATAATCGAATAACAATGATCGCCTCAAGTCACTTGGTCCCTCTAGAAGGACGTCACCATCATCAACATCCTCTTCATCCTCCCGAAGTGGTTCAGCAGCCACGCCGCTTTGCCTGCGATCGCTGTCGTATGCAGAAGTTGCGATGCGAGAGGGACATTTGGAGACCCTCTCTTATGCCATGCAAGCGTTGCCGCAAGGCACGTATAGCATGCACCATCAGCTCAATGGATCGTCCTGTGAGTAAAAAGAAGTCGAAGGATAGAGTTCTTGCAATCACGAGGCCAGAGAAGACAGCCACGATCAGGCACCCACACTGTACTCAAGGCGACTCATCACCGCCAGGAGTACCCGACCAGTTGCCGGTTAACAATACTGTCGGCTTCTACCACGAAGTAATTCCCGACCGGATGGCGATGCTGGGACCAGGGCTGCAGCCAGAAGAATGCTATTTAGTCAACAGTGGGTTTGAAGACTATCCGGTACCTATATTTTCAGGCTTGATAACGCCCCCTTCTATGGAAAATGAGCACGAGAAACAAATGCCATTACAGGCGACCTCCTTCACAATGGCCCGACAGCAGGATTGGACGCCTGAGAGTGATTGTAGCAAAGCCTCGGATGGCTATGAGTTCGATGACCGTAAGCTTTCAACCCGTCCTGCCGCAATTCAGAGATGTGTCGACGAATGGAAAACTAAAATTTGATTCACTATAGCTTTCCCTTGTTTGGATGACAGAGAGCAGTGGTGGGACCAGGAAAATCTCAGAAGACTACTTGATATGAATATGCATCTCCTAGACTGTCAGAGTCTGGTAGCTCAGGAACTCACCATGTTAGGAAATATGGATGCAAATGTCGCCTTGAATAACCTTGAGGCGGCATCTCGGAACGTGCTACGTTACTCACAACAATTTCTCGAAGTTGTAAGAGTGTTCGTCGATAGCGGTCTTGCGACAATGGAGACCGTATTCCCCGGCTCAATGGCCGTAAATCCATTCGTTCCTCAAATTCATACGCCAGCCAACTCTCGACGTCCTTCGTGTGTGCAACAGACACAACAGACACCAGGCTCTGCGATCGAGCCAATCTTGGTTTCAGCAGGAGAGGCTACTATGGCCCCTCAGATCAGCCCCGTTGCTTCATTCACATCATCCTCTTCCGGCCAACCATCGTGGCAGGGCACCCCATTTGAAGATGTTCAAGTTTCATTGATACTAGCCACAATCAACTGCTATACCTGCTTGGTTGGCAGTTATCATATTATTCTCTCCTACCTCCTTCACGAATTAATGGCTGTTGTAACTCCAGAACATAGTCAGTCTTCACCAACATTTTCGGGCTTTGCTGCTGCATTCGCTGCCACCGCTCATATTCAACAACCTGATCGGGACTCGCAGCTTCGACTGATTTATCATAACTCTATGGGTATGCTGGCACAACTCGAATTAAGCCTCGGAATCCCTGAACAGCATTGTGTTGCTTCATGGGCATTGACCTTCCCAGGCGTTGGGCAACCTCATCGTCACGAGGGAATTCTTTCTGGCTCTGTGGCTGGAATCCTTCTCAGCACACTTGTTAACCAAAAATTCGGACTGTGTGTCAACGGGCTGGCCACAGGCAAGAACTCGATGAAGGAAGTAATCTCAACTATCAACCAGCTCCTCGACGCCGCTCAACCTGTGACTCAAGTTATTAGCACAATGAAACCATAGCAGCTAGAGGACATCAAGCATTGCTTCTCAACTTACCTATTGACACCTTTCTTTCTTCTGTCTCTCCACTTCCCAGAGAGAAATCCGTATCTGATAGTATCTTCTTGTCTTTTGATTGTCTTCGTTTTATATTAGTTGTTTCTTCGACTTCACTTTATGTGTTTTTTCAATCACGCGCAGCATCGGGGAAATGGCAACAGAAAGGAAAATACCGTTAAAAACGACCTGAAACTGTGGAGTGTGTATCAAGATTTGGATTTGAAATGGAAACTAATGTGGGTATCAGATCTACCGGTTTGGGGATCTAGCATGGATCATGAAAATGGATGTGGATATGAATGGGATATGGGCGCGGACTTGGAAGATGGGGGTTCTGGTATATGACAATCTGCATGGATGCGGACAACTGGCGTTTGATACGCATCACTTTTTTTCTCCCAACAATTTTTATGTTCTTTCGTGATTCTTGAACGACTTGATACGGGCCGAAAATTTGCTTAAACCCCCCGAAACAACTCTTTGTTCGGAAGCATTATTCTTGCTCTTCGATTACTGTGCGTACTGTTACTGTCACTGTTGAGCATGATATGTACATTTATATATACGTTCGAAAACACTGTTTATAGCATTCTAAAGAGGCCATCTATGGATCTATCAATCAAAAACAATAGATCATCACCATGATAGAAGAATCCCCTGCTTCCATCAAATTTTTCATTGTTCTCTATGCAAAGTTAATGCTACAATTCCATGGGACACACGTGTGAACAATCCAATATAGCCTATATATTATGACTAGTATACCAGAAATTACCCCTCGCTTATATTATTCCACCTTAAAGGGTAGTATAACCTATTTTTTATCAATGACAATCAATGTTGACAAATAATTAACTCCAATATGTGCCTCATTCCTACTTGTCTACCTATATATCAAATATTACGTATTTGCAATAGAATAGTATTCATGTATGTCATCAACCCAGTTATTGTTTCTTTTTCTCCATCAAGGGGCGAAGTTAGGTTGATCTCACAAAGCTTCTGTTCGAACCACGTCACTCAGTACGGAGAGAATATAAATCGAAAACTATTACTTAAGTTTAGACCATGGCTAAATTACAAGGATATTCCATGTCCGTCATGAATTGACATAGAAGGCACTGGAACACAACGTACTCCTGATAAATTGCCTAATTAGGTAAGTGACAGCGAAGCTTGGTCACCAGAAAGGGCGAGCGAACGACCCCAGAAGTTTGATAGTCTGCACATATTGCATGGGACTTCTCACGACTACCCTTCCATTCGCCATGTATAATATGCTACGTGGCCTGAGAAATAGTTCAGCACAGAGTGATAGACAGTGTCCGAACATTTAGGACAGGACAAGAACGCATCGGGACGACTATTAGAAGAAAATTCTTGATTTCTGACATCTATACCAGGAATCAAAGCTGAAAAATGCAAAGGATGAAATAATAGTAACCCCATGGACCCTCATATTTGGGTTCGACATGCCACAGAAGTGAGATGCAGATCTGGTACACATGTATCACTTATGCCAGCTTGAGGGTTAGGTTGGATACTATCAGTATAACTAGTTGGTGCGTATGACAAGCCTATCATTATGGATTCTTCTAGAGGGAACTAATTTGTAGAGGCGATTATCCACAATGACTATTAGCTACGCAAATGTGATATATCTACAGGCTAAATGCAAAATAGTCAATTATCCCGATAGCAATTACTATGCGGGTAGGGTGTATGTTGATGACCGATCATCAATCAAATTCATTTGTAACAGCCCATCAGTTGTTAAGAAGCACTAATATTGTCAGATTATATTATGTGCAGCTTCTTCGGGAACAATTTTTTTTTCTAACTCTCTTCGGTATATCAGTCAATTTTATTACTCTTTCGGGATACTGTTTGTATGTGTCACATTGACCTAGTAGACTGCTCAACTGCATGTAAATGTACACTATATGTCCAGTGGATATATTGATAAGCAGATGAGAGAATATCAATTCGCATATTTTCACCTAGGTATATATGCACAAGTGTCGATCTTCGTCAGAAGAGCTATAACCTCCATTTCTGCACTCTCCCGACTCAGATCCACTTTTTTCAGGGGGATTGCACACTCATAGTTATATGAATAGAAACTTCTTAGCTAAGTCGAAGTCCACAACTAGCAACTAACTATATTGCCTAAGACAAACAGGAAGACAGTACTAAGACATAACAATCCAGCCTCTGTGATATGGATTTGATCCTAGGCTCTCTACTAATTTTATTAGTGAATCCTCAAAGGAAAACCCTACCTGTGAGTAAGGCCTTATAAGCTGTGTGCTGTATGCATAAGCCCTAGGTGAGTTACACTGGATGCATATCCTTTTCCTTCCTCTACTACATTTGGCCGACACAGGAATTCTATCAATACAAAACCATCAACATGCAGGAGAGATCTCGAGCCTCCAGCAATGTCTACTTGCAATTTGCGAGTCCCCCGTATCCGGACGGAAGTCTCATCAATGCTGAGAAAATTAGGGGTAATGCAGATGCTTCTTGTCTATACAAGCTAGCTCGATAAGAACGGAAATTATCATTGATGACAGAACATATTTATCAATGTCCCATCTTCAGTACTTTGCTACAAGGGCGTTGGTGAGAAAAACCGGCAAAAGTCTAGATACAACCAGGCTGTCCGTATTGGCGACCGCATTGAGTGCGCAGGGCAAGGTGAGCATTTAACTCGCTTTGGTTATTCGTCTTTCTTCAATTTACTGGGTGTTGAAAAGGCGGATGGAACCGTGAAACTGGAGGTTTCTACCGCGAGATCAATGCTCAAAATTGATCAAGCATTCGCCAATGTTGAACACAACCTCCGGGATGCTGGTGTAAAGGCTGGAGTCAGGTTTTCCGCGTCAATTCTTACCACGTTCCAATTAATGATGAGGCTCTGGCTGTCATGGTCCGCAATTTTGAGAAATACATGCCGAACCATCAGCCCCTCTGGACTTGCGTCGCTCTGACTCGCCTCAGCGAGGATGATATGCGAGTCGAAATCGAGGTTGTTGCGCATGTTCTAAATTGAATGCAATTTTCAGTGGCTCATATCCCAGATTCCCGAACCAAGGGCTGTAAGAGCAGGAGAGTGTGAGACAGGTCTTGATAAACGGGCGGGGGATATTAGGGCTAGAGATCCTCAGCCTAATAAGGGTTAGGGTTAACACGTCAGATGTATCGTAAATAGCGACATCCCAGGAAGCCTCGGGGTCCGAAGCCCAAAATATCCAATGATAGATAGATAGACGCCTTAGATAATCGTTGGTTGATGCCTAGACACTGACGTCGGTATATAAGCTACAATGTCAACATTCGTTGAAGAAATCTCTCCTATGTTTACATGTTAACAGTTCATCGCAAGTTCTAACTTATCTAGAGTCTTGTTATTTTAAAGCAGGGATTAGTGAAGGACAATAAATTTAATCAACGATATCAAAAATAAAGCGGTAGTTTAACCACCATCATGGCCAGCGAGATCTTCACATTAGAGGAGCACAGACAGAATCCACGAAGTCGTCTACGGGTCTTGACTCTCCTCTCTGTTTTATACGCTGCCCTGTTCATCTCTGCCGTCAACACAACCACTGTCACAACGGCGCTACCCACAATCGCAAAACACTTCCAATCCACATCAGGATATACCTGGGTTGGAGCTGCATATGTTCTTGCTGATACCGCCTCAGGTCCTGTCTGGACCAATTTCTCTGATATCTGGGGCAGGAAAGTGGTTTTTCTTATGGCAGTGGCTCTTTTCATGGTCAGCTCTTTTGTATGTGGATTTTCGACAAGTATGGGGATGCTTATCTCTGGAAGAGCACTACAGGGCGCTGCTGCCGGCGCTATAATGTTGCTTGTAAATATTGTGATTAGCGATATGTTTGATATGAGGCGACGAACTCTCTACCTGGGAATTTGTGATGTTATATGGGCTATGTCCGGGGCCATTGGTCCCGTTGTTGGAGGAGCATTTGCCGAGTATGCTGGATGGAGATGGATTTGGTGAGTTACTACGCTCGGTATCTGGAATATTAACAACTAATAGCAAGCTAGGTACACAAACATCCCCATCGCTGCGGTGACGTTTCTCGTCGTGTGTTTATTCATGGACGTCCACAATCCCCGGACTCCGATATGGCGAGGTCTGAAAGCAGTCGATTGGTTAGGCAGCGCGTCATTACTAGCTGTGACACTCATGGTTCTTCTCGGGCTCAACATTGGTGGCGAATATACAGACTGGACTTCATCAAAAGTCCTTGTTCTAATCATCGTTGGTCTTGCTCTTTCCGGTGTCTTTTTCTCTGTGGAAGCCAAAGTCGCAAAGTATCCGGTCATGCCGGTTCAGGTGTTCAAAAATCGATCTAATGCCGCGGCAATCGCGATCGGTGCCTTGCACGCATTTGTAAGTCGAAGTGTATCAGCGTTCTCAATTGCTGTTTCTGAATTCCTAACACGTTAATGTCCATAGGCAATGATGGGCCCAGAGTACTATCTCCCACTCTATTTTCAATCATCAAAGCTGGCACAACCCCTACAATCCGGCCTCTTGGGTCTTCCATTCGTGTTTCTGGAAGGTATGGGAGGTATTATCAGTGGACTAGTGATTCACTACACGGGCCGCTACAACGCTCTCCTTTGGGCTGGCGCAGTCTTGATGACCCTGGGCTTTGGGTTATTGATTGACCTCAAATCTTCAACTGGCCTCGCCAAGATCATGATCTACCAGATCATTGGTGCACTAGGGTCTGGTCTTCTAATTCAACCACCCTTGGTTGCGATCCAAGCGAATGTATCCCAACAGGAGACAGCCACGGCCACGTCAACGCTGACATTCATGCGTGGCCTGGCCCAGGCAGCATCAATAGTGATTGGTGGAGTTGTCTTTCAGAGTTCCATGAATTTGAAGCAATCGGATCTTGTAAATGCAGGACTGGCTCCGGACATGGTAGCGACATTTTCGGGGCAGGATGCTCAGGTAAATGTTGACCAGCTTCGATCTATATCGGATATCACTCAACGGCATGCTGTTCAGGATTCGTATGCATGGAGCTTAGGAAATGCTTGGATTTTGTATGCGGGAATTGCTGGGCTTACCATCGTTGCATCGTATTTTGTCGGAACACATACTCTCTCTACGGAGCATGTTGAGACGAGAACTGGTCTTGACGAAAGGGAGAGTAAAAGTTGATATCGGAATTCTACAGAATGTGAGGTGGTATCAGACATAACAAGATCTTATATAGGAGATTCTGAATGGTGTCTCGTACATCATTATAGTTTGGATGTTCATGGCTATGTGAAAGCGCAATGTATGCAAAAACACTCCAAGACATGTACTTAAAAAGGGACTCTCACGGGTTATTCCAGAGCGAGATCCGGTTCATTTTGGTGAAACACCCGGTCTGTCATGGATATTGATGACCGGGTACTATCCGCGCTCGGCGGCAATCATCCCCGTTCCTCCCATTGAAAAGACAGAAAATAGCCAACTCTCTGAGAAGTTAGAATTACATCCATTCAGTATAATTTTCTCAAAAATGGCGTCTTATTCTCAACCTCCCAAGCCTCTCCCTCTGAAGATCTCTTCGCCAAATGGCGGAGACCGGCCCAATTATGTCATTTTCATGCCAGACCAGTTGAGATATGATTCCCTTGGCTGCACTACAGATGGCAACGCTGGGATCAACACTCCGAACATCGACGCTTTCCGTCGTCGCGGTACCTTATACACCAACTGCTTCACTCAGGCTTCAGTCTGTTCACAGTCAAGATGTAGCATGTTCACCGGCTGCTACCCCCATGTTAGCGGCCATCGCAGTCTCCAAAACCTCATTAAGCCGTGGGAACCCAATATCTTCCGAAGTATGAAAGAGAATGGTTATCACATTGCCTGCCTAGCACCTAGGGGCGACACATTTGCTCCAACTGTCACGGAACTAAGCGCGACCGAATACGGGTTTCTCGAAACGCCCGAGTTTACGCCCAAATTCGCAAGGGGGAGTGGTGGCGAGGATATTGACAAGGAGAATATCTGGAACAGACTCTTTTATAAGGGGTTGAGAAACGCAAATCAGGCGCTGGACTACGATGAGGCCGTAGTGCGGTCGGCTTTGAAGTGGCTCGAGTGTCCCCCGGATGATAAGCCATGGGTGCTATTCATGCCTCTTCTCTTCCCCCACTGTCCCTTCCAGGTGGAAGAACCCTATTTTTCAATGTACGACCGGGATAAAATGGCCAGTGTCGTTTCCAAACCAGAAAAGAAGACGGGCTATGAGCCGCGATATATGAAGGCCATCCGGGAACGATACGGAACGGGGCGTGCAACAGAGGAGATTTGGAGGGAAGTAAAAGCCACATACTTTGGAATGATTACTCGCTTAGATGATCAATTTGGACGTATATTGAATAAGGTAGACGAGCTTGGGCTATGGAAGGATACGGTAACCATGTTCTTTACCGACCACGGCGAGTACCTCGGAGACCACGGCTTGATTGAAAAGTGGCCATCAGGTCTATCAGAGACACTCGTGAGAGAGCCCTTGATCATCGCAGGTGCTGGAATTCCCGAGAACAAGACCATTAACTCCATGACCGAGATGGTCGATTTAGTACCCACGATGCTCGAAATGTCAGGCATCGGTGAACACTTTCCTCATAACGGTAAATCATGGGTTCCAATTCTTGTCGGTGATGCTACAAAGCATAAAGAGTACGCCTTTTCAGAAGGTGGATTTTTGACGTCTGAGGAGCCCTTACTGGAGCAGGGACCTTACCCATATGATATCAAGGCGAGCCTTCAGCACGAGGACACCATCATCGTCGGCAAAGCCATCTCACTAAGGGACGAGAAGTATACCTATATCTATCGCCTGTACGAACCTGCGGAGCTGTACGATCGCGTGTCTGATTCACATGAGATGCATAATCTGGCTGCCGATCCCGCATACTGTGAATTAATAGCCAAGTACGAGAGACTCGTCCTCCGCTGGCTGGTAGATGGTAGCGACTTTTTACCGTGGCAGAAAGACAATCGGTTTCCAGAAGTGAATCTGAAGAGTCCGAAGGAACAGATGGAAGAGCGTCTCCGGAAGCGCGGTCGAGCTTAGTTATTGCATGTTAGTTACGAATATAGGTGAACTTCTCTTCAAGAATAGCAGATACCTATAGGAAACGTAATCACAGTAAGATTTTATGAGATGTCTAGTCCCCAACAACAGATAAGTGCTAGGTAAAAGACAATCCCGTTTGCTTTCAAGTGATCAACAATCAAACGAACGACAAATCCAGCTCTGGATCATAATACCCATCTAGCTGCATATTGAACGGATCCCAGAGAAGTGCGTCGGAAAATCCTTGCTCAAACTCCTGTTGTTGTTCCAGTTCCAATTCCACTTGGTGATTGGACTGATTCACACCTGTGCCAGATTGAAGATACCTTGCTACCTCATTTTCCGCATAACCTAACCGGCTGTCCGCTTGATATCCTGCGGGCCGCTCAAGGTACTCTTCTTCATGGTGGTTATTATTATCATCATATATATGGCCTAGGACAGAATGCTGCGATGCTAGATGTTGTTTTTGACCAATAGCTTCTAGAGCATCGTTAATACTTGACGCTGATGTGGTTCTAGCAATCGACTCCCGGCCCAAAGCGTCGATTAGTCGCTCCGAATCCCGAAGACAACCAGCCGCATTGCTGAATATCCGTCCGAGGGGCCTAGCTAGCTCGAGTGTTCCAACAAGCTTCTTCTTCAGGGATACGATGCAGATATCTCCTTCTTCCGGCAGTAAATGTCGCAGATGGTGCAGGATTTGGGCTACTTGGTATATCGAAAATACCAAAAACTCGCCGCCGAGGCATTCATTGGACTCTAGATGATAGAACTCGGACCATAATTCGCAGAATCGGACAGCAAAGTCTAGACATGCGCGCTGACAGTACTTGACAAAGTCGGGAGGCGTCAAAGATAGAGCTTCTTTGGACACAGACTCACGAATACCGGGGATACAGAAACGGTAGAGGTTACAGTGGCACATCATCCAAAGCGAATGGAGCCCAGCATATGCGCTAGCCTCACGAGAATGGCCCATAATTACTATTCTTTGAGGGGTGAGCTTGAGTTCTGGTGGGAGGTTCCGCTCGAACAGATCGAGCTCAATCTGAAGGCTTTCCATTTCAACCCTGCTCTCGGCTGGGCTGGTGCCTTGTCTGCGAATAGTTTTGGTATACCTGCCGCTTGATCAGCTCGGATGTCGCCACATGAAGATTTATTTCTAATAGACTGACCTCAAGATCCTATCTCGAATTGCAAGAAGTCTAAGTTTAAAGGCATGAGTGTCGATATTGGCACCTGGATCGATATCGTTATCGTTGAGAAACCCAGCTTTTGAAGCAATCCCCATCTCAAAGCTTCGATCATCGCATGGAAGACGAATATGCATCTTCTCCACCGGACAAACTTGAAGATCCGCAATACCGCCAGAAAAAAGCCGATCCTGGTGGTAGATAGCCCACATAAGCCGTCTATGTGACTCCTGCACTATACAATCTAGTCCCTCGTGTTCATAGTTCATTCGCATAGTGAAAGCCACACGGGCGGCAAGAGCGAGGATATTCCATGCGTCACCAAAATCACCAGCGTGGAAACGGAAACGTGATAACAACACAAGGATCCGGAGGTGCGTGATTGTGTGTCTTCCAATCCGTCTGAGGGTTTCCTCCTGTACTTCTTGCATCCAAGCTCGAGCTGTAGCCTGGCCATCTGACGGGCCATTCCCCAGGAAAACCCCAAAGGCGACGACGCATTTGATAAGATTCGGGTCGAGGATACCTCTGCTCCAATATACGAGAATAGTTGGCTTGTGGAGAAAGACAAAGAGGATCCTGCTCGTTGTCTCGAAGTAGGCTAGAAAATAATCCCTTGTCGTCGCCTTGTCAAGTGGCCAAGTTGTTAAGAATGTAGAAGCACTTGGCTTCCCAGATTGCGTCGGTGCACCATAAATATGGCCATGGCCGCCGCTCGACCGAGTTTCGTGGTTCTCAAGCTCACAAGCTAGTCTTTTAGAAACGCATCGCTCACAGGGTCCTATACCAGAGCATTTAGCCTTGACAGCCCGGCAACTTCCGCATGCCCGTCGAGCTCTTTTCCTCTTCGTTCCAGCCTGCGTATAACCCATATGATCGTCTCCAATGTCAGGATGAGGGGTTACTGATTGTCTCTGGAAAGAGCAATCGAGTTGCAACCGTGTGCATGAGCCGCAGACAGGCTGGGCACGATCGCATCTGACCTTTCGAGAGCGGCAATTGTTGCACACTGGGAACGTCTGGATGGATTGATTATCAGTAGGAGCATTATGTAGATCGTTACGAAGCATTACGGAACGAGCCGCAGCATCTCTGGCGGATGAAGTGATTGATGCTGGTGCAAGGTTGTTTGTTCCCGCCGGGCGTCGGTGGATAACATCGTTCTATCGGCGGCAATTATTGGGGACGGAGAAACCCTAACAATGGCTCCAGCCTGTGCCCAACGTCTCTCAAAGAATAGAACACCACTCTGTCAACCTGTGTCTCGAAAACAAAAAAAAAAGATTCCAAAAAAGAAAAAAACATACAACAGCTGGGATTCACTTGTGGTCACCCACCAAATTACTAACCAGCCGGCGTGTGGCTTAAGAACGGCTGAGCGGACGGGAAGCCCTGTTTTCCACACCCTATGGTCGTATGTGACAGACAGAGACGATAGAAGCGGTTATATCCTGCGTTGATATGTGCTTTCTAGAGCAAGAGAGCTTGAATTGAGAACCAAAACCCGGCGGGACACGAAGCATATACGCTTCAATCGTTGGCTCGCAGTGCGACTTAGGGTTTTCTCCCATCCAACCCTATCAATCCGTGCTTTAGATAGAGACACACCACTATATATAATAGATTACGTGCTCTCTTGCTTTGAAGTGCTTTGATTATGAGCTAGATACCTGAAAAGAACAGACTGCCACCCACCCATGATAAACGACGCGACCAATCTTGTATTACCCCTGAAAACTGTTTCTTTTTTTTTTTCGCAATCACAGAAAGCGATAAGAGCCCGAAGGAAATGGGAATGTACTGATATCAAATGGCAGACCGAAAGAGCAGTAGTAGAAGCAGTGACAAGCAAAAGAAGAGACTTTACAGGCGTACATACATACATACATACGGACATACATGGTTCAATGGTATATGTATGAGCTCAAAAACGTGATGATCGATCGCATACCACATATACCCATAACAGTCATCAGAAACCGGGACTCGAGGATTGCACAACGGAATGGGTGGAAAAGATGAGTATGGAAGGATGACCGTTGTAGAATTCGTGTGTATGTATGATCGATCAAGACACGAAAGAAAAATTACACAGAGAACAAGAGACAAGAATAAACTCATGCAGGATTCTCGAAGATATAATATAGGAGTCTTCGAGTGTGAATTAAAATGTTAACAAGAATGATTCACCCAGACAAAGCATATAACACAAACACAAAAAAAACAGGAAATAATTGCAACAATTTAGACAGGAAAAAAGAACAAATTTCTCCCAACCACCAAATTCTATAACAATTTCGAAACGAATCTTTCCTTTCCTTTTCAGTGTAATCCACTTTTGTCCCCCGTTTTCCTTTTGCTTTTTTTTTTCTCTCAGCCTTCGTATTTGTGTTGAGATCGTTGGAATGCAATGCAAAAATCAGGTCGAAGAGAATCCGTTCGAATAATCACACATATAAACAAACTGCAAAACTGAAAAACACACGCCCCATGTCTATTGATGATTTTGACGCCGGTTTGAGCCAACCCACCATCTCAAATATACCATTCATGACGGAATGACGGAGAAAAATCGAATTGTAAAAAAAAGTAGTTGCGTTGCTGTTTTACCATTGGTCGGCCGTATCATGTTGTTCAAAGGACGATCGAGACGGGAGGGAGAAGCATCTGTTTGAAAGACTTGCTCGAAGCCAGGCCTAGCGTCGAACCTTGAAGCAGGCAAACAATCGAACGAACTCCGCGTGCCGTAGATCCGTGAAACTCGCTTATTCGAAGATGCGAAATTCCCACTCGTACCGGATCAACCCTTCTGTCGTAGAGCAAAGAAAACATAACCCATTTCCTCCTCTACAATCTAACGAACCTATTGTCTAGCGGGTTGGACGGATCCTGTATTGCAAGAAAAAGCAAGAAAAAGTCAATTTCATGTTTCTCGTTCATCAAATCAAATGGAAAAAACTTCTCAAGTGGCAATGGGCTCTTGTGGATTGGTCTTTTCATTGTTCGGGACTCCGCTGGGATTACGCATACCGTCACCGCTCAAACTCGTGGAAGCCAAGTAAAGTCCGTTCAGTCCGCCATCCTGATGAGGTCCCGCGGTCGTAGTCGGGTAGTATTTACGGTCTGGGTCGACGTGAGAGTGGATAGGCTCATGTTGAGGAGCCATCGACTGTGGAAAGACGGAGTGCATGTAGCCTTCAGGAGCACCGGGCTGGAACATGGTAGTCCAGTCGAGTTCACCGGGGTGGTTAGGCTGTTGTTGGGGCTGACCGGGCATCATAGGACGCTTGGGATCGACCAAGGGAGGTTTAGCCTGTTCAAATGAATGACGGTCAATATTATTCGGATGGCCACCAGGACCTTCAGCAGAACCAGAAGAGTGGACAAGGTACGGGCTCTGCTTCTGAGCAGCCATCCAGGAAGCTCTGTGATCTGCCTGGGCAGGGTTGAACGCGTCTCCAACGTGACCATTGTTCAGCCCGTGGGCAGAGGACATTGAATATCCCAGAGGCTGCTGCTCCGTGAGACCAGGTCGGCCAGCCGGAGCCAGCGTGTGGCCATGGCCATTCACGTGCGCGTCGCCATAAGTCGTACCCGCAATACCATTGGAAGGCGGAATGGAGTTACTGACTTCTTCCTGAACGGATTTTGCAGCATTAGCTGCGGCCTGAGACCGTTTCAGGTGCGCCTGAGGATGCGAGAGATGGCTCGCTCCTGTGGGGTTACCGCGGCGTAACGAGCACTTTTGGAAGTGTCGTTTCAAAATATCGCTTCGGGAGAATGTATCTTTGCAGAGAACACACATGTAGGGGCGATCACCGGTGTCTGCGTTTGATGGTTAATAGATGGAAAAAGGTAATGAATTGAGTGGAACAACTTACGTCTCAAAAGATGGCGTTTAAGATGCTTCGCGTGGAGGTACGTCTTGGTACAATGAGGGCAAGGGAACTTGCCGTCGGCATCCTTGGCCGGAATCGTGGTGCTTCTAGCGGTTCCATTGGCACCGTTGGGGACTGCAGCGCGTCCGGGAACACTGGGAAGAATGCCTCGTCGTCCCTGCGATCCTACAACCTGAGTACGAGGAGGTTCCCGGTTGTCAGGAAGAGGCGCCTGGCCATTAGCAGCGGCCATTGGATCAGCGCCGGCCCAGATAGGAGCTCTGCCTTCTGGGTGACTGAAGGCGCCAGAGGGCATTGCCGCGTAGTCGGGACGACGATCGCGAGGCGGAGCTGGCGCAATTGGCTGAGGGTAGCTCTGAGATCCAGACGTGGGAGGCAAGAGGGTCTGGGGAGACTGATATCCTTGCGGGGGCTGACCCTGAGGTTGACCGCCAGGGTGGGCGAGGAACGAAGTTGGTGGCAGGCTGCTCACAGGAGTGTGAGGTCCAATGGGCGCAGCAGTCGCGTAGACATCGTGAGCCGAAGTGGCAGGATAACGCGCCATATCGGGACGATAGGACTGGCCCATGTATGGAGTCGGCGACTGGCTATGATGGGGCTGCAATGGAGGAAGCGTATGGGGTTGCGAAACCGGGTACTGCGGCTGCATTGGGTATTGCGGCATTTGCATGCTCGATAGAGGAGTCGAGCCCTGGGGCAGCGACGTCGAAGAAGGTCGCGACGGATGGGAGCGAGGATCCATAGTGGAGGAAAGAAAGGTGGCCGTGTTGATTATGAAAAAGAGAGGGGGACGCGGCCGCGAGACTCTGTTCCTTCTTTGTTTTCTTTTTCTTCTCGAGAATTCCTTGAACTATCCAATTCGTAAAGTGACTTTCAACACCGTGATTTCCAGACGGTGCAGTGTCGAATGGCTCCTTTCTTCTCTTTTTTTCCCCGGGGAGGTGGGTATCTGTTCCCTTCCTTCCCTTTTGATGTTCCGAGTCACGACGCGTCAAACTGTCGACGACGAAGCGACAAGTAAGGATCGAATTGACGGAGCAAAAGAAAGAATAAAGAAAGAATGAATGAGAGACTCCACTCGTGATACGAGAGAAGTTCAGATCGGACAGGATGAGGATAAGAGGGGGGAGATTGTGTTGGAGAAGAAAATTGGAGTCGGGAAGTAGGTGGTGGTGAGAGTCAGTCAGTGGTGGTAGTGGTAAGAAAAGGTCCCCACGGTGGAAAAAAAAAAGGTGCGTGGGAGTGGGAACTTCTCTTTATCCGCGACCGGCCAAGTTGGGCTCCACCAAGGAACGCTGCGGTGGGTCAGCCAAATGCTGGACGAAGCCAACGGATTCGATTTCGCGTCAAGCCACACGCGCAATCTGACCAGGGTCTGACAGCTTGCTTTTTCTGTTTGATACTTCGATATTCGGCAGTGGGAGAGAGTTGAAGTGCGTGAGAATGTGTGTGTGTGTGTGTAAGAGAGAGAGAGCGAAGTGTGGAAGAGGAGGTGAATAGAAAGAAGAGCGAAGGAGTCTTTAAGACAACAAATGATGGGGTGGCGTGAGAATAGTTCCGGAAGTGTCCTAGTCAAACAGACTGTACTGTAATCCTGTAACTAACGTACTCGCGAATAGCTGGCAGTGGTGACTCTTGCTTAGAAAGGGCGGGTAGCGAGAGAGGAAAGGGAAGGGAGAGACCGAGATTTGGGTCTGTGTAGTCCAGCGAAAAATTCAGTCTTGGGAGGCAAAAATAAAGCGGCGAGAGAGCCGAATCAGGAACACCTACGTCGACTGGCCTGCTGGCGTTTTCGGCACCAGTGATTCGCTGAATGCCGGGGGGTAATGCCGAGTGTGTGGTGGGTGTACGTATATCCGTGGCCGTTCGCTGCTTGTACGTACTCGTAGCATTAGACTTAATATTTGCCATGCTCACTGCGTGGAGCAATCTTACCCAGACACTCAGTAGTTAGTTATATTTACACACCTATTCTCTAGCCATCGCAGCCAAGAAAGATCTCTCGTGGATGTCATACAGATAGCGTAGCAATCTCGCGATGCGACAAGAAATCCTCGGGTTTGTTTCCTTAGAATCCTCGCCAGCAATTCCGAGGATCATCCGATATTCTTCGCGTCGTCGAATCACCGTCGCTTACGTAAACGCCGTTTCAATTCTAGCGTTGCTTATTGGTTCGATGACGCAAAAAAAGGGGGCCCCCTTCCCGGAAGAGTAAGGAGGGGTCGTGCGCCTTATGGCATAGTGCGTGCATATGAGCCACAGCGAGTGCTGTCCAAAAACAGGGAAATCTAAACGGTCAGGCTTGGTCGCCCGTTTCAGAATACGTAATTATACACACATGAGTTGACGGGCATATTGCCATTTGCTGCTCATCTGTCGAGTTTCATGGTTCCTTGCAAAAAATACAGGGAAGAACGCCAACAATCGAAAAAGGAAGTTACAATCTTCCAATCGGAACATGCCGCCCGACATACAACCAGGATACATACACACACAATTTACTCGTACGTACATACATACCTAGGTAACGCCGTACAAGCAGCGAATAATAGGTAGCAGCAACCTTGAAAGTAATAATAGTAACAGGAACAAAGAAAGTACCGACAAGAGATATCAGGCCGACAACTGCACGCACAAATACCTGACTGCTACTTTCTGTACACAGTGAGGCGGTATACTACTTGTGACTAGGTACTACCAGTACATAGTTAACTAACATTTATTGAGTTCGTGGGCTTGTTATAGGACTGTCCATGTCAGAGAGTGGTGGGCTCGGCCCGACAAATCATGTAACTGTTTGACTGATTTTCGAGTAGTCCTATCTACCTAACTGCCTAGGTAGGCAATACTAATAATACGCCTGCCTCGGAGACACCCATCAATGATCGTATCAAAGCCGGAGTCCTCCTTGTCTAACTTAGTCATCTGTCTTTTCGATGTCCGTTTCCGGAACGCGTATTGATGTTGCGTCGAAAGGGTTCGTTTCTGAAATGCATTGTACGTAGTGGTTTTTATTATTTTTCATCCTACGGAGTATAAAAGATTTTGATTCTGATATCAACGGCTATGTGGGCCGGCCATCTAGCATCTGCAAGAAGTAAGATCATATGGTTTGAACTACACCAAAAGTATGCTTAAATTCTCCCCCAAGAGCTCCATCTCGTCCCTTGACAAAGTGGATTCCTTAGGCCACCCGACCGGGTTCCTGGACCGTTCGTCCCACTTTGTGCAGAATGATAAGATCTGCTCCATGCGCCAACACAAGCAAGCAAGCAGGTTCGTGCTTTACTACATACATAGTACGTAGTTATACAATTGAAGCTATTGAGATTACTCAATCAAAGTAGACAGCAAAGATAGTAATATACACGTCCGTCCGCATCGGTCGAGACATGATGGCACGATTACTACCCAGACACACTAATGCACTCAAAGACCAAAAGGGCAGGATTGTTAACTAGTTCAACTACGTACGTAGTATGATGTGATAATCATAAAATCTGAACTAAGTGAGACTATGACCAGGATATTTTGAACTATGACCTATGAACGGAGTACCGAAAAGGAACAACGAAAGGGGAGAACGGATCCGGGCGGGCGGAGGAGGCGTCATGTGATTGAGCCATTTTTTCCCCCTTGTCTCCCACACGCACCTTCGGCCTACAGCCACAGCCGCAGGTATTCGGCATGTACGATCGAGATGGATGAAATAACTAAATGTAGGAGAGTACTCCGTAGATTGTCGGCCATTCCGATGGTTTTATCTTCCATTCTCATTGTACATACTACGTAGTAGGACGTCAGTAACGTACTCATATCCAGGTACGTGCATAACAAAGCGCATAACTCATGAACATGCAATTGCCCTCTCCTTCAAGCATCAAGATACATACAGTAAGTAGTACGTACTCCTGTAGTATGTACGTCGTAGACATAATCTGTAATAATCTTCAGCTGTCAAAAGACCCCATCGTCCCGCACCGCACTGGGGGGGCTTCCTTCAGGGAGGGAACAGCGACTAAGTCACTACGGAGTAAAGTCGCAAAGCTTCAAGCTTCTTTGGAGGCTTCTCCCGCTTCTATTGTGGACCTTCCGCATATCCACTACCCACCACAATTCACCTCACGAAATATTTATCGAAGCATGCAGTAAGTAGCTATCTACGTACTACTACGTAAGATACTACATATCTACCAAATATAGAAAATATGACCTGTCAATTGTCGATGCAGAGATAGCAGTGATTATCTATCTATCCACGTACAACGACAACCCGGGTTATAGGCCTGATTGGGCAAGATGGAATGAGGTGGACGCATACAGATACTCCTTTCGGGTTAGTGCGAGATGGTGCTTGGCGATCCAGGACCCGCCAATCTGTATGCCATAATACGTACACACATTACACGTCGAGTCGAGTCAAGTCTCCGTACTCGAGCATTATTAACAAAGAATCCGATAAGTGTGACGAGGCAGATAGAAGCTTATCATTTACACAAGCAACGAATGAAAGGCATAGTTTCTTGCATCCGAGAATTTACTGGACAATTTTGAATTTAACACACAAAGAGTCAAAGGCCGAAAACGCCAACCCCTCGGTTTCCTCTTTGGAAGCACAACTGAAAGGAGAATAAGCTCCGCCAATTCTTACATGACTGTGCTTTGTTTGCAACGTGGTGAAGTTAACTCTACCTAGGAGTTCAGGATGTAGATTGGTGTAAATAGTGCTACCTAAATACAAGACTCGGCACGAGGATTGAATGCCGAAATTTTTTAATATAAAAGGCTTCGTTTCTCGTCGGCAGTTGGTTTAGCTGTAAGTATGTACTCTGAATACGTATTACGGAGACTATACGGAGTACTTTGTAATGGTAACCACCGGCAAAGTTGCCGAGTTGCATTGATACCAAGTCCTCCCCTGGCTACTCTGGACAATTATTGATTTTGATTATCAATCTTGCAGCTTGCCACTAAGTTACTAGTTAGTTAGTTAGTTACAGTGCGCACCGATTACGCACTCGAATATTCTTAGATGGATCCATTTGAGCCGAGGCAAGTTGCATTGCATTGCATTCATACTACATAGTACATACTGCGTCTTCCAGGACAAGAAACAAGAAAAAAAAATACAGACGACATAGTACTGAGTCCTCCGTACAGGAGTCAATCAAATCCATGGTTCTGGGAACAAAAACTTTTCCCTAGGCCAAGGATGCGATGTTTCCAGACTTTTACAAATTCGCCTCTCATATCCTCAACCATGGTTGTAGCAAACAGGGCACAAAAGGGAAGAAAAAAAAAAAAAAAAAAAACCTTGAAGAAAAAATGACCCATTCGAAAAGTTAATTCTTCCGATTCCGTTTGTTGGGACAAGGGGCTTATAGCGGCGATTTTTTTTTTATTGTCGGCAAAGCGCGGAATCTGTTCCGAGATTTGATACTACTACTACGTACATAGTACGTACAGTATACTACTCCGTACGTACGTAGCACTCCTTAGCATATGTAGTATATGCGGTATGACATGTAGCATTATGAATAACGTGATCTTGCAAAAAATATAATAGATTAATTTATCATAATATTATTTAAGTTAGTTAAGCTAGTTCCAATTTTACTTGCAGTCACAAGGTACTTATCCGTAGTGGCTAAGCCAAACACGTCACCGCCAACAGCTGAGTGAACTGCGCCGACGATAATGCATTTCCGCTTTCAGAAATTACTGTTGGTGATTACAGAAAGTCGCAGTTGGGTATCCTTCGCGGAAAGGTTAATTTAACTAACTAATAGAATGCTTTAACTTACGTGGTTTTCGTAAATGATTAATTAATCATGTGATTTATTTATCTTCGACGGACGATGAGTTAGGTCTTGGAGTGTAGTTATGGTGCTGATGCTTAGGGCTGGAATAAACTACATATCCACCAACCTCATGGATGCCGGATGGTAATAATGGAACATAAACTGGATCCTCAGTGATAACCTAGCCCACTATCTAGGTACAGGTATGGGATGGATCATGGATGGGCTCGAGATCCCCGCAAACCCAACAAACTGGGGGCCACCCTGGGTAATTAACCTCCTGCTGCTGAGTCGCTGGCTGACAGGATGCGGGAGTACCTTAAGGTAAACTACATGTCTAGCTGCAGTGGAGGACATGGAAGAGGGGGGTGGAGGATGGGGTAAGCCTTATCCCATCCCCATCCCATAAGTTAACTAGTTAGTTACCTTTTTTTTAATGTGGGCAATTCAACCGAACAACTCTATGTTCGGATTCTCCATAGGGTAGACGTCAGATCTACTTGTACCATATACGTATGTAGTAACGCCGCCTTACTTATGGATACATACCATCTCCATATTCTCCGGAGGGGGAACATGGTGGAGTAGAGTACCCCCATCGACTTCTGGAGTCTGCACGACTCCGTAACTTAGTTAAGACTGACGGTTAACCAACTAACTAGGTATAGGTCTCCATCGAACCTTAAGAAAAAGAGGAGCCTTGTGATGTTTCCACTTTCCACTCTATCTTCCCACGTGCTATGCCGAACCCTAGGTATCTCCATCTGCATACATACGTAGTTAGTTAGACTTGATGCAGGACGTCGGTTCTGTTATTTATTACACGTGCTAAGGGGTTATTCCTTGACTACAATAATGTTAATAAACCGAAAAAAAAAAAGTAATATTGGAATCATCTATGGATTGCGTTTGGCTATGACTTTGCGAACATTGAACGGGATCCAGGTATTGCCAGTACGTCGCTGGTTAATTTCGGGAAACGCAGATGCAAGCAAATTAAGTACATCGTATTCTCGTTGCGAAGAAACATTTGCAACATGAGATCCCGTTTCTTCTTTGTTATTTACCCAAGACGTTACCGCATAATTTAGGAAAGGGAATTCCTCTTTGAGACGGTCTCCAGCGGTAGACAGGCTTGCCTTGCTGCCAGGCGTGTTTATTCCAGACGCGGCCACGAGTTCCTCCATATTGCAATACCTGACACACGTTTCTGCCATTGATTGTTGGGCTTCTCTAGCCACTTGGTCAAAGTCTTTTGGGCGAGAATTCGATGTCCTGTTGTATAACCTCACGAGTGCCATTTTGTCGATGAAGAATTCTTGAACGGACTGATGGATGAATTGCACGTCATTCGAGTCTGTGATCTCAACGAGACCATGGCCTAGAGCCTCGACTCTTCTTTCCATCACCTTGCAAGTACATTTATCAAGACATTCACAATCACATGGAAAATCACGAGCGCTTTTGCAATCTTTCAACGATTTGATGGTTGGATTGGCGTCAATGAACATCGCCCAGCGCAGTTCCTCCAGAGTCAGTGGTTCCTTGGCGAAGCAGATCCAATAAACCAGTCGTAGTGAGTTCTTATTGCCGAGCATATTTTGAAAGAGATCTTCGTACAGCCTTTCCAAATCCCGAGGGGTTTCAGCTATGCTACCTTCAATCTCTTTCTTGGAAAATCCCCGGGAGTATAGAGACTTCACACGTTCTAAAACGAGGTATGCCCACATAAAAGAACCAGCAGAATAGTTGATAATTGTATTCGGGATCCTCGTGTCACGAAATGGATCAAGTTGAGACCAAACATAAGAGTCGATGCCGGTGATGTTGTGGCGCTCAACACATACTTGAAAAGTATCCTCCACCATTGCATTGATCAAAAGCGGAGGATTTCGACAACTACAGCATATATAAAGTCTTTTACCAACTTTTTTTTGGACCATTTTGTCAGTTGGTTTTTCAACACTTTCCTCAATTCTTTTGATGGGAGATTCTTTTATCATTTTCACGAAGGTCTCTGTCAGGTGTCTGGCATCATCTTCACCGCATTCATCCAATGCGTCAACGTACAGATATACCAGGTGGCCCTTCAAGATCTCGGTAAGTGCAGATTGAAAATCCTGAGCTAGTTGTGACATCTCCCATTGCCAACTAATTCCCGGTGGCCCTCTAGAGTCGCATTGGGTTTTAAAAAATTTCTCAAGATTCGACAGCGCTTCGATTTTCTCTTCACGAATTGATTGCTCCTCAAGGAGTTGGAAAAGAACTGTTCGGTAAAAACCAAGCATTGTCTTTTGAAGCGAAGAGCCACGGCCGTGGAAAAAGAATGAAAGAATGATGCTTTTCTTTAACTCTGGATTCTTGGAATCTGTGCTCTTTTTCTGGTCGCCTACATTTCCTTTTAGATTGTCTGTAGATTGTTCATGATCATTTGTGCTTTCATTTCGATTATCTGGGTTCTTCTTCCTCTCATCGAAAGCCCATCGCATCAACGTGGATTTTCCAGAGACAGGCTTTCCTTTGATCCAAAGTAGGCCTCCATCGTCTCGCCAGTGCTGGTATTCTTCACAATTAAATAGCCAACAGCATGTATCATTTTTAGAAGTTGATGTAATACTGTAGTAGCGACTGTACATTTCTGGAAAACTCAGCGATCGTTTGCATGCGTTCAACGTACTGGGACAGTCATTTGCACCTACAAGACGAGTTTAGCCATCGAGATACATAAATAGAAGCGAGAAGAAATCGTTCTTACTCAAGCATACACCTTCATTGAAAATATTGTTTTGAAATATGTGACCACTGCCTGGAATATTGTTGGCAGATCTAGTTGGAGCTGTGTTTTGATGCTCTGGGCCCGAACTGCTCAGGAGAACTTTGTCAAGATCCATTTCGGCGTGTAGGGGTGCAATAAGAGAGGTAGCATAGTATCAGGATTGATGATTGAGAGACTGAATTGCTAAAAATCATGATGATTTATACTCTGAAGAAGCAATTGAGGTAGAAGAAGACAATGGCAGACAGGACACCTGCCATACAAAGATATGCTCCATACTGACTGTGTGCAGTGCACATCCAAGGCAGTTATGATGATGATGATGATGATGATGATGATGATGATGATGATGATGATGATGTGATGCTACTGCTGCTGCGCAAAGGCGCCTTCCATCATCTACAAAGCAATCGCAAACAGTTGGTAAATATCAGTTATTAGCTATATTGTTTGAAGGCTTTGAGTAAAGCCTTTATGAATCATGACAATCTGTTCATCAAACCTGCCTGTGTAGAGAACATTGAATGAAAGCTGCTTCACCATCTTAGAATATATATTCTTTGTCTTGAAGTCATGCCAACAGCTCTGATCAAAGTCAATGCCAGACAAGGCTGCCAAAGGAGCTCTTGAGGAATTGAACAGAATCCGCCTTCTCCTATGGTATTAGAGAATCGAGATCCCAGGTTAGGCATCCCATCCAATGCATCCCTAAGGAAGTGAGTAGCGATTTCGAGTTCAGATGATTGTCGATGAGATCCTGGAGAATATTAAGCTTCCTCTCTATCTCTCGCTATCTCTCTTTTTCTCCATCTAGCTCTCATACTCCTGCCTTTATCCATCTTCCAAAAAAGGAAGGTACGGCCGAGCCATCTCTTAGTCGCAGCACCGCCTCAGGTTCAAGAATAAATTCTCGTGACCATAGTGGAAGAACATCTGATGTGCTTTACGGTGTACTATCAACGGGCTCCTGCAGCCGATATTGAAGACTGACATGTAGCATTGGTGGTTGAACACTACTTCATGGTGTACTTCTAGCCAGTGAACAAGGACAAGCGCTGCTAAGCCTCGTGAAACGCTATACACAACTCAGTTCAGGTTGCAATTGACCTTTCATCAGGCCCTGCTACGTTACCCAGTAGACATTGGTTCTCTCCGAATTATTGATATCCTGTATTACTATACAGCAGCAATCTTCCGCAGAAACAAACGAACCTCACCAGTCAGCAGCTAGGGGAATATAGCTCGATTCCAGCCTTGTTTAACGTAGGCATTCCGAATCCACATTCGTATCATTATGATTCAACAAATTTGGTTCCAGAGTCATTCAAGCATAAAAGCCAGGAAATTCCGCGGTAAACACCAGGTTGTTCAGGCTCACTCAATTTTCTCTCGACAATAGTCATTCTCCGGCCAGCCTCGAAGAACTACCAAAACACGGTATATGATGGGCCGGTCATTGTTCTCGCGATTGACTGGAACGCCAGCCAACACTTCGGCAAACAATCAACTGGTTCGCCATGACGATACTCAGCAGTCCACCGACAGCTCTCCCGCGCATGTTTCTTTCCCGAGTGGAATCAAGGTGCTTCATGATTGTCCTGACGCCACGATCGATATATGTTTTGTCCATGGCTTGACTGGGAATCGAGAGAGTACCTGGACGGCCGAGGGAAAACCCGAACCCTGGCCAAAGGCTCTCCTTCCATCCGAGATCGGGAATGCTCGTATCATTACCTTTGGCTACGATGCCTATGTTGTGCGGGCATCAGCGGCTAGCAAGAACCATTTAAGGGATCATGCTGATAACCTTGTCAATGCTTTGACGGTGGATAGAGCACGTATCAATGCCTCAACTCGCGCCCTGATTTTTGTGGCTCATAGTTTGGGGGGTCTTGTGTGCAAAAAAGCACTCTTAAGTTCACGAGTCAACGGCGAGGCTGATCTTCGCGGCATATTCAAGTCCACCAAAGGCATCATTTTCATGGGCACTCCTCACGAGGGATCATGGGCGGCAAACTGGGCAATTTTTCCAGCAAAATTGCTCAGCTTGATCAAGTCTACCAACATAAATCTACTGGATACCCTAGGCCGAGGTAATGAAATGCTCGAAGATATTCAACATGATTTTTTATCAATGATTGCAAATCCCCACAAAAAAAATAGTGGGGGTATCAAAGTGATGTGCTTCTATGAAGAATTGGGATATGGCCCAAAAGGAATCTGTTTTGTATCCAAGAAATCTGCAACCTTGGCAGGCCAAAACGACTTCAGCATTCATGCAACTCATGAAAACATGGTCAAATTCGCTTCCAGCAAGGATCCCGGATTCCATATGCTGTGTGGAGTGTTGGTTAAATGGGAACATGAAATCAAGGAAGAGACTGCTAAAGCTCTTGCTGATCAGCAGCAGCAGCAGCATGAGGGAACGAAAAGGCCGGGCGACGCAAATCCTGGTCAATCCGGTAACCAGCATACTGGAAATACCTATAACTATAACTCTGGAGGTGGAAACCAATCTGGAAACACCTATCAATCTGGAAACACCTATCAATCTGGAAACACCTCTTACAACTCTGGAAGTGGACACCAATTTCAAGGGAGTCATTTCAATGGAAATGTAAGATTTTAAGGGAAATCTCAATCCCAGGAGCCAACTTGTTTGGTTGATATACACAACTTGTGATATTCTGTAATGTGGTATCATTTTGATTGACTGCAAAGATAATATTTTGAATACATGGATCATTTTTCTTTAATGTCGCTCTGATCATCAAAATAGCATGGCAATATAATGACTTTGACCATCAAGGGTAGAACAGGTGAGAGAACGATGTTGTGTAGTTATCGTGATTCCCCTCTTGGATAGGTGGGTATATAGAGGAGAGAGGTGTCGAGGAAGGCTGCCCTCAAGTATAGCTTCCGGTCGTTGTAATCGTGTTGATAGTCGTAGTATTTCATAGTATTTCGTAGCATTGTAATGATTTTTTTTTCTCTTTCTTTCATGCGTGAATGTCCCTCAACTTGTGTGTCCTTCGTTCTCTTCCATCACAAACTAAGCTGATCAACACTCCCAACCCTCCCAGTCGCCCCTATTCGTCCACCAGCCTTTGTCACCATGCCCAGCCGATAAAACCGTTCTTCGCCCGTCGCGCTTCTCCCGCCTATATACCATTTCTCATGACCCAAAGCGTCTCGAAACCCGCCTGATCCGCTCGAGCTATCGCTGCCACGACGTCGGCGATCGTGGTTGTATACGATTGGTATGGGACCTGAGGTTGGTGATGTTGATGTAGGTGATGTGTTTTCTGTTGCTGTTGTCGTTGTAGGAATGGTTGCCGGGGTACGGCTGTGTGATTGTGGACGTGTTGTGGAAGGTGAAGGTCGGTGGTGGGGAGGGTGGTGGTGATGTGAGCGATGATGTGGATGGTGATGTTGTTGTTGATTTTGTGGCGACGATGACGGATTTGCTGATGTAGTTGCGTTTTGTGATGAAGATAAGGGTGTGGTAGTCGGCGTCGAGGATGTCGTCGATGATGTCGTCTTGGTGGCCATCGCTCGCGCACCGGAGGCTATTTGTGAAGAAGTCTGCGAACCAGCCGCTGAGGGTGCCTTGAAGGTTGATTGTGCTCTGAATGCGGCGAGGAAATTCGCCAGGAATGGGCGATTCGTCGACATTTTGGAGGAGTCTGATTGTGACATTCGATGATCGCCTGCAATATAGTAGTAGTATTTCGAAGTCGATGGAGTTTGTCGTAGATGGTTCGTAGGGAACGAAGTGGGAACTCGCGCCAGGCGATGTAGTCGGTTTTTCTCTATTTCTATGAGGTTTTTGTTGAATAATGTAAATCAGACCAAGACCTCAAAAACAAGGAACCATAGCCAGCGAGTCAAGTGTGTTGGCGGGTTGACGAGTTACTATGTGTAATGGATGTAGTCTGATAGGCGAAAGATTGAGGCGGAATCCCGAAGTCTCCCGCGGAGTGTTTAAGCTGCACAGTGTGGGGGCAGACTCTTTTCTATGGAGAACTTGGAAGCATGTATGACGTCGACTATTTTATATTATATATATATCTATATTTTTTTTGATATTATCTTGGTTAAGTATTGTATTTCGTATATGATCTCTGTCGTACATTAGTCTCAGAATTATTCATTACATGTCAACCGTCTATAGGTTGTGAGCTGTCGTCGTCAGCAGTGGTGCTTCTAGAAGTGCATCCACACAGCCTGCTTGCGAGTGACTCTTCCGGAAAGCCGAGAAACGATACATACTTCCACCATCCAGGTACTCATTGCTGACTCGGAATGAATCGGTCCAGACTGTGCTAGGCTGAAGAACCCGAGTATCGCATCTAGGTCACCTGGTGCAGTACGTTACCGGTATAGTGTGGGATGATGGATGTTCCTCCAATCACGTCTGCCGTTAGAAAGCGTCGATATCCCCCGCACTAACGTACCTAACCATCTTACATAGTAGCTATGGAATGACCAGAATCGTCCGTGTTGATGGTATCTGTTGAAATGTTGATAGTCACCCTTTTCTTATAGATGATGTTTTGGCAATCGATTCCTCTAGCATGCTCTTTAGTTGAGTTATCTCCCTGTGCAAAGCCAACGCCCGTTCATGGAGTGCTTTTGCCATTAGAACGGTCGCCCTGAGACTTTGCGATTTATCTTCTGTAGTGCTAGGAGGACCATCCGTGCTGTTATCGGGCTCTATCACCTCAATCAGATCATTCAGTCTGCTGGCGAGATGCATCGCAAGTTCTTGTAGCACAATAATCTCCATGGCAACAACAGTAGACGACGACGAAGGTTCATAGGAACCCATCCTGAAGCGAGCACATCGTGCTTTGTGAGCCCCAACCGCGTCCGGAGAGTACCGGCCCGTGTCTTGGACCATCCTGGCGTGTACCAACATCGCATGCCACAGATCAATAAGTCGATTGTGGCATGAAAATAGAAGCCATAATAGTGAAGAATCGACAGAGTCCATCGCCTTGCCTGCTGGGTCCAGAGTGCCGTCGCTGCTGAGTTGATTTCGTTGTTGTGTCTGCTCAATTAGTGGTATATAGACATCCGCGAGCTTGTGAGTCAAGGCATATGTCTTTCCTACTCCAAAATTGACCTCGTCGTCAGAGACAATGCTTCCACTATCAGAAAGCCCCGGGTTTTTCTTTTCAGCATTTAATGCTTGGCTGTGGACTGTGAAGGATGGTAATTGACGTGCTAGACTTTCCAAGGTGACTGACATATTTGTCAGTTGCAGGAAAACATTTGGTGATTGTAGTATGTCCGAAACATCGATGCCTAAGTAATGGGGGGACTTTTTCGGTCTTTGTGTTGGCTCATGTTCTAGTATGCGGATCTCGTCATCTTTGATACTGTCATTTCTTCCGGAGTCTGCATGACATGCTTCATTGCCTATAATGACTGTTGTACTCTCATCTGTTACTGGAGGCTGGAATTGAGATATCGAATCATAGTTATCAATCAAAAGACTGTTTTCGGGAACAGTCCAGTCCATCAACATGCTATCAAATATGTCATCTAACGGCTGTCAGTCACTTGACTCCATGATCAAAGATAAAGTGAAGTTACCATTTGCATCAAAATTAGATATCGAGAATTCACTTTCCAGTCCCATATTGAGGCTATCAACAGGAATAGCACTACTCTGCCTAGTCGGCTGCTGTTGTGGCCGGACTTGACCACGCATTGAGGGACTATATGAACAGCTGACCCCTGCTTTGCGACATCTCGCACATGTGTCTTCATTCCTGAGAGATGATCTTGGACATTTCAATTTGAAAGAATGGCAACGATCGCAGGCTAAACGGCGTCGCAACGCTGAAGACTGTTTTGTGGTTGACATCTTGGATTTTGTGATGTTATATTGTCACCTCTCATGTTGAGATTCTGTACAAAACACGACAAGGCACCATATTCGATTGACCACCAATCACATACAAATTACTTAACAACACGATGGATTGATGCCAGAGAAATTGAAGCCTACCTTTCAAGAGCAATGTATCAGCCTCAGAGATCACGTGATTCAATAAGCAATCGCTATCCCAAAAAAGGAATAGTCCACTAATTCACCCGCGATTCCGTGATGGAGTTCCGGTTTTCGTTCGACGGCACTTCAAGATTACTTCGCTTTCCAGACCACTTTTGATATTGTCAATTGTCGTTCAAGAGCGTCAAAATGGTACGTCACGCTCCTCAGGAATTACCAGGCGAATTACAAATGGGATTTGCCGTGAGACAATGTAGAGATCTGCCCACCGGCAAGCTCGGTTTGATGACAGCATCAGACGTCTCTACAGTCCATGGCATATTTCATGCAATCGTCGATGTCAATTGGAGCTTTGCAATTGACTAGTTACAATGCTAATTTCTCGTCCTGATCCAGCCTGTCTACAACACCCCCTACACCCAGAACCTGCTCAAGAGAGCATCATACAGCCCTGCGTACCACTCCCCTTACGGACCTCAGTGAGTTCACCGATCCCATCATCCGTCACGTCTTTTCAATTGGATATAGCGGAAGCGTACAAAGGGAGGAAAAAGAGCGCATGGAATTCAAAGACCGAAATTGCTTGATCCGACCAAGAATTGATGTGGCGATTTGAATGTACAAGATGGACTGACGTTGACATCACTCACCAGGTACACCATTCCTGTCCACTGGCATGGCTTAACCATCCCTAAGGTCACCAAGGCGTAAGTGATACATACATACCATGGCTATATCAAAACCTCAGAAAATAAGAGCCATGCTGATCAGTATTCGTGGTAGTGCCACTATTGCTAGCGGATTCGGTGTTGCCGCCGGTATTTTCGCCGTCTTCTTCTTCGGCGAAGTTCCTCGTGTCAGGAAAGACATTCTCCAGAAACTTCCTTTCTTTGACAAGTACTTGGACCGCACCGTTCCTCCTGAGGACAGCGTGAGTTTTCCTTACCATGGTGTGCTCTTAGTCTCATTTTCGTCTCGTTACTAACAATATGAACAGCCCTTCTAAGCGCATGTGTCTTTTTTGACATAATTATACCGCTATATAACTAGTGGAAATAAAACGCGTGAGCAGAATGGGAAGGGATCCAAGTTACCAAGATGGCTCCGCTTCTGTAGAATACAAAACAAACCTTGATAGCATATAGAACACCAACTGTCTATTTCCTTTGTGTGCAATCATTGGTCCATAGCACCGAGCTGTAGTTACACCACAAAATCTACGAAGTACATACGCAGAGTCCATGCCACATAGTGACATGGTCCTATCAACTGACTGGGCGCAGTTAAGCGTAGTCCCGATACAAACCCCAGTAACCCTTTTTGGTCACTGATCTGGCCATATTCATCCCAACAGGCTGCTACAGCCACACTTAACCCATCAGGGAAACTGCAAGCGTGGCACAAGGGACTGTGGGCTCTGATTTGTGCCTTGAAACGAGTTGTCAAATGGTTCCTTGGCGGCTTATCTGTGGGCTGACCTAGGGTAACTTAGCTCTGATAAAGAACTCTGTCTATCTGTGGAGAAAGGGAGATACGTACTATCCTACGGACACTAACTACTCCGTCCACTACATACACTTTCTGGCAATTGAGCTGCCCATCCCATTGCGAGTTAGTATTTCTTCAATTCTCGAATCAACTTCTAGATGAGATGCGCTATGTTTCATGTGGTTCTCGTCTATGACTACGCCCGATTATCAATTCTTCATCGAGTTACGCCGTAGCGATAACAGAGAAGCCATGTCAAGCCCGCGTGGTACACCAGCCAATCTATCCAACCATGGAGGATTCTTTAGTCCATCCAACCAAAAGGTCGATCTCCCCGTTGTCAAAGTATCTCTCCAGTGGCCGGCGGTTACCTACGTATGCCATGCACGGGGTTGCGCCTTGACGTACCCTAGCACAGAAAGTCATGTTAAACCCCGAGGCTAGTTTACGACCCTTATCTCTGGTGGCTGTCATTTAGGATGGTTGTTCGCATGAACATTCCTGACGCATACTAGCGCTGCGGAGACGATCGAGGTCTATTTGATGGGATGGCTGATAGCTCTCATGGATCATATTTATTTATAAAGTGAGATGGATCATCGTTTTATGGGCGCCATATACTGACAGCATCCCCAGGTATATTCGGAAGCCCATCGTACTTCTGGGCGCCAAGCGTGCTATCTATATTCTTTCAAGGGAAAATAGCTAGCAAATGAGCGTCAATACGAAATGGCAACTATCGAAGACTCAGCGACAAAAAAGTATCGCGATGTTGACCATGCACAAGTCACATCAATCCTCCCAGACGGCGACGTGCCCATAACCGATCATATCCTTGCCTCTGACGATGCCGTCCTCGTGGCATTGGGTTACAAGCAGGAATTCAAGCGCGAGTTTTCTTTGTGGACAACCTTCTGTGTCAGTTTTGCCGTGTTGGGACTTTTGCCCTCTTTTGCCAGTACATTGTACTATGGCATGGGATATGCAGGTACAGGCGGTATGGTTTGGGGCTGGTTGATTGCCATGGTTTTTATCCAGTGTGTTGCTATGGCTATGGCCGAGCTGTGCTCTGCTATGCCCACGAGGTATATATTCAATGCCCGCAACATCGTCTGCAAGGAAACTAACTTATGCATGCTTGTAGTGGAGGTCTATATTATGCAGCAGCTGTTCTCGCACCCCCCGGCTACGGCCCCTTTGCAGCCTGGATCACAGGCTGGTCCAACTGGATCGGACAAGTGACATCTGCTCCATCAGTTGACTATGCCTTGGCCGCCATGATCCTCGCTGCAGGCAGTATCGCGAACCCGGATTACGTCCCCACAACCTGGCAGACATATCTACTCACTGTGTTCATTCTCATCATTCACACCGTGATTAGCAGTATGCCCACCAAATGGATCGCAACAATCAACTCGTGGGGATCAACATTCAACATTATCGCACTGGTCATCACCCTCATCACTATCCCAGCAGCGACTAGCAACATCCCCAAATTCACATCCGCGAAGGATGTCTGGGGCACAATCTACAATGGCACCGATTACCCAGATGGTGTTGCCATCCTCATGTCCTTTGTAGGCGTCATCTGGACCATGTCAGGCTACGACTCCCCCTTCCATTTATCAGAGGAATGCTCCAACGCCAACATCGCATCTCCACGTGCCATCACAATGACATCCGCAGTCGGCGGTCTGCTAGGCTGGTTCCTGCAGCTCGTCGTCGCCTACACCGTGACCGATATCGATTCCGTCATAAGCTCTGATCTAGGCCAACCATGGGCTTCATATCTGCTACAGGTACTGCCACAACAGACGGCAATGGCAATCCTGGCTTTGACAATCGTCTGCGGCTTCTCAATGGGCCAGGGATGCATGGTCGCCGCCTCGCGAGTGACATATGCCTACGCCCGCGATGATTGTTTCCCGCTTTCAGGCTTGTGGAAGCAAGTGAACCCCCGCACACAAACACCCGTCAACGCAGTCGTCCTCAACTGCGTCCTCGGTATTCTCATGTGTCTGCTGATTTTCGGCGGCACAGTCGCTATCGGTGCTCTGTTCAGCATCGGCGCAATCGCACAGTTCATTGCCTTCGCAATCCCCATCGCGATTCGCGTGTTCATTGTCGGCGATAGGTTCAAGCCCGGCCCCTGGAACCTGGGTAAAATGAGTAAACCCATCGGTGCCACGGGCGCCATGTTTGTGTTCCTCATGTTACCTATCCTGTGTTTGCCGAGTGTGACGGGTAATGATTTGACGGCTGATTTGATGAATTGGACGTGTTTGGTGTATGGCGCCCCGATGTTGGCGGTTTCGATTTGGTGGGTGATTGATGCGAAGAAGTGGTTCAAGGGTCCCAAGGTTAATGTTGAGCATTCTTTGTATGGGGTTCATGATGTTGCGGGTGTGCCCCCTCCTCAAGATGAGGCTGACAAGGAGGAAGATACTACCATTACTGGCTCCAAGCATAGCGCTGATAGTAAAGATGTTGTGTCTTGAGAGTTCTCGGAGTCAGATGCCTCTTATAGGTGCCGATGACGGACGAGATGCGTCGAAACGAGGAGGTTTCTTTGTATATAATAATATTATTTGATACCAGCGTAATCAATTATCTTTTGCCGTTCTCATAACCTTTCTGACTCTTTTTGTATACATATTAATAAGGAAGAAGATATCCAACAAACTTAACGCCATATCTCAATCGTCAGGTAGAGTCCTTGAAACAAGAGAGAAGGCTCAATTTTGCATCCTTCATCACCGATTTTGGAGGGCAATGTGAGACCAATAAGAAAAGAGAAAAGAAGAAAGAAATTATATTCCCAGTATTGAATATAATCGAAGATGCGTGAGCGCAAAGGAAACAACCAAGAGAAAAAAAAGCATAGTACACAAAGAATTCTTATAGTATAATAGAAAAGTTACATAATAAATAAAAGAAACCAAAAAACACCATGTATGATTCGTTATCAATCAATCCACCTTGTCAGTTGATCCCCCATTCAATAACCCTTCCTTACCCTCAAGACGGAAGAAGCCACCACCGCTGCCACCAGTGCTAGTTCCATAACCAAGGATACCACCGCCGTTGTTGCTTCCGTAGGCGGATAATCCTCGTCTGAGCTGTCTCCTGCGGTGTGCGATGTACGCGGCGATGGAGCTGATCACAAGGATGATGGCTGACCATATAGGATGGTTGGTTATGAAGGACCACGTATGGAAGAATGTGCCCTCGAAAAATCCGATTGTGGATTTGGATCGGAGCTTTGGAGGGTCGCTGATTACCAGGGGGATGGTCTCGAGGATTGAGGTTCGGGATGGCATGATCTTGGCACCGCTGCTGGTGGAGTCCCAGTAGCGTCGGTTCTGTGCACATGTTAGTAAAAGGACATTCCATACACCGAGGCTGAACATCACTTACATCTTCATCGTTGATGATAACTCGCTCGCCGTCCTTCACATCGATTCCGTAGGTAGTACGCAACCAGCGATCCCAGAAATCACCATCAACCCAGGCAAAAGCAACTTGCTTCTTATCTTCCTCTCGAATGTTGATATGCATGCTCTTTGCAGCGCGCAGAGCTCGCTGGTCATCACGGTCCTCAGCCTCTTCAATGCGCAATTGTTTAGAATCTCGGAGTTCCTGTCTCTCCAGACGGAATAACTGGGTTTGCTTATCCATCCATTCCATAGCAGCATTTTTCAATTCGGCCTGGCCGAGTCGGAACTCATCGGATCGTTTATGGCTGAGGATGCCAAGGACCACATATTTGTTTTGCATGATCTCCTTTGCATTAGATACTGTCAGCTCCGGTACGATAGGAAGCCAATGGCCCCGCATCCATTCCAAAACTCGAGGATTGTCTCTCATATCATACGGAGCCAAAGCATTGAAGTACGTTGGCCTTCCGTCTCTGACAACAAGCAAACGAGGCCATGTGGAGATCTTAAATCTGTCTGCAAGAATCTCGCTATCGGTTTTGACCAGTCGAGCATGTCCGACCAAAGGTAAAGCTAGCTGCTCCAAGGCTGCAAAGTCCTCGGAAGTGGTTGCTTTGTCGAAGAAGTAAAGGAAGATGACCTCGCCGGTTTCCTCCATTTCCTTGAACGTCGACGCATCTACGTATTTGACACCAGCGCCAGTGTCTACTGCTTTCTGAGCGTAACTGATCAGATCGCCCACTCCACGAAGACCTTGATATTCGACCTTTTCTCCTCCTTTGAAGAAGAACATTGTTGGGTATCCTTTGACGCCGGCATCTTTGCAAAGTCGCTTTTCAACGTCGCAATTGACTTCCCCAACATTTAGCTGGCCCTTCATCTCTTTGGCCATTGTCAGCCAAGGAGGTGCTAGAGCTTGACAATGATGGCACCACGGAGCATAAAACTTGACGAACCAGGGGTCCCGCGTTCGTGTGACAAACTTCTGGAAACTCTCAGCTGTTAGTGGAACGGAAGTTCCTTGAGGGTTGTAGATAATTGAAGGCTTCTCTTCAGTTATCTTCGAAGTCTTAGTAGAAGTCGTATCAGCGGCTTTCGATTCTTCTTTATCGATCGTCTCGGTTGACTGCGATACTTTCTCATTGTAATTCTCGGCAGCTTTAGCGCCGGCGGCGGGATCTTTGTCTTTCGCTTGAGGCACGTCTGGTTTTTCAGTGACATCAACACTATCCGCTCCAGGCTCAGGCAGCTTGGGTCCACTGGCGGGACGGGATCCAGGACGTATTTGCTCCAACTTTTCTTCAATGAAATTGCTCAATCCCTGCATGTTCTTCATGCCGGAGTATTGCTCTACCAATTCACCATTATGATAGAGAGAAAACGTAGGGAAGAACTTGATATCCAACTCAACGCATAAATCTCGGAAAGCCAAGCAATTCATCTCTGCAAAATGGAAATCATAATATCCCGTAAATGAATTCAATGAGGATTGGGGATCCGGCGATTTGGTGGAGGAGGATGAAAGAGGATCCGAGGTCTGTGGCACGTCAGTCTTGACCGTGGAAAGAGTAGAGCTCGAGGTTCCTTACATAGTAGAACTCATATAATGTTTGCCATGAAGGTGCGATAGCTTGGCAGTGTGGACAGGACGGCGAGAAATGTTTTACGAACCTATATGGTCAATCGTTAGGGATTACATCAAGGATCAACTTCTGTTCTCCAGTGCGAGCGACATACCAGTATCCATTGGCGATAGTAGTTTTGAAGTTATCTGGACCCAGCTGCATCTCTGGTGGAACTTCAATGCCATTGAAGATCTTAGTAGTAGGCTCATCGTCACTCTCGTCTGTTCCGTCTTGTCTTTTATAGAGATTCGTGGCTAGGGAGGGGACTATAGCGAGCGAAAAGAGCGACCACGCCAACAGGGACGACTTCATGATGGCGGTATCACCAGCGAGTGGCTGAAAGAAAATCTTCCTGAAAGAAAAGGATCGCCAAGGTGCTCAGTACATCTGCGTTCCAGGCGAGCTGTCAAGATCAGCGCATTGATAAGGACTAACGGCGGAATGCGGTGTATGCAAGGCGGAAATGATCGGAAAGAGGGTATAGGAAGTTGTATAGTTATGTCAAAATATTCCACAGGCCGTAGTCCGTGGCCGGGGATGTCGAAGATGTGTTGCCAGGATGATGTACAGTATGGACAATCAATGGTGGCACTCCTAGAAACTTGGAGGACGTGGGCGATCTGTCCCTTTTGGGCGTGGCGCCAAACCATACCGTAACTTTCGAGTTTATCCGCTCCGGCTACACCACTCACTTCCGCCAACCACCAGCATACACAGCTGCTCGGCAAGCGACACTTCGATCAACAATTGCGCCTCGTAGCTGCGGAATTGATTCCAATTCATATCTGTCGCTCAATTGCGCTGTCTCAAGATGAGGCCAGCTCTTAGATTATTGGCCAATGTCAAGCCAGCCCGGTACTTGGAGCCTTTCGCTCCCACCGGGTTGACCGGGCTCGTTACACATCCCAGTCCTCGTCCGACGCTCATCTTCCTTTATACCCAGACACTCGAGAAGCTCAAGCAATTCCCCGAGTCTTCAGCCTATCGCCAGTCTGTTGAAGCCCTCACCCGCCACCGCCTTCAAATTGTCGAGTCCGCAAAGCCCCCCGGTTTCGACGAATGGCTTCAGCGCGTTAAGAAGGTTGTCGCCGAGAATCCCGAACGGTTCGCGAAAGCTCGTTTGGCCAACGGTACCTTTGCAGGAATCCAACAGGATGATATCTACGGCGGCACCAAGGCAAAAGAATGGGACGGACTAGTTGGACCTATCACCGAAGGGCCTTCGAGAACACCGGAGGAGGTCGCTCAGTGGGAAGCAATTATTGAAGATGCTGCCCAGCCTGAAAGCGCTTCAGATTTCCATGAAGAGACTATCAACTGGGAGAGCGAGCCTTCATTGGAGGCAGAACAGTAAGTTCCTAGATCTCGGCTGGCATTCAATCAGAGTTGGGCTGATATATTATAGAATTGCTGAAATCGAAAACAAAATCGGCGCTGGCCTCATTGAGGAAGTTATCCAGGTGGCTGAAGGTGAGCTCGGTCTTGTAGACGAGTTGGCTAAGGCCCAAGTGTGAGTTATCAGAACCCTGGAGTTCCGTCATAGCGATTGCTAATTTATGTATAGGTGGGAGGAGCTTGCTGAAAAGCCCAAGCCCGGACAGTGGACATATTTCGCTCGCGACACGCATACTCCTGGAAAGCCTTGATTGCGCCACAAGTTGAGAGTATAGATGTAATTATAAGCTTTTATTTGTTAGAGAGGATCAATTTCATGTCTTCCTGGTCTTCAACGTTTGTCCCAAAAATAGATCCCTGGATATTGGCACTTCATCGACTCTGTCAGTCTGTAAACATTTGCATGCTACGTAGTAGTTCATTTAACTTGGTTTCTAAGCTATTCCAACGTCAATGGTGCTGTTGGCCCTACAGTTCCATACAGAGTATGCAAAAGCATGAGGAGTGAGTGCAAGAGGGGAGTTACGCTAAGCCCTTTTTGGACAACCCACTCCGAACTGGACACATTAATGATCTCCGCGATCAATCGCACCGCATACAACAAAAGCTCCGCGACGCTACTTTCAGCCAGTGTTGCAATATTCCGAGTTCAGATATTGACTGTACAGATCTCCCACGACTTACTATATATCGCGGTGCCTCTTTCGCCCTGACCGAGCCCGTCCTCACGGGCACACATCCACACCCCTCAACATACCAACAAACAATCAACATGCGGCTCGATATCAAGGTGCGTTGCTTTTGAGCAAGATGGCTAGTTTGGATATGAGATAATGCAGTCTTGTGTATACATAAAATATGATCTGTGAACATGACTGACTCAATTGTTCTCGCAGAGACAACTCTTTGCTCGCTCCGAGCGAGTAAAGGGTATTGACTTCCACCCGACAGAGCCATGGGTAAGTTCTGACCCCTATCTGCGATTGATCGCTGCTAACATGTCTACAGATCTTAACTACGCTCTATAGCGGTAAGTTTTATTTTCGAACAGAGGAAACCCATTGGAGTTGATACTGATCATCTCAGGCCACGTCTACATCTGGTCGTACGAAACTCAGGTATGGCACTTTGCGTCGACGCCTTTCCAATCATCAGCCCATTCCAATCGGCGCTACCAGTACACAATAAACTAACAATGATTCTTCATTAGTCGATCATCAAAACATTCGAACTCACCGATGTACCCGTTCGCGCTGGTCGTTTCATTGCCCGAAAGAACTGGATTGTCTGCGGTAGCGATGATTTCCAAGTGCGAGTTTACAACTATAATACATCAGAGAAAATCACATCGTTCGAAGCTCACCCTGACTATATCCGATCGATCGTTGTTCACCCTACCCAACCATTCGTTCTCACTGCCTCGGATGATATGACCATTAAGCTATGGGATTGGGATAAGGGTTGGAAATGTGTGCAGGTCTTCGAAGGCCATAGCCACTATGTTATGGGGCTTGCTATCAACCCCAAGGACACAAACACATTTGCGTCTGCCTGTTTAGATCGAACAGTTAAGATCTGGAATCTTGGCTCGGGACATGCAAATTACACTCTTGAAGCTCACGGTATGCACAATCCTCTCCGTTGGAAGTGTGCTGTTCAGCGCTAACGGACTTCTAGAGACGAAAGGTGTGAACAGTGTGGATTACTATGGACAGGCCGATAAGCCGTATCTTTTAACGACTTCAGACGACAAGACGGTCAAAGTGTGGGATTACACTACCAAGGCATTGATCGCGACCTTGGAAGGACATACCAGCAATGTTTCCTTCGCCTGCTACCACCCAGAGCTCCCCGTCATTATCTCCGGTTCCGAAGATGGCACAGTCAAGGTCTGGCACGCCAGCACATATAGATTGGAGCAATCGCTCAACTATGGACTTGAACGAGCATGGTGTGTTAGCTACCAACGAGGTAGACAGGGCATTGCGATGGGATTCGACGATGGTGCTGTTGTCGTTAAGATGGGTAGAGAAGAGCCGGCTGTCTCCATGGACGGTTCTGGAAAGGTCATTTATTCACGACACACCGAGGTGGTCTCGACAGTCATCAGAGGTGACGACTTGAAGGACGGTGCACCTCTCGCTTTGCCCACTAAGGATTTGGGCTCATGCGAAATCTACCCCCAAACCCTTGTGCATTCGCCGAACGGTCGTTTCGTCTCCGTGTGCGGTGATGGTGAATATATTATCTACACAGCTCTTGCATGGCGTAACAAGGCTTTCGGTCAAGCTTTAGACTTTGCTTGGGGCTCCAGGGACAACAGTAACGATTATGCTATTCGGGAGTCTGCAACAAGCGTCAAGATTTTCAAGAACTTCAAGGAACAGAAGGAAGGACTCGATGTTGGTTTCCAAGCCGAGGGTCTCTCTGGTGGTGTTCTTCTAGGTGTCAAGGGACAGGGAGGCATTGGCTTGTTTGACTGGGAAACTGGCAGTCTAGTTCGACGCATTGAGGTTGAGCCACGCGAGGTAAGTATCTGTCAAACATTATCATTGATTATAGAAACTAATGGTTACAGGTTTACTGGTCTGAATCTGGTGAGCTCGTCGCTCTTGCCTGCGAGGACACTTGCTATATTCTACGCTTCTCGAGAGAAAACTACGTCAACGGCCTAAATGCTGGAGAAGCCGACGAAGATGGTGTTGAGTCTGCATTCGAGGTTGTTACTGATATCAGTGAGACTGTCCGAACCGGAGAATGGGTCGGCGATTGTTTCATTTACACAAACTCAACCAACCGATTGAACTACTTGGTCGGTGACCAGACCTACACTATCTCACACTTCGACCAAGCCATGTACATCCTTGGCTACTTGCCTCGAGATGGACGTATCTACCTCGCCGATAAAGATGTTGAAATTGTGTCTTTTGCTCTCTCGCTGTCTGTCGTGGAGTACCAGACTTTGGTTCTTCGAGGCGATATGGACTCTGCTGCCGAACTGCTCGCCGACATCCCGCAAGATCAAATGAATAAAATCGCTCGCTTCTTGGAAGGTCAAGGATTCAAGGAGCTCGCTCTCGAGGTCTCACCAGACTCCGAACACCGCTTCGACCTTGCTCTTTCCCTCAGCCGTCTAGACATTGCCCTCGAACTCGCCCGCGAAGCGGACGTTGAGCACAAATGGAAGACTGTCGGCGACGCAGCCCTGGCCGCATGGGACCTGAACCTTGCGCAAGAATGCTTCACTCACGCCAAGGATCTCGGCTCTCTCCTCCTCCTCTACACTTCCAGCCGCAACACAGACGGACTCCGCTCCCTTGCCGACCAAGCCTCCGTCGCTGGACTGCACAACGTCGCTTTCTCTGCCCTCTGGACCATCGGCGACATCGACGCTTGCATTGACCTCTTGGTCTCAACCAATCGTCTTGCCGAAGCAGTCCTTTTCGCACAAACATACAAACCCTCGAAAACTCCCAATCTGGTCGTCCAATGGAAGGAATCGTTGGAACAATCCGGTAAGGCTAAAGTTGCTCGTCTGATCGGTGTACCCCCTGGTGCGGAGGGCGTCGAAGCTGACGACGACCTGTTCCCCGAATGGGATGAATATCTACATCTTGAGAAGGAAGGACCGCCCGAACCACCATCTTCAGAATCTCTGATTGATATTGATGGTGAGAATGGAGAGGCTGAGACGGCCGTTAATGGGGGAGCGGAGATTGAGGCCGAGGCGTGAAAATTAGATTAATAAATTCTTGTCTTTTTCTTTCATTCTGTCAATTAATCACCTTGAAAAAAATGATTCATGGGATTTATGCACGCCTGTTTGTCCTGATTGGCCCTAATTGATTATTTTCAGTCATACGTACAGTACAGAGAGAGTAGATTCTCTAGTAGACTCTCTTTGATTTGCCCAAGGCAAGCTTTCATAGCACAGTTCATCAAGCAACGCCACTCACCAGCGCCCTTCTGTCTCTAATTTGTTTTCGATGGCCGCTTACGTATACCGTCATCTAAGCATTACAGTAAATGATTTGGCTACATACTGTACATAGTTAGGTAGAGGATGCGGAGGTGCCAGAAAGTGGCAGACATTCCTGAGCCCTCATCCCCAGCCCTACGTGGCGCCCGCCTTCTTGCGGATGGCTGGATATGGGCCGCTCTTATTGGTTGAAATGGCTGGGATGGTGCCCCACTTGAGCAACACAGCCAATCACAGTATTGGGATCTATATAAATGGTCAGCACATCGTGAACATGCCACTTCTAGGCTGGAGGCGTTCTTGTTTCTAGGCTCGAAATAAGACGTGCTATTCCGACGCATATAGATCTTAATTGTTAGCCGTCTCTTTCGGCATTCGGACTTATTGGATAACCCCAGCATATCCTTGACTGAGAGCGTGTTTGAACGTGCCACAGCCTGATCCGGACGTTTTTGTCGTTGGCAATGTGGGATGTTTCTGGTTAAGAAAAACTAGATCAATGTGATAAAATGTTGATAATCCCTTCCTCTACGGTTATCTCCTTAGTTTTCTATACTGATAGTCACTCGTGCCTTTTACTATACCCGATAGCTTGAATCCAATTGTTGGGATATATATCCACCTTACCTCGTCCATCGACCACATAATATCAACGGTAACTGGGCCACTCTACGCTCCGCTGCTCGGGAGACCAGGGAAAATGATCTTTACACTGAATACGATATCCAAGGTTTTCGCCTTGGTATCGTTCATTCTCAGTATGCTTTGCCTGTTTGCTGGCTCACAAAATTCGGTATTGCAGAATGCGAGTGTCATGATGGTCAGTATCCATCAATTAGTGGCTTTTTCGATCAAACCAATTACTAACGTTGGCTTCTTTTTATGAATAGCTTGATACTTCAGCATCCCAGCCTACCTCAGCAATCCAATCAGCGGTGAATAGTACCACAGCTGATTTGGGTTTAAAAGACTTCTATGCCATACACGTTTTGTCATACTGCGAAGGAACTTTCAAAAGGGCTGGCGAGGGCGGACTGAACTTGACAAGCTGCTCAAAACGCAAAGCACCCTTTGCATTCAATCCGACGAAAGTCTTCTCTACGGAGTTCAAGGCTGGCTTTAACATATCGGATATCAACTGGCCAGACAGAATCAACGATGACTTTGAAGTCATGGAAATGACTGCCAAAGCCATGTCAGTGCTGTATGTCGTTGGCGTGGCAGCAACGGGAGTCGCGTTTCTCATGGAAATTCTCCTTACGCAAGCTGGAGGAAAGCCATCCATGTTTGCGCATTTATTCTTTGTTGTGGTATGTCACCCAGTTAACGTCGTCTGATAAAGTCCTAAGACTGACATGTTCTGCGTATAGCTCAGTTTTGTTTGCCTGGGGATCTCGTCCTCCTTGGCGACGGTGATTGCTGTTCAGTTCGTGAACCTTATCAACCGACATGGTCAAGAATATGGCCTCGTCGCAAAAGGGGGCGGTAGCTTCCTGGGCATGACATGGTCTGCCGTTATGCTGTCTTTCCTCACGATTGTTTTTAGTGTCATTACATTACCGTCCTCTGCCAGTCCTCCCGTCTTAGAGAAGGAAATTGAAGATGTGTAGACATCGGATATTGAGGCGCGGTCCGTCTGGTACTAGATTGTGTTTATATATGTGTGAATATGTTTTGACTCCAACCAACTTGCATGCAGACTCGGCTCACTTTGCCATTAAAGGAATTTGGGAGAACAGTAGAACATAAGTCCAGGTAGCCTACACTGGTCAACGATAATAACCGGACTTGTGACGAGTACTGCGGATATACGCATCGTGCCCTAGTTTCGTGTGTTACATGTACTCTGGTCGATAACGGCACCCCGGTGAATTGAGTGATTTTGATCGCAAGTCAGTAGTCTAGCTGATAGCATTTGAGGGATTTATTTGCGGTAATTTGTCGCACCACGGAACTTGTCAGAAAGTGAAGCTAATTCGACATTTTCCCGAATCTACTATGTATATCCCATTCGTAACCAATAGTAGTGGTGTTGTTTCAGGAACTAAATACCTACTAGGGGCAGGGTTGCTGGGACAATGTATCACTAGCAAGTACTGCGGCAACCATTGAGTGATGGATAGACTGGATTCATTCCGTTTCCGTCTTCTATGTAACCTACACGTCACGGTTCGGATTAACCTCAGGAGTGTCCTTTGGTTAGAGATTGAGATCCCCAAAGAGGATAGACTTTCTTAAACAAGTGTTGGAAGCGTCCGGAATAAAGGCCGAAAGCTCTCACCAACAAGGGCAAAAATAGAGTCAGGTATACTGTGCTCCGTACTGTAGATAACACCAAGCCGCCCCGCCCCCGCAATCTCCCGATAATTCAGCGTAGCAAACGAACAACTGCCCATCCAGGCAACTTCGTGTTTAATTTTCTCTGTGGTATCGCAGGGTCGGACGACTCCAGTCCTTGGCGGGCACGGTGAGCCTTTTGATTCGCATGTGAAACTTTCACCATGGGCACACGAATGAAAGGTGAGGATCCGGGCGCTCGCACAGGGATTGATGACTCGTTTGTCGGGATATCGCTTCTGAAAGGAGTATTGTAGTAATCAAACCGAATGTGCAGCGCAGGTTCGGAGCATATGAGAGCGAGCAGTAGTTGTAACTGCTGAGAAGCAGTGCTACTACATAGTAGTCATGTTGTATGAGAAGAGCTAGGGTGGTTTGGTGGACAACCCAAACAAGGCAAGTAACTATGACGGAAGGCCCCGCGATGACATCGTCTCCCGTTGGCAGGCGCGAAGGGCAGCTAGTTGCAGTACCCTGGGGGAAGGAACGTCCTGGGAAAGCTTTGCGTCACTTGGATTGCCCCTCCTTCCTTTTCCATAAACAATTTCAACTTGCTCTCCTTCTCTCTTCTTCTTCTTCCTTTTATTCACCCATCCTCTCCTTCAAGCTTCACCTCTGCATAGCTTCTGCGAGCTTCCCATCAACCAATCTCACTACAGAAGAGCTTCCTTTCTCTCGCCACTTCATTTTTTTTCACCTGTAGCACGAACATTAGCTCGGTTCATCACGTCCCAGCATGGGTAAAAAAGCAATTCAGTTCGGTGGCGGCAATATTGGCCGTGGCTTTGTTGCTGAGTTCCTGCATGAGTCTGGCTACGAGGTTGTCTTCATCGATGTCGTGCCACAGGTCATCGAATCGTTGAACAAAAACAAGAGCTATGAAGTCACCGAGATCAGCGAAGAGGGCGAAAAGACCAAGACCATTACCAACTACCGTGCTCTGAGCTCCAAGACCCAAGAACCAGAGGTCGTTAAGGAGATCGCTACTGCCGATGTCGTCACCTGTGCCGTCGGACCAAACATCCTAAAATTCATTGCTCCCGTCATTGCCAAGGGCATTGATGCTCGTGAAGAGGGACTTCCCCCCATTGCTGTCATCGCCTGTGAGAATGCCATTAACGCAACTGATGCTCTTCGTGGCTATATCGAAGAACACCTCGACAAGTCTCGTCTAGACACTCTTCCCAAGCGTGCTCGCTTCGCCAACTCGGCCATCGATCGTATCGTCCCTACCCAGCCCGAACACGCAGGTCTCAACGTTCGTATCGAGAAGTTCTACGAGTGGGCGGTTGAACAGACTCCATTCGGTGAATACGGTCATCCAGATATCTCTGCCATCCACTGGGTTGACCATCTCGAGCCTTACATTGAGCGCAAGCTCTTCACTGTCAATACTGGTCACGCAACGGCCGCCTACTATGGCTACAAAGCCGGCAAAAAGACAATCCACGAGGCTATGGCCGAAGAGACCATTCACAAGGCAGTTCATGCGGCTTTAGACGAGACTGCATCCTTGATTATCAGCAAACATGAAATCACTGAACAGGAACAGAAGGAATACGTTAAGACCATCATCTCACGTATCTCCAACCCCTACCTTGAGGACGTTGTCGAGCGTGTTGGCCGTGCCCCATTGCGCAAGCTTTCTCGCAAGGAGCGATTCATCGGGCCGGCTGCCCAACTGGCTGAGCGTGGCATGAAATTCGACGCCTTGCTCGGATCCATTGAGAAGGCACTTCAGTTCCAGAATGTCAAGGGAGATGATGAGAGTACAGAACTCGCTAAGATACTCAGTGAAAAAACCGCCGCCGAAGCTACTCAACAAATCACCGGCCTCGAGACCGATCACCCGCTTTACCAGCCTGTCTTGAAGGTTGTTGAGAAGGTTCAGTCAGTGTCAAAGTAGGATGCTCCTCCCTTTGGGTCAGCGGCGAGTTATTCACCACACGATCATGTCTATTCTATTGAATGAACAACGTTCCTGATATGTGGAGGACAGACCGCAGGCCCGAATTTGAGAGACGACATTAAAAAAGTGGAGTCTTCGGATCAGAAGTACCCATACACGAGTTCCCACGGGATACGGTTCCTGCCATTAATAAGATCATGGTTTACCACGTAGAGACCATCTTCTATTCTGTCCTACGATCATGCCGCATATTTGCGTGCTTTATGTGCTAGCAAGAATCATCAGCCATGAGCTGTTTAGATCAATAATACCCAATACCAACTGAAGCAACAAAACCATTTCATTTTCGAAGTAACAGGCTAGATTCGTCCGAAAAAGAGTGACTAGTATTTAAACCATCATCAAGAATCAACTCTTATATCATACGAACTTATCATTATCATGATCAATACGTAGTTATCAGCGGGGCTTCTCCACATACAGTGCATCTAGATAAGAAAGATATCATCTCTCATGATTCATTCGTATTCTACAGAATATCCATTTCGCGTAGCAAATGATCTATAGTAATTTTGAGGTATCAATATCATACATCCATCCATCCAACAAATGTCGTCGCCGTCAACCCCCTCACAATCCCCATCATCGATATCTCGGACTATCTCTCCAAAGACGAATCCGCAACAGCATCAATCGCATCTTCCATCTCATCTGCAGCCCAGTCCCCTGGGTTCCTCCAAATCACTGGTCATGGCATCGCCCCAGAACTGACTATAAAGCTACTCGACCGACTCAAGGCATTCTTCGCTCTTCCCCTCGAAACGAAAACAACCCTGCACAGAAACAACTCTCCAGCTTTAAGGGAATTCGAGGCCGTCGGCGAGCAGAGCCTCGAAAAGGGGGTTATGGACTCCAAAGAGGGGTTTATGATTGGACCGGAATGGCTGGTGGAAAATGCCAAAAATGCGAGGTTTCTGCAAGGTCCGAATCAGTGGCCGGCGGAGACAGATGTTGATGGTCTGAGGGCCGTCATGATGGAATATTTTCGGGAGATGCAGGCACTCAGCAAGATTATGTTTCGGTTAATAGCTTTGGGGCTGACGTTGGAAGAGAGTTATTTTGATGGGTTTGTTGGTAGTGAGGATTGTGAGTGCCCCCCTTTCTTCAGCTTTCGGGGGATCATTGCTAAACAGCGGAAAATAAAGTAATAACGATGTGTCGAGCGCATAGATATCCGCCGACTACGCAGGAAATGTCCAAAAAGTCAAGGGGTATAGGCGCGCATACAGACTTTGGTGCATTGACGTTACTGCTACAAGACAAAGGTACGTTGGTCCGAAATTACCAGACCTCTTTACTGATTTTAGGATAATACTTGGTGGCTTAGAAGTCTTCCATCGACCTACAGAGACCTGGCACCCTGTTCAGCCAGTTGTAGGTGCATTTGTAGTGAATATTGGTGATATGTTAGGTATGATAACCGCCAACGACATCAACTTCCTCTTGATCTCTCGCACTCTAACATATATAGAACGATGGACAAACAACAAATACACTTCCACCCTCCATAGGGTTACTTCTCCCGTAAGCAATGAATATCGCTACAGCGTAGCTTTCTTCAACGAAGGACTTCTCGATCAGATGATTGAATGTATCCCGACTTGTCTAGAGTCCGGTCAAAAGGCACTGTATGAGCCGGTGAAGGTAGAAGAGCATTTGCGAGAGCGGTATGGTAGCAGTTATATCAAAGTTGGTATAATCGCTTGAAACCAATAAGTTATTTTGTTTGTATGAACCTCAAAAAATACAAAAACAGATAGATATCATAAAAGGTCCATGATTATTGTGATAGAAGGATTTCTTGTGTCCTCACGTCGTAAATGCTTCATAAAATGTATTAAACGTTTGTTCAACCCTTGATGATCCAACCGCTGTGTACCATGAAGTCGAATATTCGCCCTGCTTTTGCAGCGTCGATCTATTCGCGAGTCAGTTTCAATCGTACTTGGCATCGTCGGAAGATACATACCTTGCAGATAGTTCGAGCATCTTTCTTCTTCAGCGTGCCATTTTGCTTCATTGCTTCTTTCAACAGAGCTTCTTTAATGACTAGGTACGGTTTGGGTTGCACATGGACCGAATTGCAAAGCTCGACTTCCTCTTTGGTCAAAAGATGAAGATCGGGTGCGCCCTCATTCTCTAATTTCCATGGGTTAATCCCACTCACTGGTTGCACGACGTATTTCGTCTTCGTTGCTGGTTGAGGAGTACTTAATCCGTCGCCATTAGCGGCAAAGGCGAGATCGAAATCATTAAGTGGTGGATTGGCTTCGGGTGCCGCAGGCTTCGCAGTTTTTTGGAATCGTAACGGTAGTTCCGGGGTAGTGAGCAAGCTTGCTTGAGACGGTCCCTCGGGCTGTTGGACCTGTTTCGAAGGACGAGTGGATGTAGCAAACCGATCAAACGAGCCTTGTGGAATGGCTCTTTGAGCTCTCTGCTGCTTTTCTTGCTCATACTTCTCCCCACTCTTCAGGTCGGTGATGCCGTACTGGCGCCATTCTTGTAGTTGTGCTATCGCCAATCGCAAATTGTGCTCATACTCAAGACCTTTACTAAATTCCTCAAAGTCTTCGTGGTTCATCATGCGAGCGAAAGGTTTCGCCTTGTTCAACACTTCCTTCTCTTCTTTTGTTCGCTTCTTCTCCTGAGCAATATTCTTGCGATATTCAAGTAGATTGTGCTCAAATAGGATCTTCTTTCTTTCCGTTCGCTGTGTCAATCGCGAATTGTAGATTTCCATCACGGTCATCTTCAGTTCCATCTCAGGTTCCATTTCCCCGTTTGCATTGAGACCATTTCCTGGTTCAAATTGCATATGTTGCACAGCTTCTTCTGCCTCGTTACAAAACTCGGTCTCAAACTCAAGACGTCCCGGCATGTAACCCTGCACTTCGTGACATGAAGGAACACTGGCAGTTGGTTTCTGTTTTGGTGTAGCAGGTGGTGCAGCTTTAGCGGCTTCCTTGCGCTCTTCGATGCGCCGCTTCTTGCGAGCTTGGAACTCTTCTTTGGATATCTCATCTTGAAGCGTCCTATCTTCTGGATCGGCGCGAGCTGGTAAAGGAAAGTTTGGACTATTGATGTACGTATCGATATAGTGATCGCGCACCTCCTCTTTCGAACGATAGCCTCCTATATGGTCCGCAATATCGGCCCAAGAACCTAGACCGTAGATTTCAGCTCCCTCAAGCAAGAGAAGCTCTTCATCGGCACCCCAATCTTCTGTGTATATTGGTACCGAATTCTGCTCAATGACGTGGAATGGATGTGTTCGAGGGTCATGGGTCTTGGAAGATTCGCCAGCCGCAAAACAAGGCACGCATAGGTCGTATTCAGGACAGGACGGGTGGGCGCATGATATCCGAACCTAAGTGGCTTGTTAACATAACAGTATCTAGCACGGCAAAGAAAGGCATATACATACCGTCGACGTGATGTCGACAGAGCAGACATCGCAATGGTATTTAGTACCACCGTCCGTACCGCGCGTGGCGGTCTTCTTCCGGATTACGCCCATGGATTGGTCGCTTGTCTCATCCTCCGCCTTGTCCGGGTCCGTGTCGGAAATTTTTGTGTGCCCTCCAGAGAATGGAGAGGCGCTATCAATTCTGAATGGGGTTGTCGTTGAAAATCGTGTTTGGGGATGGTGTTATCAAAGTTGACCGATCGCCGCGTCTAAGTGGAGTTGCGATAGCTGGATACACTTGTCGGGAGGAAGCGATGCAAACGAGATGAAGTGAGGGTTTGATGATAGAGCTTTCGGAGAGAAGAAGTATGGGAGGGGGGTTATGGAGATCAGAACCGTTGGTTGTAGCTGGCGTGTATCTTGGCTATTGTTGATTCTAGGGACGACGTTGAGCTGAAGTTGTGGTTATGGAGATGCGATTGGATAAGCGCGACATCGGGAGGCGCAAACCATACGTAGTAAACGCCCTTGGCCCTTGCATCCTTGAGATCAGGTGACATGCACGTGACTGTAGTACTGCCAAGGCGGTTGTCTCCTAAATAGGTATAGTCGATCGTCGCCCTTAATGTGGCTGTGGCTGTGTCTACGCAGCCTCAAAGTGGCATGGAACCAGTTTGAGACTCCTTATTCCTGTCATGGGAGTTTCAGTATTTCAATTACAGTCTTACTGAGATTTAGATACCACTTCTCAGATTGAATTGCATCCTTGCCTCATCAAAAAACCAACAACAAGCCGGTAGTTAACTGAGCCAAGCCTGGAGTAAACGTAAACAAGACGATTACCCCTCACTCGGACTGGATTGAACTTCTCACCGACTCGCCCCGCCTTCTGCTAAGGCCTGAATCTCCAGGCATCTTGCCCCTAGAGTAATGCTGAGTTCATGGCATAATGGCAGTGCTTTGTAATAATACATTAGCGCATACATAGTTAGTTAGCCCCTGGGGTACACCCCCCCAAGTTCCCAACATGCTGCCTTGTATTTTGTTTTTGTAACCGAGTCCACCATCTCAAACTTCACTTGGCTATCACAAAAACAACCTTGAAGCATTTCTCGTTGTGTCGAGAATCAACTGGAATCGGTATTATCTATCCGGCGGTCGTCGGTGGTCTGAACTGAAAGTTCAGCCTCGGTGATTGTGTCGCTTATCGCAGTTGGGTGTGTGGCTGATCCGCAACCCGTTGTTTTCCATTGGTACCCCAGCGCCATCGACAACTGGCAACACTCCGTACTCAGCTCCGTCCAAACAGACTCATTCACGGAAGCCTAAAAAGGTTTCAATATTGTTATCGACTCTTTTTTTTGAAGGGCGACTTGTCTCTGTGTCTCGCAGTTGAATCCGGTCGAGCCAGACGCCATGTCGTGGAAACTCACAAAGAGTATGTATTAACCCTGTCAATTCGCTATGACGGCAGACAGTCGATCTCTTGATAACCACCTCAAACATCGATGCTAACATTAAACAGAGCTGAAGGAAACGCATCTAGCGCCCCTAGCTAATTCTTTTGGTCGCTCATCGTCGACATCGACCATCAAGGGCGAACCTGCCGAAGAGACCCCGGTACCATCGCCACGACCAAGTATAGCATCACAAGTCTCCAATGGAATCGGTATGTTATCTTAAACAATACGGTTATAGGAAGTATCGGAAAACAGTGGCTAATATATGATTCATAGCCGACTCCGAGGCTTTGGTCTCACCCCCGGTTGCTCTGGTCAAGCCCGGTATATTGATTGTGACTCTTCACGAAGGACAGGGATTTTCGCTATCCCCCCATTACCAACAAATAATCAATTCTCATTATCAGAATCCCAACGCTCCAATCCGCCCGAATTCCTCCTCCTCACACTCCGTGCAGACAGGGTCTTACACACAACCCGCTCGCCCTCAGTCTACCAGCAGTGGCATCAACGCTGCGCCTACAATTCACGGTCGCTACCTGACCAAATATCTACCATATGCGCTTCTCGATTTTGATAAGAACCAGGTCTTCGTCGATGCCGTGTCTGGTACTCCCGAAAACCCCTTGTGGGCAGGCGATAACACCGCCTTCAAGTTCGATGTCTCGCGACAAACCGAATTGAGTATACAGATATATCTCCGCAACCCAGCTGCTCGGCCAGGAGTAGGACGTAGTGAAGATATATTTCTCGGGGCTACAAAGACGCAGCCGCGTTTACAAGAAACTACGACTTATGTGGAAAACCCCAAACTGAGCAAAAAGGATAACCAAAAAGCGGCGGCTGAACAAGAGAAGAACGTGGGTCAACTAGGAGCTGAATGGCTAGATCTGCAATTCGGCACCGGTTCGATCAAGATTGGTCTTTCTTTTGTGGAAAATAGGGTTCATAGCATGAAGCTGGAAGACTTTGAGCTTCTAAAAGGTGAGTACCCTTTTGTACTGTTTCAAAGTATCAACAGAGATGCTAACCTTGATATCAAACAGTTGTTGGCAGGGTAAATCATTAGAAATCTCATATTTTTTTTAAAAAAAAAAGGCCTAACTAACAGCTTTTTAGGGATCATTTGGTAAAGTTATGCAAGTGAGGTAAGTTCTGCTAGATTCTTACTACATTGCAATTACGTACTAACAATCTCAATAGGAAAAAGGATACTAAGCGTATCTATGCTCTCAAGACGCTCCGCAAAGCACACATCATCTCCAGATCTGAAGTTGCACACACTCTCGCCGAGCGATCGGTGCTGGCCCAGATCAACAATCCATTTATTGTCCCATTGAAGTTCTCCTTCCAATCCCCCGAGAAGTTGTATCTTGTCCTCGCATTTGTGAATGGTGGTGAATTGTTCCATCACCTACAACGTGAGCAACGCTTCGATATAAACCGAGCTCGATTCTATACTGCGGAGTTGCTGTGTGCGCTTGAATGTTTGCACGGGTTCAAGGTAATTTATCGTGATTTGAAACCGGAGAATATTCTTTTGGATTACACAGGCCATATTGCATTGTGTGATTTCGGACTGTGCAAACTTGATATGAAGGATGAAGATCGCACAAACAGTGAGTCCATCTGTATTTCAGATATTTGGATCTGACTAACATTTATGCAGCCTTTTGCGGTACACCCGAATATCTTGCCCCAGAACTGCTGTTAGGAAATGGATATACAAAGAGCGTGGACTTTTGGACTCTCGGAGTTCTACTTTATGAGATGTACGTATACATCATGACATCTAAAGCTCAGAGAGCAAGGTTACTGACTGGACAGGTTGACTGGTCTGCCACCATTCTACGACGAAAACACGAATGAAATGTACAAGAAGATTGTCCAAGAACCATTGACATTCCCAAGCCACGATATCGTACCCGCCGCAGCTCGCGATCTCTTAACCCGCCTTCTCGACCGCGACCCTCAACGCCGTCTAGGCGCCAACGGAGCCGCAGAAATCAAGGCACACCATTTCTTCTCAAACATTGACTGGCGCAAACTTCTACAAAGGAAGTATGAGCCTACTTTCAAACCTAGTGTGGTACGTATATCGATTTCATTACCTAGCACTAGCATACTGACGAAATCATAAAAAGATCGACGCCTTAGATACGGAGAATTTTGATCCTGAGTTCACAGGCGAAATGCCAGTAGATTCAGTCGTCGAGGGTAACGCCCTCTCTCAGACCATGCAAGACCAATTCGCAGGTTGGTCTTATAACCGACCCGTCGCAGGATTTGGTGACGCCGGAGGCAGTGTCAGAGACCCATCCTTTGCCAGCATTCCGGAGTAAACGGGATAAATATGGATATTTTACATTTTGTCGTTCTGCGCAAGCATCGGTCAACGAAATACAACAAATGATACATTGATGACACCCTTTTCTGTTCATCGTCGAATTTCTGGACGTCCATGGGGGGAAACCAGTATTATGAAGCTTGAAAGGAAACCATTGCGCCGATTCTCTGTTATTTTTTGCAAATCATTCTGTTTGTCGTCTAGCGGACGCATTTTCTGATTTCCTTCCATTTCCTGTGTGTGTGTGTGTGTCTGTGTGTGATCTTTTCCATGTCTCATATCAGTTTGAAACTTTCTCATTTACATATAAATCGAGAGCGACAGGCAGGTCCTTTTTTCGCTTGAATTCCAATTGGACATTCTATAAATGATTTCTCTTTGTGTGCGCAATTTTGATGGCATCGAGTATAGATGCGCGGGAGCACTTGTGTACCTACCAAGCATGGTAGGTAGGGGACAATGACCTCAAATCAACTTTTGACCTGTAGAGAGAGCTATTTGTTCGACTACGTAGGCTGTAGAGGATGCTCTCTGTAGATCGAGACCGCAGCTGATAGACGCTTTTGAAAGAGAATGATAGCCCAATCCTTAAAACCCGACAGCAGATTAGGTATTCAACGATATAATCCCTGATTTCTGCGTATCATTTCTTCCGCGAGACCAAGCCACTCACAAATTTATAGTGGACGAAAATCTCCGCCACTCCAGATATTGCAAAATGTTTGAATGGATAGAGATCGAAGCGGACCAACGAGCCCATGGTCGAATTCGAGGAATCGAAGCTCACCAGTGTTTGGGGGGGGGAGGGGGTTGTTGAGGATGTCGCCACAACAATCTACCGCTACATACTCACGCAACACACCTGCTCGAATTGCTTGCTAATCTCAGGAGAAGATACGCGCGTGAACCATAGGTCCCCTCTACGGCGAATGGACTTATTCCATATTTGCAGCATATGGAAGGGACTACTACCTAATGCAAAGCTTCAGGCGACTTGTCCCACGAAGCTTCTTCTCAGTCAGATGCAGAAACTGCATTGGGTAGGACTGAGCATTTGTTCGCGAATTCTGACGTCCCCCTGAAACGTCGCCATCGAGCTGTACATAAAAAAACAATCCTGGAGGGAGAAGATTTTCCCCCCCCCCCAAAACTTAACAACCCTACTAACCTACCAATCCAGGACACGGTTACATAAGTTAGTACATACATAGTTAGTTAACTATCATGCTTACTCCGTAATAAGATCATCCCTTTTATGCTTCGTATTTCGACACACATCAAATCCGCCTCGTCAACGAACCCATCTAAAAATAGGTAGGAACAATGACATACGCGAGTCGTGTGCGCATTGATGTTCAGGGGTATTGCATGTAAGTCATTGTAAGATCCTCTGGCGTTCTTGGCGTCAGACGATTATACTATAACGAATACGTTATTATCCATATAGGGTCTCCGCGTTTAGGAGATGACGATGCGGATCTGCTGGTTTTTAGCTGTAATGCTCTAAGAGTACCTGTACGAATCATAACAAGGAACGTCACTTCACAGCCTTGAAGCGCGCAATGGTTGATCCTGGTCAAAGTAAGCAGCCAATATTCACGAATAATCAAACACCTACATGCATACCAAGGCATTGATTGCTAGATTCAGCCAAGATGAGCCGCTCGGGCATTGATCAACGCAAGGCGAATATCACGACTGGTTTGAAACAGGTCATGGTTTCATTAGTCACATAGTACTGCTCGAAAGCGTTCAGTAGCGAAATGGCCCCCTGTTAGCAGTGCGAGGTTGCATCTGGTGGAAAGTTGTGTAGGTTTCAGATGGGCCAAAGGTTCGTTGGAGAAGAGAAAGCCAAAGAAAAGAAATAAAAGCAAAAGAAGAGGTTCAACAAGGCAGAAATCCTAATGTTGGTGTCTGGTTCATGGTCATACACATACTCCATACTCTTTCGTAAGATGAATATGTGGGTCATCATCTCCTCTGCGGAGACGAATTTCCAACAAGGACGAATCCATCGTATTGATGATAACGTTCGCAGCTATAATAGGACATCTTCACTAGTATATGACAATTGCAATGAATCCTATAATGGAAGGAAAGTACTGAGTAACTATCGTAGAGTAGTTAGTTATATAGTTAACTATGCGTAGAGATTCATTTGAGGTGGGTACTTCGGCAGCCAATCATATTCATCCGAGATGCTAACTGGCAAGTAAGCGTCCACACACGGAACACGTGGGTGGGTCCGTCAACTTTAAACCAACCTTCAGGCTCCCAGGCATTTCACTGCTCTATACTTCGGAATGTTTACCGAGATCAATTTGTGACTTCGTGTTGAAGAATACAGAACTATTGAACGCCTCTTTCGATAGAATCAATGTTTCATCAGAGCAGATACGAAGATGAGTCCGGCCGAACGTCAACTTGTCAAGGAATGAAGAGAGCATGTGATTCGAATCGGAATCATGCGCCGAACAGCTTCAGCATACCTATTACTACATACGGAGTATGGAGACACCATTCTTGTCTTGGAAGGAGAGGAGAAAACAGAAGGCTTCTAGAAAACAAGCAAATATTGGCAAAACTTTCCAGAGCGCCTTGGCTGGAGCGATCAAGCCACCATGGTCAGCCAAGGGGGTCGCACGCAGGTGCTATGGGCGATCTTATGCAGGGCCAAGCACATAGTTCACGTGCAGTTTGCAGCGAACGAAAAATACAATAAGCGTGGAACTAGCAGACCCGCAATCTCGAGCGTCTAGAAGGATTTTCGAAGCTTTTTGGACAATACGCGAGCTGGCGGCGTTCAACACGAGTCGTGAGAGATTCATTTCCAATGTGACTTAACATGCCTGGCTGAAGCACGTTGTTGAGAGATGTCTGATGACTGGGAATTTGGTGTTATTAGTTACTCGCTTAGTGAGTTCTCGTACCACCCGATGTTTGACAATTTCCCTCAGAGGCAGAAGTAACTGCCGATGCCTACTCTCGAGCGAAAATTGGCAGAATCAGAAACATGCGCCGCGCGAGTTTCATGACAGGCGATGGGATGAACTATATGTGATGAATAGTTAAGTTATGATATTCCTATTGAGTAATATTGTTTCGCAGTCAGATGCTACACCAATCTACAAGACCCCCGAGTGAGGCTTGTGCCCGTCGCGTCGCGTCACAAATACCTTTTTTGCAAGCAATATGCCGCGTTTTCCGTGGATCTTACGTTCTTGTCGGCTGCCTCCGAGATGATGGATCCACAAGCCATGCAATAGTCCCATTTTCTACTTGCTCGTACATGCATGGAGACATGAAAATTTTCATGTTGCGGCTAGAGTTAGACACTCGGAAGGTATGCCTTGCAGGCGAAGGAATTGGTTCCGAACCGGAATGCTGTGAAAAGCATGGAAGTCTTAAACACGGAGGGGGCCATGGTAGGATGGGGCTTCGTTATAGGCCAAGCGTGTTAAATGAGGGTCTCGAACTTGTCATTGTCTACCTGAAAGAGTCTTAGGGTGACGCTGTACTACACAGATGCAGCAATCCACCTTCCGAGTCGTGTAGCAGGTAATATGGTATCGACTAGTAACGAAGCCCTGCGCACGGAAGGCAATGACTCGATACGGATATGGCTTGCAGCTGCGACATTAGTAATACGTACGTACTTCTTCTGGTAAGTTGTGCCACCGGGTAGTTAAGACTCTCGGCACGGACAATTCATCTCGATCTCAGCTTGGCTGCGCCTTTTCCCATGGATATGGAACGCCATGCATTCTTGTCAATTGCTTGTCGATGCTTGAGTCAGCCTGAAGTTTATCGTGCATTTACTGAATAATAGTGCCGATGTTATTAATGTGTACAGTCAGAGCAGTACGAGTACGTAGTAACTACTACAGTAACTTTGTTACTCCGTACAACATGCCATATGGTCAAAGTCAGAACGTGTACGAAGTAGTATTATTAGTCATGAATAGAAATTGCTTTTGATTGCGTTACACGCGGCTGCGGCTGCACCACCTGACAGGCCCAGGCTGACCTTGAGTTCGCCCAAACTATTTGCAGCGATCGTGATGATTCATCGTGTTGCACATGGCGTACGGGAGACTCGAGTCTACCAGCTAATTGAGTCTCTGATCTACGTCGAACATGTCTCATCTGTTGTTCCAGCCAGGAAAGTATATACAGATGATTTAATTGTGATGTACAGAGTACCTCATCTCCAACGCTCACAACAATTAAGCTGTACATAAATGCATTGTGCTACTCCCGAGCACTCGTAGCAGATGAAAGTAGTAGACGCAGGCGTTACCTCTTTTAGCGATGCCAAGCCGGAAATCGATGACAGCAGCCAAGACATCGAGAGCAATGAAAACGGCCGTAGAGCACACGTGTGGCATTCCCAGCCTCCAATTGGCCAATGGACTACCCCGGGGCCGATCGCTCTGCCAAGCCGCTTCGCTGCTCACAATTGCGGACCAATGACTGGGGGGAGCATAGACCACCATATTATGCACTACTAATGTATCCGTATTTGCTTTTTTTTCGTTTCGTTTCGCTTTTCAAGCCCGTTTTGTACTACAGTAGTGAAACCCGTAGTTCGGTCGCGGCCTCTATGTACCTATGTACCTCTGGACGCCGTATGATGATGTTGTGCACCTACGAGGGGAGTTGTCCGTATACACAGCACCCATATACTACTTGGGGCAAATAATTGACAGAAATTTTTTTAGCGTAGTGGAACCGTCATCAGCCTGACTGGACAATGGATAGCAAGATCGTTAAGCAGATTCGCCTCGGTGGGTCAGACCCGCCGTCCCTAGTCGTACCATACAGCTAAATTAGCGGTACCGGACTGCCAGTGGGGCTGCTTCGACATATCAGCGCTCCGGATACAGAAACGTGCCTCTCCTCCCAGTCGGCCAAGACCAGCCAAGCAACGCCCAAAATGTTATATATATTCGCCTCCCCAAATCCCGTCTTTGTCTGGGATCTTTTTTTCGTCACTGTGCTTATACCAAGCCTTGAGGCGTCGTTTGCTCAGGCCGTGGCTTTTGATCTTTCGGTAAGTGGCAGTCTTGGTAGTCTGAGCGCTTTTTTCGCTCGCTTGTTGATCACACGACCTCTTACCGAATTTATTTAAATCTGTAGATAAGATCATAATCTCGTCCTCGTCGACGTTTTTTCTCGAATCATCGAGCGAGACGACAAGAGACAGCGACAAAATGACTGCTCTCGGTCCAATGCCCCCTCATGGGCCTGATGTGACCGGCACACACCCTCAGTACGAGGATATGCACCCGACCGAAAAGGATGCCTTTGACGTGCTCCTCCGCCCCGACGACAGCTATACCCCCGACGGCCGCTACTGGGCTGATCTGCCTCTCGGACAGCGTTTCAAGTTCGTGAGCAAGGTCGAAAGTGCTGAGGCACGCAAAGAGTTGGCTGCTATTGGTCGAATGATCAAGGCCGATCCTCTATCGCCCGTCTCTTTCTACTTCAAGAATATGGTTTTGCCTGGTGCTGGTCTGCTCTTGGAAGGGTGAGTTTCGCTTCTAGCACTAAGTTGTTCAATTCGCTGATTTTTGTCCCAGTTACGTCCTCTTCTCCGTCAGCACTGTGCAGTCGCTTTTGGCCGATGCTTTCCCAGATTGCTGGTCCAGGCACCAAACTTGCAATGTCAACTGGATCAACGCTTTGACTTATTTGGAAATTGCTGGTATCATGGTCGGTCAGATTCTCGTTGGTTATCTTGGTGATATGTATGTTCAACCCTTTGTTTCAAAAAAAAAGACGACTTGAAAATTTCCATACTAACGGACGCAGGATCGGTCGTCGCTGGGGTCTCATCCAGGATGCCACCATCATGTTTGTCGGTCTGCTCATGCTTACTGCCGCCTACGGTGTCACCGAGAACGGCTGGGTTATCTGCTACGCCTGGTCTCTCTTCTTCTACAGTATCGGTGTCGGTGGTGAATACCCCATGACCGCCACCTCTGGTATGGAGAACGCCGTCGGCTCTGGTCGTATCTCTACCCGTGAGGATCGTCTCCACCGTGGCCGCAAGGTCGTCAGTGCTTTCTTGATGCAGGGTTGGGGTCAGTTTATCAACCAGGGTCTCTTGATCCTCCTGTTGTTGATCTTCCACCACGGTTCCGGTAGTCCCCCTTACTCCAAGGTCGCTGCTCAATGGACCTACCGTGTCTCCTTCGCTATCCCTGCTGTCGGAACTCTCTGGCTCACTTACTACCGTGCCTACCACATGAAGGCTGCCTCCAAGCAGCTCCAGGCCATCAAGAAGAAGGCTTCCGTTACTGGATACGACGTTGAATCTTTCCGTCTGACCTTGAAGTACTTCGGTCCTCGTCTCTTTGCTACCAGTTTCGGTTGGTTCGCCAACGATGTCTTCTTTTACGGTAACAAGCTCTTCCAGACCCAGTTTATCAATGTCATCTTGCCCAATGAGAAGTCGTTGATGCCCAATTGGTTGTACAACCTGCTCAACATTGGTGTCTCCCTTGTTGGTTACTATCTCGCCTCTTTCCTCATCGACAACAAATTCTACGGACGTAAATGGATGCAGCAGGTCGGTTTCTTGATGTGCTTCATCCTCTTCGTTGTGCCTGGTTTCCGCTACAATTACTACACCTCCCTAGAGCACATCAAGGCTTTCCAGGCCATGTACTTCTTGTCCTCTTTCTTCAACCAGTTCGGTCCGAACTGTGTCACCTTCTTGGTTGCCGCCGAATGTTTCCCTGCTCCCATCCGTGCCTCTGCCCACGGTTTCTCCGCTGCCATGGGTAAACTCGGTGCCTTGATTGCCGCCATTGTCTCCAGCTATACCAGTGCTCAGCAACGATTCCACATCTGGCCCTGGTTCGGTCTTGCCGGTATGCTCGTCACCTACTTGTGGCTCCCAGATACCACCGGTCTCGATCTCAAGGAACAGGAACGCCGCTGGTGGTACATCCGTAACGGCCGTGAGCAAGACTACCACGGTGTCGCCATCCACCCCCAGCACTTGTCTGTTTGGGAACGCCTCCGTGGTGTCGGCAAATACTATGACCCCGAGCTCGACTACAAGCAGAAGGTCGAGGACTACCGTCAGGAGTGGGAGAACGGTATTGCTCGCAAGAACTCCAATGAAGATGGTGAGATTGACGTCGACACCGAAGGCGCTCTTTTCGAGGGCGCCGTCCACAACTACTTTGAGCGTACAAGCCCCATGTTCCGAGGCACCGAGAAGCTTGGTGGTCAGACATTCTCCAGCTTGCCTCCTGCCGCTCGCTCTGTTGAGAGTGATGAGACCGAGGCTGCTGCTCCTGTTGTGACCGAGAAGTAAACTCACTCCTCGCTATGTTTACTCCTCGGACTCTTGACTCTCTTCTTTTCTCAGCAAGTTTTATACGGTTTAATTTAATCATCACGAAAGAAATTCGTTTGCTTTCTCGCTGTTGCATCTTATTTTTTCCTCTTATTGCATCCTCTCTTTTTAGAATGTGTGTGCATGTGTATATATCACTGAATTGAAAGCAAAGATAGACTTTGATCAATTCGTTTCCTCTTTGAGACGTCTCAACGAGATAATGTGTGATGGGACAATTGATTATATGGAACATAACTATTTACATGGATACCCGAAAAATGCATTAGTTTCATATTAAACTACCAATTCCTACGTAAATTTGCTAATCCATTGTGCTTTTGATGATCGTTCCACGTCATGATTTCTTCGACGTCTTATCGAAGATAATGTGCAGATAAGATAGGAGGGCTGGGGCTCATTTAAAGTATTGATAAGCGCCTATCTAATCGATAAATTGTCACGTGTAGATAACCATAATTGCCTCTCTCGATAAAAGCACACTAATACAAATTAAGTATAGCTCGTATATACTCTTTCAGTGATCCCATTCCGATCATCCAACTTTCTCATACTACGCATTCATTCCAATCGCGAAATAAATAAATAAACGGTAAAAGGGCCGAAGAGTGGAAATGGAGAAAGTCTTTGCCCTCGGCTCAAACGGATCCGGCCAACTGGGCATAGGACATAGAGATGATGTCTCTGAGCCAACGGAATGTTTATTTTGTGACGACGCCATCGTCACCAACCAACAACAACAACAACAACAAACTGCAAATGGCAGTGATGGAACGGAGAGGAAAGTAAAGCGTATATCCTGCGGCGGGAACCATACACTCATTCTACTCGAGGATGGAGTTGTGTATGCGGCTGGGTTGAATGAGGATTTGAGATGCGGGGTTTGCTGGGCCATCACCTCGCCATCATCAGGGTTGAGTCAGGGGGTTGGTAATGAGGACGATGTCGTTACGCGCTTCAAGCGTGTCAGATTCCGGCTGGGTGGACCTAAAGGGGTGATTATTGATCGCTTCAAAGATGTATGCGCTACCTGGTCTGCGACTTGTTTCGTCGCTACCATCATCCCCCTCAACAATGACGGGGAGGAAAAAGATATTGCAATATCCCTCGGAACAGGGGATAAAGGTGAATTAGGTCTCGGATCCGGCCTCCGAACTACCTCGTCCACTAACAATACGGTTGATGGCGCTCTTATTGATGTCGATGATTATCTACTCACTGATTTCCCGCCTGCGACTACACGCATTGAAGCTATAAGCAGTGGGATGAATCACGTTGTCGCGATATTGTCGAATGGTGAGGTCTATGGATGGGGAGCTTCGAGGAAAGGGCAACTCTCAAATGATTCAAAGAGTGTCGGGAGAAAGGTTGTCTGGGCGCCTGTGAGGATTGATCTAACTGACATGGGAGTGGTGCCGAGGAGCGTGAGTTGTGGGAGGGAGTTTACGTTTATTGGTGGTTACAAGAAGAACACAACGGCTGGGGAGGGAGGGGAATATACGTATACGATCCTTGGGACGGATGATAAATGGAATATCATTTCTGCTGCACCTTCTGTAAAGACATTACAGAAAAGCGGCCGCATTGAAAATCGATACAATGTATCGACCAGTTGGCACGGGATTTGTTTACATGATACTCTTGACAAGTCAGTTATTGCCTGGGGCCGCAATGATCGCGGCCAGTTGGGTGTCCATGAGAAGTCGTCTGCGGTTCGGGAATCGATGGTACGTTGGGAGTCCGTCGCGCAGTTCATGGCTGGTAGTGAACATGCCGTTGCTGTCTTGTCTGATAACAAGACCGTTGTTTCTTGTGGGTGGGGAGAGCATGGCAACTGTGGGCCTGATACGGATGAACGTGGGAATGTGAAAGGGAGGTTGAGTCGGATTCAACTTCCTGCTGAGGTTCTGTACGATGATCAGGCGAAAGTTGTTCGAGTAGGCGCAGGTTGTGCCACAAGCTGGGTAGTGGTTTCCTCATGAATCAGACCACATATGCGAATTCAGTCAAACAGGCCCAGGTTTCGTATCTACCATTAATCAGTATTCGAGCACTCGGAGCGGTTCTCACGAGCGAAAACATACCTGCGACATTGGCTGCGTCGGCGGGATAGCTGTTTCAGCGTCGGTACGGGTTTGTTCTCTAGCAGACGAGAACGTTGGATAATCGTCCGTTAGCGGTTTTGGGCGACCTTCATGGTATGCTCCCTACCCCGACAATTAGTTTCCAACCCAAGAAAACGGACCTGCGACACACACCGGTTCAATATTCGAATCCCAGCCCAGAATATCCTGGTCATCTACCTCATTATTATACATTTGTTCATCCCACTGTCTATCGTCATCCGCGGGCACAAAAAGACTATCATGAATATCGGCCAATGCTGCTCTTGACGCAGCACTTGACATTAATTCCGGCTTTCGAAATGGTATGGCTGGTCGACTGGATGGCGGTGGCATCGTATTTCTTGCTGTTGATGAAGTTGTGGAGACTGCGGCGGCAGAAGGGTTGATAGCCGGTTCAGGCACTGCTACACGTCTAGCGGCCGGTCTGGCAGGAAGCTGTGAGACAGGCCTTGAAGCATTATCATCGTCATTGTCGGCCTCATCGACCTCTCCGCGTGTCATCAGCGTAAACTCTGAGTCGATGCCATCTTCTGATACGTATGCCAGTTGCAGAGGCCGACAGGGACGAGTGTAACGCGCAGTGATCGCCGTCTTCATGGTGTCTGCATGAACAACTGCTGCTTTGAAGTCCTTGACATTGATCGCGACATGCAGGCCATCTCTGACGGTGAATTCTTCAAAATCTTTTCTGTCAATAGCAACGGATGTGTGGACCGGTTGTTTGAGTATTTCTTCACAATCAATTAGCCCCGATGATCCGTACTTATAACTGATAAGGAGCGAAAATACCTTTCCCATCACTAATTTTATTGGTGAAGCTAGTAAAAATGGCCTTTCCTGCGTCAGGATAAATATCCAGTTGTTCTGCAGTAGGGCTAAAATGATCAATGATCTCTCTCAATATCTTGGCCTGGATGACCCATTGGTTCTGTACCCGCGACTGATCGAATAGAGCGTGTTGCACGGAAACAGGCTCATAGGTCAATTTATAAGATTTAACAACACCTGCCGCATGTTCATCAGATCCGACCTTGTAGTAAGTTGGCGGAAAGGATATGTACCTTGACCACATATCATCTGTATGTGTAGTCTACATTCAACTTCATCTGGAGAATCATGTAGCTCAACGTCACAACGTTCTACTGCGGTCTGCTTGTCGCGTGACTCGCCGGCTCGACCTTTGAAGACTGAAAGTAGAGCCTGTACCGGATATTAACAGTCAAAATATTAGACTAGTATCGGATATATGAGATGAAATACCTTAATATACATCTGACACGCAAACTTATCCACATATCTCTGGCCAGAACTCTGCTGGGCCCCGCGTGCACTGAAGCTATACTTGAAGAAGAATTTGCTCGAGTCCAGGACGAACGAGGCGTATGCCGTTTTGGCCGTATTTAGAGTACTCAAGCGTAACTTACGGCCAACATCAGTAAAATCTACTTGCTAAGTCGTGGTGAGGCACTTACTAGGTCATATTCAGCCTCAATCGAGACGCTCTCATTGAATTTGCTCAGGCACACCAATGCGTCATGTAGTTGCAATAATGCAGATGGCTTGAGAGAGAATGACAGCTTCGGCATCTTCAGTTGTCCTGTTATTGTGAGGACTTATGCATATCTATATATGTTTATAGAGGTGGAAGTAGGAAAGGAAGCAGGTCAACAAGGCAAGAGATATATATGTACATGCCCCACTGTGCGGTCTATCCGCCAATCAGACGCGTCCCTAACACACGCTTTCCCGAAACGTCATGAGAGGACGTGCCTGGCTGCCTCATCAACATCCTCTAGAGATTTTGCTCTTGTTTTCTTGTCATCATAATTTTCTTATCTCTGATTGGGACTGCTTCTGGAGCCCTTCCCTTGATGAAACAGAGCTGGAGCTTCTGAAGCAATGGTGATCCTAAGCGGCGACGTGCTTCTCATCATCTTAGACTTCCTCAAAGCGCAAGACGACCACAACACACTTTTTCAATGCGCTCTGGTATCCAGATGGCTTGCAGAGCCAGCCCTAGCAATACTGTATCAGCTATATGACTCGTCTCCTGCCTTTGGTGGCGGCGCAGAAGATGAATCGTTCAGACCGCGTGTCCTTGATTTCTCCAGGGCGCCATCATTGAGCACGATACCCAGAAACGTTGCAGAATCAGCTGCAACGTTCCGCAAATGGATACTCATGTGGCGGTCTATTATACTATCAACTTCAGATGGGAAAACATTCTTACCGTATTGCGATTATATCAGATACTTGGACTTGGATGATTTTAGAGAACTTTTGACCCATACCAGATTCAAGGGCCATATACGAGAGTATGCCATTTCTTTATGAAACCTTTAAATTGACGAATATGGACTATATCTGACTACAAGATACAGTGAGTTCTTTGCTAGCGGAATTAGTGATCTAATTTATCAAGATTACGAGAGCAAGGGTCATAAAAGACTTCGGTCTTCAAAACAAGATTTCACCAACATCTCTTGGCTCATTCAGAGAGTTGGGACACGTAAGTTGGCCCTTGGCACACCCGGAAACTGGGAATTTAATGTACTCACAATGAACTAGTTATAACAGATAGAGCACATATGATCAGGGAACTAAGAGGCAATAGTAAGATGCCCTGTCCACAGACGCCGATGGCATAATTCCCTAGCTGATGAACATCAGTATCTGGAAACGCTCTGAAGCAATGGGCTATACATTTGCCCAGGTTACAGACTCTATATATTTGGAATGGGGCTTCCTTTGATGAAAGAGCCGACGAAGAAATCCGAGAGCACTGCCCGGATTTCAAAAGTCTTTCAGTTTTCAGATGGTAAATATCTACACTATGCAATTCTGAGTTCTTATTTCTCTTTTTTGGAAAGACCAACTCATCATCTCACAGGTTGGATCAACACGGTTTCCAAGCCGATGCCCAAGCTGAACGCGTTCTAAGCAGTTTACGTCCTAACTCATTGGAAACATTTGAGGTTATTAGTCTGTCATTCATTGGACCACGGACTATCCTCGCTTTGGGATCCCATCTCGACTCACTTACGAAGTTGGTATTGACTAATCTATCTATTGAAGCTATTGCTCACCTTCCAACCCTTGGTCCACCTAAAGCTTTGAAGAGACTCGTATTGACAGATTCTCAACCTACTGCCCGCGATGACTCATTCAACGAGACTCTCGCAGCTGTTGCTGGATGGATGAGTCAGTGTGAAAACTTGCGCCATTTGCAACTTCGAGATTTCATGGGCATGGATGACATGAGTCTTCTTGCCAAAGTGCTTGTCGACGACAGAATACGTCTTGAAACACTGCAAATGCGATGCTATTTCACTGAGAACAATGAGGATTTTCACCACGCACTATCCCTCCAAGCCGAGTCTCTACGATCCCTAATCCTTCAACGAAAGCGGCATGCTGTTGTTCAAAACGAGGCAAGTCTGCTACAAGCGATCTGCAAATTGACCGAACTTCGCGAGCTGGATCTCAAAGAAGTCTCCGATTTCTATACAGCAGGCCATGTCATGGCCATGATGCCGTATTTGACGAAACTAGAACGTTTCTCAGTCAGTGGGCTAGGCTTTGATGATGATCTCTGGCCATCTTTTCTGACACTGGCAAACCTTCGCTTCCTTGCAATTCATGCTTATAGTAAATTTACCGCAGAGGGAATTCTCGATTTTGTTTCACAGCTCGGGCCGAACAACAGCGGGTTTCATTTGATTATAACAAGTGCGGTAGCCGACAGCGCTATTCCTCCTGATGCGCAGAACGTCATTAGTGATGCTCTTGCGCAGAATGTAGGAGGAGCTTTTGATTACGAAGTAATAATAGGTGAGTTCTGTTTGTCCTTGTCTTCATCTACTCAATGCTAATTAGCTACAACAGAATCGGATTCCGAGGACGATTTTGTTTCGGACTAGTACAAGGTATAAATGTCGTCTTTGGACTGTGACAATGACTGAAATGAACGAACAATGCGCTTTTAATACACTCATTATATTTCTCTATTTCTGGTGGGAATGAATACTGCTTCTTCCAAGCGAATGAGCTCTTCGCACATCTTTAGTCCGAACAAAGGCGGTTCTCATCTCTGAGGTCTACCGTGGAAGGGGTGCTGTATCAGCCAGCAAACAATGTCTTTTCCCATCCATCCGGATACCTATCACCAACCACGCCAGTTTTCTCGATGACAGTCAGCCAGAGATTAATATATAAGAGGCTGGACTGATGGATGACTTATTTCAGTAATCAATCATTATCTAGATTTGCGGAATTACTGGACATGTGAGTAGATTTACTCAGAATGCCGATGGGCTTAATCATATACACTCATATCAAATCATCGTCATTATGTTAGAACCAAACTCGGATTTAGGACCATCATCTACCTTGGATCGTGAGAGGCCGGGGAGATCGCTATACCAAGCATTGGAGTCTTGACACGAACCATACATATGAATTTGGTGATGATATTCCAGCATGTTACCAGGTGGCAGAGACATCATTCCTCTTCTCGAGGAAGATATTGCGTCATGAACAACATTGGCTTTTGTAGACTGTTGATGACTTGTACGATGTTATCCTGACACGATGTTAGTGTCAGATAATCCGGATATCCAGAGGCAGTCAAATGAGGCAGTCAATCAGAAGCTCTACTTTATAGCCCCCAATTTTACCCCTCATGATAGGTCACAAATGATGTCAACCCTACATGCCGGATTCGATAAAACCAGCTCACCAGATGTCTATAAAAACCCGGCTTTGGAACCTGATGTATTCAGACAGACAGAGAGAACACAATACACACAATCTTGCTAGTCACTTCTTCTTTTCTTATCCTTGTAAGATACATTCAGGATTGGCCTGGAGTAAACCCGCCAATCCAACAGTTAGAGAGGGATGTCGTAGGGTTAGGGTAAGGGCTTTGCACTAGCGTAGTTAAGTGATCCACTCAATTATACCGAAACAGGTTTAGCGCTTTATCACGTCGCGTTGTTCGGCGCGTCCACATTCCCGCAGCGTGTTTAATTAGTTTAGTAGCATCCGCCCTTGAAAGACACAACAACGAAATCCATCTTTCTACCCCATACAGTTGACATTGGTACTTTATTCCAAAATAGCTTACTACTTAACTCTGCATATGAGGCTTTTCAACATAGTCCACTCATAATGTCGGCTACAGCTCGAGCAAAGCTTGCCGAACTCAAAGCCCTTCGTGCCTCTGGCAAGAAGCGACTGTCCACCTACGAAGTCGAAGACCAGGGATCCATATACGACGAAGTCGACGAAGAAGGTTACAAAAAGGTTGTTCGGAAACGGCTTGATGAGGACGACTTTGTTGTTGACGACAATGGCGAGGGGTACGCAGATGATGGACGCGAAGTTTGGAACGAGGACCGAGTAGAATATAGCGACAGCGAAGAAGATGATGACCTCCCCGCCAGAGGAAAGGCAGCAAAGAGGAAACGAGAACAAGAGAAACAGCGAAAAGAGAAGATTAACAATGGTATCTCAAAGTATTTCAACACGAGCAGTGCTCTGACTGCGCCAAAGCCAAAGGTATGTATTCTGACGGCTGGTCTAAAAAGACATGAGTGCTAACTATCTACGAAACAGCCTGTTGCAACAGCCGAAGATGAAGCCTTCATGGCAGATCTCTTGGGTGACGTTGATACCAATATCCTACCCTCTCGAGTACCGACAAAGAATATCATCAAATCCGAGACCCGACGCAAAGTCCGTATTCTGTCACCCCCTCTTTCGGAGAAGTCAAAACTCTCAAAGTCACGCATGCGGGGTAAAGGCGAGGACACTCCTATTCCGCGCAAGCAAGACATCGATATTCCTGACTATGACGATGATGACGGTACGCTGGCATTGGGTGGTGACGATGACGAGAATGTCCCAATGAGTGACGCCGCTCTTCCCTCGTCCCCAATATCAAAGGCTGTTGAAAGAAAATCATACAAGAATGAGCAGGACACTATCAAAGAAGAGGATGAGGATGAAGATATGATGGACGTGGCTCAAGCAACTGGACACCATGACAGCAAATCTTCTAGTGTCAACATGACAGGAAGCAAGCCACCGCCAAAGATCAAGAAACTACCATACCCTTCACCATCGAGTTCCTCGCCACCACGTGCTCCCGCCGAAGTGGAGGCAACATGGGATAATGTGACAAGCAAACTCAACGTTCTCAGTAGTCCCGCAACAGAAAATATTGGCTTCGGCAAAGTGAGAGCACAGGATGTCATTGAAGAAGACGGCAGCGTTCAGTTCTTCTGGCTTGACTATACCGAGGTCAACGGCAGTTTATGTCTCTTTGGCAAGGTCAAAAACAAAAAGACTGGCTCTTATGTCAGCTCCTTTGTCAAGGTTGACAACATTCTTCGCAAACTCTTCTTCCTACCCCGTGAAAACCGCGTCAAGAATGGACATGTTACCGACGAAGAAGTCGACATGGAAGATGTCTACGAGGAAGTCGATGGGATGATGACAAAGCTCAAAGTTGGCATGCACAAGATCAAACCATGCACCCGCAAGTACGCATTTGAGCTTCCAAACATTCCTAAGGAAGGGGACTATTTGAAGCTTCTTTACCCATATGACAAACCAGTTCTACCTATGGATACCACGGGCGAGACTTTTTCGCACGTATTCGGTACCAACACAGCACTTTTCGAACAATTCGTCTTGTGGAAACATGTAATGGGCCCTTGCTGGCTTAAGATTGGAGAAGCAGACTTTTCAGCAGCTACCAACGCTTCTTGGTGCAAGTTTGAATGTCAAGTCTCAAAACCCAATACAATCACCACAATTCCAGACTCGGAATTGGAAACCCCTCCTTTGACCTTAATGAGTTTGTCTTTCAGAACTCAGCTTAATGTGAAAGAAAACAAACAGGAAATTCTAGTCGCAAGTGCTCGTATCTACGAAAATGTCTCCCTACCCGAGACCACACCTCCAGAAAAAATGCCTTGCAAAACTTTCACAGTCATGCGTCCTTCGGGAACATCCTATCCTATTGGCCTCGAAGCTGAAGTGAAGAAACAACGAGGGGTTTACATGCTAGAGAAGAATGAGCAATTCCTTCTCAGCAAGTTCCTTGCCCTCTTCGAGCGAATGGACCCTGATATCATCATGGGCCATCAGCTTCAAGAGGTTGATCTTGGAATTTTGTTGAACCGAATGAAGGAGAAGAAAACTCCGGGTTGGTCTCGAGTTGGTCGGTTGAAACGTACTGAATGGCCTAAGAACTTCAACCGGGGAGGAGGCTTCTTTGCTGACAGACATCTTATCGCTGGTCGAATGATGTGTGATCTCGCTAACGACATGGGCAAGGTATGTACAGTAATGCATTCGATAAATGGTGCTATTCATACTAACACGAGCGTTTATGTAGTCTCTCATGGTCAAATGTCAGTCGTGGACATTGACCGAGATGTGTCAGCTCTACTTGAGCGACGATCACATTCGAAGCGAGCTTGATAATGAAGCTGCGCTAAAGACCTGGGCTACGACCAAAGAAGGCTTGCTGAAATACGTCACTCATTGCGAGGCCGACACCTATTTCATCTCTGCATTGGTAATCCGCTTACAGATGCTTTCTCTGACCAAGGTCCTTACCAACTTGGCCGGTAACTCATGGGCAAGAACCCTCACCGGAACTCGCGCTGAGCGTAACGAGTACATCTTGCTCCATGAGTTCCACCGCAACAAGTATATCTGCCCAGACAAGTATTCGAACAGACAGCTTAAAGCCCTTGAAGAGAAAGTGGACGACGATGATGACTCCACTGATAAGAAAAAGAAGGAGAAGTATAAGGGTGGTCTCGTTTTCGAACCGGAGAAAGGACTTTACGATCGATATGTTCTGGTCATGGACTTCAACAGTTTGTATCCTAGTATCATTCAAGAGTTCAACATCTGCTTCACAACGGTCGACCGAAGCTCAACTGTAAGTCCTATTTACATGAATGCGTTTGAAGCGATAACTAATGTTTTTACAGGCTGAGAATGAAAATGAAGAGCAAGTCCCAGAAGTCCCCTCGTCTGACCAAGAACAAGGCATCCTGCCGCGTCTCATTGCCAACTTGGTCACACGGCGTCGAGAGGTCAAGAAGCTGATGAAAGACAAGAGGGCGACGACTGAACAACTAGCATTGTGGGATACCAAGCAAATGGCCTTGAAGCTAACAGCTAACTCTATGTACGGTTGTTTGGGTTACACACAATCGCGGTTCTATGCCCGTCCATTGGCCATGCTTACGACATTCAAAGGCCGTGAGATTCTTCGCAGTACCAAAGACCTCGCAGAGTCGAAACAGCTACGAGTCATTTACGGTGATACTGACTCTGTGATGATCAATACCAACATGGACACGATCAGCGATGCTCTAAAAGTCGGCGAGGAATTCAAGGCGTCCGTCAATGAACGCTACAAGCTTCTCGAAATTGACATTGACAATGTCTTCCGCCGTCTGCTCCTTCACGCCAAGAAGAAGTATGCTGCTATCAATATGACCGAGATCGATGGCAAATATGTCGACAAGCTTGAAGTCAAGGGTCTCGATATGAAGCGTCGTGAATACTGTGCTTTGTCTAAGGAGGTGTCGAAGAGACTACTTGATGAGATCCTTTCCGGTGAAGATTCGGAGGTCGTGCTCAATAAAGTACACGATTACCTACGAGATGTCACTGCTCAGATGAAGGAATACAAAATTCCGGTGCAGAAATATGTTATATATACAGTGAGTTTGCTGACCCTGTTTCAAATAGACGTTGTGAACTAACGTATGCAGAAACTTTCCAAACGACCAGAGGAATACCCGAATAAGGAGAGCATGCCTCCTGCCCAGGTTGCTCTTCGAGAAATCGCTCGAGGCAAGACAATCCGACCCAACGACGTCATTGCATACATCGTGACAAGTGGTGACTCTGAAACTGCCAATCTCCCGCCTCCGAAGAGATCTTACACACTCCAGGATGTTATGAAGCCAGACTCGGAGCTCAAACCTGATATTGAATACTACCTGCTCAAGCAGATCTTCCCGCCGATTGAGCGTCTCTGCGCACCAATTCCTGGTACAGATCCTGTCCGCATTGCGGAATGCTTGGGATTAGATGTTCGAAAGTATCAGATTAATACATCTCGTTCCAACAGTCAGCAAGATGCGAAAATTTACCCCTTGGAGTCACAAATCCCCGACTCTATACGCTTTGAACATTCAGCCCGTCTCTCTCTCCGATGCCGACACTGCGGCGAGTCCTCAGTTTTTGAGGGCTTAAGCTCATCACCTAGAATGTGCTCTCCACACGGTGTGGTATGTCCGAATGAGGCCTGCGCCAACGTCTTCTCAACAATCTCCATAGTCGCACAAGTGGAAAGCCAGATTCGCGCACAAACGGCGAAGTACTATGAAGGCTGGCTTGTATGCGATGACTCTTCCTGCGGCAATCGCACCAGGCAAATGAGTGTATATGGTCACCGCTGTCTGGGACCACGAGGACGTGCAGAAGGCTGCCTGGGCCGGATGAATTACGAATACACCGAAAAGCAAATGTATAACCAACTCCTCTACTTTGCCGGTCTTTGGGATGTCGATAAGGCCAAGTCAGTTGCTGCAAAGGAGGCCAGTGACGCCAAAGACAATATCCATGCCCTGGCTGAGTATAACAGAGCAAGATTCGCTACAGTCAAGGGAGTGGTTGATGGGTATTTGAAGAAGTGTGGTCGGCAATGGGTCGAGATGGATACTCTGTTTAAATTCATGTTGGCTTAGGATATGTTTCTGTGCATTTGGGATTTTGATTATCGGCGTTGATGAAAATATTGATTGTGATGACCCCTGTTTTTGATTTTGTCTAGATGATAATAATGCAGAGTTGATTGAATGGCATTGTATATATATGTATATAGAGTCTTTCATGTTACTGTAGAGTCTTCGTACCAAAAGCGGGTAGGTACGGTACCTACCTATACCCCAGCTCAAATATCCACAGACACCGGGACCCGCAAAGAATTATTTCATTTTCCGACATCGCTTTAACTCTTGTAGAAAAAGTAAAACAACTTCTATCAACATTGAAATATCGGCCTTTGAATCTACTACACCTAAAAAAATAATCAGTACGGGTAGAGTTGCCATCAAATTGAATCGGGAAAATGCTTCCTAGGGTTCTCGTCATCGCGGGATCTGATAGTTCAGGTGGAGCGTACGTCGTGATATCTATCATACATCACCCCTCACTCTGCAATAAAATAGCACAATCATGCTAACTCGATGGAACAGCGGCCTCGAAGCAGATCAGAGAGTCCTCACAGCTCATGGCGTCTACTCTTTGACAGCTACAACAGGTTTGACAGCACAGAACACGTTGGGTGTGCAAGATATCCATGTTGTTCCGGCAGGGTTTGTTAGGAAACAGATCAATGCTGCTTTGGAGGATGTTGGGGCTGATGTTGTTAAACTTGGTACCCTTTACCTTCGTTCCTGTTCGTATAGCCGGTTGATGGACTGATTCGTGTTTTAGGGATGCTATCGTCCGCAGAGACGGTGGATGTCATTGCGGAGGAATTGAAGAGACATACCGTCAAAACTATTGTTCTCGACCCTGTATATACCCACACTCTCCTTTTCTAAGGATATAATCGTCTAATGCAGAGAAAGGTTATGATATCAACATCCGGCTCCCAACTCCTCCCCCAAGACGCAATCCAACATGTCCGCTCAAACCTCGTCCCACTAACCACTGTCCTAACGCCCAATATCCCTGAAGCCAAACTGCTACTCGAAAATGCGGGTCAATCACCAGTCAGCGAACCACAGAATGTAAATGAAATGATCGAGCTTGCAAAGAAAGTACAGGGTCTCGGATCAAAAGCCGTCTTGTTGAAAGGAGGTCATTTACCATTCACATCTGAGGGGGTACGAGCGAACTCGACTGAAGAAGCGAGGATTGTGGTTGATGTTTTGTATTCTGCTGCTGGGGATGGCGAGGAAGAGGTAGTGATGTTAACCGAGACAGAGTATCTGAGATCAAAGAATACTCACGGCACAGGGTGCTCTCTTGCATCGGCTATAGCGGCAAATCTTGCAAAGGGGAATGATTTACAGACGTCAGTTCGTTCGGCCATCAAATATGTCGAAGCTGGAATCAAACTGAGTGTTGATATGGGTCAAGGGAGCGGACCGATCAATCACTTCCACTCGCTATATAGTATGCCTTTTGCGCCGTAAGTCATGTCTCCTCCTAGCCATGAATGTTCTGTTCTGACGCTGTTCTAGTGGTCAATTCGTGGACTACGTTCTTAACAGGCCAGATATGAAGCCTATCTGGCACAGATTTACACATCATCCGTTTGTACAGGGATTGGGAGATGGCAGCCTCCCTCTGAAGAATTTCAAGGATTATCTTGTGCAGGATTATCTCTACCTCGTACGTTTTCCGCATCTCCAGTTTTGGCTGTATGTCATAGATAACAAACTCACATGTCTAATTCAGATCCATTTCGCAAGAAGCAATGCCCTCGCTTCCTACAAAGCTCGCACAATGAAATCCATAGCCGCCGTAAGTCAACTTCTCTTCTTTCAAAAGCGGCTACATATGACTGATTCTGTATCCAGTCAGCGAGAATAGTCCTACACATCAACACAGAAACAGCCCTCCATATCGACTACTGCGCCAGCTTTGGCCTAACCCGCGAAGAAATGGAAGCAACCCCCGAAAAACAAGGTCTGCCCTCCCCCCTCCCTTCTCTCCTCACCCATCTAACAGTTCTCTGGGGGAATAGCATGTGTCGCTTATAGCCGCTACATCCTCGACATCGGCCAATCCGAAGACTGGCTGGCCCTCCAAATAGCTCTGGCACCATGTCTGATCGGTTACGGTGCAATTGCGCGTCGTCTCTACGACGATGCCGAGAATACGGTGAAAGGGGAAGAGAATAATAGGTATTGGAAGTGGATTGAGAATTATGTGGCGGAGGATTATGCGACTGCTGTTAAGTCTGGATCTGGTGAGTCTCTTTCCTCTTGTCCTTTATGGAGGAGTTGCTTTAGAATTAGATCGGGCGGCTAATTTACGGTTGGTTGATAGCATTGCTGGAAGAACATATGCATCAGGTTTCGCCCAGTAGAGTGGAAGAATTGGTTGGCATCTTCAAGAGAGCGACGGAGTTGGAAATTGGGTTTTGGGATATGGGATTGGGAGAGTGAATGGGGACTTTAGGAAGGATCATTGATGTTTATGTATTAGATGAAGGCAGCGTCTTAATACTTACATAGGTAAGTACTTACATGATTTGGTTTACTACGGTATCTCCATTACACAAAGTAAAGAATAATTTGTCCAATAGACTATCAAGAAACAAGGCCAAACCCAAAATTTCCCAAGAATAGCTTCCACCAATGCTTTGGGTATATTCGCCCATGCAGACACCATGATACGAAAATCCCCCAATGAAACTAAAGGACATCTCTGATTTATCATAAAGTATAAAAAACGAAATGAAGAGGAAGTAGAAAAAAGTATAAAAGTAATGACGCTGATGTCTATTCTAGAAGAAGGCAACAAAGTTTGCATCTTCTGTCGGTTTATGCAGACGAATTTTTCTCTCCGTCATGGTTCATTTGTTCATAATTCCTTTTGGAGGTCGATTATCACGTGGTATAATTCCTTTGCAGAGTCTGCATTGCCGACCTATATATACAAGGATATGTTAGTGACTTAGACCACAAAACTTGATATCATAGGGGATGAAGGCAATCCACTCACCCTGAGTAGCAAAGGCACAGTTTTACCATCTTCAACACTTGCCAGATTCAGCTGCTTCCCCTTGGGCTCTTCTCCCGAAACTTCTCCGACTGGCATACCCTTGAAAATGGGCGAATTGAGCATAACACGCAACACTCCGTCGGCACGCATAATCATACGCGCGGTCTTTCTCTTTGGCGTGTTGTCATCAGCATTGCTTGGAGGCTCCTTGACATTGACCTTGAATGTGCCCACGCCTCGCTCTTTCCATTCTTTGTTTGTGAAGTGGAATAGTTTGGCTTTGCAGGAGAAATATGTCTTTTCTTCTTCTTCACCGGTCTCGACTGTTTGACTCTTAGCATAAATTTCTCGCTTTCCATTGTGAAGGTATACATACTTTGCTGTGCATAGAATCGTTCGTCTTCCTTCTCCTTCTCAAAACCAGCCGTTATCACGTGGCTCTCCTCGTCCTCTTCCTCGTCCTCCTCATCTCGTTCCGCACCAAATGGTTTTGCTGTCGTTGCACCACCCAAACCTGATCCGGTAGCAGAAGCGAAGCTGCTCAGCTTCGTTGCTCCGCTTCCACCGAATCCTCCACTGCCGAAACCGCTTCCAAATCCAGAGCCTCCCAAAGATGCGAAACCAGAAACGCCCGTATTGGCGAATGGAGAAGCACTAGAAGAAGAAGTTAAGCTAAAGCCGGTGCCGGCAGGCTTTTCGGCTGATGATGTTGTCGTTGTCGATTTGCCAAAGACTGACGATGTAGGAGTGGATCCTCCCAAGGCCCCAAAGGGCGACTGTTCCGAACTCGCGAATGATGCTAGACCGGAAGCAGCAAACGCGGATGAGGATGTGCTTTGTGGTTTGGTGTGGTCGCTTTCAGATGACTTGGAGCCTAACGATGCAAAGGGGGAAACGGCAGAGGTGTTTAGGAAACTCTTTGGTAAAGATGGCTATAAACAAGAGCGTCAGCCAATACCGTATAATTGAATTTTCAAAGCATTTAGTTACCTTGACTGGAGCTGCGTCATCCTTAACAGCGGCTTGCCTGTCCTGGGAAGCGTCGCGATGTCTTTTCGTTTCACGCTCTTTCTCGTTCTCTTGAACACTGGCTTTTTGCTCGCTCTGTGCGCTGACACCGTTCTCTTGTAGTTGATCCAGGCTTCTCTTCTTCTTCGGACTGAGGATATGCGCCGAGGCATCGTCCTTGTTTGTTGTCGGCTCTGGGGTGGTGGTCCGATCAACATCAATTTTAATCAGATTATCATCATCGCTCATATCACGCGACCTCTTTCTGCGGTGGCCGCTATCAGTTGGCTGTTCTATTGTCCCTTCCTGTAGGTCATCGTGAGACCTCTTCTTCAGACGACCCCGATCGTCATTCTCAACGTCATCGTCAGGAATAGAAGGATTTCCCTCTGACGTTATCCGCGTTTCCTGGAGCTTTCTTCGCACCGGGCGCTCGGGTTCTGCGGTATCATTATCGGAGGCAGTTATTGTGTCTTCCTTGATGAGATCGATATCACTGTGAGATGCGGCGGGGACATCCATCTGTTCCGAGGCGGCAGACATCGTATTCAACGTGGCAAAGAAGACGCTAGGTCACTATTAAGGCGGAGTAAAAAGCAACCGAAAACGAGATTTAGAAAAAAGTGACGAATTTCACTATTTCGATGGTTCGTCGCTACAGCTGTTTTTTGATTAAGTTAGAATCGATAGCACTGGGCGATTGATGGATTGACGCGAGGGGTTTGCCCTACCAGCACTCTCTTCTTCAGTTCCCCCTCTTTCGGGTATATTCCACTCAGTGACCGAAGGGCCGTGTGTGGGATGCAATAAAAAGAAAGGATCAAGAATAGCAGAACAGTAAGAAAAAGCCTGCAGTCGAATCGACGGTGTCTATTGTAGGTACGATCCCGAGAAATCGATAGAGGTTGAGTGAATATCGTCGATATCACCAGCAAATGAGAGAAAAAATTATAATCGCCGATTTCGCTCGTTTTTTTTCTCGTCAAACCAGAAATCACCGTTTATATTGACCTCTGTAATGCGTATCTGGTGCCAATTGTGATCCCTGGAATAAGGTACCCCTCGCTGGGGAAAGCCGACCGAACGAATCGAAGGATTGTTGTCGTTTGGTTTCGTGAATCGGCCAGACTCCGAGGACAACCGCTTTATTTGGAAGAGAAACCGATCAGCAAAGAAAGGATTTTCTTTGACGAGACGGTAATTCAATCGCGGGTTAGCGAGGGTTGACTGGAAAAGGACAATCGGTGTAGGCAGTTGTATCACGAGAAGGTGAAGCTGGTGGTTTGTTGTTCATGAGTTGTACCAGCTGGTTGTTGATGTGTGACGGCCGCTAATTATGCCGCTTGATGCCCCACGGCAACGACATGACAACAATACTTGCCCTAATATATATATATATATAACTAAATGTATATATCCACTAGGTATCTCAAAGATGATATGGAGCAGTTTTTAACACTCGCACATAATACATAATATAGATGGAATAAGATACAAACATGTGACAAATAACGGTTCCATTCAAAGGTCATCGCCCAGTACTTAGCTGTAGGCAAACAAGATGATCTCCTCAAGAGATTGATACATAATTCGACAACTAAAGAAGCACTTGCCTAGCTAATAAAGCAGAGGCAGCCAATTGAAATGTAAAAGACGAGCAATGGGTAGACCGCAATACCAACGCGATTGCGAAGTACGCCCGAGCCCCCAAGGATACTGACTCCGGCAGCGAGAGACCAGGCGATCAGGACAAGATAGACCGGGATTCGCACAATCATCGGTAGACCTAGTGCACTGAGGAGTGCGGCGATGACTAGAGGAAACAGGGTGTATCCGATGATGCACACGGATTGGAAGAATGAGCTGTATGAAATGGATTAGCTTGCACTCTTTTCCTCCAAGGGTGGTAGTAAGCAAAGACATACATATTTCCTCCAAGCAGCTTGATCTGCAGTGTGACAATGGCCTCTCCAATCCACACAATAGAGAAGACACCGGAGAATACAAGAGACGATTGTTCGTCATGAGCTCGCATGGAGAGGAACATGCTAAGAAGTAAGCAGAAAATGAGAGGGCCCCTATAGCACACAATTGTCAGCAACCCTGTCTCTATTAATAAGGACAGGAAATGATATACCATAAATCCCAATCCCGTAAACCTTCACTCATGCCACTCTGAAGCACAACATCGGCATCAGGCCATCTACCCACCAAACCACGCAAATTCCGACCAAACCCAGTAGCGCCAGTAGAAGCCTCCCCTCGCTCCGCGGCACCGCCAATACCGCCACCACTTCGAACAAGGAGACCACCAAGCAGATACTTGGGCCAAAGGACCTGTCTCATTTTCTCCCATACGGCCAATAGATCGCGAGAGAGGGTCTCCCAAACAGTTTCGTCAATGGTGTTTTGCGGCGCGCGACGATCTTCGCCGGGTATGGAGGATGTAAGGTAATTTGAGGAGAAGCCGCCGAGACCGCCAGTGCCTCGTGAAGAAGTAGAGCCTGCATTTGTGTCTGATTGAATGTTTCCTCGTAGAGGTGTTGTATCGGATGTGTTCAAGGGATCGTCGGCTTCGATGGCAGCTGTAGCATTGTGCAACGCATTAGTATCGAGATGATGCCTTTTCAATTGATCCTATCACAGAATGCTATGAGTATACTAACCGTCATCCGCATCTATAAGGTCATTATCGAGAAGGTCATCATCGTCGTCAATGTTAAGATGTGACGCCATTTTGTTCTGTCGCGGTTATGTTTGGCCCGCAGGCAACAGCTTCGATTTCAGATCTGAAACAGCCTTTGGGTTCAATGTCGGAGATCGAGCTGTCTATTAAATTCAGCAAGACAAAATGCCTGGAGTTGATACTGTTATAATATCAAACAAGGCGACTCAACGATCATAGGGCAAACCAGCGCATTGGTTGTTGTTGGACTTGAAAGACAAGGAGAAGCTAGAGTGGCATTTCTGGCCCGTCCCGTCTGACCCGCGCGCTTACGGATTTAGCCGCTATCAGCTAACTTAACTGGCTTAATTGACTTAACTATCAACAGCCTTCTATGAATATACAAGCACTCAAGTAGTCCGATGTAGAAAAAAAATATTTATGTAAAATGTTATATCAAAATCCCAGATGCCATCGGTCCCAACATGTCAAACGCCGTGTCATGCATATAGTGAGAAAGAATAAATACAAGAGAGGAATGTATAGTACAGGCAACAAAATTACAAGAAAGGTGAAGCGTAAACATATCCAAGCTTCAGAGCTCAATCGTACGAGTAATGATGGCTCAGGGGACGAATAATAACAGAGCGTTCGATCTTCTCAGCAATCTCTGGGTTCGAGAACTTTCTCAGTTTAATCGCCAACGGTAGAATTCGGTCACGATCTGACTTGGTCACTACATCGCCATATTGAACCCCAAGCACTCTGTCCAGCAACTCACGGAACTTGACCATGAATTGAAGTGCAAGATGACCGCTGACAGCGTCTGGACACTTATTGCTCCCCGACGAGTAATATTTCATTGGCGAATCTAGCACTCTCTCCATGGACTCATAGAGTCGGTTGGCATGTGGCTCGAGGCTTTCAATGACCGTCTTCTGAAGTGCCCACCTCATATTGCGGCCCAAGATGGTGAGATTTGTCGCACTGGGGTCAATATCCTCTAATCCTCTGAGGACAAGGAGCCATTGCGGGTTTTCAGTCAGCACGTTTGCAAGCTCAATGAAGTTTGTGAGTGGTTTAGGGTCAGGCAAAGGAAGGTGCTCTAGCATGACAGACAGAAAACTTTGCGCAATGACGAGCACATTGGGGTTTGTTCGATCGCGAAGGCAACAACTCATAGCTATATGAAGCGCCTTTCCATCTAGTTTGCCCGTTGGAACAATTTGCTGATGCACTACATCGAGAGCAGTCTGGCTGGATCGAGATATCCGAAGAAGTCGCAAGTACGCATAAAAGTTGCCCGGATCCGGTTCAATGTTGTAACCGTTCTGGTCCAGAGTGAAAAGGTTCCAGTAGCCCCTCCCCGGAGCCGTACCTTTGGTCAAGATTCGACACACCGTCAAAATAATGTGAAGATGCGCGTTATCCGGCTTAAGAAACGAAGGCCCGCCTTCGCTGTTGACTTCCTCCACCGGATCAAAGACATCTCCAAGATCTTCCACGAGATTTTCTGTATCCTGGCCTTCTTCCTTCGCAACCATATCGTCTTCTAGCCCCTCCATCTCATTGTTCTCACGCTCAGACTCTAGGGATTTCCAGGATGTGTAATTGAACTCCTGGTCAAATCCTTCTCGTTTCTTGCTGAGACGCAGGGCAGCCTCCCATTTCCCTTGTTCGGAGCCCTGTAAGGGCGCAGCCTTGGGATTAGGAACAAGGATAGGAACATCCATTGTTTGTTTGAACAATGCAAGAACATTGTACGAATTGAGCTCATCCATGGGATCAATGAGCACCCAAGCCATTTTTGCGACCAGTTCCTTATCAAGAACTAGCTCACCCTTTCGCCACTGGCTTATGACATCTGCCCATATCCGCTTCGCATCGAGAATGAGAGTTTCACGTTTTTCTTTTCTCAACTCCATCTGATCCTCTGGTATATCTCTAATGTTGTTATCGAGGGCACCGAGAATAGCTTGCAGTATTAAAGTATATGTTTGTGCCGTGGGCTTATGTGGACCAAGCTCAGGAAGATCCCCGACGACAGTCCATAACATATCCATGTCGTGATATGTCCCACACACTTCGAGCATGGCATGATAATGATGGTGGCTGGGTGTGACATCTGAGTCGGTATCCAGTAATTGCCTATATATCTTGTACGCAAGGTCAACGGGTTTCACACCAGGTTGAAGAGACTTTCGACAGAGTCCCTTCAGCATGACAGTGTATGTATGGGCTGTCGGGGCCCGCGCCCTTTTCTTCATCTATGAAACGTCAGATAACGTGCACAGTAAAGGGTGTCAATGAGGTCCTTACATCATTATAAAACCGGAAAGCGGCTAGCGGCGCGCCTCTTTCAAAGCAATAACTGAGAAGCCGGTTCCATGCTGCGGAGGTCTCCATCTTCATGGACTCCGCTCGCCGTATCATTGCAACAGCTAACGGAACTTTTTGTGCCTGTAAAAGTAAACCAATCCGAATTCCAAAGTCCTTCGGATCGTTCAACCAGTGTAATTCTCTGTTAACAACAGACAAGTTGACCCCATCAGGAAAACCTTTTCCCTTGGCAAGTTCCATGAGCATTTCAACTTCCTCTTTATTTCCAGCAACTTCTCTCCTTTCCTTTTCCCTTAGATGGCGGTTATAGCCCTGCGACTCCACTAGCCGCGCATTGCGAAGCGATGTTCTAGGTGTATATCGGGCCAGTTTTACTCTGGATGGAGCGTCATCAATGGATTCGAAAGATTCTTCATACTGAGCACGCGGAGGCGGTGGTTGCGAAACGAAAGTCGAGGTGCTTCTGGTGAAGCTGAATCCGACATGTGGTGAAGCGCCGAGGCTCGATAATGTATCATTTTGAAATCGCTTGCCTAAACGCGCACCAGCACCTAGGTTCCTTAAGAACCCATTGCTATAGCGAAGCATTGCACCATGCATAAGCGGTCAGTACTAGAAGTACTAGGAAGCCAATATTTCTCCAGCGACGGGATGCGCGTTTCCAGCGATGCAGCCCCCAAGCAATGTGAAATGTTCGACGACAATCGGCGATCTCGACAACGTCCTACGAACGGACTCGTGTGGCTCGAGGATAACGGACTGCTCGTAAAGCAAACTTCAGCGAGGCGACAGAAGTTCGGGTAAAAGAGTTTCGTTGCAAGTCAAGGAATTCGTCAAAAAAGCTGGAACGGCAAATCGGCCTGAGTAAAAAGGGAACAACCAGAAAACAAGTCACACGCGCATAGACGAAATAAATCAACTTCGTTACAAACGCCAAAAAGGATAGATTATACACGATTGAGAAGATATCAACGGCAGAAGCAAGCCTGAATACGAAGTGGTCGAGATCAAGCACTTTGACTGCTTTGAGGAAAGAGCCAAGGTCTCAGGTACAAAATACAGAAAATTTCCAAAAAGGCAAGAAACTCCGATCGTGATTATCCGCTCCTGCTTATGTAATACGCCACGCCTCCACAGAGTCCACACTGAATATACTCCATAGTAGTTAACTATTCATAGTTTCATATCAATCTGATACGCTTCACTTGACTCAAACACTAGAGAAGATTTTGTGCTCCTATTGTTGATGATCTCTTCAAAGTCGGCCCATTCTGCATCTCTCAAATTTTACTGAAAATTTATCAAACGCTCAAAGGGCAAACGCTTACTGTAAAAATTGAATTTTTATTTTTGTTGTTTCTGATTGGCTAATCTTTCAGCGCGCTAGTCCCCTTCTGTCAGAACCGTACTACCGCCTGGCGCTAGTGCTGAGTTTTTGCCGCCCGCCCCTTCCCTACTTAAAAGATTCGAAATCTTCTCGAAATTTTTTTGTCTCTTAACGCTAACTCTTTCTTCCCCATTCCTTCCTTCTTTTTGTTTTTTCATCTCCTCTTTCTTTAATAAATCTCAGTATTGGCATCTCCCACGAGATCTCAAGACTGACTGTTTTCTTTCCTGCATAATACATCTTTCCCACGTTTCAGACACATCAGCCTGATCATGTCTTATCGTGGCGGCGGCAGCGGTGGCTACGGTGGCTCCCGTGATTCCTATGGAGGTGGTGGTGGTGGTTACAGGTATGTATTCAAGTCTCTCCTTATCCAGATTTGAGAACTTGGTTCTCTCACTCAACCTGGTGAACAACACTAACACTAATATAGAGGAGGACGTGGTGGCAGCGGTGGTTATTCCAATGGCGGCCATGGCGGTTCCAATGGCTACAGCAACGGCGGCCACGGTGGAGGTAGCTATGGCGGCAACGGCGGCGGCGATCGTATGGCCGCGCTTGGTGCTGGCTTGAAAACTCAAGACTGGGGTGAGTATCAAGCACGTCCAGATGGTAATTGAATGTATCATGCTAACCATTTCTATTCAGATCTTTCCACTCTCCCCAAGTTCGAAAAGTCTTTCTACAAAGAGCACGAAGATGTCACAAACCGTTCTCAAAAGGATGTCGATGCCTTCCGTAAGGAACACCAAATGGCTGTCACTGGCAGGAATGTTCCTCGCCCAGTCGAGTCGTTCGATGAGGCTGGTTTCCCCAACTACGTCTTGTCTGAGGTCAAGGCACAAGGATTCGCAAAGCCCACTGCTATCCAGTCTCAAGGATGGCCCATGGCTCTCTCCGGTCGCGACGTCGTTGGTATCGCCGAAACTGGATCTGGAAAGACTTTGACATACTGTCTTCCTGCTATTGTCCACATCAACGCACAGCCACTCCTTTCACCCGGCGATGGACCCATTGTCCTCATTCTAGCACCCACTCGTGAGTTGGCCGTTCAGATTCAGACCGAAATCAGCAAATTTGGACGCTCATCTCGCATTCGCAACACTTGTGTCTACGGTGGTGTCCCCAAGGGCCCTCAAATTCGTGACCTCAGCCGTGGAGTCGAGGTGTGCATCGCCACTCCCGGTCGTTTGATTGACATGCTTGAAGCTGGCAAGACCAACCTTCGTCGTGTCACTTACCTTGTTTTGGACGAGGCAGATCGTATGCTTGATATGGGTTTTGAGCCTCAGATTCGCAAAATTATTGGCCAGATTCGCCCTGACCGACAGACTTGCATGTGGTCCGCCACTTGGCCCAAGGAAGTCCGCCAACTTGCCAGCGACTTTTTGAACGATTTCATTCAAGTCAACATCGGTTCTATGGACCTCTCCGCCAACCACCGTATTACACAGATCGTCGAGGTTGTTTCGGACTTTGAAAAGCGCGATAAGATGATCAAGCATCTCGAAAAGATTATGGAAGACCGCAAGAACAAGTGTCTTATCTTCACTGGTACCAAGCGTGTTGCCGATGACATTACTCGTTTCTTGCGCCAAGACGGATGGCCAGCATTGTGTAAGTTTTCTTCCTCACTCGAGAAGGAAAGGATAACCTGATACTAACATCTTATAGCCATCCACGGTGACAAACAGCAAAACGAACGTGACTGGGTCTTGCAAGAATTCAAGAACGGAAAAAGCCCTATTATGGTTGCTACTGACGTGGCTTCCCGTGGTATTGGTATGATTACAACTCAACCCTCCCTTCCTCCCCCTTCATATCTTTCCTCTGTTCTGCCATTGGCAGATCTATATACTCGACTTAGTCGAGTTCTAACCCGTTGACGTCGTGTGACATATGGCACGGTGCCTTTTCTCTCTTCAGACATGTTGGTCGACATGACTAGCCAGGCTTTTTCGGGTTCGACTTTACTGGCTTCTAGCCAGGAGGACCTTGGACTCACAGTGCAGTTTAGCGGATTTACTCATTTCCTTTTCATGCTCTTTATTCGTTTCTGGGATATCTTCAGAGCCACGGAAAGTTTTATTGAATCTCGGTGAAAGCTGCATAATATCCAAGGTCGCTCAGGACCGTGAACATTGCCAGCCCATGGGCTTACTGAATAAACTTGGTGACGATCCAAGAGAGGAGTGCATCAAGTCTTAGTCTTCGCGCGACTGACCAGGGTCCAGAGGTCATGCCGCTTGAAATGACTGCGTTGTTTGCTAACCTATGTAATTCTTTTAAAGATGTTCGTGATATCACTCATGTGATCAACTATGACTACCCCAACAACTCGGAGGACTATGTTCACCGTATTGGTCGTACTGGCCGTGCCGGTGCTAAGGGAACGGCCATTACGTTCTTTACCACTGACAGTGAGTTTATCCCCTGGATCTGTTGTTCACATCATACTGACTACTTCTAGACTCTAAGCAGGCTCGTGATCTTGTCACCATCCTTAGCGAGGCCAAGCAGCAAATCGACCCTCGTCTACACGAAATGGTTCGCTACAGCGGTGGTGGCGGTGGTGGCCGAGGTTGGGGAGGTGGCCGTGGTCGTGGTGGCTGGCACCGTGGCGGCGGCGGTGGTGGTGGTGGTGGTGGTTACACTGCTTCCAACTCTGCCCCCCTTGGAAACAACCGACGCTGGTAGACGAGTTGCTTCCCACGTATTGTGTATTCCGAACCGACGTAAAAGACTTTTGTCACTATTCGATCGGACGTTTTATTCGAGAAAAAACGGCGTTTTGCAGGGTTATTTCGTTCTATGATAGACTGACTGCTTTTCTTTTCTGTTACAGTACATGCGGTTATTTGGCCGATCAGATGATTAATTAGATTTGCAAGCAATGCAAGTAATTTTACATATCAGCTACTTCCCTTGTCTAATGGCATGTTAAACGTAGTGTATGTCCATCGACTGATGCTCACTAGAGGGTTAGCTCAAGTGCTAGTCCAAGCACACATGTGCACCATCGTTGAAATTAAGTTATGAAGCTAAATATATAGTTAGGTTTAGGAATTGACTGTCAGATATCATTTCTAGCCCGCGCAGTCAATACGCTGCTGCAGTTGATGTCGGCTGCGTAGCAGCCACATGTAACTACAAATCTCTTAGCTAAATATGTATGTCTAGTCATGACCGGCATTTAGTAACTCGGGAGTTATAATGTGGTTAAGTACATGGGTACCTAAGTGATTAAGTGGCTTATATATACCTAGGACTGGTACCTAGTCTGTACCACTCGACTAGTTTCTTTACACAATCTTGGAACATATATATATCCTAGAGCGCACGAAGAACATGCATGGAAGTTCTATTTGTCCTCTAACGACAAAGGAATTAGAGTACGCCTCGATGCAAGTCTAGTCAAGTACGTAGTACGACTAACTGCTAGCCTAGTCAACTGGTGAATGCGATCAGATTGGAGGTATGCATGGTTCTAGGGCTAGTGTTTACTCCATACCTAGGTCGAGTTGCTTTGTGCGACGTTGAGCACATGGATATCCTTACATACCATACCCTAGGTACTAAACTACACAACTGTCCCTAGAGTAGCTAGGCCGTGTAACGATTGAAAGCTTATGTAGTAGTTAGCTTGTCTGGTTATGAACTTGGGCTACAGATATATCAGTGTACGGAGTATGCATGCACATCTGATCGATATTAATCAAACGGTGTTCACATCGATTAATTAAGTTACGTAGTTTCAGATAAACAGTAAGAAAGAAACCGTCTCCCCCCTCCCGTCGACGGACCCCCAACGGTCTACCCGCTGGCCTGCCCGTTGGTTCCGCGGTGTTTCCCAGGGTCTCTCCCTCCTCTGTAGATACTTTCGTGGGCAAGGTTAGGCGTGAATCATGATTGCAACCCGAAACAGCCGATGAAAATGTTCCAAGGGCTGGTTGTATGCATGCACCGCAGACTGTAGATGGCAATTCATCGCGAGATTGTCTCTGAATAAACTTTGAATGCTGACCGACAAATCATCACATACTACGGAGTCGTTTAGTTAGACCTCGCAGATTTAAAAAAAGAACGGAGAAAGTCCTAAGTTTATCAGTCAAAGACGCAAATGAGACCATATCGAGCCAATCAGACAGTTACATTTCCCCTCATTTTGCGAAACCACCGGACTGCGAGTATATATGTCTTTGCTTTTTTTATTCTCGCGGACGAAAAAAGAGCCGAGGAAGCTTTACTCTGTCAATGGATTCCTTCCTTAAGAAGTTAAGGAGCGGAACTTGCCGTCTATAGAGTTTGGGGGTTTGACCTTTTCGACTACGGAGTTGCTGCTCGTAGTATGTCGTGGTCACCAGGTGGTGGTGGCCGGCCCATGGGTTTGATGGGTTGGGTGGAATAGGATTTGGATGATTGATAAGGACATCTCCACTTGGATGGTTCGATGGGGGGGTTGGGGGGGGGGGTTGGTTAAACTTGGTTTATTGGGATTGTCATGCAGAGATGCTCGAACTAGCAATCCTTGGGTTACGCTCTTAAGTCAGTCTGTCAGAGTGTATGTGCGTGAGTTGGGTTCGTATTTTCGGTACTTCGGCAACGCGATTTATCGACGGACTCGGTGCTAAGTCGAACAAGTGCAAAATTAAGGGGCTTTTACTTTTAGTTTAGGGACTTTAGGCTTTTTTTTGTACGGAGCACTCCGTATGTGTCTCGTCTTGCTCGTATCAGGGTCCACCATCCTAACACGGAGTTACGGAGATAACCACTTAACTATCCTCCCCCCAATGAAATAATAAAGAACACAAAAATAGAAATCCTCAACCTTGGTTCAGCCATATTGATTGATGCTCCTCATCTCGATAGTTATAACTTATAACTATAATGAAAAGTCTATTCTATTGCAATTGCATTGTTGCACGGTTGCACGGTTTGCAAGCACTTTCCTATTTGATAACTATACAATCGATACCAAATAGATTAAAAAGAAACAGATGATCGGTGACATCCCGTGTATTGTGTAATACGGTATTGATCGGGGAAATTCCGCGGCAAGTTGTTCAACTTCTGACCTCTATTGGGGACAAGATGCTACGTACTTTGGATGGTGTACGTCAGAGTATGTACCTCAGCGAGAGATATACCAGAGTATGCACATTGCTACCTGTATGTATGACTATGGAGTATGTCCTCGATAGTATGTATGTACGTACTCCATAGTAGCAGAGTACAGAAAGGAACCAGACGACATGCACAAAGCCCAAAACAGTATCGACTGCGAACCTAGCTTGAGCGCCTGATTGGCCCATCTACAACCGAAAACCTTCGTCTCCTTCCCTCTTTGAGGCCGAAAGTGGATCTCTGGATTTGATAAATACGTCGTCAACCATGGTTCTGTACATTCAATTCATTGTTTTTTATGCCCGAATACGACGATCGATACGTACTACTACGTAGTAGACGATATGCAGCGATCCACAGTTCCATACTTCATGACCATGTACGTATATGCCGACAGACAGCTCTCTCCGTGCCGGCTTGCTCTTTCTGTGCAGTCGCAGCAGTGTGTACCCGAAAAGCGGAATGCGAAATACTACCTTGTTTGGCTCTGAGTGCCTTAGTTACTGCTACTATGTCTTACTCAACCTGCAGTATTCAGCTGTACAAACACATAATCCTCTGCCACCGGAAATACATTGATGGAAAGCGCTGGGAACTGATTGGCTGCACCCTTAATCAACAAGGTTTTGAACGCGAGGTGGTAAGTTAGCCCCATTGCCAGAACCCAACCAGGGAAATGGGTGGAGGAGGCGTGGCACATGATCGGTTGTGGATCCACTGGTATTGGTATTACAGTGGATTATTACCTCGTCGGCACTCGATTATTCTTGTGCCCTCTCTTGATAGCACTTGATGTCCACGTACGTTAACTAACTGACTACTACTACGGACTAACTTGCGTATTTACTGTCGCATCGCATATATTGTTCATACTCTATGCCAACGAGTTAATATCTATCAGTCTATCAGGGCTCGAGCGGTGAGCCTTTAAATCATCTCTTATTATGTTTATCAACCAATCAAACAATGGGGCCAAATAACCATGGCCCAAGTACACAGTAGATCTCATGATCATCTCTACCTCTCCTACTCCGTACGGACGGATGGCACAAGTACGGAATCCCGGAGCCCGCGGCACATACAGGGAGGGTATGGTATGTCTGGCAGACCGTCTTCAACTTCCCTGGAATTCCTCTGTAGTTATTCCCTGTCGATAGTGCCAACTTTAAGTTAAGTTAGCTGCAACTTCGGTAGATGTCATTCATGACTTAACTACGTACGTACTTCTTCCAGACTTACACTACCGTCATTACGTATTGCATCGAGAGATACTGAAAGAGGTGTGTTGAGCCGCTGGCCCCACTTGTTGTATATCCCAGGTTGGATTGTACGAGCCAATCAGTTGGGATGTTCCTACACACAATTTGGATGAATTGAGGAGATGCATACGTACGACGCTTTTTCATTGTTACATAATATCAAAGAAATATCCGGAGAGGATTAAGGGGGTCCGCGGGTTGTTCGTTGGTTGCAGGGAAGTTTGCTCACGTGAAATAAGCCTAGGTAGTTAGTTATATAATTGATGAACATACCGAGTAACTACAGTTTCTCCGTTGTTTTTTGAGCGATATTATTCACGTACGTCGTAGCCTACTACTACGAAGTATGTATTATGTAGTGCTACTCTGTGCTTGAGTCTTTGACTAGTTACAGACTAATCGTGGACTAGACGCATCTAGCTAGCATGAATGACTCAGGTGCGTACTAACCATGATCATGATACTGATTCAGATTCAAGTCTGGCATAGACGGATCTCCACGCCGGATTGTGGCTAAGTGGCTTCTATCTCCCCGTCCCTTTTAGCATTTACAGGGTTCTACGTAGTATGGTCTACCTGACCTGACTCCCTGATAACTATATAGCTAACTAACTAGCGAATGTTATCATTGCTTGCTGACTGAATAGTCTTGATAGCCTCGGTAACATACTCGTAACTAGTTAGTAACATCGTCACGTATGTACGAGTCAGACAAAACACTCGGGTCCCACTTTCTGATACTCGATGTGAGCGTGTTCAGCGCTGTGGTTGGTGGAGGATTGGCTTGCACCAGATACTTTCATAATTACGAGTACGTACTCGCGCTGTATGATTAAACCATCAACCATAGATCTCGATTACTGGAATGTTCACCTCGTTAACCTTGCCGTGAGTACTCCGACGTACTACATTCTCTTCAAATAGTGCTGGCCTATTGTATAATACCACTAAAAACACGTTCCTGACTTGCCATCGCACTAGGCCCTTTTGATGACAAGTGACGGTGATGGTGGACGGGACGAGCCATGAGCCAGGCGTAACCTAACTCCGTAGTCCAGGCCGTCGCTAGTTTAGTTGGGAATTTGGGGCGCTAGGGGAGTTAGCTGTAGCTTGGCTAGTTAGTACGTACCTAACTAACTACAGTAGACTAAATAAGGCTGGATCTGTATCACCACGATGCAAGATGGAGTTTTACGTTCGTTCGCAGATGATACAATTGCATTCAGATTCCAGATGGGAGATCACACCGTAGAGATTATATATATTATTGATCGATGGAACAAGTAAGAACAGATCAAACAATAATCGGAGACGCCGGTACGGTACAAACAGTATTTGTGTACCATAATACGGACTGCCTCCCTTCCTTAGTAATCAATCAAGGCTCGTCCCGACAGCTCCTTCCCCCCTCGCTAATAATTCATTCTCGCGCTATTTTTTTCTCACTAGCCACCTCCTCTTACATCTCTGTGCATCATCCAGACAGACCTACATCTGGTCTATCATCGTATTTTTTTTTCTGTTTGCCATCTACAGCACTGTTGTCTCTCTTGTTATCATCGAAAAGTCACCCAGTGTCAACAGTTCATCGCGTGTTGACTAGTGTACGCGCCGTCGCCGCTTCCCCGACCTGCGCTACGCCTACTTGATCACTAGCCCGCTGCCTAAACCAACTTCAGCAACTACCTAACTCTGTTAGTACAAGTGTGCTCACGCTACGCTACAACGCTGTCATCTCATCCACTTGCCATTATTTTAGCGGTCCATCTCGGCAGCAACGCGGGAGCTCCATTACCTAGTACGCTTACTACATACGCACAATACGCCCTCGATACATACCATCGGTACTAAGCACACCCCGAAGCGCGGGTGCCGGACCCCATTCCTACAGACGTGCTGAGCACTCTCAGCGCTCGTCGCCTTTGTTATCGCGTGTACGCTCTGCAGCTGTACGTACGACGGCAGGGAGACGCCCACTTTTATTCTCCTCGCATTGGCGTATCATCACGCCTCGTTGTATTCGTGCCGGCGTTGCCACTTTGTGCGAGAAACGCGCCATTCTGACTGGCCCAGAAATTGTACACTTGATACACACCTTCGATCCTTCTGTCGCCATCAGGGAAAGCGCCGTTCAATTATTTTGCTTTTCCCCCCGTCTAGGGTCTATGCCCAGAAATTATTGAGACGAAACAGTTCTTTGACAGAAAAAGAAAAGCGCGTCGCGGCAAAGCGAAAATTCGAAGGGAAGAGAGTTTGTCCGCCAAGCCAACATCTCCCGCCTTTGACCCGCCCGTGCGTGGAAGAAGCAGCAAAAAAAGAAGGCCATTGTGGTGTGGCTATCTTTTACAGATAGACTTGCTTGTTGAATTGTGAACAACTAACTCCTTTCAACTTCAAGTTCACTCTCAGACCAGGGAGAAAAAAAAAACAAAAAAGAAAACCATCATTTCATCACTGTGGGGCTCGCATCTTCGTTGGCCAACCCGCTACGCTTGACGCCGCAAAGAGATATTACTGCTCCGCTCCGGCGTCAGCGTCCAGCGAAAACGAACAGCCAAATCCTTTAATATCCCGGATCGCCTCCAGTAAGAAAAAAGCGCCCCCTTCAACACCTCCACTAGTCACCAATCACAGCCCTGTGTATTATCCTCAAGCTCCACGCGCAGAAATTATCTCCACCGCGCCCACGGATCCCACGAGGCCTGAAGTTGCATTTGGTCTCCTTTCCGAAGCGAACAGCCAATCCGTCTAAACACTGAACGAACTTGAACAACAGCCAACAAGACAAAAAGCGAGCCAAAACCCACTTTGTTTCTCGCTTTCCCCTTTTTCTCCAAGTGTATCCGTCGACTGGGCCACGCCATTGCACCTTTTTCTTTTAGGGCGAAAATTACAGTACCAAAGTCAGCCGATTCCAACTTTTTTTTATCTCCAAGCATTCACAATTTCACGCTACTGCCCGGGACCTGAGAAAAATCCCGAATCCAGTTACCCTCGACCAGCTTGCGCCTTTGGACCAGTTACCTATCCAGGATCAAGGCCCGGTCTCATTTTCAAGCTCGCGCCGCCGCCTTATCCCACTCTGGGTCAAGCCCAATTTTTCCTCTCGTTTCCCGCTGGGTACCTTTCCCCCCTCGTGCTGGTTACAACATTACAGTAGCACCAAGACTACACCGTACTAGTACAAAGTTCCTCGCCCACCCGCCGGAAACTACGTACACTGCAAAGCATTTCCGTCTGGTCTGTTCAGTGGTCACCCTAAAAAAAGGCGACTAAAGTCGATTAAGCCTCGCTGCCTTTCCTCCCCCCAAAAGAGGACCCAAAGGCTCGTTATCATAACAAATCGCCTGTCGTCCGTGCCTTTTTAGACTGGCCACCGCGTCGAATCACCCAAGCTTGGTTTAAATCCCCATCAGACAGCGTTTGTCTTGTCGTGAACCGTGAACGCTTGTTTTTGCCATCGCGTCTGTTCTAGTTTCTTAGTGACTTTCGCGTTTGCCAAAACACCACAACGACGTATCTACATACCTTTTTGGTAGCTCTTGTGGCACGGTCAATTGGGGAAGCTCAACATAAGCATTAGCTTATTTTCTACGTGACGCATTTTGAAAGGTACGCGCGTGTTGCTTGTCAGGCGGGTTTTTGTTTCTTTTCAAGATATCAAACGCCTCGTCGAACAAGAGCTTGATTTTGAGCAAAATTGTTAAAAGGGCCTGCATCTGATTACGCGCAGTCAGGTTTGCCATTCTTTGATCACAATTTCTAGCCATCGCGCTATTCTGAACCCTCGACTTCAGAATTATTGCAACGCGCCGCAATTTGATCCGCCGCACGTCCCGCGAAACAGCTTTCTCGACTTTCTTTCTCGTCAGCCCACATACACATACACACGGCGCGCTAGCCATGGCTCAAGCAACTAGTTCGTCTACCACAACCCTGAACGATGGAAAGAATGATGACCATCGCAATCAGTCGAACCTAAAGTCTGACGCGGACCTGCCTATAGATCCATCCATTGCTGCCTCAAGCCCAACTTACCCTCCACCTTACTCACCCTACCAACCTCAGGGCCACGACATGTCTCAATACCAGGGACACCCACCTCCACAGATGTATGCGCGCCCAGAGTGGTCGCATGGATATCCTCATCAGCAGCATGCCATGCAGGGTCCTTATAGCTCCCCTGCCCCTCCAACGGTTGGTTCTGCCTCCCCTGCTGCGACTGCAGGACCGCGCCCAGGTCAGGTACGTTCGTTTGGTTTTGGCGCACGATCTTTCTTTATTGTCACGAGAAAAGGAGAGTGAAAAAAAAAAAAAAAAAAAAAAAAAAGTGGAAAGAAGAAATCCTGTCAAATCAAATAAATGATCGTGCATGTCATCTCCTGGGGCGGCCCATTGCCAGAAGAAGTTGTTCAGTTTCTTCCTGGCATGGGATGCAAAAGTCGCGTTTTTTTTACAAAGCTATGATTTTGTAGCTAACAATTCGGGTGTCTACTCTAGGTATACTCATTCGTTCCCATTCCCGGTGCTCAACAACACAAGCGTCCGCGTCGTCGTTACGAAGAAATCGAGCGTATGTACAAATGTGGGTGGAATGGCTGTGAAAAGGCATATGGTACATTGAACCATCTTAATGCGCATGTTACCATGCAGTCGCACGGCAATAAGCGAACACCCGAAGGTATGTTTTATTTTGTTTTCCAGTTTCGCTCGTAATCATTCATAAATCGTGGACGCGACATTGGTGGTCAAATCAACGTATCTGTGTTCGTCGCATTGTGCTCAAAGGAGGCTAGTGTGCGGCCCGCATACTTAGTCGGGTTACACAGCTAGGGCACGCGGCTATCGCAGTAGCGTTGACACCGGCGTCAACGTTAATTTAATCTTGCACAACTTCAACTATCCTGTCTTGTCCTAGACTGTTGCGCTTGTTGTTGGATTCTACTACACTCAACATGGTTCCCGTTTATTGTCATCGTGACTCAGACTTGACTAACGGATATGAATAGAGTTCAAGGAAATCCGCAAGGAATGGAAAGCCCGCAAGAAGGAAGAAGAGAACCAGCGCAAGGCAGCTGAGGAGCGAGAGCGTCAGGCTGCTGCCCAAGCCCAAGCACAGGGTGGTCCTGTTGAAGGCGGTGCTCCCACTGATCCTCAAGGAGGTCAACCACCCAGCTACGCCGGCGGCGTCCGACCCCAATTGCCCCCTATTGGCTATCAGCCTGCTGAGAATCAAGTCCCCGGTCAATACGCTCCTGGTGGTGCCGGCGGCATCGTTTACCCTCAGGGAAATGGCCAGATGTACGGCAACTACCCTCACTCGCCGTACGGTCAAAACAGCCAGGTGTACCAGCAACGTAAGTAGCTGTTCGCCATCTCAAGTTGACGTCTTCTCTTGCCTTCGCCTTGAACCATTATACAAGGGCATCGCAAATTGGACCACGGATTAATATTGCAATACATGGTCTCGCATTCCTGGTGCTGACGGCTGATTCTCTTAGCCCCAGAAAACCAATCTGGCAATTACCAGTGAGGGACGAAACAAACAAAAGAAAAACAATAGAAGGCAGTCTCTCGCTGTTGTATCACATATCCTCCATCTCCCTCGGCATCACCCACCGGACCAATATGTTCTACCATGATATACTCCATTTTCTCTTTACTTTGCCCTTTTTGATACAGTACTCCTGTGCATCTTTCCTCTACCTTGATATGCCCTCGTTTTTCTCTTCTTGATTTTGTTGAAAGATGTTCATTTTATTTATGATACCACACCTCTGCTGGCTTCGGTTGAGTCTCCTGTTTTAGATGGAGAAAGAGGGAAAGGGATTGAGTCGAATTTATTCTGTTTTTGACCAGCTCGTCCCGTCTTTCTATTTTTCTCTTTCGACTATTTGTTGACATGCATGAAATAACGGCAAGGAATATCAAAAAAAAAAGAACGGATACACACACCGAGGAAACCAAAAAAGGAAAGAGAAAAAGGGATTGATTGGTTGGTTGGTTGGTTGCAAATGAATACTCCATCTTGCTTTCTCTGTGAATATTGGCGTTGTTTTGTTTATGCCTTGGTTTTTCTTCCTCTTGTTACACTGTTATGTCTTGTCTGTTTGTTACGTTGTGAATGGTTCATCAAGCTCCATGCCAATTTTATTATATTCTACTCTTCTCTTATTTCTTGTGCAGTATGCTAGTAAAATACAGTACCTCGGAATCTGCAAGCCGAGCCCTAATTACTATGTAGTATGTATATAGTACACAGAAGTATTCCCCAGAGCATGATTCATGTTCGGCCCACACTAGTATTGAATCTATAGTACTGTACCGGAGAATATTTTAACTATTTTACTAGTGGCACACGAACCTGAACCAGTTGAAAGCTCCCGTTCCATTCCTTTTGGTTTTGATTTTTTTGGCTGGAGAAGCTAAAATAGTGAAATCTTTAAATCGTGGCGAATGGTCCCAGCTCAAATTTGTTAAACAATAAAAACACGTGATTAAATTAATGACTCACGTGACCACGCGTACCGTTTTTCGCGATTAGATAAGATTTGTCGGCGAGTTTCTTAGTTCCATCACTTTCTCTGAAGACGTCGGTCGAATCAAGCTGGAAAGGGGGAATGGATTGATTTTTCTCTCTACGAAAAATGATATGTCTGCGATCGAGGAGAGGAAGCAGCCGACTGCACCGCCAGTCGTTGTTAACGATGACCTGATTGATCCTGCGTTGAGGGCGACAACAGCCCCATCGATCGAAACACCACCCAAAAAAGCATCCTCATCCTCCACGAGAGGGAAGGGAGGAGGAGGAGGACGCTCAAAACGTAATGCCGCCGATACAAAGCAGCAGCAACAGCGAAAACCATCACAGCCCTGGCCAGACGCATTCAAACGCCTCTCCCAAACCCACCGCGCGCTGAATCTAGTATACACTTTCTGCTGCACTAGGAAACACCTCGCGACCACGTTTGAGACTATCAAAACAGCCGTACAGGCTCAAATGGGTGGCCGTGAGTTGACGGTCGAGGATGTCGCTAGAATCAAGGTTCTGATTCCCAGGGCCGTCAGATTTGAGTATGTTGATGAAGGTGTTCTTGAGGTTCTGGGTGTTGGAGAGGATGCTAGTCAAGGCGGTGGTGGGAAGAGGGATGAATATAAATGGATGAATGTGAAGAGTGCGAGTTTGGGTGGGGGATTCATTCCCGAGGAGCATTCTACCGCCACTACTGCTACTTTTGCTGAAAGTAGGCACGATGATTTACCAGAAACGAGAGACGTGTTACTTTTCGAGTTTGTGGATGAAGATCTCAAACGACAGGTTCAACACAGCAAAACCGGGGAACCGACACGGCCGACCAAACGACTGCGGAACGACGAGCTGAAAATGCCAGTTTACAGTAAGAAACAAATGGTCAATTTGATTGAGAAGAGGAATAAAAAGTTCTCAGACGCTATTGATGCGTTTCTGGTCAAATGTGAGGATGAAGGCGTGGATCCGGTGGAGCGGTTGGAGAGTGAGAAAGTCATACCATCCCCACCAGTGAAGGAAGAGTCCGACAATCTCGGGGCGAAGGGAAAAGTGCCAGATGCGATACCCAAAGACCGCAAGCCCATCGCCGAGATTATTGCAGATATCAAGGAAATGGAATGGTACACAGCTCAAATTGTCCCCGATGGTCACAGAGTGTTTGATCCACAGCCTGCGGTGTTTGGAGATTTGAACTTTCAGCTTTCGCAGAATCTGGTGAATGCGCTATATAATACCAAAGGGATAACACAGCTCTATTTGCATCAAGCGGAAGCTATCAACAATCTATATGAGGGTCATCATGTTATTGTCTCGACGTCGACGAGCTCGGGCAAGTCTCTTATCTATCAGATTCCGATGCTTCATGAGCTTGAAAAGGATCCTAATAGCAGGGGAATTTATATCTTCCCTACCAAAGCTCTTGCGCAGGATCAACGGCGGAGTATGAAAGAGTTACTCAATTTCATGGAGGGGTTGGAACACGTTATTGTCGAAACATTCGATGGAGATACACCTATGGCCGAACGAAACACTATTCGTGACGAAGGACGAATCATCTTCACGAACCCCGATATGTTGCATGTTACTATTCTTCCACAAGAAGGCTCGTGGCGTACTTTTTTGCAGAATCTGAAATTCGTGGTTGTCGATGAACTGCATGCCTACAACGGGTTGTTTGGGTCTCACGTCGCCTTTGTCATGCGACGACTGCGACGGATATGCGCGGCCGTGGGCAATCGTTATGTTAGGTTCATCAGCTGCTCGGCGACAGTCGCTAATCCCGAGGAACATTTCAGGGCCATCTTTGGTGTTGAAGATGTTCGATTAACTGATTTTGATGGCTCGCCTGCAGGACGCAAGGAATTCGTTTGTTGGAACACGCCGTTCAAGGATCCGCATGATCGTACCTCTGGTCGAGGCGACAGTATCACCGAAGCAGCGCGTTTGTTTTGCCAGCTGGTTTTACGCGGAGTCAGAGTTATTCTTTTCTGCAGGATAAGAAAGCAATGCGAAATCGCCCTGGCAGCAGTGCGCACTGAGTTCCAGACATTGGGAAGACCAGAGGTGGCAAACCTGGTTATGGGTTATCGTGGTGGTTACAGCCCGCAGGCCAGACGCCAAATCGAGAAGGAAATGTTTGATGGAAAACTTATGGGAATTGTTGCTACGAACGCACTTGAGCTAGGGGTTGACATTGGCTCTTTAGATGCGGTGATAACACTGGGGTTCCCGTTTTCAATCTCAAATCTGCGTCAGCAGAGTGGACGAGCTGGTCGACGCAACAAGGATTCCTTGTCCGTTCTGATTGGCGACGGATTCCCGACTGATCAACATTATATGGCTAACCCAGATGAGATATTCACAAAACCGAACTGTGAGTTACAGGTCGATTTGACTAATGAACTTGTGCTGGAAGGCCATGTTCAATGTGCTGCATTCGAGATGCCACTGAAACCGGAAGAAGATAAAGTCTATTTTGGCGAGCAACTTGAAGAATTCGCGTCTACTCGTCTTGTCAAAGACTCTCTTGGATATTATCATTGCAATGACCGGTTTCGACCCAAACCGTCGGATTTTGTGTCACTTCGGGACATGGAAGATAGTTCCTTTGCAGTCATTGATATCACCCACAACCGAAACATTGTACTAGAAGAAGTGGAAACGTCACGAGCATTCTTTACAATTTACGAAGGCGGAATATTCATGCACCAAGGTCAAACATACATAGTCCGCGAACTCAACACGGAAAAACGTCTCGCACGAGTCGTCCAGGTTCAAGTAGACTGGAACACCCAACAGCGCGATTATACGGACATTGATCCCATCGAAACCGAAGCCATCCGCCACATTAGTCCGACTGCCAAAGCATACTATGGCATCATTCAAATCCATGCAGTTGTCTATGGCTTCTTCAAGATCGACAAACGCGGTCGCGTCCTTGATGCAGTTCAAGTAGATAACCCGCCCATCGACACGTTCACGAAGGGCATGTGGTTGGATGTGCCCAAACGGGCATTCGAGATTCTAGAGTCAAGAAGACTTAACATCGCGGCTGCCATACACGCCGCTGAACATGCAGTCCTCTCACTATTTCCGACTTTTATCATTTCCTTACCCGGCGATGTACGCACAGAATGCAAAGTCGCCAAAAAGGAACTAGGCAAGAACCTCAAACGAGCCAACGAAGCCATCTCCTCTGCTTCATCCACAAACGAGCACACAACCCAACACCCAACATCATCCGGCCGCCCAGCCACCGTGTCCAAATCCTCATTCGCCAATAAGAACAAAAACCTTTCAGAAGAGTTAGAGCCTCCACATCGCCAACGACCAGCCCGCCTAACCTTCTACGACGCCAAAGGCGGCCCCTCGGGGTCAGGCATCGCGCTCAAAGCCTTTGAGTTCATCGACTCACTACTTGCGCGCGCCGTCCGACGCATCGAGGCATGTACCTGCATCTCGCCCCAGGGGTGTATAGAATGTGTCTGCGACGAACGATGCAAGGAACGGAACGTTGTAATGAGTAAAGCCGGTGCGGGGGTGGTGCTGAAATGTTTGTTGGGTCGAGAGGATGAAATTGATATCGACGCTTTGCCGTGGGGCGAGGATCCGTATTATGATATCAGTGAGCAGGGGGCTGGTGATAAAGAGATTGTGGGTGGATATGAGACTGTCGTGTTGGCGAGGGAGGTTAGGGTTAAGCATGGTGTAAAAATCTATCCTTAGCCCTCGGAAGATTCTGTAAACTGTACATATTTTGTACGTATATTATTGTATTATACGACACCGAATGATGTGATATAGAATTCCAGGAAGAAGTATTCTCATGTCATGCTAAAATAAAATATCCAAAAATACCCAGCACCATACCTATAACCTTGCAATGATCAGTAGCCACCTATCTAGAATCAGACAAAACACCCAAAAACTTCCAAAACATGTTGGCCCGAAATGTCCGAAAAATAAACCTCCCTGGTTCACTTTTCAAATGCACATAACACAATAAACTGTATACGCAGCTTCGGTAGTTGGACTACTACGTACTCGTACTACTAGGCAGAGAATCCGGCGAACCCGCCTGACTCAAATTCATATTCCCAAACAACGACTTGAGATCTCTCAATTCCTCACGATAATGGTCGCGGGGACTGGTTGTTCGCTCTTCCGTCAATTTGCGTATTTCTTTGATGATGTTGGGGCATCCTTCGTCGGTGGGATCCCACCATTCTTCGACGCTGGGGTCGTTCCATAGTTCTGCCAGAGCGCGGCGGGCAATGGGGGCGTAGACGTATCTATGTATTCACGTTAGGGAAGAATGAATCAAAAATGGATGAATGAGAGGAGGGAGAGGTACCCGCTGATTTCCATCCGGGCAAACATTCGTCTACTCCATTGCATATGCTTATCATCTCGGGGTAGAAACATGGTCGTCAGGGCCAGCCAGTTGTGCCCTCCTATAGTTATGCCAACTTCCACTTCGGGCCATCGCGCAAGGGATTCGGCATGGTGGCAAATGCGTAGCGCTATACTCTGTAGCTCGGACCCATCGGGGTGGCCGGTCATTAGATGAGACTGGTATTTGAACATGAGGACTGTGGCGAGTATATCAGGCCAGAGGAAGTTCATGAAAAATTTCGAGTCGCGGTAGAAACGGCATGTCATGTCAGTGTCCAGGATATCCTCGGGTCCTTGCAAGGGTACAGCGGGACCCGGCATGGTGATTTCTTCGCAGTCGTCGTATGCTTTTAGGGCTTGGTGGAGATCGTCGATGACCTCGTTGAGGTAATCGTAGCGTATTTGAAACTGTTCGGGATTGATGACTCCGCTCGCAAATCTTGCGAAAAGAGATGCGTATTCCAAGGCGAAAAGTCGCAGTCTTGATGTCATTGCATTCAGTTGCATGATTGGGTCGTCTAGATTTCGCGCCGCTAGAGCAGTATCATGCTGCTCCATTGAAGTATACCATTCACGCTCCAGGATGGCCTCGTTCGAGGCGAGAATGCATGCAACGAGGTCAAACCGGGAATGCCAAACGAACAGGAATCGATGGATTGCATTTTCTGTAATTGTCTGTGGAGTAAGTAGCTCGTGCATCAATTGATCGGCCGCTTGGTGGTGATCTCCAAGGTTCATAAAATCTCCAATTGTTTCCTACCATGATCAGTATGAGATCCAACGACATCAATACGAAATGCTTACCTCAAACGTTGACAGTTGTAGAATGGTAGCCAACGTAGCCTCGTTGTGCTTTTCTCCAGACGCAAGAGATTTCCGAAGTAATTGAATCGATTGGTTGTAGTATTTGAGAAAGTTGTTGAGTTTTCCCCGAGGTTGTTCCAAAGTATGATGATACGCAGCGAAGCCCACCACTGCATATAACAACGGCTCGTACTCAAGGGCCATGTCTATTAGCGTGCCTCGAAAAAACAAGTCGCTTGCGAGATTCATGAAATAGTGGTGGTGGTTGATCCTTTCCTGGTGATAGTTCAAGAAGAATTTTACATGCTCCTTGAGCCTTTTGATCTTGAAAATATCTGGTAAATTGCGCGCCGGTCGTTGCACGAACCGACCCCGTTGCTGTTGATAGGTCGCCGAAGAAGTCGACGATTGAGAGGACGACACCCAATCAGAGGCCGGTGATAAAGATTTTGATTTGCTGGCAGAAGACGTTTCGGAGGAATTTCTTGGTCGAGGACGGTTATTACTTGGGGAGTGCGCTCGCATTCTTCTGGCCGACCCCGAATCAAATGCCATCCTCACGGAAGGCAGGCTGCTGGGCAGCCCTGCAGTCTCATCTTCATCCGGAATCACATCCAGACTTCCGCCTTGTTCTGCATGGTCTTCATCTGAGGATATACTTTCATGTGAGGATTGTCTTCGGGTTGATCTGCGACTGCTTGTTGATTTTGCGTTGGACTGAGCATATTCACAGGATCGATTACCCTTTTTGCATCCTAGACAAAGTCAGTCGCATATACATTGCAATTTGCCCAGATAAGACTCACTATCGCATACCGGCCGACCCTCATCGCACTAGATAGTCCATTGATTAGCCCTGTTTAATTCGATTGCCATATCAACCACCAGGTATTCACCTTGACTCGACGACTGCGACATGTGAGACATCCACTCCGTGTCCGTTTATGTTTTCGTTGTTCCGCAGTGAGTTGCTGCTGTTGTAGCTGTGGTTGTGATTGCGGTTGTGGCTGGGTTTGGTGTTGTTGTAGCGACGCAAACGTCGGGCGAGCAATGGGCGCTACCCCAGTCTGAAGGTTGTTATCGTTGTTCCAATAAAGTAGAGTATCAGGGACATGACCGGAGCCGAGCAATATAGGGAACGCAGGATATGAATTGGGTTGGCTGTATTGAGGCATCTGGGGGTCCCGGAAACTAGTGTGGGCCGACCCATGGGGGAAGAATTGTTCCGCCATTAGAACCGGTGATTGCCTTATTCTGCAATCAATTGCATGTCCAGGATATTTCCTTTCAGCTGTCATAAAAAAAAAGCAATGGATTGCTGGTGAATGCGCTGCTGAAATTCAAGTTCCGAACGTCATGGGTTATTATGCTCTGGCGGAGGTTATACAACGAAGCGAAATTGGTCGATGTGGAGGCTCCGTATGTTGTTGATAATGATAATGATAATGATCTCGTTGTTGTATGTCTGTGTGCAAGTCGATGTCTATGTCAAGCACTAACTTGAAACCAGTCAACAAAGAACAATGACAGCGATTCCGGGACTCAACGGAGGTCGTGAGATAGGTTATCCAGGGCGTTCGTAGTCTCCGGCAAGGAGAAAGAGAGGGAGCGAAGAGAGCATGCGATGCGACGGACGGGGCGGCAGGACATGAGAGTTGTGGACGAACTGGTAGGTATATATCAAGTAGGTTGTGTGCATGCGTATGTAGTAAATTAGGTAACTGTCAGTGGTTGTTGTTGGGCGCAAGAAGGAACTTGAATCTAATATGACGATGCATTCCAAAGAAAGAAGCGGAACGGAGATAGAGACAGTCCAATGTCCGGGTGGATTCGCAGAGCCTCGTGCGCTATAATTTATCTTATTTTCATATCTTTTGCTTGATCAAGTAAAGTGAAAAGAAGAGAAGAAGGCAGAAGAAGAAGATTGTAAAATTAATTAGTTAAGTTAGCAGCAGTAGTCTGATTTAGTCAGTGCGGATAGTTAACTATGTTGCTCGGCGTGGAGTTCTAGACTCCAGTGCTTGTCCCGCGGGGATTTGCAACGTCGATCCAGATTGGCAGCCTGTGTGGTTAACAGACCCTTATTACTGGACATTGAAACAGAACCATGAATGTACTATGAGTGTACTATGTATGTACTATGCATGTACTCCGGGCTACTCGGTGCAGGATGGTGACATGTAGACAGCTGCCATCTCAACCAACCGCCAACATGTCATGTGTCAGCGCATCTGTCTGCCTGCGCAACCATTGTTTAGATTAGGCCTACTACAAATTAGTAGAATGAATAGTAATACTACCTTGGGTCGTCGGCAGAACTCTGCTCCGTCGAAGGGACGGAGTAGTAGACGGAGCAGCGAGGTCAAAGAAGACGAACTATACAAAGAACCATTAATAAGACTGAAGGAGGAAACCAAGCCCCTCAGACAAAGACGAAAAAGAAAAAGAAAAAGAAAAAAGAAAGTCAAACTTTTGGAGTAACACAAAACTTGGTGAAAGCCGTAAAAAGTAAAAACAGATGTCAGAAATAGATTTAGTGGTTCAGCCAATCAGAGAAATACACTAGTCCTTTCCGAGGATAGCGTGGCAGCCCTCCACTATTTGGTGAACGGATGGCTAGCCTGAATAGGAATGATATGTAATTATCGTTACGCAGCGATACCTCCAAAATTACGTACAATACATTCGGGATGGACAGTTAAATCTATAAAAGACATATAAGATCACCCCAATAGTCCCCGGCCTGACATTTGTAATTTATAATATCACAGAAGAGAGATGCGATGATCTGACATTGATCGACCCGGCTCGACTACTACATATTTGAGGCGTACGCACTCCGTACCCAGGCAGCACCACTGGTATCGAATCAAAAGTTGTTTCTACGGACTAATTTAGCTACAGAATTAGCATAGACTTGGCTGCTCAACCATCAGCACTGATTCACTACTGATTCGTCTATTTAATTCATCCTGCCTTCTAATTTTGTCTGTTTTCCCCTTCATTTTGAGGAAAACAGACCCAATCGGCCTACACATTTTGCAGGCCGACGCAAATCACTGATGTGTGCTTGCATTTGCCTTAGCAAACACCTACGTACAGGCTCTAGACTCCAGGGTACTAGCAGCCTGGCAGGTGGTGCTAAAGCAAGGAGTTAAGACTGAGTTCACCGTTCTCACGACGCAGCGCCGTATTCAGTGATAATTCGACAGTGCTCGGTGAGACGACTAATGAAAAAAAAAGGGGGCGGCAAAAAAACTAATAATAGTTACTTTTGTACTTTACTAAACAGTCGATAATTAGGGCATCGGTGCTCACACCCCTTCCCTCAAGTCGTGTGACACGATAAACCATAACAGTAGACAATCCTGTCCGCCATGTCATATCGAGGGATGTGGTGCATCGTTAATGCTGTGCGACCTTGATCTTACGATTTTCACGTATACGAGTAACCTATAGGTATCGTATATCGGTGTATGCTGTGTCGTCGAAACGGGGTTCCTTTGCATAAGTGCTAACCTTAGAATGCGCCTGGATTCGTGGTACGTACCCTGTATGCTTCTGTATTCTTAGGCTGTTCTGGCGAGTAGGTTTCTGTATACGCCGTATACACGAGTAGTTCGTTTGTTGACAGGAATTGTCCAAATAGTTAACTACGCCGGTATGGGGTGTTTAATCGTCGATCATCAGTGCGGAAGAGTAAGGTACTCGGAGAGGAGAGCACCGAGTTAGGGCTCAGGACAAAGCACTCGATGATTGCAATTACCACCATGTCGGTATTTGGGAAATACGCACCAGCAAATTAATGAATGCACGATGCATTCTTTGTCCAGCAGATAATTTAGAAAATTTACTTGTGGATTACTAATACAGCACAAAACTAGCTACAGTGCAGTATTCCTGAATGTACTCTGGATCAATTTCGTTTTCTTTCTTTTCCGCTTTGTATTCATAGCTCTTTGTTTGTTTGACATTTGCCTCTGTCGATGGCAGATAAGTTCAACCATCGAGCTGAGGAATGTCTGGCGAGCATATCCTACTAGGTCTCGGAATATTCCAAAAGATGCCGTGCAGAATTCTCTGAGTTACGGTTTCATCTCGTTGACTAAGTACTTGTCCTTAACAATTCAACGACTAGGTACCTGGGCAGAATGCGGAAACAAGTCAAGTTCTCTCATATTCATGTAAAATAACATCTGGGTCGCTGCTTAGTTTAACCCACTTCATAATTGTAGTTTTATACCCAGTACTTACTATGGCTCTGCATTTATGTATATGAGTTGGCTAGTTGACTGACTAGCCAAGAGTAATTGCCTACCTAGGTAAGTAAGCCCTACATTTAGCAATCCATGGAGCAATCGCTGATTGATGGAAGCAGATACCGTACTATCCATAGGTCAATGCAAAATAGTTTTGTATTAAACATTCTCATTTTCTTGGCTTGATTTCTCAATTGAACCCAATTGTACGGTTGTACTTCGTATTCTTAAGACGCTACTTGGTTGGCAGTCGTAGCCAGAAGCTTTGGCGATATGTGCGATTTCAACTCTACGGCAAATTTTGGCTCCAAATGCAGTGCAAATCTGACCAGCATTGGATGGGGATATTAGATTGTTTGTTGCCATGGCGGTAGGACTGGAAGTTGTAGACGCCATGGTTCAGATTTGGATGAATAACTGCGTGAATGAGGTATCCCAAAGGTTTCAATGTTAGGACCGAAGCTAAGTTCATACAGTGACTCTCCCAAAAATTATTATTGGCCAGCTTTCGCGCCTCAACTCCGTATAATTACGAACAATCTAGAAGTGTGCCAATACCAGGCCGATCCGGATCATCTTTGTTCGGGGGTCTCAGCCGAAAATAATTACAGTACATCGAAACGGTTTGGTGCGCACTGCGAATAGACAAGGAAAATATGCATATAATCAATATATCCTGGGCTTTCTCCAGCGTATTTTGTTTTTTGTCATGGCAAGTAGAGCTGGATACAGATGTTAAATTGGATGAATTAAGTATCTGCTAAGAGACACAAACGCAGCTCCGTACCTAGAGGATGAACACATACAGGATCAATTAACCAACCAAGCGATTTCGCTTTCCTATCCTAGAATCCTTTTTGCAAAGTATTTATCCTCTATCTTACCTTAAACACTTCGATTTCTGGCCAGATGAATGCTTTTGGCTTATGATCCTGCATTCTCTTGGAAATAGGCATGGTTTAGGCTAGGGCTAGCGTTGGCAACCCTAATATTCAAACGATCGTTATTGTAACATTGAGATTACTAAGACCAGAGCAAAGCAAACTCTGAAGACTATTTTTTTTTTATCGTGATTTAGAATGGATGCAGCCTACCTTCATGTATGCGAAACCTACGAAACTGGGATCGTGAGCGTGTCAACCAGATTGGGATTCGCTTCAAGCTTACTATATTGGTGGTTCAACGGGTCAGCACTCGGTTCGTATCTCTTTATACGTATGACTAGTTATCTGGCTTTGCGATGGGTGCGTTTGCCTATACAGTTGCGAGTCTCTTATTTCCGGTATTGGAGGCTATGGTTGATCAGACGATTACGAGTCATGAATTTATTGATTCTCGGCTGGGTACTACGACTGAGGATGAGAAGGCGCAAATATATGTACATGAAGTGAACTCGACTCAGCTCAAACCCTTCAATTTTCTGTTGTAGAAATTGCAATTGTGTGTCTGCACTTCTCATAAGCAAGACGGCGCTTCCTCCGTTTGTTTCTCACCGCATGAGATAAAATGTATGTTGCTTTCTGGGTTGTATCATTTCCACGTTGTCCCTCGCTTTGCGTCTTCTCTAATCTGCACCACAAGTAATATCGCATGGTAGACTGTTTCGGTTTCAATAACACACAGATAGAGCCCAGTCGATTGATCTGCCAAAAATGGGTTGCCATAATCTGACGCGCCTCGGGCTAATGTTTTTTCCCTTTACTTTCAAGGGATGAATTTGAAAGCCTTATGCATACCGGACACAAAGAATTTCCAGATTATCACGAAGAAGACCGCTTCGCTCTAATTTCTCCAATGGTGATCTGCAGGCCTTCAATCACAGCACCCCATTCCACTGCATGTACTTTCTCCTTGAATTTCTCCAAATCTTCATCGACACCTTTCACAAACGGAATCTCTTTAACGAGAATAGGCTGTCCCATATCAACTTCCGAAATCACATTATGGATCATAACACCAGTTTTGGTGATGCTTCCTTCTTGCCAGGCTGCATGAGCGCGCTCAATCGCATCCTACAACCGTGAAAGTCTATTAGCCAATAATCCAACCCAGTCAAGAGATGCTGGAAACACGAAGGGAAACTACTAACAACACCATTAAACGCCCCCGGTAGCGCAGGATGCAAATTCACAATCCTAATCCCCGCCTCCTCCAACGGCACCAAAAACCTCGTCGACAACACATGCATAAACCCTAGACAAGCCACCAAATCCGGCTTATCGGCAATCACCAGTCGAGCCAATTCTGCATCATATTCTTCTCTCGAAGCTTGGATCCCTTCGGGGGTCGCTGGGTGCGCCTTTTTATATTTTAAGAGGTTGTGGTATGTGGTGGGGATACCGGCTTTGGAAGCTCGTTCGAGACCGTATGCGGTTTTGCGGTTGGAGAGGACGCGGACGATCTGAGTGTTCGATAGTCTGGAGTCTGGAGATTTGGCGATTTCATCGATTACGGCTTGCAGGTTGCTACCGTTGCCGGATATGAGGACTGTGAGGCGAATGGGTGCATCCATCTTGTATGATTTTTTTTTTCTTTGCTGTGGTTGGCGAGCGTATGAAATACACTGGATCAAGCTCGACGCCTGGTTTCTTGTGTTGATTCGCACGATTGCTGGCGGAAACTGTTCGATGTTTATGAAATTTGTTCAGATTCTGGTAACATTAGTCCATTAAGGATCAATTGACTTGTTTCTTATTCAGAGTTGTTGCGGGCGAAGTTGTTCGATCAGAAAAAAAGATTGCGGGGTTATAAATTTAGTCACGCCGATTCCGTTTTTGTAGGGTTAGGGTTATGTTCCCCGCGGAGCCTCTTCAGCTGGATGAAAGTTGTCGGATAATGCTGATCCCAAAATGTCCATATCTGTATTTAGCCAAGTAAGATCTGAGTCTATCTGGAGTTTTCAAGGATATAAGTAATGATCGAGTATATAAAAACGGCACGTATCTACTCTTCAAGTGAACTATGTATGTTGCCATGAAAGAAAAAGAACTCGCCAACACCGATCACTCACGCCAGCGGATCAAGTGGTATCATAAAGCAAAAAGCGCAGACAGAATGAATCTGAAAACGAAAGGAAGTCAAGAAACCATGACTATAAACCCGATCAAGTAAATATGTCCGTCAAAAAGTAATGTCAACCTCGCCATATGCTATCAATCCGAACAAACCAGCTCTGCGCAGAGAAAACAATGAAAAAAGAACGATCCCAAGTAATGCCGAAGATTCGCTCGCAATGGTCATAACGCCGCCGAATGGATGATTTAATAAATCGTACATGAAAAGTTGCAAGGTAAGGAAGTCGCCGTTGAAGCAAAATGTTGAATCAACTGTGAATCTTAGGCAGGCGATTCCTGAGTGGGAATAGGATTTGAGCTAGACGAAGATTCAGTAACTCCTTGCCCACGGCACAGAGGGCAGGAATTTCGTCCGGTAGTCAACCACTAGAGAAGAATTAGTAAATCTGGATGAGAAAAAGGTCGCATATCTAAACATACCTGGTCTATGCACTCCTTGTGATAAAGGTGCTTGCATTTTGTAAGCTGCCGGACGTCTTCTGCGGCCTCATAATCGCTTAGACATATCAAACACCTCTCTGTTTCACCAATATTGATTGTTTGATCGCCTTCCAAAGCCTCTGCAACTAGCGATCCCGCGTATTCAACAAGGCGGAAGAGCCCACCTGCTGAAGTGATGTCTGCCTGTGTGGCGACAGGAGGCTTCGCTGGTCCTAGAAGTGACGAAAGAAGAATCATGTCTTCATATGTTGGGTTCTTCAAACAAATGTTAGCATAACACTTTTACTACATCAAAAATTTCAGTAATTGTGGGGTCAACTTACATCAGTGAATAAGCTTGGAGTCGCAAAAGCTGGGTGATTCTCCGAAAGGTTAGTACCAACAACGTAAATGACCCAGGTACGACCTCCAGATGGTGTGGGCTGATCAGGTTCCACCACTCCATGGCGCCTGGAAGATCCCGAGCCAAAATGACGATGGCGAGCAAACTCCGAGTCGCTTCGGCGTCGCTGTCGTACACCACTACCAGCAGTAGGAGGATACGACTCGGGTTGAGTAGATTCTTGAAGCGGATCTTCATGGACTTGAGGTAGAAGATTTGGAGACATGGCTGATGCAGAGGATGGTCTGCGGCTGGGAGTGGAGTCTCCGGAGGACATTGTGGTAGGTGCTTCAGCTGGTGTGGAAGGTGGAGGGTATGGTCCAGGAGGACTGTCTGCCAGCACAGTTGGAAGAGCCGGAGAAGTTGGGTCCGACGGGTTGCGGAAAATACCTGACGTTGGGCGAGCATGACCACTGTTCAAGTTATCCGTAGAAGAGCTTACGCCTCCATTATTGAAGCGCGATGTTGGTAATCTAGATGCACCGTCCGTATTTCGAATAGGATTACTGAGATTACCTCCTTCCTGGGATGTATTGCCATTGATTGGAGGGAGATGTGGCAGACCGAGAAGTGTATCCAGGCCAATACCACCGCCATTTTGCGGATTGCCAAGTGGTCCATTGGATGGTACAGAGCGGACTCCCACGACAACCAATGTGACGGTCCGGCCTTCAGATCCTTCCTCAGCACCATCCTCCATGTCCATCTGCTCGGTTCCTCCATTAGCGGCTCGACCACCTGGGCCATCGCTATTGGAGAAGCGGAATACTCGGAGAAAATTCAGAGGCGTTGGAGCACCTGGCTGGGAAGCGTTTTGACCCCCGGAAGAGCCCATAAGATTGTCTTGGGCGGATGTAGCTTGTTGTAGACTTTGGAAAAGGCTCTCCAACGACGCGTCAAATCCTTCGTTTCCAAGAGATTGAATATTAGGGAGCGTTGGGGTTGTATTTCCAGACAGTTGGGCCGCGATCGCAGCCGCGGCTACCTGCAATACACGGGATAATGGTGTTTGCTCTTCTCTACGTGGAAGTCGTGAAGAGCGAGTTCGTAAGATACCAGGAAGACGCCGAATAGGACCGGGCCCCAAACCTTGCGATGACCTGGGAAGAGGCAATGAAGAGAGTGTTTGCAAATCAGTCATAGATTGTTGTGCCAAGTCAGATGTAGGGGTTCCATCCAAATCCATATGCATGTCCATCGGTTCCAGAGGAGGTAGCAGCTGATCCATGCCCTCTGTGACGCTAGAACGTAATGGCCGTGGTGGCGGAATTCTCATCTCCTCTGGGTCTGGCAAGGTCGGCGCTGCACCAAAGATATGAGAAATGGGAGTGGATAGCGAATTTCGAACTCGATTCAGACGTGGGCTGCGACGCCACCCTCTATGTGAAGCAGAGACATTGCTGATAGCTGGGTTGACGTAGGTTGGATTGGGCGGCGAATCGGGAATCAACGCTGAATCACCTCGTGGAAGAGGGTAGGGTCCGCGTATTGAGCGACGCCGGGTGATGCCACGAGATCCCAAGGCGTTAAATGGAGAAAAACGACTGGGGTTGTGGATAACCTCCGTTCTGGGAACGGGTCTCATTATACGCCCATTTCGGTGTGCATGGCCCTCCGCCGCCGTTTCTTCTTCACTACTCAGTAGACCTCGTATGACAGAATTAGGCAGAATGCGTGTGCCTAGCCGAGACATCGTGGACTGTCTTCTTGATAAGAGACGTGAGGCTGTTGAAGCACTGCGGGGAGGTGCCTGTTGGACGGGTTCAGGGAGCGTTCGAAGGTCATGTGAGAAGCTGGAGGTATTGTTTGACACCATGGCATCGTTGAAAGCAGGGTTAGACGTATTAGACGTCGATGGGTCTGTTATCAGGTTGAAGATATTGTTTCTGTTCGACGCAAACCCCTCATCGTGAGGGGTTTGGCCGCCCACCGATCGTTCCGACATCTCTTGAGCGTTCAGAGTGCCGCTGTGGCCATTGCTGTGAGGAGGGGAGGATAGAGTAGCTCGTGAGGGGTGTTCTGGCCGTTGATCTCGTTGCGTGGATGACGTCTGTCCCATAGTTCGAACGTATAATAGAGATATGCAGGCACAACTGCAGAGAGGTGGCGATGGTTGGTGGTGAACTGAGGGAAACGTCGGTTCTTACTACTCCATGGGAGGCGGTAAGGTCCAACACAGGCGTCTGGGGATGACCTCAGTGGACACGATCGGGTTGATCCGTATTTGGGTGGCAACGCAGGTCAGGTTGTAGGCGGTTAGTCTATCGTACCGTCTGTTTTGTAAAGAAATGGAAGCGACCGACAAGACGTGTAATATTGAAGTTGTTGTTTTGTTGTTAGATTAATAATGGGTGTTTGGGATGAAATGACTCCGTCTGTTCCCCGTCGTTCTGTCTGAGACTACGGAGGTGTTTGTCTTGTTTGTCTGACGGTCTTATCGCTACCTGGGTCACGTGTGCAGCTTACACGTATCAAGAAACACCTAACTTGCCACTGCATTCCGTAGAATTAGAATAGTACGTATTCTGTTCCAACAGGAGGCTCTAGCTAATGGAGAAATCAACATAAATGCGTACCCAGACTATATGGACTGACTGGGAAGGCGAAACGACCCTGCACCAAGCCGCTGTCGAGCTTGTCCGATTGTTGATATCTCATGGCGCCGAAATCGAACGGAGGGGGATCACTGGCCAGCAGGACCAAAAACAGCCTTGCATATGGCCGCCCATAATGGGCACCTTGCCATTGTCCAGGAGCTCCTACAGAACGGAGAGTGACCACTCGGGGTCAGATCGGTGCTTATCCAGTTTTCAGTAACTAGACCACGGAGCTGACTGTAACTATACCACCCCAACCCATAAGCTATATACTGTATTACGCACTGCTGTTATATATAATCAAATTGATGTATGTCGACTGCCTCTTGAGTAGATGCCCGAGTCACACCACTGTTCCATCTAAAATTTGCAGAAGAGTATTCATGTCAGAGACAGTTTCAAGTGTTCAATGTAAGTACTGCTTACGGAATACGAAGAAAATTAACAATGTTTGTCATTGGTTGAAAAGTATGCAATAAATTAGCGCCTATTTTTGCAGAAAGCTGATCCACTCCGATCGAGCTAAGATAAAGCTAGCTTCCTAGTCAGCCGCGTAACTCAGGCCCTCGACAAGGCTAAGCTAAGCTACCAGTCTCGACACTTGTCCAACTGGATTTTCTTGCTTCTTCTCTAAACCATGCTAGGGAGTTGATATCTGACTCACCTCCCACAGAAAAGAGACATCCGGTATGGTAGACTTCGAGACGGATCGTCCAGAAAATGTCGAGAAAACATCCGAACAACCGCCAGGTGATGACGGCGGCCCCGATATCTTTGAGAGGCGCGACTCATTAGAATCCGAACCAGAGCGCCCTTCAAATGACGAGGCAAATATTGGAGCATCGCCAGGTGATGAGGTTATGCTTGAACTTCCGGTAGAGCTGGCAAGCTTGAGTGATAGGTAGATTATTTTGATGTCTCGATTCGTGTCCGCCCGGGCTAATCTAGTGTCGTGTGATAATAGATTCGTCGAGTCTCTCAGTGCTAGAGTACATACGCTCCCCCCCTCCATCGAAAGAATTTCGTCTTTGTTTCAAGATTTCTACATCAAGACCGACTCACACATTGCTACGCATATCTCGACTCTTGCGTCGCGCATCAATCGAGATGGCTTGCCTTCGAGATCAAGTTCCACTACCACCACACAACAGATGTTGACCGTTTCCGAGATTGCAGAGAGACGAAAGGCACGCAAACAATTACCATTAAAACAGCTAGCATTGGAAGAAACTGTCGAAAGACGAGTCTGCGAAAAGGTCTACGATAAGATATGGCGTCACAAAAGTACCATGGACGAAGTGAGAGATGAGAAGCTACGCTCAAAAACGGCAGCTCTATCGCTTTTGGGTATGGGTTTGAGAGACCTGGGCATCGAAGTACCTGAAGCAAATGAAGAAAAAGAGAAGGAAGCAAATACGAGACTTTCAGCAGCTGGTGATGACTTGAAGAAGATGAATGACGCACATTACCCGTTGGGCAAACTTCAACATTTGATCTCGGCACATAAAGCAATTGTAGATGCATTGACGACTCTTTTGGGATCATCGTCTTCTGCAGATGAGATTCTGCCTGCCCTGATATATACATTGATCACATCACCTCCGGAAGGCATAAATGTGATCAGCAATTTGTTGTTTATTCAACGATTCAGATCTATCAGTAAAATCAACGGAGAGTCTGCCTACTGTTTGACCAATCTGGAAGCTGCTATCAGTTTCTTAGAGTCTGTGGATCTCAGCAGTCTCAACACTGAAGCTCCCGCCGACGGACAGCCCCGATTGCTCAATGCAGCAACAACTCCCCCGGCTGAGCTTTCCAGTTCTGTACGTGCTCCAAGATCAGGAAAAGTGACGCCTTCCGGCACGTTCCCACGAACACAGCTGTCTGCGCCAGCAGCCCAGCAACGGCGTTTGAGCAATCTGTTTCAACCGCCTGCAAAGGTGTTAGGTGCTGCCAACGATGCGGTCCGCAATACCGCCGACCAAGGATTGAAGAATATCAGCAATACGCTAGACAACAGCTTCAATTTCTTGTTTGGACGACTCAAAGAGATGCAAAATAATCGTGGAGCAAACGAGCAAGCCCTAGTGCCGAAAACGCTAGATGAAGCCCGACGTCTTGTGACGAGTCCAACGGTGCTTAATGAGAGCGACTTGAGGAGTGAGGAGTCTGCTCTGACACCTGATTCAAAAGAAGGATACATGCAGCGACCCACACTTCAGCCTGAGGACATTCGATACAGCGGAAAAGACGGTCGAAGTACTCCACGAGATAGGAGTGCTGATAGTGCTCGAAGCAGCGAAACCAGTGGCACCCATAGAGCTAGTGCACTCCCCACAGGACGTCTCAACAATACCTCCACACCAAGTCCAGGTGGCGGGAGCTCCTCCATCTTCAGCTCTAGCCCAGTGACGACACCATTAGAGTCCATGAAGAACTTTGGAAATAGCTTCAATCCCCTCAGCCACATCCCAGGTATGATCAGAGGATTTGGCCGCAATGTTCCGGAAACACCATCCTCGACCGCTGCAACTGCAACTACCACCCCAAGCACCGTCGGCGGCACCATGATCCCTGAACGGCCAAGATTGACGTCTTCAAGGATAGATGCAAGATCCTCGCCGCTGACAACATCAACATCAACAATACCATTTCCCCCAGTGCAATTATCGCAATCCGACCCACCGATTAGACGATTCCTTGAAGTTGATGACCCGCAAGATCTGCGCATCGGTGATATTGCCGAGCTTCTGCAGGATTATAAGAGGCTTGCTGCTATGGTTGTTGATCGGGTTTCGAAGGAGTGATTGAAGTGATTAGGATTTTTACTTCTGTTGTCTATGGTTTTATGTCGGGTCGATGCATTTGCGTGGTGTTATTGTTTTTAGTCATTGTTTATCTGTGATGAGTAACTTAGGTATTTAGAAATATGATTGGGGTATTCTAAGGCTGTTCCAAGTATGCATTCCAGTGGTCCACTAAGGATAATCTGCAAACTAAAATACAATAGCGATCATGATCTCGAATTATGCAGAGAGACAGACGCCAATAGTAAGATGCGCTAATATGATGAATCATGTTGAGACCATTCTCAAGATAGCAGGTAGAATCACAAAAATACAAAGAGGAAAAATGAAAAGAAAAAGGAAAGGGGCAGAGGAAATAGAATCAAGGATTCAAAGCCCTCAAAACCCCCAACCCACCCTCCTTCATCTCCACAAACTTCCTATCCAACTCCCCCGCCTCAGTGATCGTCTGATCATGTCTCCTCCTAATCTCCGCCTCAAACAACGCCGTCGTTTTGCGCCGCGCTTGTCGAGAGTCCTTAATCATCTTGAGCATTTCGCCCATTTGATCGATCAGTTCGTCACCGAGGAGTTCCCAGTCGGTTATGGGCATGCTGGAGATGTAATTGTGTCGAGCGGTGGGGTTGGGCAGGGCGGTCATTATGTAGGCTAGTTTTTCGGAGGGGGAGGTTGATGTATCTGGTGGTGGAGGAGGTGGAGGTGGAGACGGCGGAGATGGTGGTGGTGGTAAAGCTTTGGGTTTCTTGGGTGTTGATCTCTGGTGCTTCAATGGGCTGCTGCTGCCAGGACTATGGTCAAAGGGTTCCTTTTCAAGTTCGGAGAAATCCATGTATTGAAGAACTTCGTCCGGATAGTCAGATGTGAGCTTTTGATAGCGCTTGTCTATACTTTCGGATGCTGTTGAAATCGATATTTTTCTCTGTGTGATGTCTGTCGTTGTCAAGGATTGGGCATCGATGCTGCTACCGGAACTTTCGTCGTCGATGTCCTCGCTGATCTCCTGTGTCTCTTCCTCTTCTTCTCCCTCATCATCAAAGCTGTCATCTGTTTCATCCAAAAGGCGCCTGCCTTTGTTCAACGGAGTTGCTTGGTTCTTCTGCCTGGCTCTTCCTCCTTTCTGAGGACTAGCAGAGTTAACACGTCGTTGCCGTTGTTGTCTCGAATCAGGTTGTGGCCTCGGACCACTAACCTGCCTAGTAGGCGAGGTCTGCTGTGATATAAGCCGCTCGTAAGACCGCTCACTCTTGAAATTAAATCGATTATTCGGTGTCGTAGCCAGGCTTTGAGGAAAGTTGCTCGCCTTACTATACCCTGTACGATAGGGTATTTGCACCGTCCTAGTATTGGTTGTCGCGGCTGCTGCTTCTTTTGTAGATGTCGTCATTCCCCTCGACCGAAGGCCGGGATCACTATCACTGCGTTGAAGGGGCAACCTGGATTTGGTGGCGCGAGGGATGCGCGATACGTTGGTAATGGAGCTCCTCTTGTTACTCGCTGCTGTAGCAGATCGAGGTATCTCCGCTGGATTCCAGTCGAGTGTCTGTCGACGGTCATTGCCCTTGTAGCCATTGGCATAGTTGATATCTTCCGTTTCTGCTAATGGAACAACGGTTTTCCTGCGATATCGTGGAGCTTTCGCCGGAGTCTTGATTGGTTCCTCAGGCCGATAGTAGTTGTCGTTGCGGGCTGTATAATGATCAGATTCAGAGAGAATACTTCCATCCCAGTCCTGCGAGATCACATCATGATCAAATATCCCTCGACCACTATGATCTCGATCTCGGGCTTCAATATCCGCGAGACTGGTCACAGTAATAGTCGTATCGTCCGCATTCTCGATATCAGTATCAAAAATGCTTTTCTCCGGTGGCTGTTGTGCTGTTGTTACTGGAAAATCATATTGTTGTGGCTGTGTTTGTTGATTATTGAATTCCACTTCTTGATACTGAAAGGGCATCGACGGCCTCATGAACCTGGAAGCTGGAACGCCATTTCCAGCAATGGGTTTGTCGATTATGGTGACCTTTTGTTGTTGAGGACTGTGTATCCTAACATCTCTGGGGTTTGGAGCATAGTATTGGCCGCTTCTTGCACGGATGTAATCTTCCAAGCCCATTTTTCTTCGCTTATGACTCCGTGACAATCAGAAAGGACGAACATAAGATGTATCGAACTTTTATTCCGAATTCATTATCATGTAAGCAGTGTGTTACTCTTTGCTGGATTGTTTATTTGTCGTTTTTATTTATTTTGATGATGGATCCAAGCTAAGGGTGAACAGCTAGTCAAGTCGAGCTATTCATTTAGGCGTGGAGCCCGCCGAGCCGGCCCCGTCGGCAGATTTGAGCACACGTGATCTTCTATGATACTTCTATGTCTGTCTATTTACACGAGGGACAAAGAGAGGACAGGATAGCGGTAAGGAATTATACAATGAAATGCCTAAGCCAGATCATAGGTCGAGATTTTCGGTGGCTTGACTAGCGCCTTGCTGTCTCGCCTTTGCCTTTGCAAACAAATCGTTTGCTTTGGCACTCTCTACAGCTCGCCTCTCCAAAGCAATGTGCAATTCTCTGCTTGCAAGCAAACGGCTAGCAGAACCACTCCGGGACATTCTATGCTCATCATCAGACATGTTGGCATCTTCTTCTTCCTCTTCCTGGTGACCCAACGACGAGAATTGAAGGTCCCCAATCCATAAAGCTACCATCCCTCGAAGTCGTAAGAGTGCCGGACTGTCGGAATATGGCGGTCCAACCATGATCTCATCCATACGCGCAGCAATCTCTTGTGCTCCAGCTAATTCTTTACGTCTGATACCGGCCATTCGGCCCATCACGCTTCCATCTCGATGTGTGTTGTCGTCGCCGCCTAACATGTTTGCACCCAAGTCTGCAGATCGTTCGGAGATAATTTCATCCTCTTCCTCCTCAAGAGCCTCTCTTGCCACCTTACTTTCATGGTCGACAACATAAACCCAAAGACTGAACATAGCAGGGTAGAATTGTAGAGAGCTGCTGGCCGAGCTGCGAGCAGACCGAGATGGATATTGAATGATGAGTCTTTCGTAGTAAGCTTTTGCTGCTTCAAATCCCGGACGGGTAAATATATGGCTGGTGCTATTTGAAGTATTCGTGCCTGCGGTATTCTGACGAAATAATATCTCAGCACCGATGCCCCATCGACCCCCGTGACGTATGTCTATCGGATCCTTGCCAAACTTCTCATGGAGGAGCATGCCCCATACGCGACCGGCGCGTACAAAGTCGCCTTCCAAGAGACATCTGTGTAAAATGGTGGTGAGGACACCCAAATGCTGGATGTGCAGGGTAGCTTCAGTTGTCTGTGACCCAGGAAGAAAAATGGGCGGCCATTGTTCTTGCAATTTCCGTGCAAGTCTTTTTGATCGTTTCCTCTTCTTGTCCTTGACAGCTGCATGGGGGAAGTCTGCTCCCGGCAGCTCTTGATCAAGCGATAGACCAGCCACGCGATATTGATGAGCCTCATCAGGAGTGAGAACAGGATACTGCGTGAGATTCTGGCTTGATTCTAGGCCTGATTCAAAGTCTGTAGTTCCCAGGTCATCGCTGTCTTGTGTCAGGTCCACCACCTCCGACCGTCGTCGTTTCCGCCCGACTTTATGTTCATCTTGGACTTCAAATTTCCGTACACGAGTACTGGATGTTTGCTGCCAAGATAAAAGGGGCAAAGCAAACACAGAGGTTTTTGGCTGGATCATGAATCCCAGAGAAAGATTGATGTACAGCTACCGCATGTGTGGTGGATCTGGATCATATCCGTATTTGACAGAGACGAATTTTCATGTGTGTTGTGATGATCTTTTCTTTATCTTGGTCAAGAAATAGGTCGGCGATGTCAAGCCGTTTTTCAAGCTGTCTCGACTGTAATCAAGGCCTTCAATCGAGGCAAAGAGAATGCCAGCCAATAATTGATTGGTTGTTGTCGCTGGAATGGATCGGATCAGGCAGAATGCTCAAATGACCAGCGGGAATCACGTGCCGATTATTATTGGCCCGTGCACCGATAGCAGCCTTGGCGCCTGGTTGTTGATAAGTTGATAAGGCCAGCCGCTCTCCATGCGTCATCTCTTGTCTCATTCTCTACACCGAATGGCTTACACTCCCTGACCTGGCTCCCTCGAGTCTCTGTGCGACTATATCTATATTCCGTTTAGCCACATAATCACTCGACCAAGAGAACGCGTTTGGTTTACATATTTCAGCCCGATGAGGATAGGCGGTCTGCTCCTCGGTCTCCTGGCGGGACTAGGCCTCGCCACTGTTCCTGGATTTTCTGAAGCGGACTACCACAATCAGATTCCCGTCCTCCCACCACACATCCCTCAAGGAAACGATGGATCGAGCCCGATAGCACGGAAGCATGAATTTGTGAGTATTCTGACCCTCATTTATAAAGGCTCCTGCTGATGGTTATCTTCAGAAACTACGTCATATCTTCCACCGCGGCACGTACGAGCAACCGGACCTACATCTGAGGCTAGACGTGACACCAGACACGAAATTATCGATTCTAACCGAAGATGACTATTTACCCCAACCCATTGATGAACCAGAAACTACATTATTTGCCCGATCAGATGGCTTGACCATTGAAAGGCTAGCGGACCGCCGACCTTCCGTGATCGACAGCTATCTAGCACATGCAAGGTCATCCGGCGCCGCCGTAGTATTGTCCGAGAATGCTTGGATAACGGAAGAGATCGATGGGCCCAACATGACCGATAAAGAAACTGTCTTGACGTTTGCCAAGATGACAGCGAACGATTACATCGAAGAACCCGGCTCTGGCGATTGGAACGAGATCACCGGTCGGTTCAATTGGTCTGCGAGCTTTGGATGGCAACGAGATGGGCTCAGGGGCCATGTGTATACCGACGAGAATAACAGTACAGTTGTTATATCTTTAAAAGGTACTTCGCCGGCTTTATTCGATGGTGCTGAGACGACTACCAACGATAAAGTCAACGACAATCTGTATTTCAGTTGTTGCTGTGGCCAAGGAGGCTCTTATCTAACACGCCAAGTCTGCGATTGCTCTACGGATGTGTTCACGGCCAATGTGACTTGCATCACCGAGGCCATGCAAGACGAAAACCGTTACTATCGCGCGGCGATTGAACTCTATACAAATGCTACGGAGCTATATCCGAATTCAAATGTTTGGCTTACCGGTCATTCATTGGGAGGCGCTATGAGTGGTCTACTTGGGCTTACATTTGGTCTTCCAACTGTCGCGTTTGAGGCGATTCCTGACGCTCTACCTGCGGCAAGGCTTGGATTACCCACACCTCCAGGATATGATCCGCAACTCCCCCAGAAACGGAGGAACACCGGTCTATTCCATGTCGGCCATACTGCGGATCCTATTTACATGGGTTCATGCAATGGTGTTGGTGCTACTTGCACCTGGTTTGGATATGCCCTGGAGTCTGCATGTCACGCTGGGAACATGTGCGTATATGACACCGTTGAGGATAAAGGCTGGAGGGTGGGGATTGGTACTCATCGCATTAAGAGTGTGATCAAGGAAGTGTTGGAAGCATACGATGAAGTACCGCCTTGTGTGCCAGAAGTAGAATGCTACGATTGCCAGCTATGGAAGTTCTACAAGAGCAATGGTTCCGAAATTACAACGACCACAACAACCACTACTACTTCCACGTCAACCGCGCCGACCAGGACATCAACCTGTGAGACACCGGGATGGTGGGGTTGCTTGGATAAAACCGCCACAACGACATCAACAATGACTACCAGCACCAGCATCTCAACCACTACGACCACAACAACCACAACCTGTAAAACTCCAGGTTGGTTCGGATGTAAAGATCCAACAACGACAATCAGCGCCACAAGCATTCCTCGTACACCAACAGCTATTGTGACACCTACCTCTACATCCACCTGTCACGACCCCGGCTGGTTCGGGGGCTGTCGTGATCCAACCACAACCACGACTGTTGTCTCGAGCCCGACGGTGGATTCACAGTGGCATCACAATAAAGCCCCGACATCCATTAAGCATGCTATCACTGGTGCACCCATCATATAGTCTATTTTGAAGATACATATACCGTTTTGATTTTGGATTTTGGCTTTTTTGGTCTGGCGTTGCCATTGATACCTTTCTTTCATTCTTGCATTTTTTTTTTCATTGGGCCAAGCGGAGCTCTAGCGCATTGGGATATACAGAGTATACAATCATACAACAATGAAATTTGTTTTCTTTACAACCATGGTATCTTTTGTGTAACTTTCTTCCATTCGGGGACACTTCCCTCTTCAATCAAGCGACAGGGTACCGAACCTCGGTACCCATGTGTAACACTGGAAATGTATTCATTGTTTCCAACCTTCTGATGACATCAATACTATTATAACTGCTACTTACAAAGAGCTTTTAGATACAACTATTGAAAGTCAATTTCCGACAATTTGATACTGGGCAATTTTGGTGGCTCCTTTGACCTGGGATCGTCTATGTAGTTGGACGTAGCACGTGGGCGCTGAGCCCTAACTCATACCCACCGAAACACCGAAACATCGAAACACCATCAAACAGTGGAAAACTACCATGAGTAGAATAGAATAGGAGTTGGAGTCTCCGTGTAAATGAAATTAATAACTGCTTCTTTTAGTTCGTAGTAACATCGAACTATATATCGACCATTAGCCCAGCCCTCTTTCCCGGTCTAGAGATTTGCTGCGTGATATTTTGAATAGTGCAACTACGGTTTGGATGGGAGCAATCTGTACAATTGCTCTGATTGCGAGGTATTACTTGACCCAGCATCTGATTGAAGCTCCAGATGTCGAGAAAGAGGTCAAATCTCGCGGATCATGAAGGTGTGATACAGATGATATGAAAGATGAAAACAATGATTGCGGATACGTAGCATTGTGAGAATGTTACAAGTACATGACCGTGATGAGGAGATTATGAGGGCGCTGAATCTGAAGACTCAGATAAATAAACTTGGTCATGGTCATGTTTGTATGCAGTCTATCAATACGACAACTGACTCCAATCAACCTCAAACACAATCATGCATGCACAATACAGGTGGTACTTGACTTCCCATACTATCCAATATGATATCTCAAGTACCTCATATGCATTGCAATGTGGTCCAATAAAGTCGTGCAGCATGTAGCCTTGTTTCTTTTTCTTCCCCTCTTAATCTTCAACCTGCCCCAACTGCAAACAAACGAACGGGCGTTCGTGCCACCTCCACACGCGATCTTTTTCCTTCTCCTTTTTTTTTGTATCAAGATGGGCTTCTTTTATTTTCTTGTCACTATTCCAGCTTTTGATATCGAGAAATGGACTTGGTCATGACTTCTGCTTCTATGCCATTTGTAGCAGGTCCTTCGTATCATTACAAAAATCTGGGACAACAGTAAGTCTCTTTTCCCTTCTTTCCTGCTCTGCATTGTCGACAAGGCTGACTGACAGCTGCGCCTTGCCCTTTTTACATACAGTGTGGACTTGGTGAGTACCTTCCCTCTGATCAACCAATTGGCGTAAATCGTCTGGCCTTGTCATTCATCCAATTCTCACAAATTTTGTTCCAGGCTTCGTTGAACTCGACAATGGATTTCTTTGCTTCACAGCCAGAGACGGTCACTATTCTGAAGTCTCAGTATGAGAATCTCGTAAGTTTTACCCAATCGTCTGGAATACAAAGTACTGAAACTGACCTGTGACTTTTAGCTTCGAGCAGCCAGGCAATTTGGTATGTTCATCTATTCTGAGCTCGAGTATGGATGGGTAGCTAATATCAGATAGAAAATCTCAGGAACAGCCTTCTGAGGGGCGGCGTTAGTTCAGAAGACCTCGATGTGAGAATGCATGTCTAAACAAATTCAAGAACGCTAGCTGATAGAAACAGGTCCTCGTGAACGACGCAGTTGCACCCCTCGCAGTCGACGAAAAACCTGTGCAGAAATCGTACGGTCAAAACCATCATTCAACGAAAGGTGCCTCTCTATCTACACGAAGAGTATCGTCTGGTGCTATACCAGTCAGTATTAGACCAAACCACAAACCAAGCCACAAAACGCACAAACACGACATCTTCCCTTATGAAGACAGATTTGAAGACGACGTCAATGACGAACAAGTAGAAATCGACGAAGCAGAGGATCAGTACCCTCAAGCAAACGATGAGCAACAAAGCCCTGGCGCCGATGAATTCGATGATAACGACAAACAAAGCACAATCGAAATGCGCAACCTCCCCGAACGCTGCACCCACCTCGACATCACAAAGTCCGTTCGAGGTGGAGCTCTAGTTCAAATTTTCATGCGCTTCACGGAACGTGCAGCTCGCATCACATTTGTAGATGCAGCAGCCGCATGCGAATTTCTGGCTCGAGGGAAACGGGTTGGATTTTCCATTCATAACAAAAAGGTCCACTCCTTTGACACCCCCAAATATGGAATTTCTGATACTGACGATATTCGTATAGGTCGACCTATCCTGGAGTGGACATCAATTCACCGTCCGCCCCTACATCAAACAATCCATCACCCTCAACGGCGCAACCCGCAATCTAATTATCAAGAACACAAATTCCAACATCACGCCCGCTCTGATTCGTGAGCACCTGGACCACATCCACAACCTGATCGTCATAAACATCAAAGTCGACCACATGAACCGCAGCATCTGCATATGCACGAATTCAGTACACAATGCAATGTTTGCGCGGTCTTGTATGAGATCCCGGGCAGTGTATAAGGGGATGAAAATTGATTTTGGGGCTGATGAGTGTGCGGAGTCGTGGCCTTCTACTCCTGTCCCTTCGTCATCGTTGTCGGCGACTGCGCCGGAGTATCAGGCTTCATCAACCTTGCCTCGAGTCAAAGGTCGGATGCAGTTGCAGCAGAGACAAAGTTCTGCAGGATGCTCGATATCGAATCGGTTTGATTTGTTGAGTCTTGATTCAGGGGGTACTGATTCTGAACTGGGCGAGGAATCCGATGATGAGGACTGTTGATTATTGTATCCATTACCTGAATATCATTCTTCTTTTTATTCTTTTGTTCTTTTGTTCTCTTCTTCAATGTCTGAATATGTCCATTTGCCTTTCGAGGTTTCATGAATCATGTATGAGTTATGATTACGAATTTTCTTTTCTTCTTTTTGTATGTTTTTTATAGTGTCTTCTTCTATGCCCATTACCCAGAAGTTTTTTAGTTCAAATACATTGACTTTTACAATCTTACTTACTATTGAAGACAGCGAAAAGTTGATCATAGGTATATGTTAATTCATATCTATAAACAAATTACAACTAAGGTATCATCTTTTATACGCCTTCATAACGAAACATGACTGATGAGAATAAATCATTTCGCCTCGCTAAACACCAAAAAGTTCAAAACAACAAAGAAAAGAGAAACAAGAACAAAGACTAAAGGGTGAGAGTCTCCATCTCAGTGCTGCTTGATCGCTCACCGAGGTCAGGGCGAGGTCGTGTGTTGCCGTCAACTTCGGAAGTTTTGGTGATGACCCATGCGGATGCGTACATGTTGACGCTGTATATAGATTAGCATGATTCCAATTTATATGAGCAGATGGGGACTAACCGATCAATGCATGTTCCTGGGAATCGTGCTCCAACCCGGCGAGGTGTGAAACCGTTGGCTTCAAAGTCCTTAATGTACCAGGGGTCAATGCTGGCAGATCGTAGTAATACACGGCCTCCCATCTTAAGAGCGCAGTTCAATGCTTGTGCTTGTTTGGCGGCGGCATCTTCATCGGGGTTAAACCAATCCATGGAGTCCATTACCTACATACTGTTAATACGCTGTCACTTTCCCGGCTAGATACAACTTACCACTGCAATAGTCAATGTGCGAGGTGTTATGCGTGCAATGACTTCGTTCAAGCCATCAGTGTGAATACGAAGACCGTCAAATGCACCAGGGGAGGAGAGCTTTTCATGCGCTTTGGCAGTCAAGTATGTAGGATGGCACCTGCAATACGGTTAGAAACAACCAATACTAATCTATCGAAGTACTCACTGTCGAGAGAATTTGCCCTTGAGACAGAGGTAGTAAAAGTAATTGTCGTTGCTGATCAAAGTATCCTTGGCCACTGGGTCAAATGTGTCAACGACATACTCCCAAATAGCACGTCCGCTAACGTCCGAGTTCTTCTTGATTCCACCAGTGAGGCCGTTGCGCTTCAAGTAGTCATCGATGATCATGTTACGCTGAGGAGGAGGAACACCGGCGGCCTTCCAGGCAAACCATTCGGTCTTGACGATAGCCCAGTTGAGTATTCTGCTAATCAAAACCCGGCGGATAGTGGGCCAGATCTCGCGCTGCTCATTCAATGTTTGGGCTTCACACAATCTGTTGTTGACGCCGTGTAGACCAAATATTGTGAATAGGTATCTCACCAACTTGATGGCAACACGGGATCCACCAGTCTCGTAAAGACCTTTGTTGGACTTGGAAGTGAATACGTCGGTCTGTTCCAGCCAGTACTGGAAAGCCTGGCTAGACAAATGGGGGCTCAGTTTGGTTAGAAGAAGTTCACGGAAATCGGTGTGTTTGCCATCTCCGAAAATCTTCCAGACATCGTCGAAGCCAAGGGCTCTGAAAGAGGCGACCTTAAGTTCGAGCAAGTGGTTTTGGTTAGGGTTCATATCAACGGCGTGGATGCGTTTAGGGCTCTTCTGGAGGTAGTCCAAAATGTTGTCACCGGCACTCGTAATGGTCAAAATAACGTCCTCGCTGTTGATGTTCAACAAACGATGGTCAACGCGAGGATCTTCCCAGTTAAAAGCGTAGATGTACTCGTCCTTGAACTGAGTGTGCTTGGGAAGTTGATCGTTGTAGTAGATACGATGGTGGTGGTTCTGGTAAAAGGCAGATGGCAGAGGAAGGTTAGTGCTGAGGTTAACAACGGCCGATTCGTATGCCTTGGACTTGATTTCAGGGGTGGCTTTCTCAACGGCGTCGTTCATCTCTTGTCGGTGCTTGGCGGCAGATAGGTATGGTGATTCGGTCCAAGAAGCATTGAGCATCTCGATGCTAGATCTTCCGGAAGTGAAATCCTTCTGGCAACCCAAGAAGATGTAATATGGAATACCGCCGAGTAAGTAGTTTCGTTCACTGGCCGAAATGATGGTTCCAAACTTGTATTCCAAGTAGTCTCTGCGAGCAGCATCCAGATTGACACGGTCAAAGTCAAACCAGGCACGCCAGAAGGCACGACCAAGCCAGTTGACATGTCGGTTGAACACACCACCGGTATAGTTGCGGCAAGAAACATCAACGATATTTTGGACTATTCAATGTAAGCGTAGCTCTGTACGAATTTGAAATGTTGACATACCATAAAAGTCAACAACACCGAGAAGAGCATCAGACTTCATGAGATTGTTTAATGAATCGACGACACTGTAGTAGTCTGCAAAATGTTAGCTATATATTACATTATCAGAGTCCTTGCGACTGACCTGGAATCATGGACAAGCTGTAGCTCATAGTAATGATATCAGCACCGCCATTGGCAGCACCATTTGTACCAGGCAGACGGAACTCCCGAGCATCGCGGCAAATGACAGTCACGTTCTTCCAACCGAGACGCTCGAATCGTTGGCGGGCAACTTCGAGGAGGGAGGGGGAGAGATCGACCAGGTACACGTGCGAGAAGAATTTATCGACGGGAAGGAAGGCATTCATGGCTTCGATGTTGTAGCTGCTGCGGTTAGTTCTATACCTTGATAGATTTCAATTCCGAGATTCATACCCAGTGCCTCCACCAATCTGTTACATGTTAGTCAATTGATCGGCAGATATTCATAGTTCACTTACATCAACCCAAACCGGCTTGGAAACTTGGTGCTGAGATTCGCGGTATTTCAATTGAGCCGCCAACAATGCGAGCATATCCTCACGGCCGCAAAGAAGTCTCTTGCGAGTGGCATCGTACACGGAAGCCTGACTTGTCAGTATATCACCCCGGAATCGAAGCAAAATTGGATACTCACTTGAGCGCGGTAGAAGCTTTCCAGCGCATGTTGCTGACCGGCTTCGCCCTCACTATCACGCTCATGGGGCTTAATAAAGCAAGAATAGGCGAATTGGATGTAGGACAGGAAGCCCTTGTTCCAATCCAACTTGGACTTTTGCAAAGAAAGAACCGCAACAGAGGCGACCAGGCCGAAGACGAGCACGAGGGCCGCGCCAACCATGATGTGCGGCGTGCTCAAGCCATCGAGGCTGTTGAGGGGGGAGTGCAGCGTGTTGACACTCATGGTGAATTAAGCACGCAGAATGTTTACCGGGAAGGAGTATAGCCTTGAGAGGAAGGAGCAGACCGAGACAAGGAAAGAGAGGAAGTACGTATAAGAGGAAAGAACAAAAGAAGAGAACAGACAGTCCCGCCAAAAAAATAATTAATCTGCGATTAGCCTCTATTTAATTATTCTGAGCACGAGCTACCTATCCCATTCCATACGGAAGCCTCATGTCCCTCATCCTCAGATAGGATAAGCAAGAGTGGACACGGGACCAAAAAGAAAGAGCATCTTCAGACAAGGACCCCACCATCGATTGCCAGTGAGTCTTGTATCTTTGAGTCTCAAATCCAATCTGTTTTCTCCGTGTCCTGGTCAATTGATCCTATCATATCGAGACATGAGGGCATCCGACCACGGAGAAGTTCCCCTCTTGACCCGCGCAAAGTGCGCATCCTCCTGCATCTGGCGGGTAAATATGGAATACTCTAATAATGGGTTTGACACGCGACGGCGAGAGAGTGCATCATTAGCTGTTTCCGCGATACGTATTTCTTTCATAGTTTCAGAGTACAACGTATGGGGGAGAGGAGAGACCGGAAGTACTCCGTACTACGAGCACAGAAGCAGATTGGTATCATTACAGAGTAGTATCGACCGTACCTGGCACTTGTCTGTATGTGGTATAGCGGCACTGCATTAAGCCTGAGACAGACTAAGGCGGCGGTAATATTACGGCAATCAATACCAATTGACCAGATGGCGTCTGCGCAATCCCAACAAAACGCAAAAAATGGTCGTGCCAACTAATTTGTCAATCAGAGGCCACGCCAGCAGCATGTGCAGTGCTGAGTACCGCTGATCGAAGTGCTGCCTCCAGGGAGAGAGAACTGGCTGCGGCGTGCCTCACTGCCTCAGCGTTGTCCTTTGGTGGGCCAATCACCCGGCGGCCTGCCACCACGACACTCGATCTGCCTCCGTAGATTGGAGCAGACAGCCTGAGATCATATCAACGGTACTTTCGAAACATTCCGATCACACCCAATGCAATTGGTTCTACTACGATGTCCAGCATTGTATATGATAATTATGATTCATTGGTGTGCTGGCGATGTGCATGCGATGTCGGCCCTTGGATTCAATTGATTGGGCTGTGTCTAAGCATTCTAAGGCATGCTGTTACGGTGTATAGTTTAAACTTAGTATGCACAACGCATATACTACAGTAGACCGTGCAAGGAAGTAATCTTACGTCGAACAATTACAAAAAGAGTCGGGAAATACCCCGCTGCCTAGGAAGTAAACAAATCCCCTCAAGCTGTCACCTCCATGATCCATCTCATAGCATGAGCTATGGAGCTGTGCCACAACCAAATTCAAATGGCTTCTCAATTCGACTATGTAGTAGCTACTAGTTAGCTAGAAGACAAATATCAGCCATTATGGAGTCGAACCCCAGGCTAGTGGATGTCGTAGCTTCATCGTCGCTGATTTGCATGTGATTCTTGGCATTTCTGTCTCTCTGGAGATTTTGAAAATCCCAACAGTTTGATAGCTCGCTTCCTAGAGCTTTATGATACCGCTATGTCGCTGTTAGCTGTATTTGAGCTGATTGATCGAGTTATTGATTAGGAGTGTGGGGTATGGCTGTGTGGATCGTAGGTTGTTGATTGCTTCGTCACATGTGTCGAAGAGACGAAGTCGCGGGAAGACGGAAAGCATGTTGAAGCAACATGGAGGGAATCATGAAGATAATTTGAACAGACTGCTTCAATTTTTTTTTTTTTTTGAATGATTGACCGAGAAAGGGTTCTACTCATAGTATTCACCGTCAGAGAAAGGAAGAAGGACGGTGAAAGGGAAACAGCTTCTTAGCGCGTTGTTGCAAGCCACGATCACATGTCAATTTAATCCTTCCGACTTTCACTATCAACACTAACCACCTTCCTTACAACAAAGCTTCAGCTTGGACCAGCTCAACAATTACATCTCCACTATCTGCCGACAAGGCTTCGCCTGTCGTTTCTTCGATTGATCGAATCTATTGGAATGTCGCGGACTAGGGGTAAGCACTTCTTTGCTGGAGTGAGGTGACCCAACCCCATCAGTCTATTGATAAACGCGGAAGAAAAGGTATATACTATCATGATGAAAAGCAGGTATTATAGAATAAAAATGTCTGGCATCTGCCAGTATACCAACGGAGCAGCCAGTCAATCGATCGATCGATCGATCGCGGACCTGTTCCTGGCCATTGACACCGAACCACGTCTAGAGCAAGCTATGCAAACATGCGAAGATCTTCGAAGCCGCTGGGGGGGCAAAAACGAGGAATAAGGTTGCGACAAGTACAAAAGATTGCAGAACAAAAGAAGACGCCTGGGGAATTGATGCTGTTACAAAGTAAAGTCATGAGATGTACCATTGCGCCTTTGTTCATGCATTCTCTGATTGAATCGTTTGCTATTAAATCATCAGCTTTTGTCCTCTCTTTGAGCTACGGATTACTCAAGAAAAGAGAGGAACTTACCACCAACCAGTCCATGCCTTCATTAATACCTTTGCCATCAATAGCCGAGCAAGCAACAATGCTCCAATTCCGATCACGCAATTCCCCCAATTTCAGCGCCTCCGAGATCTCTCCCGCTCCCTTTGCACCGGGTTGATCCTGTTTGTTGGCGAAAACCAGTAGCGCGGCGTCCCGGAGTTCCTCCTCGTTCAACATGGCCGCCAATTCATCAGCTGCAATCCCTAATCGCTCGATATCTGTGGAATCTATCACGAAGACAACGGCGGCGGTGTTGGCGTAGTAGCATCTCCAGTAAGGACGGATGGAGGTTTGACCACCGAGATCCTGGTATCCGTCAGCCGCTCCTTGTCCCTAAAAAATTTGGGGGTCGTCACTCGTTGCATACCCAAACATTTAGGTTTAAATTTTTGTAAGTGACGGATTCGACATTGAAGCCGATGGTAGGAATCGTGGTAACAACCTCGCCAATCTAACAAGTCGAGTTAGCACGTATATATATTTGGGCGAGTAGGCCAGAAGATCCCCCACCTTTAATCTATACAAAAGTGTCGTTTTGCCGGCGTTATCCTTTGATCCTTGTCAGCGACATACCCAACACCTTTTCTCCACGCAAGTTTATCTGAGTTGTAGAGGTGAAAGTCATACAAGACCTAAAATCAAAATCCGAATCTCCTTTTTCGCCCAGATCAGGGACCACATTCGTGAAAGTGAGCCTCCCATAGTTGTTTGTGTATTATTCTATTGAAAAGACGAGTAAGATCGACGCGGTTTCGCGTGCTAGGGAGTCGTGAGATAAGGGTACTCGATGATCGCAAATGCTGTCTGTCCTGTTTCGGCAATGGCTCTTCCCCTTTATAGATCGCTTCCGGTTAGTCGGTGGTATTGTAGATCCTGAGGTTCGCAGTGTATCGATTTTTCTAGCACGTATATGAGATTCACAAGGCTGACCAGGTTGTATGAATTAACGTGTAGTTTCGTTGTTATGAAAGTGTCGTGCTGATTGCAAATAAAAGTCGTGACCGCATTGACCATTACGGAGTAGGAAGTGGCTCGGGATTGGCCAGCCTGAGCCACCCGCTTGGTCAAAGCTTGGACGTGATAAAGACAACTCCAACCACCACCTCGCGATAGTACTGCTTGTTGTACGCATTGACTTGTTGAAGCCGATTTCAAGAGTGCGTCTCGTTGGGCTATTCAGTGCCATTACTTTATGAAATACGATCGGGCGCTGCGAACGGATTTCTATCTAACAGCGGCTTGTTCATCGGCCCTTGCGCCTTGAAGGCTTTCCCTACGAGACTGTTGTCTTACGATAGACACGCCTCAGAAAAACAGTCAAAATGGTTGGCAAAAAATCGGAAAAGGCTCTTCGAGATGAAGGTAATAAGGATATATGTGTTACATTACCAAACAGATTGGAAGATCTAACATCTGCCTTCCAGGTCTCGAACGAACCGACAACAGCATGGGACTATCCAGCTGGCCTGTGGTAGCTCCAATCAATCAAAAGAACTACTATACGTACGTTACAACCGCTCTACTTATTGTTCCATACTGTACTGACGTCTAGTTACAGTGACTACCTCAAACGCGACGACCAACTACTCGCATACCGCCTCCAAAACGAAGAAGCTCGCAACCGCATGACCAAAACCGCCAAAGATCGCGACCGCGCACTCGCCCTTGGGAAGCAAGAACAGCCGGATACTGAAGCCGATGGTGATACTGTTATGGAAGACGCCGAAGAAGTCGAGGCGGAAACAGCAGGTTCCAAGGTGATTGTTCTTCATGTAGGAAGTCAGAATTTACGTATCGGTCTTGCAAGTGATGCGCTCCCGAAAACGGTACCGATGGTGATTGCTAGGAAGTCGACCAAGAATGAATCGGAAGATGGCGTTGAGCCGAGGCCGAAGCGCGTCAAATTGAATGAAGATGAGACGGAGGAAGATACTCCACCGGAGAAGCGGTTTGGGCCAGAGGTATGACCTAACCAAAAAGTTGGGTTTGATCCAATCATACTAATAGGGGGAATAGTTTGCATCTCTGTACACTACAATGTCCGCCGAACTCAAAACACACATGCGACAAAACAAACGACGAATGCTACCAAACTCCAAAGAAATGGTCATAAACTACAACCGTCGAACTGTCCCCGAGCACATTCCCGAACACAACGACCCTTCACGAGTAGAGTGGACTGAGTTCTCTAATCCGCCACCAGAATACATAACAGGGCAAGAAGCGCTCAGAATACCGGATGATTCCAAACCGCGATACAAATTGTCATGGCCGATTCGCAATGGATGGTGCAATGAGAAGGATTACGCTAATGCCAGGCTGATGTTTCTTGATATTGCTCTTATCCTCGAGGACGCAATCAAGACACAGCTAGGATTGACCAGCAAGAAAGACTGGCCACAGTATTCCTGCGTTTTCGTGATTCCCGATCTCTACGAAAAGTCATACGTTACAACTATCTTGGAAATGCTGATGAAGGAGTTTTCTTTTGCGCGGGTTTGTTTCATTCAAGAGAGCTTAGCAGCTGCATTTGGTGCCGGCTACACAACCACTTGTATAGTGGATATTGGTGCACAGAAAACTTCAATTTGTTGTGTGGAAGAAGGCATGTGCGTTGAAAACTCGCGCATCAATCTGAAATACGGCGGATTTGACGTAACGGAGACATTTATCAAAATGATGCTTTATGATCATTTCCCTTACGCTGATATCAACCTGAACCGACGATACGATTTCCTACTTGCGGAGGACTTGAAGAAGAATGTCTGCACGATGAATGAAAGTGGAGTGTCGGTCCAAGTGTTTGATTTCCATTTACGTGTGTCTGGTCAAGATACAAGGAAATACACGTTCAAGGCATATGATGAAGTCTATCTTGCGCCGATGGGTTATTTCCAGCCCGGTATTTTCAGTGTTGGCGATAAGTTGCAGGGCCGCCGGAAACTCTTCCCTCGATCATACGATATTTACGATGGTCAGCCGAATGATCCTACATCGGCAGCACAGTCGGAAATTCTGAGAGCTATTACAGCACCAGATTCGTCGGCGACGGAAGATGAGAAACCACAAGTCAATGGAACAAGCGATGTACAAGCGACACCCGCTCGATCCCAATTGAATGCTCTCGGTCGTGTTCAAGACCTCGATGGCACGCCTCGATCTTCAGTCGCTGGCTCGCCAGCCCCAGAATTCAACACGCCCTTGAATGGAATCACTACTGCTGGCAACAGCACACCCGTTCCTGAAAAAGCCAGTCAATCTGCCGCCGGCGCATCATCCCAACCATCTCAGCCCTCACAACCAGTAGCAGCCCAACCCCTCCAACAACCACCTCCTCAACCCCCTCGAACCCCCACAATTGAAGAGCGCGACGACATCCTCCCTATCTACCCCCTCGATCAAGCAATCTTAACCTCAATCACCCACGCCGCGCGCTCCGACGACAAGAAAATGCGCGACTTCCTCGGCGGCATCATGGTTGTTGGCGGCGGAAGCCAAATCAACGGATTCCACGCCTACCTCGAAGAGAGGCTACACCTGCTACGACCCGCATTCGCAAAGGAAATTATGATTGGCTCGCCACCGCGAGACTTGGATGCGCAGGTCGTTGTGTGGAAGGGCGCAAGCGTGTTTGGCAAGTTAGATGGGACGAATGATAGTTGGATTGGACAGTTGGAGTATGATCGGTTGGGGAGTAGGTTGTTGGTTTATAAGTGTATGTGGGCTTATTAGAAGCCTTTAGTTGCATGTGATATGATTAGTATTGATTTTATTTGTTTCGTACCTGTCTGTCATCATAGCCCTAGGTCCGGATCTGAGAATAGTCTAAAAATTGCAATGTTAAAATGTGTAATAATAAAAAAGATTTAAGTACTAATAACAACGATAATAGAAAGTTTAAAGAAAAGAAAAATAGTACATAAAGGTTCTGTCTCTCTTTCTTTTTCGATGTATTTCATTCCTTCTTCTCTCCTAGAAAGAGAAGAGAGGCTTCTCCGAGTCATATCAGGCCGTAGCAGATCTGTTCAAGTCAGACCTGCAAGATAGGTTCCGATGGTGGATGCATGTATGCATGAATGGTAATATGGGGGAGGGTTATTATGTTATGTCATGTTTCGTGCAAATGTCGTCTTCGTTCCTTATCATATGGATGGAGGGGAAATGTGTTTCCTTCAGTTCGAATGCTGTCGTTTTCTGAAAGATTTAATCACGTCCATATCGGGTCTTGCCGATATTGAATGGAATGTAGCGATATTTGATCATGTGTTGAATTTGTCGTCGCACTATCGTCAAAAGTCAGCAAATAAAACTTCCAAGGACACTCCCATGGAAAAGAAGGAGGGAACGTACTGGTCAAGAAAAACAAAATCAACCAATACATAACCAACACCGGCCAAAACACCGGGATATCAAAAACCTTGAACCACGAACACACGAACGAAATCGCAATTGCGCGAGTGGCCGAGTGCCAGAATTTAAACTCGGGCAGGCGGCGGATAAAGGGGCGGAACTCGTCGTCTTGTTTGATGGGTAGAGACGAGCTACCGGCTTCGCCGTCTTCGAGGCCTTCATCTTGGGTGAGGGAAGGGTCGAATTTGGGCGAGAGGAAGGCGAGGAAGAGGTTGAGGAGGTAGATGCCGAGGGTGTATGCGACTGTTTGCGGATAGCTGTTAGTGGTATTGATCGTGTCATGTGTGCGGTTGAGCAAGGGAGTAGTGAGAGTGGACAAACCGATATACCATCCTTGCGCAAGGACAATTCGGAGGAAGAAAAAGAGAAGCAGAACGACGCTGCCGATCCATCGGTATGCGGTATATGGTGTCAACTGATCTAAGTATGCTTGGTATTGCTGAATGGAAATTATGTCAGCCTGAGTAGTTTCGGCTGCATGTCCGATTCATGATATATGCTTGAAGCGCAAGTTTGCTCTCCGCTTCAAGTCAAGGATCGCGACATTGCTTGAAGGAGATAAAACTCACCCTGGCAAGCTTAGAAGTCTGAGCCTGAACGGCATTGAAAGGTGTTTGATCCGGCTCAGGGACATCCATCGCGACGGACTCGTTGGACGTTGAGATCGCGAAGATCGAGTATGTAGAGTCGAGGGACAAATTCGGCAGAAGGAGGACAATTGGAAGGAAAGAAAAGACGGAGAACTAGTTACTGTGACTCCTGTAGTTGACTGAATCAATTACCAACTCCGGAGAATATTTCAACAAGTGGTGATTGTCGACGGATCCAACCAGGCTGTTTGTTTGTTAGAAGAAAAGTGGCCTCCTGAGTCGAGCCTGAGGCAAGCAGAGCTCCATGCCGAATGCGGTTAGTTGATGCATGAGCCACAAAGCACGTGCTGGCTAACAGTCTAACTCTTTTCGGGTATATGCAAACAGTGCAAATAGACGCGGCCGTTAAGCGGGTTACCCGCGGGTTGCCTCGGGAGTTCTAGCTGTCAATGTGATTGTTATCATTGCTCATTCATCCTGTTCAACATCTCCTCTGTTTGCTTTCTTCGATTGCCGACCAGTAATAATAAACAAATTGATATTGTCCTCATATAAACAAAATGTTCGCCCGCAGCTCGCGACTGGCTGTGTCCAGCACAAACTCCGCATTGACTTCATACTTGACCCGAGCCAGTTACCGACGGTTCTCAACTACATCTCCAGCTTCATATGAATACATTCTCACAGAAACACCCAAGCCAGGTGTTGGGCTAAGTATGTACCTTTCAATTTATATATTATATACAATCGTGCTGACAAATTAGTCACCCTCAACCGACCCAAAGCTCTCAATGCGCTGTCGAGCCCTCTCTTTCAAGAATTGAACGATGCATTGAGCAAATATGATCAAGATAAAGACATTGGCGCTATCATTATTACCGGAAGTGAAAAGGCGTTCGCAGGTTAGTCTAGTACCCTGCCTGTTTGTGTCCTGTATCTGACACCGCCCAGCCGGAGCCGACATCAAAGAAATGGCCCCCTTAACATTCTCCGCTGCTTACTCCAACAACTTCATTGCTCCATGGTCTCATCTTGCCAACTCAATTCGTAAACCCGTCATTGCAGCTGTGTCCGGCTACGCACTCGGCGGCGGTTGCGAACTTGCGCTCATGTGCGACATCATTTACTGCACATCAAACGCAACATTCGGTCAGCCCGAAATCAAACTCGGCGTCATTCCCGGTGCTGGGGGCTCTCAGCGTTTGACTCGCGCAATTGGTAAGAGTAGAGCGATGGAACTCATTCTTACTGGCAAGAATTTCAGCGGCAAGGAAGCCGGTGAATGGGGTGTTGCGGCCCGCGTTATTGATGGCGGGAAAGAGGAGCTTTTGGCAGAGGTATTGAAAACTGCAGAGACCATTGCGGGATATAGTCGTGTTGCGGTTGTTGCTGCCAAGGAGGTTGTGAATAAGAGCCAGGAGTTGTCGTTAAGGGAGGGAGTAGAGTATGAGAGACGATTGTTCCACGGGTTGTTTGGTAGTAAGGATCAGAAGATCGGTGAGGCCCTTTCGATCAATTGCGTAGGAGCAGTGACTGACTTTTTGTGTAGGTATGACTGCATTTGCAGAGAAGAAGAAGGCTGAGTGGACACACGAGTAGACGGCTTTCTCACAAGGATACTACATTATCTGCAAATCACTTATAAATGACCAAATACAGAATTTCATTTACATACACCAACCACCAGGAGTGCTTTGACTATCTTTATGACCACGAGAGTATACTTACTCAAGATCTCAGTCCACTTGGGCATCCATTGACTAGCCCTAACTTTTATGGGGGTTAGGGTTATTATAGTGTGTCAAGTGGTAGAGTCTACGGTATGATTTCATTTCAGGATGTTAGCCCTAACTAGTCAGATATGATATCAGACGGTCTGACCGTTAGCAATACAAGCTAGGTATATAAGATATTAAGTCATTGCTAAGTTTAGCAAATCAACAGTACACGTTTACACTTCGAATCAATAATAGACAGACGCACAAGTTAATAAGGGGTTGTGGGATTCCATTCCCTTGGAGGAGGGATAATTTTTATATCCATGACATGATTTAATGTTTTAACAGTCAATTCCGATGCTATACAACTTTTCTATCAACCATCTACAGACGAGCATGTTCCCTAGACACATTCTTCTCCGTAGCCTTCTTAATCCTCTCCCCAAGGATAGCATTAATCCTTGTAAAGAATCCATACGTCTGCTTCCTCACCCTCTCATTCGCATTACATAAATGAACGGAAACATTCTTCACAAAATTCTCTTGCTGACCAGGTGTACGTCCCAAAACTCTCCACAAAGCATTGGCCTGCACAAAATCTTCATCCGTGACGGGGATCTGTTGGGATATCACTGCACCAACCCAGTTCTCATGCTCCTGGCTGGCCTTGACGGGCTCAAAGTTCATTGCGCGGAAACTTGATGGGTAAGCTGGGTTTGCGCCGTAGTTGCCATTAACGGCCATGGCGCCGTCGCGCTGGTATGGGTTGAATGCGTGGAGGGGGCAGTTGACGGGGATCTGTTGGTAGTTGACGCCCAAACGGTGTCGGTGGGTGTCAGGGTATGAGAACAAACGAGCTTGGAGTACGGGATCAGCCGAGGGCTCAACACCGGGGACCAAATGCGACGGCGCGAAAGCAGCCTGCTCAATCTCTGCAAAGTAGTTTTCGGGGTTCTTGTTGAGGGTGAATCGACCGAAGCGGCGGAGCGGAACCTCGCTTTGAGGCCAGACTTTGGTGAGATCAAAGACGTTCCAGCGGAATTTCTCGGCTTGCTCGGGGCTCAAGGTTTGCACGTAGCATGTCCACGACGGGTATTCGCCTCGTTCAATAGCCTGGAACAAATCCTGTGTGTGCCAGTCGGGATTCGAGTTAGAGAGCTCGCCGGCCTCTTCGTTGGTTAGGGTTTTGTTTCCCTGGTCAGTTTTCAAATGGATCTGGACGTAATTGAATGTTCCATCGGGCTTGATCCATTTGAACGTGTGACCCGAATATCCGTTCATATGACGATACGAATAGGGAGTGCCGCGGTCACTGAACAAATGCATGACCTGGTGTGCAGACTCCTGGTGCGTAGAAAGATAGTCCCAGAACATGTTCGCATCCTTGAGGTTCGTCTGCGGGTTCCTCTTTTGTGTGTGAATGAAAACGGGGAATTTGGATGGATCACGCAGGAAGAAGACGGGAGTGTTGTTGAATACCCAGTCCCAGTTTCCTTGCTCAGTATAGAATTTAACGGAGAAGCCACGAGGGTCTCGGGCACTGTCGGCAGAGCCCTTTTCACCACCGACGGTTGAGAAGCGTGTTACGAGTTTGGTTTTTTTGCCGACGCCCTTGAGCATGTCGATTGTGGTCTGCTGAATTAGCTTTGTCCTATGAAGAGGCCAATTGAGGTGGTTGGCTTACAATATCGCTAATGTCATCGGTAACCTCGAATTCACCATAGGCACCAGCACCCTTGGCATGAACGACTCGCTCAGGAATACGTTCTCGGTCAAAGTGGGCGAGAAGGTCGATCAGGTGAAAGTCTTGCAAGAGAAGGGGCCCATTCTTGCCAATCCGCTGCGACGATTCGGGATCGAATACCTAGAATAGGCGTTAGGGTTAAGAACTGTCGCATAGGAGGATGCTACGAACCGGGCAGCCATTGGAAGTGGTGTAGGTTGGGGTTTCGTTGTAACGGTAGGTTTCTGTTACTGTTAGCATATTGAATGTCCAAATAACAGATGAGATGGCATACTTGGCTCGTCGTCTTTGCCCATGATGGCTATCTTGACTCGGTTCGTATGGATGCAATATTGAAAGACCAAAAGTCCAAACAGTCTCGAAAGTCAATGAAATGAGAATGGGGAAGAAGCCAAGCCATCCCTCTTATACAACTTCCAGGTTCCCACCCATCATCCAAGCCATGGTGGGCACTGACTGACACTCTGACACTGACACTGCTCACCAGTGTGGAGAGAAGCCAATGACTCCATCTGTAATTCCAATCCTCCAAATTATACTTTTGTATTCTGTGATACACTGATACCTGAGATTTACGCCATAAAACGGAGAGCTTCGTCCCGCAGCACCCATTCCGGCAGGTCTTTCCGGTGCCTTCGCCGTTCCAACGTATCAAAGATACGTATGCACGTATTGTCATGCGCCTTTTTTACCTTATCGGGGTAATCCTTTGCTGATTTTACGCCGCAGTTACGGCTACAAAACGCGGAATGCTCCGTCTTCCGAACTCAGTTTGCATGTATGTAGTAAGTTAGTACAACTACATATACATCTACTGTACTCCTCATGTTGGCGTGTGCCATGCGGAGAGTAAAGTCACTCAAGCACTGTATATTTGGTAATTTAATTACAGTACGTCGCTATGAACTGCCATACTTCAACATTCGTTTCAAAACGCTCTCGGTACGTATCCAACGAAAAGGCTAAAAACCGCGCCCATTCACAAACTCTTAACTATATCCTTGATAGCCAGTGGCTGATTTCATCGACGAGTCTAGATGGCATCCAGCTGAGTAATCTATCCCACCTCCCCCAGCCAAATTAACTTTGGCTTCAAGACTCAAGTCGAGACAGAATACAGTTGGATTGTATTGTTGGCCACGGCCAGCAGGAATCTGCCGATGTCTGTTACCGGAGTTCGGAACATGCCGTTCCTGTCTCTCTAGACAGCCGTCATGAAAAGGAAAAGAAGCTGGCTACGTATTAATCGATTCGAAACATTGAATTGCACCGATTTGCATTTTTTACGAGCAGTGTGATTGGATATGGTGCCTGACGGCCCATACCGGTAAGCCCTAACCCTTATCCGCAATTAAATTTATCGTCCTTATCTATATCTTCATCTTGTGAATTCATTCTTCTGGTTGTGGTTTCCCAATGGGTATTCCATCAGGCGGAAGAGCATCACCACTCGGTTGACCTCTTCGGTATTGCTCCAGAGATCCGTTAATATCTACAATACCCCAAATGAAGACTGCCACGTCGTGAATTGTGCTGAAAAAGTCCTGAGGATGAGGGCCGCCTGGTCCATTGTTCATATAAGTAGGGGTAACGACAAGCTTTAGGGGGAAGCCTTACCTTTTACAAGCACTCTGATCAGCAGGTTTAGAATCAGCCCTAACTCCATGCCACACGAATAAGTGTTTGTCGTTTCCCGCGCTCATTCCGAGGATCCTAGACCCTAAGATCATCAGTGATTTTACAAGCACTCACCGTAACATACTGTACGATTTCGGTAATGGAGTCGCATTTGCAATGGCGTGCGCCTCACTGCTATAGTAATCACTGAATGCATGAAATGGTAAATTGTAATGAAACCAACTCAAAAATTTTGAGGTGAAATACCAAGCTGTGTTAGGGTTAGGGCTAGGGTTGCTCGCTGTCCGCTGCGCCTGGACTTGTGATCCAGGTGCCTACATCAAAAAGACTGGGATGGACTCGATGAAATATTGAATCTCAAACCAAAACATGACCGAAAGTGAAAGCCCTTGACCAACCAACGGTACATGCCTACGAGGCCTTTCATTCGCCCAGTTACCTTACATTGAGCATATGGACCCGCATTGACTAACCTCAACCACCAACGACATTGTCTGTATAGTCGCCCAGTTCCCCAGCCAGATCCCCAGGATTGGCTCTATTATTATTTCACTACTGCATACGACGCGGATATTTCGAGTCTTGAAACGCACCAAATTCTCATTCTCTTATATCATGGGCAACTCGGCGGTTAATGATGCTCTTCACAGGTTGATTATTGGCTGACTTTGTGCCACGGACACAACTCAAACAGATTGCTTGTCGCATAAGAACCAATACATGCATGAATGATTGTCTCAGGAAAGTGTCCATCTGTAGTGCGTCTCTAGGTGCAGGAATCGACGTCGATTGTTTGAAATAGCAGGTTTAAATTTGAAAATGGACTAACCTTGTAACTCAGCTTGCTAGTCTGGTAGGTAACCAGGTCTTACAAGCATAGTTACTCAGCTCGAGATTAGAAATTGCCCTTTTCTCAGCTTTCATTCTCTCTCAATAATGTGACTCGAAAAATTCCCATACCTCTAGATTCCGAGTCTACTCTACTCTGTGATCGTCAATATTCACCTCAACGCCATGGCATCACCGTCAACAATAACAACATCTGCTACATCTGCAGTCCCAGCACTCACCACAACCTTCACTCCAGCCGCTTCCTGCCTCACAGATCTATACTTGAACAACATCGTCTCCAACGGCTTCATATGGGATTATCGTCAACTCGGTCCAGCACCGACCGGCACAGATTGCTACCCACCTAAGTTTGCTGCTACACCCTCCGCATATTTTTCACCTGGTATATGTCCCACTTCCTACACAATCGCTTGCTCGACCGTGCTCAGTATTGGCTCTTCCACAGAGACGAGAGCAACCTGTTGTCCAAGGTATGTCATTTCTTCCAAAGGATTACTATCACATTCTCCTTAACGTATGGTGGATCATCGATGTAGTTCATATAGTTGTCAAGCGGACAAAACCGCGTGGCCATGGTATTCAACGGATCTCTGCACGTATGAAGGATCGACGACGGGCACATATCTCTTTACTGCGCAAACATCAATTTCAACTGCTATCGGTCTTGCGAACCTCAATGCATACGGTATGGAGATTAGATGGCAGGCGTCCGATACATCTACGCCGGGCGCGACGAGCGCCCTCACAACAGCCTCTTCTGCTTTATCCACGTCGGCGTCTGCATCACCAGCTTCAACTGCCTTGTCTACTACTCCTACTCCTACGTCCACACCTACATCTCCATCCACATCGTCTCTATCCACAGGCGCAAAAGCAGGTATTGGCATTGGTGCCGCAGTCAGCGCTCTATTGATTCTTGCCGGTATCATATTCTTTATAATTCGCCGCCGTCGCAATAGCGCTGCCGCTAATAAGCAAGAAAATATGGATATGCATTTAACGCCGGCTCAATTACAGCAGCAAGAATATTATGTGGAAGCTGCAGCGGGTGATGTGCGAAGTAAACCCCCGTATCATGAGTTGCCGACACAACCTAAGGAGAGGAATCCTGTGGAGTTGAGCTCGGAATCGTGGAGATGATGGTGATTACAAGGAATACATTGGTGTTGAGCGATGGACGCAGTTATGTGACGATGTATGAATGAATACCAAGGGTGTTTATATATATATATATATTAAAATTAAGAACGAATGTATCTAATAGAAAGCTCAAATATACCTCAAACATATTTTGCAACAAAATGATTGTCCAGTTTCTTGAGGAGCTTCAAATTGGGTTAATTGACTCAAGGACAAGTGAACATTTGAAACGATCTCTTCTTGTTCACCAGTGAATTGCGCCGGGTAAAATGAAGCTTCTATCATACTTGCCCCTTTCATCTCAAAAAATGCAAACCGGCAACCACTTATTTTTGGACACTGCATGAAGCCGCCCTACCTAGGTACAGTACTTTGGCATGCCGATTTTAGTGCCCCAGTACAAAATCATTGTAGATTTATTCGAATCAGAAGGAAGAGAGAGCATTTGAATACAATTCTCATTTAATCATACTTATACATACTCATAACGATCAATACATTCATTGGCTCCATTCTAGCCCACCAAGAAAAAACTCTAAAATCTGTCATGCAATCCTCAAGGATGATCACTAGTCTTCTCCAGAATCGTCTTCATCATCTCATTGCCCAGCCTGACTGCATCCGGGAATCTCGGCGCAAAGTAGCTCTGGATACGCTCAAACCGGTCTCGGTAGGATTCAAAGTCGCCGAAGGAGACGCAATCTGACCATGCCTTTTTTTTCCGCTGTCAGCTAAACGTCCTAAAAGAAGTTGGAAAGGTGATGGTACTCACTCGTGCAGCAAATGTGAACTCCAAATCATCAGAACGGAAAGTCTGATCATCAATGGCAATGTCGAGAACCTCATCGAGGAGACTTGGGTTACGGAAAAGGTACTCCGTGACACCGAGCCAGAGACGGAAGAGCTGTACAAGTCAGTATCGTGATTCCCTTTCCTAATAGAGGTTGCGAAACTCACAGGAGTAGAGCAAATCATATGATCATAAGGCACAATCCCTAACTTCGACCAACAATCTACAATAGCCAACAAACTAAGATGGTTATTCGGCGGCGCCTCCTCCCTGGAGTCCTTATTCGACAACGAGAATCGATCAAGAACTTCGTCTCTTAGTAGCAAGTCCTGGCCCTCGGTATCCGATTTGAAGACTGCTTCACCAGCCTCTTTGACTCTTTTCTTCAATTCCTCCCTTTTGCCTTCAATCATCAGCTTATAAAGCTCCGTGACGGATTTGGCGTATTGTCTGATTTGTTTCTTGGCTGCTGGATTGAGGATGGCGAGACCGGCATAGACGTGCCATTTATTCGCGTAGATGCGGAGAGTGATGTTGATCTTGACGTTCTCGATTCCTCCTACCCAGCGATCGATTTCCCAGGGAAATTGATTGTTGGAGTACCATGCCGTGCCCATGCTCAGGAAAGCAGCATGTGTGACGGCCTGGGTATCAGCTGTGATGCGGTCATGCATCTCGCCGCTGAGGTAGACATATTGGGATTCAAAGGATTCAAAGACGCGTTCAATGAATCTCATGCTCTCGTCTGAAGCTCGGTGTTGTATAAGGACCTAGGGCAGGACATTGTTAACACCTGAGATGACTTCATTGGCTCGGGCCATCATACCAATGGTTGGCCCTTTGTATTCACTTTCGGTCCGTGTAGAGAGTGACATGAGATAATCTCTACGTCCGAAGGGAGATGTTTATCGAAAGCAGCAAGTTCCGGGGACTTGCACGATGTCTGGCCACCAACAATCGCACCGACCTTCGTTGCTATTCATTAAAGTCCACAGTCAGAAAGGTCTGGAAAGAATCGTAAAACGACAGGGCGCTGATTCAGACATACAGGGACCATATTCGGCAACTATTTTATCAATATAAGCGGCCTCTACGCTGTATATGATGTAGTCGCTGATTCGCGAGACCAAGTGTCCATTCGGAAATATAGAGATAGCTTTCTACGAAACTGATAGATAAGTTTTACTGTTTTGATACAAAGGGTTGATGTGGACGGCCCTTCAGAGGAACATACATCTGATGCATATTCTTGCTTCAATGATTCGTACTTATCCGACCTGTCACAGGCATTTATCCTTGAAAGTCGCGAGGTGGTGTCAGCATGACTGTTAAGAAGGCTACGGTGTGATATAAACCTGGCTGAGAAATGAGTTAGCGTATTGCTAATAAAGATATAGGTGATAGAAAATAGTATGTGTGCAAGTCTCATTTCAGACAAAGAAAAATTAAGGTAGCGAGTTTTTTACATCACTGACGTCCTGACCGTCCCACGCCCACACCAGAATGGTGAGGCAGTGAAGGTCAGGCCATACTCGAGCCAAATGCACTCAAGTCATCATTCGAGAAGGGAAAGGGGAGCAAAAGAAGAAAGGGAAGTGAGCTTACCATGTGATGGTCTACTATCATCAAGTAGAGACGGAATCGAGGGGAGTTACAATCATTACCTCCAACCAGCTTGACTCAGTCGCTGGGCATACATTTTGCCCATGTCACCCATTCCGATGATGCCGATGGAGGCATTTTCCTTGGTGAGAACCATCTTGAACGCCGTGGATCAAAACGATAGGAAATAATGAAAGCTGGAGCGCAGAGGCTCGGTGTGAGGCACCAGCAGCAGACAGATATTTTCATCCACTCGAAGGAGCAATTAAGCTTGCAATTGGTCTCACATGTGAGAAGCGACAGATTATCACTTTGAAATAGACTAAAAAGTCTAGCAAAGAGATGTTCTGAACGCGATGAGTTTTTGTTGGTAGTGAAGAGACGAGGGAAGAAAACAAAGAAAATCGAACTTTAACAAATCTTTCTCGGCCCGACAGAAGCTCCGGTCGCCCCGCTCTTGCTTCTTCTGATTACATAAGAAGATCTTGGCATTCGCTTCCCACAATCCGTGCAGACCAACCAATCAAACGCAGCGGATACAATTTTAGGGCACACCATCGAATTTATCGGCGCATCTTGAATACCTTCGTTTTTTCTTCTCTTTCTCTTCCCCATATTCCATCCACGACAATTGCCAGTCCACCCAACGACAAACAAAATGCCTCCTAAGACCAAGAAAGCTGCTCCCGCTCAGGAGAATGTCTCTCTCGGCCCTCTCGCCGGAGATGGTACGTTTTGTCTTTTGTCTTATCGTGTTGAACCGATTGTGATCCCCACTAACATGAAATGTTCTATAGGCAAGCTCGTGTTCGGTGTTGCTCGTATCTTCGCCTCTTTCAACGATACCTTCGTCCACGTTACCGATCTTTCGTGCGTACCTCCAAAGCATCAATTCACAATAATAGGGAGTGTAAAAAACTAATTTCAACAGTGGTCGCGAAACCATCTGCCGTGTCACCGGTGGTATGAAGGTCAAGGCTGACCGTGACGAGTCCTCCCCCTACGCTGCTATGCTTGCTGCCCAGGACGTTGCTGTTCGCTGCAAGGAATTGGGCATCAACGCTCTTCACATCAAGATCCGTGCTACCGGTGGTATGTCCAACACCCTCCGAACACTCTGTTTTAAGAAAACTCTGGATTTAACATGTTCTAGGTAACGGTACCAAGACCCCCGGTCCCGGTGCTCAGTCCGCTCTCCGTGCCTTGGCTCGTTCCGGCATGAAGATCGGCCGTATTGAGGACGTTACTCCTACCCCCTCCGACTCTACTCGTCGCAAGGGTGGTCGTCGTGGTCGTCGTTTGTAAACAATCAATTGTTTACATACAGTCATGTGCGCGGGATCTTGTCTTTTCGCTTGTCCGGTATACATATTCTGCTACCTGGATATAGTTGTAGTTGGATTTGTTGACAGGGTTTGAGCCTGTGTACGGCCTAAAGCAATTGTGGATGGAATAAACGCGAAGAACGGCATTACGCCTGGTCTTCACATTCTCCCTCAAAAAATAGGAAGATAGTCCTCTTGAAATATACTCAATATCAAAAGATTATCGTACTTCTATATCAAGTGTAATTGATTGTAAAATCGTGTAACTAGTTATGTTTGATGTCTCGTAATACCATCACACACTTCTCAAGACACCAGCGCCCAATAATGTCAGACCAGCCAAAACCTCGGAATAGGTGAACGCCTGTATAGGAGTGTCTGCCAAAGACATAGCCTTGGGTATTCGCATTTTGCAACCCATGTATTGGAGCACCTTCTTCATCCAGTCTCGTTGAGCTTTTGTTGCGCCGAACTCCATCGCAACGGCGCAGTGCAGTGGCCACATGAGATTCAGTGCGTCCAAAGTTTTCATTGAGCTGGTGTTTATCCAGGCACTATCAACATCTGCCTCTTTTTGTCCCGTGATTCTCATCTTTGAGTCATCATAAAGATATGCCACCGACGCATAAATCCCATCTATAGCTTCTTTCATCATCCGAGTCAGAGTTGTGGTTTCTCTCCCATTTGGTCGACTTGTGCCTGCGTATAAAAATCGCCCTGTCTTCAGCAGGAAATCGCCAGTGATTAGTATCAGTGTTCTATATTCATTCCATCTTGTACACAAAAAATTGTCTGGATATGATTCTCCGTAGTAGCCATTACATGTTGACGGAAGACCTGAGGCAATATCACAGCCTGTAGTTTTAGGTATCATGACCGGGTGGTACTTTTTCGGGAGCAAGTTGGTGATTAGACGGAGATCTCTTTGGATACGTTTGACAGATACTCGAAGCTTTTCAACATCGATTTTTTTGATAGTGACAACACTGTTAGGGTTGTCAACAGCACTGAAGTGGTCCATGGAGGTAACGAGTTTTCTCAGGCGCGCTTTGGTGACATCTAGTAGCAGCCAGGCTTTTTCTATGCTGTCCATCTGAGGTCGTAAGCTGAAGAACTCTTGTATATCGGGAGTCTCTTCTGATAAGGCAAATTGTCGTGCTGCTGACATATTGTCTTCTGTGGGCATTCGATTGCCTCCCGTATTATGATTGTGTTGAATCATGGCAAGCATTCCATTCAAATGAGTTTGCCAGGTCCTGTCAGCCAGGGAAGTGTTCACAATCATCTGAATCTCGAGTTAACTTCATTCTCAATCATAAGTGCACACTATTGCACTCACCTCATACAACGCAAACAGATATATAGGGGCGATCAAAGCTCTCGAGTTGGGATACAACGAAATACTTTCCCTCACCTCGCCCATAGCCTTGCGATATTTGACATGGAGTTTTCGTCGCCCTTCGATAGTCTGCAACGATGCAGCACGAATCACGAGTAATCCATCTGTCAAAGCATCGAGTACTTCGACAACGGTTCGACCAGGCCCTCTTTCAGCAGGCACGATATCGAACATCTCTATACTTTTTCCGCCAACAAGACCAGAAAGATTTCTGGCATCAAAAACAAAGTTTCTTAGGAAGTAATCAATCGCATCCTGCATCTGAGGCGGTCTTGCGCTTCGCCATTGGAGCATGAGATGATGCGAAGTGAACCCGCTACGCACATTTCGAGGGATATATGATGGCAACGACTTTGATGCCTTGCACCGGGTCAATGTCTTTCCTTGACCCGGCCTAGTTTGTACGATGCAAATTCGATTCGATTTTATACATCTTTGACAGCCGGGAAGAGATCGATCGCATTTGATACGTCTGGATCGACAGGTTACGCAATCGCTCAAGGAAGCCATAACGAGTTTTGTGCTTTTTCCGGTAGTTAAATCATTGGGAATTCAAGGATATTTTTATTCACAAATATGAAACAACTATCCATCTCGCGCGGTTTGAAGAGCTCGGAATGTCCAATTTCATCGATGACGTGGTGTGTGGGTAGAGTGAAATAACGGTAGAAATTCACGGGAGAACCGATTTTGAAGATCCGCGCTAGCAGTTTCGTGATCCATACAATCCAGACGCTCAAGATATACCTTGATAGGCTCGTTATTTTCAAGAATATGTTACGAATGCAACCAAATGCCTCCGATAGATATGGTTTTGCCAGCTTGTATTAGAAATCAATTGTTCGCAAAGTCCCTACCCTAGAAGCATCCAGTCTTAGAAGTATGGACGGTTTGGTTATAAAATGCACGTCATTTTCACCCCTCACCAGATGGCTTTTTTTTAATCAATGTTCTCTCTTCACATCTATAGACAACTCATGCACTTTGTTGAGATCCAACATCTATTCCTCCTTTTCCATCCCAAACAAGCTCAATATGGTCCAAACACTCGAACTCTGGGGTCATTGGGGAGCTCCAAACCCTTGGTAAGTGACCTGTCCATCTATTATTGGATACATCAGACATGGTTAACATCCTGTTCAGGAAAGTAGCCATGGTCTTGGAAGAATTGTCTCTTCCTTATCAAATTAATTATCTGGAGTTGACCGATGTCAAGACTGAATCCTACTTGGAGGTTACCCCTAATGGTCGTCTGCCGGCACTCAGGGATCCTAATACGGGAATCACGCTTTGGGAGGTATGCAGCTGTTTTAGGTCGACCCTTTGAGGGTGATTATATTAACAATTTTTGTAGTCCGGAGCTATCATCCTTTATTTGGTTGATCAGTACGACAGGGACGGAAAAATATCTTACAAGGATTCACCCGAAAAGTATCTTTGTCAACAGTGGCTCGCTTTCCAGATCTCAGGTATGACTTCCTCTCATACCTCCTCATATCTATTATTCCAGATTGCTAATCCAAACGTTTATTCAGGTCAAGGTCCATACTTTGGTCAAGCCACATGGTTCGCCCGCTTCCACCCCGAAAAAATCCAATCCGCAATCGACCGCTACATAAACGAGATCCTGCGGGTAATCAGCGTCATTGACCTCGGACTCCGCAGAAACCCTGCTGCGGGTAACTGGCTTGTAGGTGACAAATGTACCTATGCAGACCTGTCATTTGCCACCTGGGCTTTGGTGGGATATGGCTTGTTGAAGGAATTGGGGAAGAATGAGGGTCTTGAGAAGGATTATCCTAACTATACTCAGTGGATTGCGAAGATGGAGGAGCAGGAGAGTGTGAAGAAGATTCGGGATGTGATGAATCAGGGGAGAATTGCACATAGTTTGAAGGTATAATGTCTGTCTGTGTGCAAAATATCGTGTCCCTCCCTCGATTCTAGGTACCTAGAATATAATATGTTTCCTATTTCGGCAATATGTTCTTGAAGCCCTAACATGATCCAGTCCTGGCGTTAAAGCAACCTTTCCTAACGAGCACCTGTCATATTTGTAGCCTATCAAGTAGAATATGTGGAAGGATAATTCCTATTTCCTATATCTCACTCAAAATCAACCATCTTAAGATTGAGTCCAATATCCTCGAGGGGCAGTGTGTCGCATTGAGCATTGAAGGGGTGGCCTGTCTCCACTTCTTTCCGCCAACTTAAAAAAAAATGAAGTAGTGACATCAAAGCTCCAACTCCACAAAAGACAACCTCCCACCATCTCCTCTGACCTGCCAACTAAAAGTCACATATCATATTCCCCAGAAACCGACTATCAAGCCCCAAATTTTACTTCTGGACTTTTATAGAATGACAAATATCCGACCAACACCCACGATCATCCTACCCCGCCTCCCCGCCAAAACTCTCGTCGGCCTCGATCTTCTCAGCTTCACGTCCACCGAACAATTTTACGGGATTAGCGATCTGACGCCTGGTTGGCACTTCCTCTACACGGGTACGACGGAGAGTTTCTCGATACGGTGCGGCGCATGGTTCTATGTCGGTGATATCTCGCACGATTCAACGAGTGATGGTTCCAAAAGCATAATTCTCCACAGCGGCGCCGCTACAGGCGGTCCGGAAATCCGAATATGGAGATGGAATCAAGATATAGAGACCTTAATACCGATGCGAGGCGACGACGGTGAAAATCGACTAGAGATTATGCGCTGGAAAGCGAACCTGGGCGGATTGAGGCAAATGGGTGCCTTGTTTAGTTACAAAACGAAAGGACTCCCCGATAACACCGAGATCGATGAGAATGACGCTACAGATCAGTCGCCCACGCGCAAGGATTGGATTCAACTAACTAACCGTCTGACACCGGAAATCCTGTCGCGGATACTGGGCACGCCGTACAGCGACGATGACGATAGGCCGAGTTGGAATATAAATTCGGCGAGTACGGCGGCGCGAGACGCGGATAATATTCCTGGGATCACAGCGGAGATAGCTTCGGAAGTGAGGACAAAAGCCTTTGAAAGCGGACAAGAAAGCAAGAAAGAGAAAGAGCTTCAGTTCCTACCTATTGATCTAAAACGGACGTGGCGAGAAGGTGCAATTGGGCGCGAGAGGACTGAAGCAGCGCAGGACAAATCATGGGCTTTGGGTGATTTGATCGGAAGATATAGTCTCTCCGGTAATTCTGGGAAGAAGGGTGAAGGCGAGATTCTGGGCGAATTGCAGTTCTGCTTCCTCATGATCTTGACACTTATGAATTACTCATGTCTCGAACAATGGAAACGACTACTATCGTTGATATTGACATGTCGTATTGCAATCAGAGAACGAGAGCCGTTTTTTAGAGATGTGCTTCAACTCTTGCGATTACAGCTACGTCATTGTGAAGATGTTGACGGGGGTCTTTTCGAGATGGATGGGGATTACGATGGAAATTTCTTACGGAAGTTGTTGACGGGATTTCGGCAGACAATATATCAAATAGAAGGAGCTGATACAGTCCGGCAAGAAATGAATGCGTTAGAGCAGTGGGTACGTACGGAATACGGATGGGAACTACGCAAGGACTCGATTATGCGTCGAGGGATGTTGCAGCTTGAAGATGGGGAACAAGTCGAAATGGAGATGAGTGGTGCTGATGAGGATGATGAGACGGGCGAGTACGCTCCTGTGATTGTCGATGTGGGAGAAACCGAAGGTGCTGTGGTGGAAGACACGACTGATGTCGACACACCTATGGATTAGTACCAGACTTAGAGTGAGACGTAATATATGATACCCATTGCAAGCGGAACAAAATTTTGAAATCATAAATGTCATTTTTCATTTGATATAGAAATTCTGACATATTCGTTGCCCACACTAACCCCTGCCTGATGAAATCGTACAAACAAGGGCCGTCAAGAAAATATCCCGGGATTTCTCTCCATCTCTTTTTTTGGTCGTGTGAACATGGCAGTGAATCTTTTGACGCTTTTTCGCAAATAAACACTTGAGAAAAAAAATAATGATCGATTCCGTCCTTCCTCTAATCTGTAACCCGGGAATATTGTTGATACTCGTAGAGTCGGAAGAAAAACCAATCGTCTCTAGGATTCAAAGCACACTCTCAACCCAAGTGGCTAACAAAGTCTCTTTTGTCATGACAAATGAATATGCTTATTTTTCCCACACATGCACACACAAGACAGACGCCCCCCTCCCAAGCAGAAATTAACAAACACGATAAACGAAAAGAAAAACAACAAAACAAAGTCCTGTTCTTTTCTTCGTTTAACGGTAAGATTTCTGGTAACGAGCACGAGCACCTGGACCACCGAACTTCTTGGGCTCGGCCCGTCGGGAATCGGCAACGAGGAGTGTGCGGTCGTACTGGATGAAAGCCTGCTTGAGCTGGTTCTTGGAGTGCTCGTCAACGAACTTCTGGTAGTAGGCGACGATGGACTTGGCGATAGCCTGGCGGATGGCGTAGATCTGGGAGACGTGACCACCACCGGTGACGCGGACACGGATATCGACACCAGCGAACTTGTCGAGGCCGACGATCAAAAGGGGCTCGTAGACCTGATTTCCCCATTAGAACCTAATCATTCCTCTTCCATTCTTTTGATTTGGTTTATGCGATTCGTACCTTGAAGCGGAGCTGCTCGGGCTTGACGAGGTTAAGAGGCTGGCCGTTGACCTTGATGAGGCCCTTGCCTTGCTGTAAAAAAAAACGGTCTTAGTATGTCTTTCGCGAATGTAATTTCCTTCAATTTCCCATGATTTTTTCTTGTATTTTCCAATCCAAATCAATCGTCGCTAGAGGGTTGTTCAATTCGTACCTTGGTGTGGGCGACTGCGGTAGCTATAATGCGATAAAAAAGCCATGTTAGTTATCACTCATAAAATCCACCTTTCTGCGCAATAATCCAACATACCAGTCTTCTTCTTGCCGAAGCATTGCACACTCTGCGTAGAAGCCATGATGGTGAATATAATGGCTTTGGCCGGAGTCAAAGGGAGAGTGTGTGTCGTCGAGGGAGGGTTGGTTGATCTCGTTCAAATGGTCTCGGTCTCGATATTGAAGACGGACGGGCAATCGCACACAGTGCGGGTTTTCGCTTAGTGCTGCCGCTAGTACGCTTTAGGGTTTCTCTTTTTTCTCGGAGTCCGTTGGGGCTAGGCCGTTTTTGGTGTTATGATCATGTGACCCGGTGCCAAGAAATGCATATCCAGTCAAAAGTTCGGAGCATCGACGGAGAAGGACTCAACATCGGAACGAACACCACATATATCACCACATTCTGGTGTTGTCGCCCGCAGACCATTGGCTCTGCACTTTTTGAATCAGCGATAATACCAGTCAATTGCTCTCAGAGCTGAGACCGGCACCATGTCGCAGACGGTGGGAAAAGTCAGTGCAAACAAACAAACTCTTCCGACAGCTCCAGACCGTCGCCATTGAAATGGAATGCAATGACTAACACGATACAGACACGTCTCGCCTACTCCAGGACATGGCACTACATTGATGTCGGTACAGACGGCCGTTCCCTCGGCCGTGTCGCCTCCGCAATTGCAATGCATCTCATGGGCAAACACAAGCCCATCTACGACCCATCCACGGACTGCGGTGACTACGTCGTTGCTGTGGGATGCCATGATTTACATACAACCGGCAAAAAGCGTTTGCAAAAGAAATATTATACGCACACGACCCGGCCCGGTAGTTTGAAGAGTATGACTATGGATAAGATGTTTGAGAAATGGGGTGGTGGTGAGGTTTTGAAGAGGGCTGTTAGGGGCATGTTGCCCAAGAATCGATTGAGGGATAAGAGATTGGCGAGACTTAAAAGTAGGCTGCCTTCATATTGCGTCAATTGGTGACGTTTAACCGCAAGGAAATATGATCCGTTACTAATTGACTGTTACAGCATTCGAAGGCCTCCAGCATCCTTACAAAAAGAACATTATCAAAATTGGCGGAACGAGCGTGCTAGGGCCGGATCACCTGCCCGAGATCAAGAGAGTTTTCGAAAAGGCCAAGACGACCACAGAATCAGCCCCAGCTTCTCAATGATTCTGATTTCACCTAATTATGTACAGCATATACTCTTTCTTTCTCTTTCGTAAAAATCTTGTCTTATTTTTCTGGGTTATTCTAAAGCGCATGGCTGGAGTCTTTGGCATTTTATCTCTTTCTTCCCTCTCTATGTTATCTGTCGCGGCATCTACTTGTATTTTAGTTTCCGATCAGGTGCCCTATACATTGTATATCAGAAGCATTACATTTAGACAATTTCAAACAGAATTAAAATAGATTGATGGATATATACATTAACTATCTACGAAAAGAACGCCCGAAACACCCATTCTAAGCGCTTGTAAAGAAAATGATGTCTTGTTCAGCTCACAACTTGGCCTTGGAAGTACGAGCTACAGTGCACTTGATAAGTCCATTGGGTCCAGACTGAGGAGCAAAGACTTCGGCATCCTTGCCTGTGTTCTTGAGACCCTTGTGCCATTTCAAGTCTGTAGAAAACAATTTGTCAGTTATTGTATCTCACGTAAGCGGAAAGAAGAGAAACATACCAACTTCAAAGTAGTGCTTGTTAGGCAACGAGTACTCCACCGTCTCAACCTGTGGCACAACGGCCAAAATTTGATTTGCCATATTGTACATGGTAGCTTGCACACTAGCGCTATTCTCCTTTGCGAAAGTGCTCAGAGTAATTTCCCGTGCAGCGCTCCATGCGTTATCGAATCTGGCAGGGTCGGCCTGGACCTCAGCAAGGCTCGAGAAGTTCTTCCAGTTCCATGTTGCATCGACCTCCGTGCTGAGAATACGGTCCCAGACTTCCGGCAAAGTAGTGTATTCGTCACGCACGAATCCCCAGAATTGGGATCCGGTGGATTTCAGGACATGCAGACCCTGAATTGTAGAAGCAATTTTGATTCCCTTGCCCTCGGTAACGTCGACTTGGACGTTACGTGTTTCAGCGCCATCGCGTAGGAAGGAGTGAGGGTGTGGTTTGCCGTCGATGGTCATGCGGGTCCAGCGGTGGGTGATGATGTTGACATGAGCGGCGTGGATGTGGCTGTATTTCTCGATGAAGTGAGACCCAATAATGGATCCGAAGACTTCGGGGGTTGTGACGGGGTGTTGTTTGGCGAGGATGAAGATTGTGTTCTTGATGGAGTCTGTGGCGACGACGACGCTGTTGTCGGCCTTGGTGTATCTATCGACAGGTTAGTCTATCTGACAATTTAAATGGTAGATTGGAAAATCATACGAAACATCAATGTCGCCCTCGAGAAGACAGCACACGGTCATCTCGACCACGGTCTGGAAGCCGGTCTTCTCGTCACGATGAACCTTGTAGACGCGGACATTGTCCTTGCCGTAACGGGCAGCAGCAAGCTTGGAAGACATTTTTGATGATGGTCTTTAGAATATTGAAAAACTTCTGCAAGTCAAAATAATTAGTTGTTGAGAAGCTTCTTGAGCAGAAGCTCTGAGACTCTGAATGTGAAGCTTATCTTGCGATTGCTCCCGTATCAAGACATGATAGGCGTGTAGATAAGAAAACACAAACGTACCTGTCTTCAATCGGATATAAGAAATTCTAAATTTTAAGAGATGCTTCCAACTTCAAATTCTGCTTTGGTCTTTACTGAAAATGTCAAAAGAACCAAACGACGAACATGTGGGTGTATAAATATTATATGATGATTCGATACCTTTATCTAATCGACCCAATCGGCCAGCTCCGACACCCGCCAGACGCGAATGGTTAGGCCGGCGCCGCTTCATATTCTTATTTCCAGTGCCTACGATCCGATAGCTTCATATGAACTGACAATTACTGGCCTAGCTCCGCGGCGGAGGCCGGAATCATTGACAAATTAGTGGAAATCTATATTAATATGGGTTGACTCCTATTATGCAAAGTCGGAAGCGTAGATATGCTAGACCACATCGTATGATCTTTGATATTTGAATTATCCCCGCCTCCTTGGATAAATGCAACGCCCGTTTTCGATATCTCGCAGTTGTCAAGGTAGTCGCATGGTATTTGGCGGCTTGATCAACAGTTTATATAATTCTATGTGCAAATGCCAAATGCATTAACTAGCAAGTGACAGGGGAGCTCTATGGGAAGCTCGATCTTGACATGTCATGGATCTGGCCAATCAGCGCGCACTTTCGTGGGGCAGTACTGGTAACAATCCACCCAATACAGACATATAGGTAAGACCTACATGTTTCGGCATGGCAGCAGTAACTTGTAGATGCATTTTGTGTTGGCAGATGGGATTGCTAGTTGTGAGAAGTAGGTAGAGGGTTGGAACAAGGGGATGGGAGGAATGCCAAGACTATTTACTGAGGCTGACGATCTGGAGAAGCGTGACAGCGGGATATCAACTTAGTGTGGCCTCCAGACTCCAGACCTCACATGCCACAACAATCAATGCCAGCTGCCCAGTCTGGCCTGAAACCGCAGAACTTGTCCTTTTGGGAATTGCTCTCTCATTTATTGTTATCCTGAGCAATGAAACCGCTTGTATCTATGATTAGCGTTTAATCGATCTGTCAATTTCCCCGAGATTCGGCTCCAAATAGCCAAATAGATGTTCCACGCCGCCATCATCAAACACCCTTCTCCTTAAACCCGTCCGCTACGAAAACGAGACCATCGATGCGACCCATTCCGACTCTTCGCGCAAGGTGATAACGCGTTGCGGCCATCGTATGGAGGGAACCCATGGCGTCTGCGTACAATACCGGGAACTCGGCGACACCAACTCAGTCTCGAGCACTTGGTGCTGACGGCAAGCCAGTGTCCAGAAGCCATGACGATGGAGGGGCGGCCGTCCCAGCAGCCAGCTGGAACGATGCTGCTTCACGGTCAACCCGTAACGGGCGCTCCGCATCTGGTGGGAGCTCTATGAGCACTCGCGGCGGAGCTTCAATTGCACCATCAGCGCAACCGGGGAGTTTCAGCTTGGAGTTGAAGAGTATGCAGAATTTCCGCAGTGCGACTCCCCGTCAAGATGCAGTATCCCCATTTCCGCGACTGTCGAATACCATGGAGGAGGACGAGCCCGAGGCCGATACGACCGAACAGCGTCAGGCTGCCATCCGAGATAGGATAGCGAAGGAAATGAAAATAAAAGTTGGAACTGAGAATATGCTGGAAGCGTTGTTGACCAAAAGTGCAAAACAGACCAGAGATCAAAGGCTTCGAGTCGAGTCGGAGCTGAGCTCGTCAAACAGGAAGCTTGCAGAGCTCAGACAGGAATTAGAGGACGAATTGATGCGGTCACAGACCCCTTCAACACCACAACGTAGTCGACTATCTGCCCTGTTTCGCGGAAGCCCGATGCGATCTCCGTCCCGTGCTACAGATTCTGCGGATGACGACATGGAGGATGCAGATGGAGAAACGGAGTCGCCGACTTATGTTCTAGCAGAGACACTACAAGCTTTGGAGTTAGAAGGAATGGCGCCGGATTATTATATTGAAAGGGCAAACAGCCTGGTCGAACTATTCAAACGCCACCCAACATTGAAATACGACCTCGAGTGGTCAGTGTTTGGACAACGAGTGCAGATGATGCTTTTGAGTGATAGCAGAGAAGTAGTAGCGGCAGGTTACCGCTTAACCCGATACGCTATAGCAGACAGGGCTTCAATCAGAACGATACGCCGTCTTCATACAGATGAACTAGTCACTTTATCACTGGTCAAGGAGAGCAAAGCGAGTATTGAGAGAGAGCAGGCTCTAAAATTTATCAGGGCTTTTCTGGATGTCAAGGATGGTGTACATGAAATTTCGAGAGCAGTGGTTCGAACTATCGTTTCTATTGCTGAACACCATGAGGATAGATTACGAAACATATCCATCATGACCTTGGCCGAGATTATGGTCAAAGACCCAGGCTTGATCGCATATGCTGGCGGGATTGGACCGCTTCACGATACTCTAGCGGAGGGAACCTTCAGCGCATCTGAAAGTCTGATAGGAAGCTTCTTACACATTATGGACACTCCGCATAGGCGACAATATCTTCATGGTGGTCGCGAACTTGAAGCAGTCCTTACTCCATTCACCGACTCATTCTCGGACACTGTACGATCAGGGCGTCTGAAATGCTCAGCAAAAGCGATTTCGGCCATGCTAAAGACCTGGCCCGGCTTGCTTGTACTTGCACGAGACAAGTCGAAGCCACTTTCGTCGTTATTGGAGTCGCTCAATTACCCTGATCCAAACGCTAGGGACCTCATATTAGAGCTTCTTTTCGAAGCACTTCAGATCAAGCCGCCTTCCTGGTCCTCGTCATTTCTCGCCGGCAGACGCCTAACGACATATGGCAGAGTGACCAATCTTCGATCAGAGTCGGATAGCAAGCAGTTACGTATCTTTCAGGAAAATGATAAAAACAGATTCGACCTGACAGCACATTTCTCAGCCTTGGTTCTGGCGACCTTGCTTGAGGCTGGTCTAGTCAAAGCTTTATCAGGTCTCATTGAAGTGGAGAACAATCAGTCCTTAAAACGAAAGTCCACTTTGCTTCTTACAGAGGTGCTGAAGCTAGCTCAGCACTCTTTACCACGGTCCGTCAGCTTTAGTCTTCAGGTTCTCCCTTCTCTACTCCCAGCAGCCATCAAATATGACGTTGAAAATCACGAAATATCGACTTCAACTATCTACCAGATTGAAAGCATCAATCGAATTCTAGCGCGATCTGGCTCGCTTACAGCCACATCGGGAAGATATGCTGTTGTCGATGAAGATATCTCTGCTTCGCTTTTATCTGGGGAGCCAGCCAAAAATAGGCTCAACCCGGCAATGGACGAAGCGTCATTCAGAAATCATATCCTTGAGACGCAGGTCCTGAACACCGTGAACTATGTCAAATGGAAATGGGATCTCATCCTTCGAATTATCGAAGGTCCATTAACAAACCCAAAGAGACTCGAAGAAGCCATCAAGGGCTCGAAGTTTATGAAGCGCTTGATTGGGTTCTATCGACCATTCAAATATAGGTTTTGTGTGATACCAAACACGAAGCCTAATCAGCGTTATGTCCGAACAGGTTGCGCCTTATTACGGACTCTGATGCAAACGCCAGAAGGAATCAAGTACCTTGCTGAAAACAAATTGCTCCGTCAAATTGCAGAATGTCTTGCGCAGGTTGACCGTATGAGCGGGCTCACCTCGGCGTCGCCTCTATTTTCTAGAGAACAGATGGCAAGTACTTTGAGTGGTGGCTACTTTGCCCTCCTCGGTGTCTTGAGCAGCGATACAAAAGGCCTTTCGATGATGGAACGATGGCATATGACTAATATGTTCTATCATATAATCGAGCTGAAAGACCGGGCTGATCTCATCCAGGCTCTTCTTGGAAACATGGATTTCACTTTGGAAAGTCATCTTAGAGTGCTTTTATCTAAGGCACTCACTGCAGGCAGCAAAGACATTCGACTCTTTGCAACTAAGCTTCTCCGCAAGTACGCCGTCGGTCATCATCTGGCTGTCAACAATGTTGTCTGGGTTGTCCGAATGCTTGTAACGCAGCTATACGATCCTGATATTTCCGTTTGCGAGGTCGCTGTGAAAATCCTAGAAGAAGCTTGCAATCAGCGAGAGTATCTGGAGTACGTTGTCAAATGTCGACCATCACTTGATCATCTTGGAGAGATTGGAGCTCCGCTTCTTCTTCGATTTCTCTCAACTTCCGTCGGCTACCATTACTTGGATGGACTGGACTATATTACGCAAGAAATGGATGATTGGTTCCTTGGGAGAAATGATGCATATGTTGCACTCGTCGAAGCTTCACTTTCGCGCGCTTACGTCGATCATCCTCGACGGCAGACATCATCATTTGCACCTGATGACATTGTTGAGATGCAGGATATCGGGGTCGTACCGCCGCATTTCTACCGAGAACTAGCTCGTACATCCGAAGGATGCAAATTGCTTGAACACTCCGGCCATTTCCTTGAATTTGCGAGCACCATACGAGATTTTGATCTGAGCGAAGAAGATCCCGAGGCCCTTTTGAAAGTGAAAGGGTGTTTGTGGGCTGTAGGAAATGTCGGCTCCATGGAACTTGGGGCGCCGTTCTTGGAGGAGACTGAAATTGTGCAGGATATTGTCAATATTGCCGAGCAGGCTGATGTGATTACGATGAGAGGTACCGCATTCTTTGTTTTGGGTCTCATATCGCGCAGTCAACATGGGTTGGAAATGGTTTATGAGGCAGGATGGGACGCCGCTGTTGACGACCGTGGTGGTTCTCTGGGACTTTGTTTGCCGCGGCGTCTAGAGAAGCTGTACCACGTATGCTATCCAACTCAATGTTCTTGTTTCAAGCTGCTAACATACTTCAAAGCTCTCATGTGTCCCCCACAAACGCGACCAGGAACTCAAACGCCTATCACAAGAAATATTCAAAAACGCAGCGACCGACACCGACCCAATCAATCAGCGTATCTTGAAACTGATCGTCGATATGGGAAATACCGTCTTGTCCAAGCGAGCAGCCAACGACCTGCATGGGTATGTTTCTTACTTCCTTCCATCACATGCAGGCAAACATCTAACAGATCGAATATAGTATCAAGGCCAAACACCCCGAGCAATTCCGCCAAGTAGAACTCTTCCAAAAGACACTAACCATCCTCGAAAGCCATCATTTCAGATTACCTGCTCGCCGGTTCGCCTTAGATCTGTTTGATAAAAGCGTCATGAGACGGGTGGTCCTCGAAGAGGACGAAGATTCGTATTCTGAGTCAGATTCGTAGTAATACCTATGAAACAATATTCACTACTTAAACCTAGCCTCATTTTCACATTTCGTTTATTTTCTTCTTGTATATATATGTATGCCCGGGAAGCATTTCGGTCTTTCGCATATTTGTCTCATGAAGGATTACGCGTGCTTTTGCTTTTGTTTTGGCATGGGGACTTGCATGTGGCTTGCATGCAAGGTTTATTTCAAGTATCACAAATGGAGCGGAAAGACTGACACGAAGAAGTGCCTGGTAATGTAATACAATATAGCATACCTTCACAGTAACTACGTAGTATTATCGTAGACTTAATGATCAATTAATTGATCGAGGGATCACATGTTCAACTCCGATCAGATAAGATTATTATTGGTACCATTGATTGCCAACGGTTACGGTATCAGACCCAACTTCTTCAACAATCTCCCAACTCTCTCATAACCACATACAGGAAGAGCGCAAACATTCGGCATTTATTATCGCACTCGATAAAAAAAATGATTGCCAACATCCAGTCATTCATCAATAACAGATTCACTCACACGTGATACGAATCGGCTCGATCTATATATACATCCCACCCACCATTCGAATCATCCTCGGAGTGGGGCATCATCATCGCCAACGATGTCGATGATTCCATACAACGAGCGAGATCTCTATACATACCAGTCGTCTAACAATATCGACGAAGCAGATGAATCAACCGGCTCATCAGAAACCCAGGAGAATACACCCTCAACTATAGATGACAGTAATAATAATTCCTCAAAAGAGCATCGGATTGAGCCGCACGCACTGACCCATCTATTTCAATGTCCGCTATGCTCACTACCACTTCAGACACCCTTTCGTCTTCCGTGCGGAAGGACGATTTGTCGTTCTTGTCTTCCGCCGTTGAAGAGACGAGAGGCAATTTCGTATTTGCAGGGTAACAATAAAGAGCGAAGAGAGGAAGGGTTTATATGTCCTTGGAAGGATAAAGGGTGTGGAAATGAGCGTGTGTCGGCCGAGCATGCGCTGGATGATTGTGGTGTGGATGTTGTTCTAGGGAGGATTTTGGATGTTTTTGAGAAGGTGGCGAATGATTTTGAGGATGGAAAGCAACAGTGGTCTGGGACTGATGTATGTATGCAATGGAAGATGACGATGCATGCTACCGGTGTTGCCGATGAAGCTGAGACAGAAAGCGACGATGTTACGACACACCCAAAGGAAGAGGTATGTAAAGCTACCTTACGCGCTGGACGCTACTTGGGTACATACCTGCTGGCTCGGGAGGGACGCTTACCATACGACGCCGGAGATGTCGTCTACGAGGACACTGCCGTCATCAATAACGAAAAGGAAGAACTACTGAACGATGACACAAGCAACAAAATAGACGAAGTTATCTACGAACAGCTCAGAACCGGCATCAGAGACGAGCTTGATTGCCGAGTATGCTACGGTCTAATAGTTGATCCATGCATCTCTCCCTGTGGCCACAGTTTCTGTTACGAATGCGCAAATCGCATACGAGACACCTCAAACCTCTGCCCCCTCTGTCGCAAAAAGATGGATCTCTCCTTTCGCGAAGGGCCCAACCCAGCCCACGGCGTTCTACGCTGTCTGTTAGACGCCTTTTTCCCCGATGAAATTAAATCTCGCAAGGAAGCCATTGAGGAGGATGGAACATGCGATGATGATGAACTACCTCTATTTGTCTGTACTCTGGCGTTCCCATCAACGTCGACACATCTTCACATCTTTGAGCCGCGGTATCGGCTTATGATTCGCCGAGCACTGGATTCTGGGAATAGTAAATTTGGAATGGTGACTCATAACTTTTATCATGATCTTGCGACGGAGGGGCATCCAGATCGATCGCCGGAGCCATTTATGCAATATGGGACAGCTGTTAGGATTGAGTGGAGAGATTTCCTTCCCGATGGAAGAATAATGTTGACTGCTGTGGGGATGCATAAGTTCAAGATACTTCGTTACGGTGTTCTCGATGGGTATTATCGTGCGCATACTGAGCGCGTGGATGATATCAGTCTTGCAGAAGAGGAAACCCTAGAAGCACGGGAATTGGCGGCAGCGAACCAAAACAACCAGCCAGCAAATGGCTCGCCATTAAATGCCTTATCAACCCAGCAACTGATGCAGATCTGCATGGACTTCCTCGAAAAACAACGCATGAACTCTGCACCAGCAGTGCGTGAGAGAATCAATCGGGTGTTCGGTCAACCGCCTACAGACCCAGCCATCTTCCCGTATTGGTTTGCGAATGTTCTACCCATACCGGATGAAGAGGCATATAAAATCATACCCTTGACTAGTGTGCGTGAACGACTCAAGGTTGCAGCGACGTGGCCGGGTAAGCTTGAAGGTAGTGGCTGGTATGTTCTGTTTCTTTCTTTTATCAAAGACTAAGCTAATTGAAAAGAAGGTCAATCTCAACGTCCTCCTGCACAATCTTATGACTCCTCATCCCCTTTCTCCTTATAAGCGCTTTCAGTATTATTTTCATTGGTCAACAGCATACATTCGCCTACTCGACTTCGTCATCATCCACATTTTCTTTCTCGATATCATTTGGCGGCGTTCCGATAAGGGAACCGCTAGCATTTAGACAGAATGAGCTTAACGCACAGACTACAATGACATATTTGCCACAGACAATCATCATTGGAGCAACAGTACTCCTTTTGACGTTGCGGGCGATGAGTCAAATGAGGCGTGTATTGCACTCGAGAAGGCTAGGGCAGTAGCGAGGAGGAGAAGAGGGATGCTTCGTTGACTTGGAAAGCAATTCCTCAAAACAAGTCTCTATACACAAGTTGCGCATTGTTGCAAGAACCAAGTCAAACAAGGATTTTTAAGCAAGGAGAAAGGGGGTGAAAATGGAGGAACAGAACTTCAAGCTGAATGAGACATTGTACAGTCGTTGTTTGTGATTCAAGATGTGTATATGGCACCTATGTAATATCCAGGTAGATCTCACTTGCACATATCCGTTCTATCAATGTATACACATTTCAGTTTCCAGGCATCCATGTATCATTAATGGGTCATTTTCATACCCAAGCTTATTGTATCTAGGTAGATCGACTTCATGGAGTCGGTTGTTTGTTTGAAGTAGACTAGTTGCCCTGTAAGTTATATCAGGTTAAATACAGTAATTCAGCGAATATCAAAAGGGGTATCAAGATCCCTCATAATGTATGGCCGACTTTTCGAGATTCAGATAAGATCGCATAAATTGAGAAAGAAGACAAATCCAGAAACAAACGCCATCGCATGCTTTATTAAAAAACAGTTCTATGTAGTTGATGTCAATATTTGAAAGATCAATCCGATTCGTCATCCGAATGATCTCGTCGTCCAGGTCTCGAATCATGCTCTGCAACATCTTCATCAGCTTCTGCATCGGCATCGGCACTAATTTGTGTGTTTCCGACTTCAATCTCCTCCTCCTCTTCTTCCAACTGAGCCGGAGGTGAGGGAAGGTTCTTCTTGAATTCAGGGTCCACATTACCCCGATGCAAACTTCGCTTATAGATTTCAGCTTCATCGGGATCACGAACAGTGACGTGAATCTGATCGGCTTGGTCTTCTCGGCCAGAAGATTCGCCGTGGCTACGGGCAAGACCAGCCTTTGCAATCTTGCGAGCTCGCTCGGGCGCAAGACGCATCTTGCCGAGGATTGGGTAATAGTACGCAGCCTTGATGCCGTCATCAGCTTGACCTGACGAGGACTTGGCAGGGTCAAATAGTGTCAATGCAATATCGCGTTGTTTCTGCTCCGAGTTTAATTGTTGAGCCTTGGTGGAATAGGTTCGTAGTCTATCGTATCGGTGGAATTTGCCGTCTCCATCATCGTGCGTGTACAAGTCCTCATCATCCCTGTTGCTATTGGAAAGGTCAAGATTCTTCTTGATCTTGTTGACGGAACCCTTCTTCTCCGGAACAAATAAGTCGTAGTCCCATGGGATTGGTCCTGGGTCCTTGTAAAGTCTAGGGTTATTCTTGTGCAGTCTAGCTTTTGCGTCGTGCTCCTCAAGGATATGCTCAGGTGGCGCAGATGGATACAACAGACCAACGTCAATCCTATCGTCGCGTTTTCCTGCAGCTGCCAGCAATGGAGGTTTATCAAACTTGAATTGAACAAATCCGCCTGGGTCTGGGTATCCCTGTAAATCGGGCATAACTGGAAAGAACCCAAGAGGTTTGAGTTTCGGGTTGTCTGGATGAACAGGGTGTGCCCAAGCATCTATCTCTGGCTTCTGTGGCGTATGTCCCTTGATCCGCTCAGCAGTGTCCTCGCTAGTATGCTTGCTTTGCGGATAAGCAATGTCGAATCCTTTCATGAGGTATTTCTTGATATACACGGGATCATCATTGGCAAGCTTGGTCTTTTCAGAAGCACGTGGTTTGACTCGTCCGGCTGCGGGCTTGAAGCCACCCGGACCTCGTTGTTCGATGGCAATGTATTGAGTACGACGAAGGAAACTGACGTTTACATTCTTCACGGCTGGGTTCTTCAGTTGGTCAAGCGGGACTAGAAATGGCAGGTCTCGAGGATCGACTGGTGGTGGATTTTCTGGCATCAAAATGGCTAAAGACAGATGTCAGTACATTAACCCCAATTCAACTGATGGGTCAAGAAACATACCACTTTCATCGCCTAGGTGAAGACCTGGTATTCCGACCAGATCAATTGGCATACCGCCCTCAGCATCAACGTCAATGCCTGGCTCCTCCCGCCTGGCCATATTCGAAGCATAGCCAGGAGCTAAGAACCGCTCCAGTCCTTCATGAGGGATGTCCAAGAACTTTGGGGGCATCTCTGGTGGCGGAAGATCATTTCGGTATCGAAGCGACGCAATGTATTCCTGGTGGAAGCCCTCAGCAGGGCGGTTTTCCTTGGTCTTGGACATTTTGTCGCGAGGTCGCAAGTTGACTATCAACTCGCTGGCGACCTAAATAGAACCGTCAACTGGAAATCAAAAATAATATCAAAAACCAAGTCGACCAGTATGGTTCTCTATTGGTCGGTTTAGAGAGTATATGCAGATGAATGAGCAAAGGTGAGCTTCTCAAGTCGTCGTTTGCCTGCCACACTTGGCCGTCAATCAGTAAAGGCAAGAGCCGATTCATGTTATTTTGCTCTCACACACCGCCTGCCATTCGTTACAGCTGCTAGTCGGAACAATAATGGTCCGTAAGGATACTAGTCACGTGGCTACCCCACAAAAGGCCTGCCGAAATGCCAGGTCTGGCCAATCAGAGCTGCATTTAGTGGGATCTATATAAAAAGATTATACCGACGTATCGGCCTTAACTTCATCAATTGAAGAGTATTAGAGCTTGAGAAACCATATTATGAGTTTATATCGGAAAACTGGAAGGCTTCAGATATTCTCAACTGTTAAAGTCTCTATACTGACTCAAGAATTCTCCATTCTGTATGACCCGACCTTATTTAGCTGGCACACAAGCTTGACGTCACGCACGAAGCGATTTTGACTGGTACGAAAGACAATCAAATAACTACACAAAACTTTCTCGGAAGATCATTTACATGACAGACAATTTGCCAAGGACAAATTACAAATACATCGCTGTATATATTTTTTGCAACATCGGAGACGACACCGGGTCGAAAAGGGAACATAACGGGTGAAAAGTCGGTAATCTACTTACGTTCTTGCTTCCGTGGCGAGCCACCCAACCTCTTTTATTCATGATATACATGTAGTAGGTCGGTGAAGATACATACATGGAGGCTATCAGATGATCGTGGTGGTCACGGTCATTATCACGCCTGCATGAAACCTGTACAACTTGGTTATATGTAGACCTGATACGTCCTCTTGTATGTATCTGAGCAGTCACGTATCTCCACACAGTGGTAACTGTCCAAAAAAACAGCCCTATTAAATTGTCTGGTGACTGATCAACTCTTCATCGCTTCAAAGAACGCGATTGGCAGGAAGTGATCGCGCAAAGCACACTAAACCAAGATCTCGATCAGGATCTGCAAGTCTGCAAAGGCCGCATCGTCGATTCATTGGAGAAGTTGGGTGGGTGATCCGGGTTTGAAACGGAGATATATCCACAAAAATTACCTGTCATACTCGGGGAGCTATTTAACCAAGCCAGTTTTCATGGGGTATTCAATAATCGCCTAATCCCCGGACTACGCCAGCCTGACGCATAGTGTGGCGAACTTCATTGTATTGCTTCTGGCCGGGTTGGCAATGTGTGTTCTGTAAAGCCTTTGTATACAATGAGCAGTTTAGAAGCGTAGGAGGGGACTGCAATAGATGCTGATGATGATAAATGACGACCAAGCTGACATAAACTTGTTATCATTTTCGACATCGGTTGATATGGACTCTAAAACACCTGGACAGTCAAAGCCCCACATACTTGTCTCTTTCCATAGGGGTTATTCGCTCACAACCCTGGAACAGCTCATTAGATATGCACCTAAAATGCAGATGGCCTGAACTGTGTTTGCCAGAGAGGAAGCCGTTCGTAAATAGGAAATGTCCCACCTTCTTCTCATATCCCTGATAGTCATCTTCAAGAACCACTTACACTTAAATCTTGCGTTTCTGTCAGATACACGAATGAAAGTTTATTTTGAACTATTGTTGTCTCTCCATGCGCAAGTACGTGCGCAATGTCGACGTTTCCTCGACAGATACTTCCAAAGGGTGATTCCGATAATCACGATGCAACTGATATCTTCCTCCCGTCGGAATCCGTGCGACAAACTAAGAAGACTTCAACGGCATGCAAGCATGCTAAAAGAAAAGTAAGCTTAAGAACTTGCAAGTACATAGATGCATCGATAGGTGCAAGAAGCCAGGACAAAGGCTTCATCTTATATTCAATAGGGCACATTGCCGCTGACATCGTTTTGTTTTTCTCTTAATAGTGCAGTGGGCGACCTTCGCCTTGCAATGCATGCAAGCGAGCCGGATCCGAATGCACTTTCGATGAGGCGGAGGATATGAGACGGAAAATTGCTATAAAACGTACGGTCTCGGAGCTTGAAGGGTATAGAGAGCTATACTAGAAATAATCAGAGCCCGGGACGAAAGATTCTTTGAGCGATTTGTGACTGCGGTTCGCGCCAATGTCGCCTTGGATGACATTGCTGATATCATCTCAGCGAGTATGCACGATATGAAGTATGGAGCAATGCACTCGAGGAGTCCGTCATCTCCCTTGATGATAAGGGCAGGAACTAATCTTGCGACGGACCAGTGGCCTTCAAGGTCTCACTCACAGCATTCACGCATGAACCTGGAAAATTTGTGCGACTTACCTGGACAAAACAAGTTGACGAATTCTTTGGGCAATACTTGACAGAATCCTGGAAGAGTACGTCTCGATTGTATACCCAGCTGCTCGTTGGCATAACCAGAGCGGTGGCTTTTATTGTCCAAGACAAGACCAGATGTCCGCATCACACCGGTTCGCAGGCATAACAGATTGTACAATGTACATACGGCCTATTTACACAAAATCCTATGGCACGATAGGCCGAGGATCATGGAAATTTTTCTGAAACTACCATATGTCACATTGTCGTTGATCTCTTGACGAAGGCTTAACTATACATCAAGTTGATTTTTGAGGGCTTTCAACTGCTGCAACGTCAGGAGGAATCATTGGGACGGTTTTCAATAGTTGCAATAGACACAAAATAGCGAGCATTAAATCATTGACAGAGCTGAATCCGTTTTTTTAAAAGTATAACCAGGTCAAAATATTTGGAAGTCTGTTGAGGTCAAGAGGGGAAATGTGCATGCATAGATGACTAAGCTGCGGCGATAAGATAAGCACAAGGACTTGGCGCTCTCAAGCGAACATTTTGAAAACCCTCAAAATTCAATTTGAATGTGGCTCCGACCTCAGATCCAACCAGGACGATCACAACCGACCGGCCACGATTGCCATTACACGACACTCTCAACCCTACGCATCGTTCAATTTTGAGCGTCAACACTTCATTTCACAGCGCGATCGCCAATCCCAACAACTACCCACAATGTCGTACGACGAGCGCTCCAATGCGCGCCCTACTCTGGGTGATGAGTCCGATGTCGAGGAGGAGGCCTTGGTCAACGACTACCGCGAGCAAGTTCACTTTGACGATGGAATGAGCGACCTCGAACGTACCACTTCACTTGGTGGTGCGTCTCAGACCCAGGACCTTCAAGCACAACTTGCCGCGGCCGCGACCCCGCTCGAGTACCAGGCCACTTTGGAGACAAAATTTGCCAGCTACGACAACTACTGCAGTCTGTTCCACTACATTCTCAACTCGGAGGGTCCCGTTGATTTGGAAGTTCCTTCGGTATGTGAGAGAATAATACCATAAACTTGGCTATCCTAGTGTTTCCATGGTTTTGAGTAATCTGACTAATTCTTGTTCCTTTCCAATAGTACTACTGGGCCTGGGATGTCATCGATGAGTTCATCTACCAATTTGAGTCCTTCTGCCGCTACCGCAACCGTGTGGCTCGCACCGGATCCAACGAGGAGGAGGCCCAACTCCTCCGGGAGAACCCCAACACATGGGGCTGTTACTCCGTTTTGAACGTGCTATACTCTTTGATCCAGAGATCACAAATCAACGAACAACTTGCTGCCATCAAGCGCGGAGAAGACCCTTTGACTGTTGCTGGAGAATATGGCTCCCGTCCGTTGTACAAAATGCTCGGATACTTCTCCATCATCGGGTTGCTGCGCGTTCACTGCTTGCTCGGTGACTTCAGCCTTGCCCTCAAGACTCTCGATGATATTGAGATGAACAAGAAGGCCATGTTCGCTCGTGTCATGGCTGCTCATTTCACAACCTACTACTACGTGGGTTTCTCCTATATGATGATGCGCCGCTACGCCGACGCCATCCGTATGTTCAGCCACATCCTCGTCTATGTGTCCCGAACAAAGAACTTCCAAAAGGGCAGCAGCCAGTACGATGCCATTACCAAGAAGAACGACCAGATGTACGCTTTGATCGCCATCTGTGTCGCCTTCCACCCCACTCGTCTCGACGACACCATTCACACTGCCCTCCGTGAGAAGTACGGTGAGCAATTCCACCGCCTCCAACGCGGTGGACCCGAGGCCTTGCCTCTGTTCGAGGAACTCTTCCGCTCTGCATGCCCCAAATTCATCAGCCCTACACCCCCCGATTTTGACAACCCAGCCGTCAACATCGACCCTGTCGACCACCACACCGCCATCTTCATGGACGAGGTCAAGAACACCCTCTTCAACCCCACCGTCAAGTCCTACTTGAAGCTCTACACGACCATGGACTTGAGCAAGCTCGCTGGCTTCCTGGACGTTGAGCCCGAGAAGTTGCGCGCATGGCTCCTTGTGAACAAGCAGCGCAGCCGTCAAATTCGCTGGGTTGAAGGTGGCTTGTTGGAAGGCGAGGCTATCACTGCTAGTGATTTGGACTACGCCGTTGAGGGTGACCTCATCCACATCAGCGAAGCCAAGGCTGGCCGAAGACTTGTCGACTGGTACTTGCGTAACTTGACTCGCACTTACTAGATTGCTTTTTATCCTTGCATCTAGACTTCTCTTCTTTGATTAAAAGTTTTATTTCATATCAACCACCTCTTCTCTTCGGTTTTGCTCTTGTGATGCTTGTGATTTTCCTTGAGGAGTCGGCGTATGTATTCCTTCGACCTTATCATGTACTTTTCGTCGAAGAGTATTCTTAATCTTTTCGATTCATTATCCTCTTTTTTTATTTATATGTTTGATTTGTGTGCATCATTGTGGCCGAGTTCATTGCGTCGATTTTGATGGACTCTAGATGCAGAGAAGGGACAGCAGATGGATGCAATCCAAGAAGGATGAGAAATGACGACCAAAGAAAGCCAGCCGGGCTAAAGGAAAGGAGGAAAGATTGGTATGCTAAAGCTCGATGTAACGGCCATTTCGAGCGTCAAGAGCCTGCTACCGGAGAGAAATGAACTTGGCTGGATATTGAGTGCGAAGACTGCGCGGAGATAGACCGCCATGTGGGAGTTGCACCATGATGAGCGTATGGTGTTATTCGACGAATTGATGAAGGCATGAGGGGGGACAGATTTAGTTGGTAGATAGATATCAATGTCAATACGTGAAGGAATTGACGAATATAACCTGGTCGAGTTTAATCTCATATCCACTGATGGCTACCTATCTTGGCAGCCCTCGTTGAGTCAACATTTGACTACTTAGTCAGACTACAGGTGTAGTAACAGTCAGTCTGTTGTAGCCAGGGCAATTTCTGACACGTATTTATTTTCCCCAACCTGACCAAGACTATGCGTGTAAACATCTACTCGTTCGCCCATCCATACCCATTTCAGGTTCCCCCTTCGAGCGCTTGAGAAGTACCGAGATACTGGGATATTTGGAGAGGACCTGGGCTGTTCAGATTGGAATCAAACAAAAGAGGAACTTTATGCGTGGGTTCTTCTCAGTCCTCGTCGTTATACAAGGACTCTTCTTTGGTGGAAATCAGACCCAGGTGAGCCTGTGAGCTCTTTTACAAGACCAGGGGATTGTGGTCTGTTTATCATGGCGGTAGCAAATTGGAAGTATGCCAGCTTCGATAATCAAGTCACAATGGCATCAAAAGAGGTCGGATGTTATAATCAGTAGCACAGGAAGAATTAACATCTGGGCATCTGGAGACCTCCCAGTAGATAATGTCGGTATTCTCTTTTCGATAATCCCATGTCAAGCGATGTTCTCCGATCTTACTAGGACGTTATTTTAATGTATACGGTATGGCTTTCAGAAATCGCACATGAGAGCATCTAAATAAATAGGGGGAACCCTTCAATGTTTGGTATCATCACAGAATTTCGCAGAGAACAGCAAGGTGAGTAGTACCGGATGGACACGCGGTCAATTCCTCCAAGACTTCTCTCGTTATCTCGGTATACGGTATACCCTGGGAGAATGTGGTCTGGTGGATGCTGATATGTCCTGTAAGTTGCAGGTTTCGATCCAGTCATCGTGATGGTTGGGGGGGGATATAAATATAGTAGTGATACACAGTGACTCCCTCTCAATACCCCCACGAGCCACAAGAAACCATATCCAAGACCGTAATATAAATGGGGTATTTCACCACAGATCTCTCCCCAAGCATACCAACTCCGAACGAATCCCAATCCATGTATTCTTCTCTTGAGCTTTCTGTTGTCGACCAACTATGACAAGGACCTACCACCACCTAGGGCTCATGGGTATATAAGCCATTGCTTCACCTTGTCTAGCACATACGACCATAGGGTGTGGAAAACAGGGCTTCCCGTCCGCTCAGCCGTACTTAAGCCACACGCCGGCTGGTTAGTAGTTGGGTGGGTGACCACCAGCGAATCCCAGCTGTTGTATGTTTTTGTATTTTTATATTTATATTATCAGATACATGTCTGTGAGAGCTATGTATCCTACAGGGCTGTCATACGTAGTTACAGTAAAGCTCCTCGTTTCACTTGATGTAGCCCAGGTTACGAAATGCCCTATTCAAAATCTCTCTTACTACCATATCCTTTCGATCGGTGTATTGTTGCATTGATTCCCCTGCTGCTTCGGCAGCTCCAGCACACTCCCGTTTGACCGTCGCGTATAGCAGCAGGTCCTCTGGTGTCGTTGAGAGCCATTCGCGAAAAATCCGGTGCCTTTCGACCTCTGGGCAATCCGGCCCAAACACGTGCAGATTGATCGGATATGCATCAGGACGATCCCCTTCGTCAACAAAAAAGCGATGTTGATGCCAGTCTGGCTCGCGGAATAGAAATATGAAGCCCAAGCGCTCGAGAGGCTCAACGTAAGAGTCCTCGTCCATGAGGTCCTTTACCACCAGGTCGATGTCAATAACATCTTTTGCCGGCAGACCTGGTACACTGGTAGATCCAGCATGAAAAATGGCGACCGCAGTTGAGCCCAGCTCAGTTTCAATCCGCGCTTTGGTGTCTAGGAATCGTTGCGGCCACGCTGGATTGGGCTCGACGATGGATATCTTCAGTTCTGACTTGCGCGTGTTAATGCATTCTAGGGTACTTCCATCGTAAGCGTAGTTCCTGACAATATCCTCCGGAGAAAGTGGCATCGTGCGTTAAAGTAGTGAGTTTTTGGATATTTTTCTGCCTGTGGTTGTTTTCACTGTTTGATGAAGGGGGGGGGGGGGTTAATATGGGCTTTAATAAAATTGGGGATGATGTGATTGGTTTGATTTATAATTGATTGGCCTCTTTATTTTTAGTTGCATTTACTACTGACTCATAGCTGCAAGCAACTACGTAGTTAAGTTAGATAGGTAATTCGACTACGTACTGTGTACATTAAAATCGGTTGGCTGAACAAGTAACTTAGTTAGGGCTACCGGTAGCCCATAACTAAACTACACCTACAACATTGAAAGGTCAACTGCTGGTACCTTGTTTGGGGGGGTTACTAGAGAATTGAGCAGCCTGTCCAGTAAAATGAGCGTCCTCGGCGAGGTTTATCTTGTAAAGGGAGGACCCATGAATTTCTGCTTTCTGTTAGTTTTGTCTCTTTGGGACTCCGTGATCCTAGATATACCATATAGTTATTATTGTCTGGCCGTTTATCACATATATAATGTGTATTCTTTTATTATTCTAACTATTAATGTTTCCATTTCTTTTTTTCTTTATTGTCCTTTAAGATATAGCCTTTTATTCTTATTTCTAATTGCAACTGCATCATCCAGACGTTGAGGAATATAGTAGCGGCCCCATCTCCTCTAATCCCAGGCATCGTGGGCGTCAAATGAATAGCTTCTCCCATCGTCATTAACCATGCTATGGACTTTCAGTTGGGGCCACTCGAATTATTTGAGTAAGATGAGGTCGGTACTAACTTGAGGAAACTCACCCTGAACATGAACTCAGGGGAAAGAATTGGGCTAGTTCCACCTACGAGTGCAGTTCGTGACTCCCAAGTCCTAAGGGTTTGACACACTTGATGGAGAGCAACAATTGAGCCTACCTGAGCAAACCCCGTCATTTGGGTTCTTACTGTGCCCCATACGGGAACTGAGAACCATAATAATGTGCGCAATCTTCTCTTTTTGCCCATCTTCGCTTGGCGGAGCACCCTACAAGAACCTTCCCTTTCGACAGAAATTGACCAGTCTCGGTCTGAAGAGCGCTTTAATCCTGGCTAGCACTCTAGTCTGCCTCATCCTCGCCCTTCAGTGGGGCGGGTCAGTCTATCCATGGTCTGACTCCCGCGTATGGGGTTGCTTCCTGGGCTTCGGCCTCCTCCTCGCCCTCTTCGGGTACATGCAATACCATCAGAAGGATGAGTATGTTATCGCCGCTTCTACCCCCACTAATGCTGGTTTGAATCTAATAAGAAGTCAGTGCCTAGTCCCCCTTCGTGTCCTTTCTCAACGGTCTGTCCTTCTAGGCTGCATCTTCTCCTGCCTGCTACAGGGCGCCATGATGACCCAGACATACTACCTCCCGTTCTATTTTCAAGCAGTACGAGGCACAGACGCCCAAACCTCCGGCTTCAGCATCTTGCCATACGGCGTGACTATCTCCATCGCCACCCTCATCAGCGGCACTCTTGTTACCCTCTCCGGATTCTACGTCCCCTTCATGTGGGTCGGATCCGGTATCTTCGTCGCCGGCAGCGGCCTACTATACACTCTTTCCCGCTCGAGTCCGTTTGCAAAATGGTTCGGATACCAGGTGTTCACAGGCACGGGATACGGTGTCATGGTATAGATCCCGATAACCGCCATCCAGGTGGTTCTGGCGGCAGCGGATATCCCGCTTGGAAGTACTCTAGTCATCCTTGCGCAGTGTCTCGGGGGTTCCATTGGTCTTGCTATTGCAGAGAATGTTTTTCGGAATGCACTTCACACACATCTTCTTGCCCTCCAGGGGGTTGATGTCCCGGCGGTGGAAGCGGCTGGCGGCGCCGAGTTGCAGAACGTCGTGCCTGTGGAGCTGCTGGGGCCTGTGAGGGATGCATTCAGGGTTGCGGTTTCCGATGTTTTCCTTGTTGCGGTTGGTCTGGGAGGGGTTGCATTTCTGGCCTTCGTGGGAATGGAAAGGAAGAGGATTATGGCCAAAGGGGGCTGATGTGTATCTCAATAGCAGAGGGATATCCTCAGCCTGGAAGCTCGGAGAGAATCTCATGGATGAATCTCATGTCACAATATAATGACCGGCTATCAGGCTTACTCTCGCTGATAACAGCCGTTGTATAACCTTCTATATATAGTCATAAGGTTATCTATAATATATATATATATTCTTTGATACTGGATCCACCTTAGTTAAAACAGAGTTCGTCGAGATACGTTAGGTGTAGGTTGAACCAGGCCTCGAACAGGTGTCTAAACAAGTAGCGCTAAATTAGGGCTTTGGCAAGAGGCATACGCCTTAAGTTATATAACTGTGTAGGATACAAAAAAAAAAGAAAAAGAAAAAGAAAAAGAATAAACATACAACATACCCTTCTATGCCGGTGGTGGCCTTAACCTTGGGCTTTAATTGCTTCCGCATCGTCAATTCCATCCCAGATACGCTCTGCAAAATCACGCAACATTGTATCGGCTGTGATCACAAAATCCCCCTCGCCTTCTCCTGGCTCATCCAATAGTAGAGAACGAAACGGTATGACTAGATCTCCCCCCTCAATCGTAGGACCAGCGCCATTTATTCCTCTTTTTAAAAGGATTCTGTGAGTCATCCGAGGTGGCGGAAGATGGTTGATATGCCGATCGAGGACTTGACGACCATTTGCTGTGATATAGACGTGGCTAGATAGTGACTCAAATGCTGCAGTCCATGATTTAACTTCGATGTGGCCTGATCGTGGCTTAATATCAATGGTGATGCCCATTTTCACTTCGCCCTTTGATTCATTAATCCACCAAGCGATATCTCTTTCCAACTTGGCCGTTGTTTCCGAGAATCTAACTTCCAGTGCGACGGTAGGAAACTTTCTGTGTTGGCGAGTTGGCTTCCACGACCGATCCGCTTGTTTCTTTCTATTAGGGGTATCAACGCGAGTAGCTCCGCATAGATAAATTCGTCTGTAGACGCGCATTTCTTTGAAAAGCGTGACCATCATAATTTCAAAACTGCTGGCCGCTTCTTCATGCGGGAGACTCGGCATCGTTATGATAAGAATTCGAAGTAGTGGTGAATAATTGCAGCGTCCTGGCAGTCGCCCCTCGTGTTTCTCAAGAACTTTTGGTGGAACGTGTTTCAAGACGACAAAACGATCCTCGACTGAGAAAGGAGGGAAAAGGCTGCCCAGGTCAGCCTGTTTTTCATAATGGTAGACGGGCGTATCAGGGGGAAGGTACGCGAGGAACGCGCTTTCCACTTGGCTCTTTGCACCTTCCCCAGACACGACGCCCACGCTCTCGTACGCCCATGGCATTTTGAAACTATCTAGACGATATGTTAAGTCCTGAGCAGAACGAGATGGATGAAAGAACTGTACCAGAGGGGAATCATTGAACGCCGCTGGACCTCATGGAGGCGTGTTTGATGATGTCATTCTTGGAAGCCTAAGTCAACTAACTATACCTTGACTACTTTGACAGCAATGGCAAATTGCAAAGGAGAGTATTTCCGAAGCCACATTAGTTAATGGGAAAGACAACTCTGGCAATCAAGGCCGTATTTGACGTAGAATAATAGCTTTAAAGGTTCTAGATACGTAGTACAGAACATTCGTAGAACTGTAGAATGTGGTATCATCATGAGAGGGGAGAATAGATGGTATATACATGAAGATCCAATATGCACAAGCATTACCAGCATTATATAACTATGTATAGTACATGGCCAAGGTCTGTCCGGACCCAAAACCTCTCGCTTCTACTCGTAGAGCACGTTATAAATTAATATCGAAACTCGTACCACAGCCACAGTTGCTCGTGGCTCTGGGATTAATAACCTTGAACTGGCTTCCAATAAGTTCTGTCGTAAAGTCGACCGTACTACCAGATAGCAGTTCCAGTGATGCTTGATCCATAACGACTCTGGCGTGGCCAGGACCCGTTGCGTCTGTCTCAGCAGGCTCAAATATGGTGTCTTCTGCTTCGTCGATTTTGGTTGATGGCTCTAAAGACATTAAGTATTGAAATCCATGGCATCCGCCGCTCGTTACGGTGACTCGGAGATGTTGGTTTTCTTCTGACGAAGTAGTTATTTGACTCAGACGCTGTATTGAAGTTAGCAGAAGATCGGGAGATAATGTCGAAGATAGTTGCGATCCAAAGATAGACAGAAGAGAGGAGTACAATAGTCCATGGGGGAAAAAGCACGCGATTAGCAATTACTGCTCGCAAGGGCTTGGGTGAGCACCAGCGAATCCATGCTGTTGTATGTGTTTTCACCCAGAAAAAGCAAAAACAAAATACAATATGCGACTTACAACAGCGTGGATTCGCTGGTGCTCACCCACGCTAGTTCCAGTACGGCTAAGTGCATTTTACATGCCCAATACCAAAAGCAACTTTGTAGAGACAAAACACACTTATCATCACCACATACCTTTGCTGCTCGAGGCGATATCTCTATAAACATCGCATTTCCATCATCGTCGTTTCTCGGATTCAGAGTCGCAATCGCCGGCGCTTGAGGTGCTTGTGCTGTGGAGAATGTCGAGGAGTTTTGAATCAAGGGTCTGGGATGGCGGGAACATCGACTTGAGATGAGTATATTTGCTGATGAATAAGAAGGTATCGTCTGTCTTTGTCTAATGAAGGAAGAATAACTGGCGGATTGAGTGCGAGAGATGTTCGACGAGAGGCAAACGGGCCGTCGGCAGGTTTGTCGGACAGACTCGGCGACAGAAGAGGTTTGATGCCGTACGGCTCGGCATGTGAGGTGTGAAAGTCTTTGGTGAGACATCTTTTATGTATGCAGCTGGTTGATATCAACTTTCCGCAGCTTGCCGCGTATAGGACAGGTGTAAGTAAAGATTTGACGAGGAGAAAGTCGGAATGTTGTTGACATCGAATAAATCAACTGATTATCTTATCGATTGCCTCACCGCTTTTGGCAGAATAAATATGCTTACAAATTCAAGCACTGTGATTGATGGGCGAAGTTATGTTGTATAGAGCATCTGATGTCTCTGAAATGAATAGCACTTTCATTGAGATATCAGATACTTTTAGAATCAAGATATTGTAAGCACTACTTATGGGCTGCGACAGGCTTGTAGGCCATCTGTGATGAAGACAAGGCGGCAACTAGCGGCAGTAATTTATACATCTTATCAAAATCAATGCCCCTCGATGAGGAACTCAAAATATTTACACATTATGCTTTTACTCTTATAATAGAGGCATTACTTCCTAATCTGGAACATACACAAGAAACCAGACATACCTTTTCTATTCAAGTGCGCAATGGGTTCCAGACTTCATTTCCAAAGAATCAAAGAAGGCCCTCCGCTCCCCCGCCATGACGATATAAGGGCTTACAAGCAGGAGTATGCAGCAGCATTGGATGAATGCGATCCTCTCAAATCATATCGTGATCAATTTATTATTCCATCCAAGAAGGATCTGCTGAGGAAGAAGCTAGCGGACACAGATGGTTTGTTTGTTCAGTCTCGAGCTTCAGACGACGTTCATCATCGCAATGCTGATATGTTCTGATTGAATAGGAGGAGACGATGAATCAGATCCACGCTGTATATACCTCTGCGGAAACTCTCTGGGGCTTCAACCAAAGAATCTCCGCAAGTACATCGACCAATACCTCCGGTCATGGGCCATCAAGGGAGTAACCGGCCACTTCGTACCTCACGAGGATGCTCTACTTCCTCCATACCTGCATGTGGATGATGCAGGCTCAAAGCTCCTCGCTCCAATTGTGGGCGCTTTGCCCAGTGAAGTAGCTGTTATGGGGACATTGACGGGGAATATACACATCCTGATGAGTAGCTTTTATCGGCCGACGGCGGAACGATATAAGATTATTCTTGAAGGGAAGGCGTTTCCAAGTGATCATGTATACCTCTTCTTCCAGAAAAAAATGTGAATATAAACATGCTGATTGGTTATATAGTACGCCGTTGAATCCCAAATTCGACTTCACAACTTCGATCCCGCCACCTCCATGGTTCTCATCGAGCCAGAGGACGCTGAAAAACCCATCCTGAGCACGGAGCAGATTCTAAAAGTCATTGACGACAATGCATCAGATACAGCCTTAATACTCCTCCCAGGTATTCAGTTCTATACGGGTCAGTACTTTGACATCAAAACAATTACTGCCCATGCACATTCAAAGGGGATACTCATCGGCTGGGACTGTGCACATGCCGTTGGAAACGTTGAGCTGCAATTGCATGATTGGGATGTCGATTTTGCAGCTTGGTGTCATTATAAATATGTCAATAGCGGGCCGGGAGCTATGGCAGGGTTGTTTGTGCATGAGAAACATGGCAAGGTTAAACTTAGCGAGGCTGGTGACAATCCTTCATACCGTCCTCGACTGGCTGGTTGGTGGGGTCATGATAAGGAGACTCGTTTCCAGATGAACAACAGTACGTTTGCACCTCTCTTATCTCATATATGAAGAAGAAAAATAATCTAATGACACGAACAGAATTCATCCCCCAACAAGGCGCAGCAGGCTACCAAATGTCCAACCCCTCCGTCCTCGATCTTAGTGCTGTAGCATCATCCCTCGAAATCTTCAACCAAGCAACCATGCCCGCCCTGCGACAGAAATCACTCGAACTTACCGGCTATTTGGAGCATCTCCTGCTCAAATACCCACTCGACGACAACAGTTTAGCCGAGAACGAAAGTAACAAAAAACCATACACAATAATAACACCCTCCAACCCCTCCGAGCGCGGCGCACAACTCAGCATCCTCCTCCAACCTGGCCTATTGGACAAAGTGCTCGAAATCCTTGAGGAGAATGGCGTGGTGATTGATGAACGGAAACCGAATGTTGTGCGTGTTGCGCCGGCGCCGTCGTATAATAGCTTTACGGATGTGTGGGAGTTTCATCAGATTTTTGCAAAAGCGTGTAAAGAGGCTGTTAGAGTTAGGGATGGCAAATAAAACAGGTAGATTTCATGTACACAAAAACAGGGGCAAGGATCAAATGCATCAATCGGTGTTGTATATACGATACACTAACTTAATTCTAGCTATTCACTCATTCATTCCTATCATGCTAGTAATACTGGCGTGCGTAATTTACAACAAAAGCAAGTCCCCTCCAGCACCACCCGCCATCTGCTGCTGGTAAATCTGCTGCTGGTAAATCTGCTGCTGATTCTGATTTACCACATACTGCGACAACTGACTTGTTCCACCCAATCCGCCTAACCCATTATCTTCTCGTCCACCCAGGTCGAGGTTTGCCATTTGCTGAGATGCGACGTTATTGAAGTAAGCGTCTGCCGCGTTGACGGCGGCGGAGAGGTCGCCTGCGTTTCCGTTTTGTGGAGGAGGAGCAGCAGCAGCAATGGATGGAGGGGGGACGACGGATGTCAAGCCAGCGGATGAAGCGTCATATGGGAATGATCCTCCCTTTGGCAACTCGGCCATACCCGGTCGTTTGACGAGTGCTGGGCTATCGCCAAGTCGTTTTGGTCGTGCTGACCTAAACACTTGTTGGACTGGTTTGAGGTAGACAGTCGCTAATGTGCCCACGTTCAAACATAGTTCTTCCAGGGTGTTGGGCTCTAGTTTCTCGCTTTCGGCTGTAATAGGGGGCTTTTCGCCCATTACAACCTCCCTGGCTGCGGCTGGATCGGTGGATAGGAGGCGCCAGTACATGTATCCTCGGTCGCGGAGGTCTGGGTCGTCGGTGTCCTCGGTGCACCATTTCAGAACTTCCGGGACCAATTGTTGGCCTTTTGTGGGACGTTGGATGAATAATTTTACCGTAGCCGTGAGTAAGGCGAGTTGCACTTCGATGGGCTCGTCGTGGAATGTTGCTAAATAATCCTGGAGTAAACCGTCCGAATTTTCGATACGATCCGCATACTGGCCAATGATCCAGATTATAGCTGCTTTGGCCTCCGGTTCATCGAGTTCGTCGATGTTCTGAATGACTGCTCCGATGATGCCTTCGTATTGGTTGGGGTATTTGCGGAATATATTGCGAATCACGACGGTGGCTTCTTGGACGATATAAGGAACCTTGGCATGCACAAGTTCCAACAGTGTGTCAATGCACTGTCGTGCAGCAGACTCAATCTTGATAGCCAACTTGCCAATGGCTCGAACAGCCTTGCGCACAAAGTGCACATCAATCTCGGATGCATATCTGAGACACAATTAGAAACAATATCTATCAGGGAGCTAGGGAATCGACATACTCTCGTAATTCGGCTAAGACAACACCGATATTCTCCTTCGATGCAAGCATGAAAATCAACTCCAGTTTCGTGACTTTGACATAAATGGGGTCGTTATATTTGCAGAAAAAGACACGAATGTCATTCCGAAGAACCTCGGGGCGTTTCTGCAGAATAAGTATGGCGTTTCGTAGAGCAAGATACTGGACTTCAGGAGGCTTCGACAATAACGTGACTAGAGGCGGCGACAATTTCTTCGATAGAGCAGTGACTTGTTTCTCGTCACTGATATAATTCATGAGGTAGAGAATGACCCGGATCGAGGTCAGAACCACTGCAGAGTTGGAATGTGATAGTCGGGGCGAGATACGTTCAGCTAAAAGGAGAGCTTCCCCGGAATCTCTTGGCACATATGCCATAAGAGACTCTAGAATATATGTTTGACCCCATCTAACCAGATATTAGCACCGCGTGCAGAAAGGAGTGGGAAAGACATACTCTGAACAATCTGCTAGTACAGACACCACTTTTGACGCACTAGCATAATCTATCGTCAATGAGATTGATTCACTGCGTTCCCAGATATCCACCAGAGCGGCTAATACACTCGAGACGACAGTAGGATTTTCGTCTTTCAACATTTTATTTAGCCGATCAATAAGATCTGAGCTTTCCACCATTTTCTTGTGATGATCGTACAACTTGGCGACACAAAAAGCGGCCGTCTTTCGCACGTAAGGGTCGACATCGACCATTAAATGTTTCACTGGTTGTACAGTCGCCTCCACGAACTCCCGAACGTGAATATATGATATCGTCCTAAGAGCAAGAGCGCGAACCAGGGGATTGTGATCGTCCATATCCTGAATGATCGATGTTAGTACTCCGACCAAAAGATCAGGGATCCCGTCCAGCACGTACATCGACCAAAATTGGAAGCGCCTTAAGTGCAATCTCTGGTTTCGCCCTCGCATAATTGACCAAGTATAAAAAGCACCTATACGATGACAATTAGCCTACCACCTCAAACAAGTGTATTCATGTACGCACATTTTCTTTATCTCCAAACTCGGAATCGTCATGCAGGCGATGATATCCGGAAACAAGCCAACCATATCATTATTGCTCATGGTCATATTGGCGACAATCTTTTTCAAGGCGATCTTCTTTGCCGAATGATTCTTATCCTTCTTTCCTCCGCTGTTGAGTTCCTGGCGCAACTCGGCGACTTTCCCCTGTGATGAGCGATTATATAGTGAGCGTTGACTCTGTGTAGTGTAGGAAATGGCGCTGATGAACATTGTGGCGGGTTTGCAAGATAGCAAGCATATTACAAGACAGTGGAATAGAAGGATAAGGTTCAAAGTATTGATTGCAAACAATCAAGCTCGTGTAGGGAGGGGGTCGAACAAGTGTAGACGGTACAGAGAGAAGAATGCATATCAACACAAAGGAATGACTCGCACGTGTAACGTACCCTTGCAAAAAGCTTCGCATCTCCTCCGCCTGAACTCATGGTGTATTATAGTATAGTATGAGGGGTATAAGCCCGATGTTTCGGTCCGCTCGGAAAGGAAAAGGCCAAGAATCAGACGTATTTTTCTATGGTTGGATTGGCACCAGAGATAGAAAACGCCTTAATCCGTGTCAGTGCAGTGCGATAAGACCGTCACATGGATTGATGGTCGCTGAGTTGAGTGAGGGGTTGTTGAGAGTCTTTTGTCTGTTGCGCGTCGTTCGTTCGTTGGGTTTAGTAGGATTTTGATGCTGTCGCTGGTCGCGCAGTAGTCTGCATGGATATATGACGTTTTATAGACTGGTTGATGGAGGATTTGAAGCGCAAGTATAATGGAATCGTCGGGGTTGAGGATGGCTCGGAATGTGTGATTAACTGTCGCTGTACACTCGTTTGAGGTTAGAACAATACCCTTGCATTTCGATTAGCGTAATCTAACAGCAATAATGAATTGTATATCTCAGGGTCGTCAATCCAATGGCGTCCAGTATAAGATGAGAGGGATTCAAAATAAATATCGACGAACGACCGAAGACAGTCGGAGCTCAGAAAGGAGAAGGTGCGGCTCAGCCAATCAATTCCAACCCGGACCATTTGTGGATGTTCTCCGCTGGATCCGCTGTCCTAACGACATCTCGACCTTTAGTTTATCCATCTACATTCATCTACCTACACTGTTGTTTGAGTGTCGCATTGACCGGCGATGTCTCTTTCCACTTCCATTCCGCCGCCCAAATGGGTGGTTGAAATGAACACGCCTCTCGCGAAACGTCCCGGGAAAACCAGCTTTCGCAACCCACCAGGCTTCACCACCAAAGCGTCAGGCAAGCAGGTAATAACCACCACTACAAATGCAAATGGACAATGGGTATACTGACACTATAGCAGCAAGAAACCCGCTCCGCCCCTGACCGCAAACCCGTCGAAACAGACACCCTCAAACTCAAAAAAGCCTGGGAAGTCGCCCTCGCCCCCAGCAAACAAATCCCCATGAACGCAATCATGATGTACATGTCCGGCAACAGTCTACAAATCTTCAGTATCATGATGGTATTCATGCTTTTTAAGGGTCCTATCCAGGGTCTAATCGCTACAAACGCGCAATTCGTGAAATTTGAGACCGAGAGCAACAGGACCAAAATCTGGGGCTGCAAGGCTGTTTATGTGTTGATGCAGTTGGTGTTGTTGGGAATGGGGGTTTGGAAGGTTAATGCTATGGGGTTGTTGCCGTATGTCTTTCTCTTACCTCTTTCTTTTCTTTTCTTTTTTTTTGGCCCTTTGAATGGTGTGACTGACTTGATATAGAACTACGAGGTCGGATTGGTTGGCTTGGGAATCAGAGAGAATATCGCTCGAGCGGGCTTTCTTTGCTTTTGGTTAAGACTATGAAAAGTTCGAGATGTATACAGGTTACTAGCCACTACATGACATACATGGGTTGTATGTAGTATGATGCTGATTGCTCTATGTACTTTTGAATCAATGTAAACTATATACTTATACCTTCAAGGTATCTCTAAATCCCAAAATATGCACAACAAAACGCTCACTTGACCGAAAAGCTCAAATCTATATGCTCCATGCATCATCATCATCGGCGTCATCATCAATCCGCCAACTCTCGCAGGCGTCTCTCCTCCCTCCATTTCGGCCCATAATTAATCAAAATAAACAACAACGGCGTCGTAGCCAGCATCACCAATGCAATAAACGTATAACACCACCCGGCGCCCATAGCAGTCAACATCGGTTCAATGACGGCTGTAGCACCGGCCCCAAGCAGACAACGCGTAATATTACTTCCTGCCGTTGCAGTGGCCGCTTTGTTGGGGTAGAGATCAATCAACAAAGTGCTGACGGTGTTGAATGACCCAGTCAGACAGAATCCCATGAAGAATGTGATAATCGTTGGCGCAGCGACATGAACGCCATAATCCAGTACCCATCCAAACACAATAATTAGAGCAATGGCCCCGAGAATCAGTGGAAACGCAATCTGCAATCGAGCCTTCTCAATCGGAAAGTTTTTCAGATCTGTATGCCTGTTCCGCTGAACAGGGAGTCCCAGTTGCGTCGCAATACGCCGATAATTAACATCCAAGAGCTTCCCATTCGCGAACGCAGCCAGCGCAGAACCCGCACCAAAGGGGAGATAACATAACCCAATCTCCAGATCATTTAGACCGTATATCTCCGAGTACAAAGATGTAATAGCAACAGCCACATCATAAAACCCCGCAAAGAAAATCGAATTTGTAATCAACAGTACGGCCGTATCCTTTTGCAATACAATAGCCAACGTTGGTAACGGATTCGGAAACGACAGCTTGCGTGGCGCGCAAGGTAGAGTACTCTCGGCAGCGAGACGATCTTCCTCGGAGACCTCCTTGCGGGATTTTATGTAACTGATCAGGGACATATTCCACTTGGGTGGGGGGATTGAGCCATTGCTGACGATCTTACGGCCTGTCTCGGGGTAGAACAGGATAAATTGAATGAGCCATGCTGCAGCAATGATAAACAAGAACCAGAATATGGATCTCCAGCCTAGGTATTGTGATAAAAGGCCGCCGATGACGGGGCCCAGGGCTGGGCCAAGTAAAGAGCCGGCTGTCACAAAGCCCATGTAGCTTCCCCTCTCGGCTACAGAAGCGATATCTGCGATGACGCCGGCGGATAGTGCGATTGTAGTACTACTCCCCGCGCTTTGCATGCATCGCAGCACGAAGAGAGCCGCATAGCTATTTTGTAGGGCAAGACCGACGTTGGCGCCGAGGTAGATGATGAAGCAGATGAAATATGCCGGTCGTCGGCCGGCGTTATCTGCAAAATCGCCTATGAAGACGGGTGCAATGCCTTGAAAGATCTGTTTCCATGAGCAAGTGGCCCTAAAAGCCTAGGGGTGTGGAGCACGCACCATATAGCTAGTCATCGTCAAATTGATCAATGAAATCGAAACATTTAGGTCTTTTGCCAATGTGTTCATAGCTGGGAAATAGATCTGAGACGAGATTGGCGAGAAGAAACCAGCACACGAGGCGGCAATAACGATGTATCGTTTCATGCCAGGTGAAAAGACTGAATATTCCACTGTGGAGGATGCGCGAGTACCGCTGCGTTCGAGGTCAACGGCTTCTGTCGCTGTAGTTATAGCATTTTGATGTAGCCCTACTTCTTTCGAGGTCGTTGTTGGCTCAAATGTAGGCTCGGAGTGACTGTCACTCTCGCTCTCGCTGTCGTGACTGCTATCATGACCATGCTCTTGATCTAGAGGCGGTACTACCTGACTCGTACTCTCCGTCGTAGATACAACGAAATTCTTCTCCAAAAATTCGTCTTCGCCCGCCATCGAGAGGTCTGCCATTAATCAATCTATGCATTGGAAACCAGAAAGAAAGAAAAAAAAAATGCAACTATTCCTGATATCATCTCCATCTTATACGAATAGAGCTCCCCTCAATTCCCTTCATGAACGAATCAATGACCATCTTCCTTGATTGACGAAACTCCACTTAGATAAGTCGCCAGTAGCCACCCAGTCCAAAAGCAGGAAAGAGAGCAAAAACCTTCAACAAAAACCCCATACTCCGTAGAGTGTCAAAGCTAGAGTCGTATTCAAGAACAAAGAAGCAATACAATTGGCTATGTGGAAGAATGTGTCCTGTTCACGGCCAACCACAGCACGGCAAAGGAATCTCAGCGGGACCGCCCAAGTGCCGTCTTTGCCGACTTACGAGTCCTAGGGTTTCCGATGCCGGTTATCCTCGCTCATAGTTACAACAACAACAGACCGCCAGTCTAGAGATACTCGTTAGTTACTGCTCTTGGAAATTGGAAGTGAACAAGTCACATCTAGCTACTCAGGCGAGATTTTGCCTGGGGGATAGTCAGAGTGGGATGCGTGCCTATCGAGATGATCCGGGAAGAGTTCCCGGCCGGCTATTTGGTATTTACCTTCAAGTCAAGTTAAGACTCATACTTGCCCGGCAATTAGGAATGGTTTAGAAGAGACTTAGTGCGGTGTATATATGTATGTGCATTAGGTATTGATTATGCATACAAGAGCTTGATACTGACTTGCATGAAAGTGCACTCATGAATTAGAACGAAGCCGGCAGAAACCGTGATAGACATGCATACTATCATCAACATTGAACAATAGAAAAGAACAGAATGAAAATAATTGCATGTTGACAAGAACGAGAGGAGACTCGAGGGTGCAATGACAGTGACACGTAGAAAGAACAAGACCAATGTCCTAGACAGTGTACACACAGTCTTGACGACTATGGTTGCTACTTACACAGTTATAAACAATAAACCTAACCCAGTCAGATGATGGATTATTTATCATCATTCCATCCAATCCAGCTTCGAGGCATAACACGCCAGACTTTGACTTCTCCGCTCTTGAGATCACCGAGCTTGAAACTCTCGGGTTTGACCTTTTTGCTCTCACGGCCTTGCTCCCATGCGTGAATCTTCTTTTTCGTTCCATCCCAGTCAACAATGACACCAACATGGTCTGGCTTGCCAACTTCGGCGCTGTACTTTTGATGAAGTCCACCTTTGTGACCTTGGAATTTCGCGTTGCGGAAGCTGATGATATCGCCAGCCCGGATCTCATCGTTTTGCTGGACAGATGCATTGGCTAGATTGGCGTAGACCAGGGCGCCATAGGCCCGCGTACCTACCGGCAAAAGCACGTCACTAAGTGGTGAAAGCAAGTGCTGGATGAGACCGTAAGGTGTACCATCGCCAACCGTCGTGTTTTGTACCGAGTTGGCGGCAGCAGAGATTTTGCTTCCGAATTTTTCGTGTGCAGTCTCTAGCTGGTCTTGTCGGAGTTTGCTAGGAGGTGCTTCTTGTCGCTGCTCGAAGGTCACATCACTTGGGTTCTTTGCATCAAAGCGAACATTGATCACAGTTTGCGAATAGTCTGCAAACAAAACATAGACGTCCTTGCTGACTGTAGTTTTACCACCGCGTTTGCTTGAGGTTGACTCTTCGATCTCGAACAACAAGTCTTTGCGGTTCTGGAACACCGGAGGAGGAATATTTGGCTGGGTCCACCAGAAAGTGCTCTCTGCTAGGTCCACATCTGTAGCAATATACCCCATATCTGTGGATGGCCGTGAAATGTCCATTGATCGACGTGTGTTGGCCATGGCCCGGGAAATATCAAGACTCTGTCGGGATCGAGGAGCCTCGGTTGTTGGCGGAGGAGGTGGAACAGACTTCTCGTGTGGTGGAGGCGGGGGAGCAACGGTCCTTTCAGGAGGAGGTGGAGGAGGAGCAGCCTGGGGTAGTGAAACAGGGCTATCATCTTCATCATTATATTCTTCTCGTGGAGGAGGAGGAGGGTTTGAAGGCAGAGGAGGAGGTATGTTGGGACGACCAGAGTCATAGCGGTATGGATCATACTCATCACCGTCATCTTCCTCTTCCTCTTCCTCGGTAGTCAAGTCTCGTACAGGGGGTGGCGGGGGTGGCGCAGATCGTGGAATGTCCATTGATGCCCTTTTACTAGGCGGATGACCAGGTGGAGGAGGAGGTACAGCACGAGGGGCTGTCGGTAGAAGCGGAGGTAGAGCTCGAGGTGACTGAGGTGACAATTCGTCGCCTCCGTCTTCGATACTAGGTTCTCGACCGTGCGATTTGAGTGCGTCCTTGTGTTTCGCGGTGGGAGCAATATCAGTGTCATAATCTGCTTCGTACTCAGTTGTTTCATCTTGGATGCCCTGATCCCTAGAGATTGGTGACTGAATGATGCTATGCCTAGAATCCGACGTGGTTTGTCGAGATAGCGCTCCCGGAGGAGGTGGCGGTGGTGGTCGAGCCTGTGGTGGAGACGAAGGAGCCTGAGGAGTGTTTGTTGGAATTGGTGGAGGCCCACGACTGAATCGCTTCTCCGACATGGTTGCAGACCTGACGGAATCATATGTTGAAGAGCGGCGAGGCGGCGGTGGTGGACTGCTAGGCGCTGCCTGCGTCAAAGTTGAATCCAGTGACATTTTGTTGGTATGATTTGAAAGCTCATCATCTGATTCGGAGCCAGGGCTTGGAGATGTAGGAGGCCTGGATGCGGGAGCCGCAGGTCGTGATTCCGGTGCCGGAGGTGGTGCAGGTTGCGATCCAGGAATAGGCGGTGGAGGAGGTCTGCTCTCTGCAAAAGGCAGAGGAGGGACGGAGCGTTCTTGCGGCGGAGGCGGAGGTGCCCTGTCTATGGACTTGCGTGGTGCGATATCATGTTCTTCTACCACATCCTCAACATCTGGTAGCTCATCTGCTGAATGAAGTTGGGTAATGGGCATGTCCTCGTGTTCATCCTCCTTCTCAACTTCCTTTGGCGAGGAGACCGGGGGAGGTCGTTGGACGTTCATACCAGGCAAAGCCATTATTGGTACTGGAGGAGCGTGTAAAGGGGATCTGGGGGCTTCCAATTCTTCCGCTTGTCTTCCAGCATCATCGGCAACCTTGGGTTTCCTTGGGGGCATGCCCATACCACCACCACCGAACATTCCCATCATACCCATGCCGCCGCTCATTTTAGCCATACGCTCCCTGAGCTCCATTCTCCTCCTGACTTCCGGGTCAACTTCCTCCTCCTCCTCCTCCTCCTCTTCGTCGTCCTCTGCTGCTGCTTCCTCATTATCACCATCATCCGTTTGTTGTTCATGCACTGCATGCTTTTGCGCTCGAGGTCTTTCATCAGCATCTTCCCTACTTGTTGATGTTTCTTCCGCATCTTCGGTGTCAGCAGCGCCTGAATAATCCGCATCGTTCGTATCACTCGTAAGCTCCCGAGAAGGCAAAGGAGGAGAACCTAGCCGCGCAGGCTTGACATCCTCACCACCTTCGCCTTCAAAAGATGGACGTTCACCACGAGGAGTTTCAATGTCCGTGTGCTCCAGCTCTGGACTCTCAGCGGCAGCAGGAACTGGTGGCGCCTCCTGAAAATCGGTTCGTTTCTTCGGTGGTTTTTTCGCCTTTTCTTTCTTCTGTGCGGCCTCAGCCAAACGAGATGCTTGTTCCAATTGCTGCTTCTGAAGCAAGGCAATTCGCTCTTTCAAACTAGTCGGCTTTGGCTGATCCTCGTCTTGAGATGGCTCGGAAGGTGGGGATGGCAATGAATGTTCAGATACAGGAGGTTCTCTATTGGTAATCTCCGGGTCTTCTTCGCGACGATACGCCTTTGGTGGTAGTTGTTCTCTAGGTATCGGGACGTATGCATTTTTGCTGGGTGGAGGTGCCACGAACGGTTTCTTTATGAAGGAATTGACACTTGCACCGCCCGGCTTGAAAGGAGCAATTGGAGGCGCGGCGGGTTTGTTGAATGCGGCAATGCGATCTCTGAAGGCATTTGAGCTCGGCTTGCTGGAAACAACTGGTGGAGAGGCTTTGGCTGCTGGAGCAGGACTCGGCTCAGGCTGAGGCTGCTTCGGTGGCTGTGAGACCACTGGAGGAACAACCGGATTAACAACAGGAGCTGGAGGCGGAGGAGATGGCAACGGTACAGATTTCTCTTGAGGTGGTTCGACAGTTGAAGCAGGCTCTGGTTCCTCCCCTTGAACGGGCTCTTCACCCATCTCTTTCGCAGCTGGTGTTTCGACCGCCGCAGGTTGTGCTGGTGGGGGAACCGGATCTGCCTCCTTCTTCGCCTTTACAGGACGACTTGGCCTTGGCGGAGCTGTAGGCTCAAATCTCTCGACAAAATTGCGAGGGAAAATACCCTCTTGCTTCGAGCCAGCATCGTCATTGTATTCCCCATAGTACCAGTCCGCATCCTCCACTGCGGTGACGGTAATCACCTGGCCGATTGAGAAATGAAGGTCATCTTCATGCTCTGATGTATAATCAAAAAGAGCCTTGACCGTAAACGGTGGGCCGGACATCTGGGTGGTAATGCTCCGGGAGTTCGTGGTTGTGTGGTGAGGTGGTTGTGTGTTGATTCGTAGGCAGCGGGATTAGCGCAATGAGGGGGAAGTGACAACACACGTCAAAAGGAGCGAGTCGAATGTATCCAGTCCCGGCTAATTCAGGAGTCAGAATTGAATGCTTGTTATAGATGGCGGTCTTAATAAAAAAAGATCCTGTACATGACGGCGGCTATGTTGTGATCGAGGAAATAGAGTGTTTGCTGTGTAGGGCGCCAAGTCAACAACAATAACCATGGGCTGGCTGGTGCGGACTGCGGGACAATTGAGCAGAGAGGTCTTACCTCAATAGTTGGATGCTGGCAAACTAAACAAGCTAGGACGAAGCTTAGGTGGTGGCCCGGATACACAAAGGCAGCATCGGGTGTAGGCAGCAGACAAGGGGCAGACAGGTGATATTAAAATAAGAATAAGAATAAGAATAAGAATAAGCGTCGAGGGCGATGGTTGACTGACGGGGGGTTGTTCCTACAGTTAAAGCAAGAAGGATGTGGGGAGCAGCAGCCTTGGCTCTAAGCCTGGGGGATCCACTGGTGACGCTGAGCTCTCCCGTTTCATGTCCGCCACTCGGTCTCTCAGTGAAGTTTCAGATATTCATATCTTGCTTCAGATTTTGTTTCTCGTGAGTGGTGAATCTGATGATAACTTAGATCATAAATGCTGTGACCATTTCCAGTAGGCCTGCAGCGTTTTGTTTCAGCAATTACTTGTCCCTCGACACCCCACTGAAGATTTTCCGCTGTTCTGCTTCAAGCAATACTAAGTCACCATGAACGCTCCCACAACAGACCAGGCCAAAAACTACAAATACCCCGGGGAAAAGCCTCCTAATCCGCGACACCTAGCAATCGCCCTCCAACACGCAAACCAAATCCAAGCACAGAAAGACGCCCAAGCCCTAATCCTAGATCGCATACTGGAACTGATCGAGCTCCCATCCTCGGAATCAGCAGATCCCGCACAACCTGCCGCACAAGATGCAGCAGCACTCAAAGCGGCCCTGGTACCGTTTCAGCCTGTGGATTTCGATAACCTCATTCTTGAGCGGAATATAGAAGGGCGATGTGGCTATGCGTTATGTCCTCGCGAGCACAGGAAAGAAGACCCTAATGCCAAGTTTCGGATTTTATGGGGACCGAAAGGGAGCGGAGACAACGGCCGGGGTCGAGAGATGAAGGTTGTCCCTCGTGAGAAATTGGAGATGTGGTGTTCAGATCAATGTGCTGAGCGAGCTATGTATCTCCGGGTCCAGTTGGCTGAAGAGCCGGTGTGGGAGAGACGAGCGGTGGATTCACGGACGAAACCGCTTGAACTATTGGAAGAGGCTCAGCAAACGAGAAAGGAGGCAACTAAGACAAATGGAGAACAAGAAGATCGGACGTTGACTGAGAAAATGAAGAATCTCAAAGTGAATGATGAGTCCTCATCAGCATCTGCATCGACCTCTGAACACACGAAACAACTGGCTCTTGAACGAGGCGATACCGGTCCCACGTTTAGGAACCAAGGTCGCGTGGATGTGAACGTGCAAGAGAAAGACGTTGACTTCCACGGGAGTATACCAGCCGCTCCTGTTGCGCGCCCAGGAGACAGCACTGGCGGTTCAATCGAGGGTTACGTGCCTCAAAAGACTCATGAGAATCTTAAGCAAACTCATGACCAGGATGCTTCCGACATGGAAGATGTGCTTTACAATATTTGAGACCGTATCATCACCTGGAAACTACAATATTACAACGTAGATGGATCTACAAAGACCAGTCGCAAAGAGAGGTTTGGTCGGCCATCTGGCTACGGATGGTAGTCACATCTCACAGAAGAGTGACCTCCACACGACGACACCAACAGATGGCACCATCGACTCCCTTCGGAGCAGAGCAAAGGTAGGGACAAGGGCTAGGTATGCAAAAGAAAAAGGAAAGCAATTGGCAATCAAGCATCATCTCCCATCAATATGACAAAGAGAATCAGCGACACCTTGTTTGTGGAAAATCCTGTTTCTTTTCATTTTTTGGTATCTTTGTGTGTCAATGAAGACAGCCAAGATTAGCTACATCATCAAAACATTAAAAAGAGTAAATCTCTGACGAGAAATCTCTTCCTGCGTGAAAAATCATTTTCGCTTTTTTGTTGTGGGTGTCGAAAATGGTAAAATTGATACTTTCACGACATTAAATAAACACCCATCCCTTGCTCGTCGGATTTCTTCCCTTTATCGGAAGAAATGATTTACCGGAAGCGGCGAGGGCGCTCAGTCTGCTGCTGCTGGGAGACTTGGACAACGTTGACCTTGAGGGAGTCGAACTGTAAAATCCCGAAGTTAGCAACTCAATCTCTCTGTAGATCGATAAGGGAAAACTCACGCCGAGGCTCTTGAGGAGATCCTTGGTATCAGCATCGACATCAAGCTGGCCAGACTCGGACTGAGAAACGTCCAAAGCGGAGATCTCAGGAACGTATTGATCCTTGCGCTCACGCTCCTCTTCCTGGAGCTTGAAGGAGATACCGCGGACGGGACCACGCTGGATACGCTTCATCAAATGGGTGGTGTAACCAGCAATCTATTCCCACAATCAGTATGATTCGGTCAATTTTCGAGGATTTGACAGGAGGCGAACCTTGTTGCGAAGACGCTTGGAGGCAATGATGGCGATTTCATCGCAAAGACGCTTGTTGGTCTCGAAGTCGAGCGTCAACTTGGGGTAGTAACGCTCGATGATGACCTTGGCGGACTTCTTGACGGTCTATCAATTTCAAAAAAAAGACACAATTAGTCTCATGTATAACAATAATTTCACTCTATTTCAAATAAATTCGTACCTTTGTGCGGACGCGACCCATTTTGGCGGTTTGATGATGATTGTCGAAATGGTTGAATTCCGTCTGGCTTTGGATCTGAGATATTATTTCGAAATCTTGTGTGGGCTGGTGCGGGCTTGGCGCCCGGTTATCGAGTCACGTGAATGCGAGCCACGAAAAACCACGCTTATGGCCGAAAAGGGATATATTGTCTTGGCATAATTTCTGATCACGTGACTTATCTTGAGTTGTGAGATGTTCTTCAAGCCGTGGAGCTCATTGATAATTTTGGGGTTTGAATATCATAGATAGACAGGAAAAGCAGACAGAGAAGAATCACGATTTATCAATGAAATCGTTTATTGTACAATGTATAGATACACAAAAGTATATGGCAATAGAACACGGCTAATCAATCCATTCTCGCGCTGTACGAACATTAAACAAGTCGAGGAACATCCCGTTGCGTCGACTGTGCTGCTGGACTTATATTGGTCGGGTCGCTGGGGTCATAGTTGGAAATACCATAGGGTGCCATGACATCTCTTTCAGCCCTGCTGGCTTCTAGATCGATCGTTCCTTGAGAGGATATCGAGACTCGCTTGGGGACCACCCAGACTTTGCCACCACCTGGGATCGATGGGTCGAGGTACTCGAGACCTCTAATGTTATCTTCCGTGCTATCATGCTCGTCCTCATATGCGATACCGGCAACACCGAGAACAGGGCGACGCTTGTATCGTCGTTTCTTTGTCTTGGCTGTCAGGACCCGAGCTTCAACGGGGCGCATGGCTTGTTGAGGTCCGTATGAGGGATGGTTGTAGAGAATTGCGCCTGATCGAGTGTAAGCAAGACCAGCTGATGGGTGCGTTCGTGGTGGTCCTTGGCTAGCATAGTCAACAGAAGCCAAGTTTGCTGCATTCGCTTCGTAATAGTCAGTCCCGATAAACATCGAAGGGAGATCAGATGACAAGGTGTGGAGATCCAAGAGACGACTGAGCTCCGGTCCAGCTAGTCTCTTATCCGCTCGCAATCTCTTCAGATAACTTTGGAATTCTTCATCTGTGACTTTAACGGGTTCAATGGTCTGGTCAGCTTCCAAGCCACCCTCATCCTGCGCTTTTTTTCTACGCTCAACAGTCAATTTGTTTTCGTATTGTTCTCGCAATTGTTTCAACAATTCTGGTCTTCGGCGGCGTAATGAATGCAAATAGGCTTGAAACTGAATCTCGGATTGACCGCCCAGCCACGGCCCGGATTGTCGATATACTTGAGCACCACGCTCCTTCGCACCCTCGCTAGTGGAGACATTATCACGTCGAGCTTCAAACGGACTCTCATGGGCCTTGCCAAAGTCTGTTCGGTTCTTCCTAGCGACTTGAGGTAAAGAAATGGGAAGGTTGAGCTCCTGAAACTTGGTCAGGGTCATGATGTGATCACCAGCGGAATCGAAGTCGGTGACATGTTCGAACGTGTCGAGAGCATTGACACGGATCACAGGCTTGCTGGACCTCTCGATCGTAGATTTGGCTGGTAATGCTCGTTTCAAACCCCAGTCTCCTTTGTAAAGGGCGGCTGGTGGTGTTTCAATGGCAGCTCTGGTAGGGTGTGGAAGAGTTGCGGATGCCGACTCGTTAACGGTTTTGGATGTGACCGGTCGCGGCGCGGTAGTCAATGGTGTTGGCAATGCAAAAAGACGAGAGTTTCTCAGCAGATTAGCCGTTGGCGAAAGTTTTGGAGCCGCCATGGCTGTATGGTTATGGCTGTTGATGCGGTCTCTCCAGAAGCTCCGTTGAAGAAAAGTATCTCGCCGAAAAGTTGGTGATCCGCTACGGCGAGCGGTAAAACCACCTGCGCAGAGCACTAGTTACGCTGTTACCTATGTGCACGGACGAACTCAGAATCAACATATTATATTTTGTTTTCCAATTTATTCGCATATATAGTATCTACAATTCTATATATCTCTATTGCACACGAACCCCTCTAACAGCAAAGATTCTTTACAGCCCCACTTTCGCGAGCGAAGCAAGAGTGTCGCCAACTGACTCCTTGATCGACTTGAATTGGATACCCAGAACATTACGAACCCTCGAGTTGTCAATCTCATACTGGTAAGGGAATTCTCCGACTTCGCCATAATCTGGGAGGTTGGACGCATATTTCGGCTGTGTCTCGCGAATAGCATCCACAAGGTCCTTGTTGCTCATGAAACCTTCCGCTGTGAAGAACCGCTTTCCGCCGGCTTCTGCGACTTCAATAGCCTTGACGTGGGCGAGAGCCACATCGCGGACATCGACCCATAGCATATGCTCTGTTGGTGAGCTGTCGTTCTTCTTCTTGCCCAGGGCGAAATCTGTAATGATTTGGTTGGAAGTGTTGAGGCTCTCGAGGCTGTTGAGGTAACCGATAACTGGGCCGAAGACAAAAGGAGGGTTGATCGTTGCTACGTCAAAGTTTGGCTTCTCCTTCTCCACGAATTCCCATGCTGCTTTTTCGGCGAATGTCTATCATAGTCAGTATTTCTCCTTCCTCCAGGGTTGATCTATGACATACCTTGCTACCTCTGTATGTGGTGAATTTGTTATCTTTGGTTGCCTCCTCGTAGGTGACAGGGTTCCACACAGACTCGTCGTAGAGCTTCGGGTGGTTGGGTGCGTGGGTAATGGCAGCAAAAGAAGACGTGATCACCACTCGCTTCACGGAAGGAACATAAGTCTTGATAGCATTGAGAATGCCTTTGGTGCCGTTGATAGCTGGGTTTAGGATCTCCTTGACGGGGTCGGTGAAGTTATAGTGAAAGGGCGAAGCCGTGTGAATAACATAATCGTAGGCTGGTCCAGACTTGAGGACCTATCGTTTCATTAGCAGTGAACAGCCTCGATATAAAGGGGTGCATGTGACTCTACCTCGTCAAAGGCTCCTTCCTTAGCAATGTCCTCGACAATGACGTAAGACAACTTGTCCCTTGAGAGATTGGGGTATGCCTCGAGAATCTTGTCGCCCTTTTGCTGGGATCGGACAGTGGTAACTACCTCGAATCTGCAAATATATAACATAAGCAATTGTTGTTGAACTTCTCTTTGTGGATGAACTTACCCATGTTCAAGCAAAATGTTGAGAACGTGGGCCGCAATGAAGCCGCTGCCACCTAATCAATCATATCAGTGGTGTCACTGTCGTCAACTATCAATTCATAGTGTCAATGTCTTACCAGTAAGAAATACCTTGACCATCTTGATGACTAGTACTTGTAGGAGTAGACGATGCAAACCACAGTCAGGGCTATACAGGAATGGAGTTGTATCTGGGGAAGAATTGATTTATAAGACTCCATCGGGCCGTGCCCCTCATTCCTTTATATACCCGCCATTTTATCGTGTATGGACCCGATCCACGGCAATTGATGGTGTGCAGGCCTATCTCGATGGCGTAAGGGTTGCCTCGTGAGTCAATTACCGTTTGTTGAATTGCAGTAATTGATTAGTGGCTATTGCAGTAGATCGTAGCATTGGCATCATATCGATCTAAATGGAAGTGCTCCCCGTTCTGTGTCTAGACTTCACAACGACAGAGGGTTTGCAGTTGAACATTGAGTCGGAATGTCAGTTCCGTTCGAACATCCCGAGCACCTTCTGAGCAAAGGACTTCGCAATATTATACATAGTAGGAAATATTTCAGGGACTATTTACGGGGCACTTAAGGAGCTGCTCTTGTGCCTGTCCTGCCCTGTGGTCCAAGCTGTATATGTAGTCCGAATCATTCTGAGTCAGTCTTAACTTGGCACCAAGCAGTCACTTTGCGGCGCCATCCATGCTGCCTAGATAAACCATAACGTGCCACGATAGATGTAGTGCAATGGTGTAACAAAAGGAACGATGGAAAAGGAACGAGCATCGCGCATGATACGGCAGTGCTATGGTGGTCCGTGCGGTTACGCGGCTGCCGCTGAAGGCTCCCGCTAACTAAGAGAGTCTCGACCTAAACTTCACACCTCAATCCAAGTCATGTTGCCGTCGGTGACAGACTAGATTTTTACATGTCGCTTTACTGATTGCATACTACAACCGGGTCGAAGCTCAGAAATTATAATAGTCAGATGTGTGCGCCGTGTCGCTATCCATCATGGCGCAAGCAGGTCCGGTGACGGACGTTGTACAGAGGCTCTTCACTGAGCTGAAGTCCAAAAACGAAGAAGCGCGTGTCAGAGCTTCCTATGAGCTCTATGACAATGTCCTGACGGTTTCTCGAGGTGAGTTCCGTCAACTCGCTTCTCTGGGAAAGCTCACATGCTAACTAATACCTCCCTTCAGATTGGGCCCCGGAGAAATTCCTCGAATTCTATAATGCTGTTAGCCAGCGCATCGCCCAACTAGTCGTTACGGGCAGCGACGCCAACGAGAAGATCGGCGGTCTTTTAGCCCTCGACCGACTCATCGATTTCGATGGGGTGGATGCCGCACAAAAGACAACACGATTTGCCAGTTATTTACGAAGTGCGTTACGAAGTAACGATAATGCAGTTCTCGTCTATGCTGCTCGATCGCTCGGCCGACTAGCGAAACCCGGCGGTGCACTAACTGCAGAGCTCGTGGAGAGTGAGATACAATCGGCATTGGAATGGTTACAATCAGAAAGACAAGAAAGCAGACGCTTTGCGGCGGTGCTGATCATACGAGAACTTGCCAAAGGATCGCCCACTTTGCTGTATGGATTCGTGTCACAAATATTCGATCTTGTTTGGGTCGCCCTCAGGGATCCCAAAGTCCTTATTCGAGAGACCGCCGCCGAGGCCGTAAGCGAATGCTTCGAAATAATCGCAGCCCGAGATGTTGGCGTGAAACAACAGTGGTTTGCGCGCATATACGAAGAGTCTTTACAGGGTCTCAGGTCCAGCAATGTTGACTGGATTCACGGCTCTCTCTTGATACTGAGGGAGCTTCTTCTCAAAGGTGCCATGTTTATGAACGAGCACTACCGAAATGCCTGTGAGATCGTGCTCCGTCTGAAAGATCATCGAGACCCCAAGATACGGACTCAGGTTGTCCGCACGATTCCGATCCTTGCTTCTTATGCGCCAACCGACTTTACAAACAATTACTTGCATAGATTCATGGTCTACCTTCAAGCACAGCTCAAGAGGGAAAAGGAACGAAATGCCGCTTTCATTGCGATCGGAAAGATCGCCAACGCGGTCGGTGTTGCGATTGGACAATACCTAGACGCCATAATAGTCTATATTCGGGAAGGCCTGGCACTAAAAGCGAGAAATCGTGCAGGCATCAACGAAGAACCCATGTTCGAGTGTATCAGTATGCTGTCGCTAGCAGTCGGCCAAGCTCTCAGCAAGTACATGGAAGCTTTACTCGACCCAATCTTCGCCTGCGGTTTGAGTGAGTCTCTTACTCAAGCCTTGGTGGATATGGCACACTACATCCCTCCTATCAAAGCCACGATACAAGAGAAATTGCTCGATATGTTGAGTATCATCCTGTGTGGCACACCTTTCAGACCGCTAGGATGCCCGGAGAACCGATTGCCACCCCTTCCTTCATTTGCCAAAGATTTCACACCACAGGAGCTTCACTCGGATACAGAAGTTGCCTTGGCTTTACATACATTAGGCAGTTTTGACTTTTCTGGTCATATACTCAACGAATTTGTTCGAGACGTCGCCATCAGATACGTTGAAAGCGACAACCCAGAGATTCGCAAAGCCTCTGCCTTGACTTGTTGTCAGCTTTTCGTTCACGACCCCATCATCAACCAAACGAGCAGCCACTCTATACAGGTTGTTGGTGAAGTTATTGATAAGTTGCTTACTGTGGGGGTTGGCGATCCCGATCCTGAAATTCGCCGTACAGTTTTGTTGTCTTTAGACCGCAAGTTTGACCGTCATTTAGCCAAGCCAGAGAATATTCGATGCTTATTTCTGGCTGTTAATGACGAGGTCTTTGCTGTGCGTGAGGCGGCCATCAGTATCATCGGACGTCTTTCCAGTGTCAACCCAGCATATGTCTTCCCTCCTTTAAGAAAGCTTCTTGTCAATCTATTGACAGGACTTGGATTCGCTAGCACAGCGCGACAGAAAGAAGAGAGTGCGCAACTCATCAGCCTTTTCGTTGCCAATGCGACCAAACTTATAAGATCATACGTGGACCCCATGATCACTTCCTTACTGCCCAAGACCACTGATCCCAGCGCGAATGTGGCATCGACAACTTTGCGAGCCATCGGAGAGCTCGCAAATATCGGTGGCTCCGAAATGAAAACATATATACCACAGCTTATGCCCATAATTCTAGATTCTTTGCAAGATCTCTCATCACATGCGAAACGGGAAGCCGCCTTACGAACACTGGGTCAACTAGCCAGCAACTCCGGCTATGTGATTGAACCATATATGGAGTATCCACAACTACTTGCTGTCTTGATCAATATCATTAAGACTGAACAGGCTGGGTCACTGCGCAAGGAAACCATCAAGCTGCTGGGTATCCTAGGAGCCCTTGATCCTTACAAATATCAACAAATCAGTGAAATCTCACCTGATGTTCGTTATATCAATGAAGTGCAACCCATCTCAGATGTCGCTCTCATCATGCAGGGCCTGACACCGTCCAGTGAGGAATACTATCCTACAGTGGTCATCAATACTTTGCTGCAAAATATACTACGGGAGAACTCCTTAGCTCAATACCACTCCGCTGTTATCGACGCCATTGTCACGATATTCAAGACCCTTGGTTTGAAATGTGTATCGTTCCTTGGGCAAATCATTCCAGGCTTTCTTGGGGTGATCAGAAGCTCGCCGGTTGGCCGACTAGAGTCATATTTCAACCAGCTTGCTATTCTTGTTAACATTGTTCGCCAACACATCCGTGCTTTTCTTCCCGAAATCATCGACACCATCCGCGATTATTGGGATTCCAATCATCAAGTACAGGCTACGATTCTCTCTTTGATTGAGGCAATCTCCACGGCACTTGAAGGAGAATTCAAGAAGTACTTGGCCGGATTGATTCCTTTGATGTTGGACACTCTCGAGAAGGATATCTCTCCGCGCCGACAGCCATCCGAACGCATCCTACATACTTTCCTCATCTTCGGCTCTAGCGGCGAAGAGTACATGCACCTAGTTGTTCCATCTATTGTGCGCCTCTTCGATAAGGTTCAAAATCCTCTTAATATTCGCAAATCTGCCATTGAGACTTTGGGCAAGTTATCTCGAGAAGTTAATGTGTCCGACTTTGCCTCGCTCATGATCCACTCCTTATCTCGAGTTATTGCAAGCAATGACCGCACGCTTCAAAAGGCCGCTATGGACTGTATTTGTGCTCTTATCTTCCAACTCGGACAAGATTTCACTCATTACATACAACTCATCAACAAGGTATGTTTGCCTCAATAATTTCTCTACTATGTCAACTAACCCGTGAAAACAGGTCATGAAGCAACATCAAGTCACTAATTCTTCGTACGAATCATACGTCGTCAAATTGCAAAAGGGCGAGTCTCTCCCACAAGATCTGACTCTTCACGAAAATTACCGAACTCTAGCGGATGATACCAATTATGCAGAGATAGGACAGAAGAAAATGCAAGTGAATCAACAACATCTCAAGAATGCATGGGATGCCTCACAAAAATCAACCCGCGAGGATTGGCAGGAATGGATTAGGCGCTTCAGCGTGGAACTTTTGAAAGAGTCTCCCTCGCCAGCTTTAAGAGCATGCGCTAGTTTGGCTGGTATCTATCAACCTCTCGCTAAGGATTTGTTCAACGCTGCCTTTGTTTCATGCTGGACGGAACTTTACGATCAGTACCAAGAGGAACTTGTGCGATCCATTGAAAAGGCTTTGACATCTCCAAACATACCCCCAGAAATCCTTCAGATTCTACTCAACCTCGCAGAGTACATGGAGCACGATGACAAGGCTCTCCCAATTGATATCCGAACCCTAGGACGGTACGCAGGCAAGTGCCACGCATTCGCCAAAGCGCTTCACTACAAGGAACTAGAATTCGAACAAGACCAGAACTCTAGCGCTGTAGAGGCTTTGATTACGATCAATAACCAACTTCAGCAATCTGATGCAGCCATTGGTATTCTCCGTAAAGCTCAAGCATATCGCGATGTTGAGCTCAAAGAAACCTGGTTCGAGAAGCTGCAGCGTTGGGAAGAAGCACTTGCAGCTTATAAGCGACGTGAAAAACAAGACCCAGATTCCTTCGGTATCACAATGGGCAAGATGCGCTGTCTACACGCTCTTGGAGAGTGGAAACTCCTCTCTGACCTAGCACAGGAGAAATGGAATCAAGCATCAGTGGAACATAGGCGAGCAATTGCACCACTAGCTGCTGCGGCTGCTTGGGGTCGTGGTCAATGGGACCTCATGGACTCTTATCTGGGTGTTATGAAAGAGCATACTCCTGATCGATCCTTCTTCGGGGCTATTCTAGCCATCAACCGCAATCAGTTTGAAGAAGCGGCACATTACATTGAAAAAGTTCGTAATGGATTGGATACTGAGCTTTCGGCTCTTCTAGGAGAATCTTACAACCGAGCATATGATGTCGTCGTGCGAGTACAAATGCTTGCCGAGCTTGAAGAAATCATCGTTTTCAAGCAGAACGTCGGTGATCCCGAGAAACAGCAAGCGATGCGTGAGACATGGAACAAGAGACTTCTCGGCTGTCAGCAGAACGCAGAGGTGTGGCAACGAATGCTCAAGGTACGACAACTTGTCATACCGCCGCATGAGAACATGGATATGTTGATCAAATACGCCAATTTGTGCCGTAAATCGAACCGCATGGGCATTGCTGAACGTACCTTGGCATCTCTTGAAACCGAGATTTCAGGGCCTAATGGCATTGAAACTGTGGTGCCACCAGAGGTCAAATATGCACGTTTCAAGTTTGCGTGGGCTCAAGGCCACCAAGTTGACGCTTTGCAATCACTCAAAGAGTTCACTTCTGCACTTGCAGATGATCTCACACGGTACAATGCCCTGCTTGCAAATCATACTGATCATGACGGCACAAATGGAGTCAATGGCATGCTTGACAATAACCCCGATGTCAATCACCTTCGGTCGAGAATTGGAGATGTGACAAAACTGAAAAAGCTTCTGGCCAAGAGTTATTTGAAACAGGGAGAATGGCAGACGGCTCTACAAAGCGGTGACTGGCGACCACAACATGTTCGGGAAGTGCTGAATGCGTACTCGGCAGCGACACAATACAATCGCGACTCTTACAAAGCCTGGCATTCTTGGGCTTTGGCCAACTTTGAGGTTGTTACTACGCTGGCTGCTCAGCAGAGTCGTGACGGTTCCTCGGTTCCTGGTCATATTATCAATGAGCATGTTCTTCCAGCGATTCGCGGCTTCTTCCGTTCGATCTCATTGTCCTCTACATCCTCACTACAGGACACCTTGAGATTGCTTACGTTGTGGTTCACATATGGAGGGGACACAGATGTCAATAGTGTTGTGACCGAGGGCTTTGCTTCGGTGAATATCGACACCTGGCTTGCAGTCACACCACAACTGATTGCCCGTATCAACCAGCCCAACACCAAGGTTCGCACCGCAGTCCATCGCCTCCTGGCTGAAGTTGGCAAAGCTCATCCCCAAGCGCTCGTGTACCCTGTGACTGTCGCCATCAAATCCAACGTCGCACGACGGTCTCAATCAGCCACCTACATTATGGAAAGCATGAGACAGCATAGTGCGAAATTGGTTGAACAAGCCGATGTTGTCAGTAATGAACTGATCCGTGTTGCTGTTTTGTGGCACGAGCTTTGGCATGAGGGTCTCGAGGAAGCATCACGATTGTATTTCGGCGATCATAACGTGGAAGGAATGTTTTCCACGTTGGCTCCTCTTCATGAGTTGCTTGACCGAGGTGCTCAGACGTTGAGAGAGGTGTCTTTTACGCAAGCATTTGGTCGTGATTTGGCTGAGGCTAGACAATATTGCCTCCTGTATCGTGAGACTGAAGAGCTTGGTGATTTGAACCAGGCTTGGGAACTTTATTACAATGTCTTCCGCAAGATTGCCCGTCAATTACCTCAACTTTTAACACTTGATCTCAAATATGTATCGCCAAGACTAAAGGAGGTATCGGATCTTGATCTGGCCGTGCCAGGAACATTCCATCCAGGCAGGCCGATCGTCAGAATCATGAGCTTTGATCCTATCTTGCACGTTCTTCAGACCAAGAAGCGTCCACGAAGAATGACACTCAAGGGAAGTGACGGCAACTCTTACATGTACGCTCTCAAGGGACACGAAGATATCCGACAGGATGAACGTGTAATGCAGCTCTTTGGTCTAGTGAACACACTTCTAGACAACGACAGCGAGAGCTTCAAACGACATCTATCCGTTCAACAATTCCCGGCTATACCATTGTCACAAAATTCGGGTCTTATCGGCTGGGTTTCCAACAGCGACACATTGCACGCGCTAATCAAGGAATACCGAGAAAGCCGCCGTATCTTGCTCAACATCGAGCATCGCATCATGCTGCAAATGGCACCCGATTACGATAATCTTTCCTTGATGCAAAAGGTCGAGGTCTTTGGCTATGCTATGGACAATACAACAGGCAAAGATCTCTACCGCGTTCTTTGGTTAAAGAGCAAGAGTTCAGAATCCTGGCTCGAGCGACGAACCAATTACACGCGTTCCTTAGGTGTTACGTCAATGGTCGGATATATTCTTGGTCTTGGAGATAGACATCCTTCCAACCTTTTGCTTGACCGACTTACGGGTACTGTTGTGCATGTTGATTTCGGCGACTGCTTTGAGATTGCAATGCATCGGGAGAAGTATCCAGAAAGAGTGCCGTTCCGTCTTACACGTATGTTGACGTTTGCTATGGAAGTCAGCAACATTGAGGGAAGCTATCGCATTACCTGTGAGGCTGTTATGCGTGTCATTCGGGAGAACAAGGACTCGTTGATGGCTGTGCTTGAAGCTGTAAGTATCCATTCTTTCTTTTCTTTTCAATCCTGGCTAACACCGTCTAGTTTATTCACGATCCTCTGATTAACTGGCGTCTCGGAACTCGCGAGTCACCTGAAAGACCATCATTCTCCACTGTTGACCGTCGCCAATCGATCGTGGATGATGTCAACCTAGAACACGGTATTCAGCCAAGCAACTTCACCCGTCATCGCCGGGCATCCATCTTAGAGGGTGGAGGCATACTCGACGCACCACAGGGCGTTGCAAACGAGGCTCGCGAAGCACAGAATGCTCGCGCTTTACAGGTCCTCGCTCGTGTCAAGGAGAAACTCACCGGACGAGACTTTAGACCCAACGAAGAACTGAATGTAAGCGATCAAGTCGACAAACTTCTGGCGCAGGCAACTAGCGTTGAGAACATCTGTCAGCATTGGATTGGATGGTGCAGCTTCTGGTAGATATTTTGTGTCCCATGAGTTACTTGTAAGATGATAGAGAGTGTGGCTGGGTGGCATTGGGGGATTTGCTTTTTCTTTCTTTTCAATCTTGTTCAGTTGGGCGCATGGAGTAATACTCGCTTGTGTCCGGGTTTATGCGTCAACATGTGTATACTCATTATATGTGGAGCGGAGAATGATTCTTCTTATTTTCTACAAATTTTTTTTCCGAGACCTTCATAAATATTACAGAGTACTTCACCAATACCGGTACTTCACAGTAAATTAAATTCTTCATAGTAAATTGACGTATGACATCTTCTTATCCATCCGGGGTTAGCGGGGAAGCAACCAATGAGCCGAGGTTCTCCAGATCAAGCACTGCAGCAACACCCCATGACCTTCTTCTCTGTCAATTCCTCCATCATTCAACATCACCGTCTATCCACTCTATGAGGAGCTACCTTCCTCAAATGATTGCCCCATTAATTCCTTAGTCTACAACCTGACGTTAACGTCACGCCTGCCGGAATGCCGCCCGCACAACCCAATCCGCCTGACGATGCTACGGCACCTACTGTTCACCCACTCATCCGAAATGCGTTGCGCGTATCCCTAAGTGCAAAGGAGTACAAAATCCTCCACGAGCGCATACTCAAACGATCCTTGGCACTGAACAGTCGACTCCCAACTCCTGCTAAATATGAGAGCATTGTGCGGACATCGAACAAGTACAATGTAGCTGCTATGCGGGCGTCGCTGAGGGTGTTTCTGGGTGTCAGTGGTGGATTGTCGTTGGTTGAGGCTGTGACTACAAGGCTTGAAAAGGGTGATACTGGGTAACTCCTAGTTTCTCCGAATTGAGGCAATTGATACTAACTGGGTTGTGTAGAACGAAAAAAGCACCACGCGAGCCTTTCCTCCGCTCACCAAAATTCCGACTCGCGCTCTCCCTCTCCCTCGTCCTTCTCATCCACCGCATATTATACCGCTTCTTCGTCCGTCTACGCGCAAACCTCCGTACAGACGACGCAAGGCCCTTCAGAGAGCGTAACCCACGCTTCTCGCAAGCCCTAACCTCAAAATATGCTCCCGTCGTAGGCGCCAGTCTCGCCGGCGCCGCTTTGGGTGTTTGCCCGCAGAGCAAACTTCGCGTTACAGTCGCTATCTACATGGCTACTCGCAGTTTGGAGTTTTTGTATAATGCGCTCGGTGTGAAGGGATATTTGAAGTATAAGCCATGGTGGTTTGGGAGTTGGTTGTTGATGCCCGTTTCGTGTGCGCAACTGTTTCATGCGTTTGTGTTTGATCGGGAGACTATCCCTAAGGTATGTCGATTCGCACGCTGTATAAGAAGAGGAGCTAATTTCGGGGACAGTGGATGGGTGATTTGCTTCTGCGATTTTCGTCGAGTTACATCCCAGATCGGCCTGAGCATTTTCCGGCTGCTGTGTCTTGGCCTAGTCAGCATGATCTTGTTGATTCCCTCGGCACAATTGCTGATTTGAGATGGCCGTATGTTGAATTCCAACCTTCCTAGCTGTTAGAGACTGACTCGTCTAGGGCATTCATCTCCCCCATTCTACATCCCAACAACCCTAAACCTCTTCCCAAGCAAATCAACTCAATCTCGACATTGACTTCACCGGCCCATCCAAACATCGCCTCGTTGTCATGTGCTGTACTTCATCCCAGCACACCAAGCTGCAGCACCGCTTTCGTGTACCATATCCTGAATTCTGCTCCTGCGTTAGTTCGGACTATCACTCTCGCCGCCCTAGCCTTGTCAGCAGTCAGCTACAAAAGAACTCTTTCGAGCCCTTTATCATCAATCAACATAATCTCGAAGCGAATCCTCGGCTTGACAGCCATTCTGTCTGCATCAACCGGCTCCTTCTGGGGGAGTATATGCCTGCTAAATAGCCTACTCCCTCGCTCAACTCTACCCACCAAACGATTCTTCATCAGCGGTGCAATGGGTGGTTTACCATTTGCCTTTGTCGAGCAAGGAAGAGGAGCATTTACTTATATCTTCCGCTCAGCTATCTATTCGGCCTGGGCTACGGGTGTCAAACGGAGATACTGGCGAGAATGGAAGACGGGCGAATTAGCCCTTATCGTTGCGTCGTGGGCTTTACTTGGTGCTGTACTTGAGTGTTCGCCTGAGGCTGTTGAGGGTGCTGGATTGAGAAAGGGACTTGCGTGGCTGAGAGGTGATGGCTTTATGGATCCGGTAGAGGTTGCTTTGAAGAGGAAGAGGAGGGCGACGGTGACACAGAAAGACGCCGAGGAGAAGTCTGTTTAGGGTGACCTCGAGTTGTCGTCTTGATGATGTCTTTATTTCGTTTTTTATTGATACCATGTGAGAGTAATAACGGGGTGCGGTGTTCGTTACCTACGTAGTGTCTGCATTTTCTTATATCACTATTCATGAGAAGATATGTATAAATATCCAATGTTCTTTTGATACTGAGTTTGATCTTTGCACCTCTGCCCGGGTATTGTCTCGATTCTCCTCGATAATCTATCGATACCGCTAATGGTCTGGTTTGGATTTGGATGTTGAGAGTGTATCAACTAGTGTACCTCCTAGGTTGTATGTTTCAACCCTCGAGACCAGGTATGTTTTAGCTATCATGTTAACGGCAGGCCGTGATATATATTCATTCCAGGACATGGTAGATATCTTAAGATACTTACTTACCTCATCAAATTACATCGATATATAGCTATAACAAGTCAGAAGATGCCATGACAAGATAACGAACCGAAATTAAAATCGACAAACAAGTCTTGACCACAAGCCACCCAAGTGTATCACTCCATGTAGGGTCATGGAAATGATCCAAGCCCTACCTTTTTCGAGTATATAGTCCATCGTTTAACTGTCCTTTTCAACAAGTCTCTATGTCCCAGTGGTTAAGGAGTCCGGCTGTTATCAGCACCTGTAAAGGTGATGACCGCACACCGGAAGATCGGTGGTTCGATCCCACCTAGGGACGTTTCTCTTTTTGTTTTTTTTTTTTTTCTCTATTTTCTTTTCCCCTTACATTTTTTTTTTTTGCGAAAATACGTCTCTATCCTTTTTCTCTCTCTCATTTATTCCACATCCATTTATTTAACCTCGTATATATGGATATATTGTCAACGTCTACAACTAACGGATCTATCTAAAATCTACCCCATAGTTACTGAAAGTAAATTCACCACTTATCCGGGAATCCCATATCAACGCCAAACGGCGGCGCAACATATCTCTTCTGCTGCCCACTGGCCCTGAGATCATCAGCATATTTCTGGAGAAGCGCGACATCCTCGGCGTCCAAGTCAATCAATTCCCGATTTGCGGTGATGCGGTCTGGGTTGATTGATTTCGCGAGGACGACGGAGCCACGGGCCACTAGTTATCACGCAAATCAGTATCATATCACAATCAAGAGAATAAGGCGAGGGAAAACGTACAGTGCCAACTCAACAAAACCGTCGCGGGGCTCACGTTCCTCTTATTCGCGATCTCGACGACAGGCTCAGCATTAAACAACGGACTGCCCGTAGACCCCAGCGGACTGTACGCCTCAATCACGATACCCTTCGTCTTGCAAAAATCCACAATCTCCTGCTGCGCTAGTTGCGGGTGATTCTCAATCTGGTTTGTGGCGGGGACGATGGTTGCTTCGGCAAGAAGCTTTTCGAGATAGGGAACGCTGTAGTTTGAGACACCGACGGCCTTGGTTTTGCCGGTTGCGGGCAGTTTTTCCATGTCCTTCCAGGTGTCGACGTGGTTGTGGCTGAAGATTATGTCGCGGGAGCCATCGGGGTGTTTGGGGAAGAGGGGGTGGTTTCCTACATTGTTAGCTAGACTTCCAAAAAGGGAGAGACGAAAAAGGAAGGAAGCGAAAATACCCTTATCATTCATCCTCACAGGCCAATGCACAAGATACAAGTCCACATACTCCAACCCCAGGGCCTTGAGGCTTGCATCAAGCCCCTCCTCAACACGGTTGGCGTAAACATTCCATAGCTTCGTGGTCACGAAGAGATCTTCACGTTTTACAAGGCCGTCGTCAATGGCGGCTTTGATGCCCTTGCCGACGTCGACTTCGTTGCCGTAGACAAGCGCGGTGTCGATGTGGCGGTAGCCGGCTTTGATGGCGTGGTAGACAGCGCGTTGGGTTTCTTCGGGGGTGGATTGCCACGTTCCTTTTTACCTCTGTTAGTCACAGTGCTGTTACCTATGTAGGATTGATGGTTGTAGAGGAGGAGGGTGGTGGGTACCGAAACCCAAGGCGGGAATCTCAGCGCCTGTGTTGAGCTTGTAGCGTTTTTCTGCGAGGGGAGACATGATTGTTCTTGCCCTAGGGTATAGGTATAGTATACAAGTATATACTTAATAGATTGTACGTAGTTAAAGATATGAAAAGTGTCGTCCAAGGAGAAATGTATTTATTCTATGCTACGTACTACCCCGCAGACCAACCCGCCCGCCAGATGGCCCGAGGATTTGAATCAACTTCTCATCCCACCCCCAACCCCAAATAACCAGCCTATCTGAGCAGAATTGACTAATAGACTGCAGTACTACTGTGGGCCAGGTCGCGGACGTACTCCGAGGGTACCTTTGTACTACGTAGAGCCACCTGCGTCGGTGGCTATGTATTCCAAGAAGGACTGTCACTCGGTCATCTTCTCCCCGAAATCGAATTTTATATATCATGATCATATACAGTACCATAATATGAGTAGCGCTTGTCCGTACAGAGTATAGCTGAATCAGCGTGGGTTAGCAAATTTCCCACCAATAACGATGCTGCTATCCCACAGAACACATCAACAGATTCAAGACTCGGAAACCATTTTTCTCACTCTAAACCTGCGACAGGGTTAGGGTCAAGCCACACCCCCGCATCCCCCCACACTCAGCTACAAAATGATTCGTCTTTCGGAAACCATTTTCTCTGTCGGATGAGTTACTCTGGAGGACAACTTTTGGATTGATGCGCGTTCTAGAAGAGGCCACTTCTTGCCACAGTCTTGGACGCCCTGGCTGGTAAGTGGTAAACTCTGGTCTCGTCTGGATATGGAAATTCACGTTACCCGCCAAGATATGGAAACCCGCCAGATATGGAAAGGGTCTCGAAGAGTGATTTCCGATGATGCTCCCGTGGCAATGTGAAAGGACCATTTTTCTCCATGTACAATGCTCAATAGATGGAGATGGTCGTGACCTGTACTCTCCGTACTATGCAGTATGATCTTCGGGAATTGGCAGCTCCACAGGAGGCGAAGATGGAATCCAACTTCCGTGTTGGGATTGTATATAAGCTGTATGTCGGTCCATAAGGGTAACTGCCCAAGAGGGAAACCAAACATCATAAGAGTTAATAATTAAATATATATTATATTATATTATATTATTATATATAATGGCACCAGGCATAGCCGTTGTCGATTCCCCTGCTGTAGCAGCAGCAGACAGCGAAGAATATGGAGTCCTCAACACAAAACGCGACGGCAAAGCCCTAGAAGCCTTATCCGACGACATCGACGCCGTCAACCTCCTCAAAGCCCGCAGCAAACAACAAGAACAACAACACATCCAACAAGATGGCACAAACCCAACAAGGGATTTGTACGATGAAAGCGAATTCGACAAATCCAAAGACAAGTCCCAATTCCGGCAATACACAACGGCCTGCGAGCGCGTGAAAAGTTTCTACCTTGAGCAACACACCAAACAAACGGTGGCCTACAACCTGCAGGCACGCAACAAATTCCATTCTACCACCCGCGCAAGGATGTCCGTGTGGCAGGCAATAGAGATGCTGAACACATTGATCGATGATTCGGATCCGGATACATCGCTGAGCCAGATTGAGCATCTCCTGCAGACGGCGGAGGCCATAAGACGGGATGGGAAGCCCAGGTGGATGCAGCTCACGGGCCTGATTCACGATCTCGGCAAATTATTATATTTCTTTGATGCGCGGGGACAATGGGATGTTGTCGGCGACACGTTCCCCGTTGGCTGCGCATTCGATGAGCGAATAATCTACGGACGGGAGAGTTTCAGGCTGAATCCTGATTGTGGCCATGAAGTATTCGATAACGGGCTCGGGATCTATTTCCCCGGTATTGGATTGGATAACGTCATGATCTCTTGGGGCCATGATGAGTATTTGTATCATGTCGTCAAGGATCAGTCCACCTTACCAGATGAGGCGTTGGCGATGATTCGGTATCATTCGTTTTATCCGTGGCACAAGGAGGGCGCGTACCAGGAATTGATGAATGAGAAGGACAAGAAGATGCTCAGGGCCGTCCAGGCGTTTAATCCATATGATTTGTATAGTAAGAGTGATGGACTGCCCAAAGTGGACGAGCTGAGGCCCTATTATGAGGAGTTGATTGATGAGTTTTTTCCAGAGAAGGTTATTAATTGGTAATTGGTCTGTTGGAAGCCTTTTTATGACAGGATACGAAGATAATTAAATACATACTTTACATTGAATTGAATTGAAGAAACGACCAATGCTCGCTACGCAAACAAACCAACGCTACATCACAATCGCGAAGGTCAAAATGACAAGTATCAACAAGAGGCAAAATAGGACAGCCAAGAAACAGGTTGGTATCGTCATAGAATACATGCCACATTAATATTACCCAATGGCATTTGTGACCATCGAGACAGTATGCCGACTCAATTGAATGCCCTCACTGTCGTGAGACAAAGCCAGCGTCTAGACCCCCTCATCAAAACATTGGGACTCAATATCGTTACTCTCCAAACTTGCGAATAACAGATTGTAGGCCTCCACCAGCTTGGATGCCGCACCATTCACGGTGCAGTGAGTACTCATTGCGAAGGACGTCCACGTCAGACCCTAGCGGGCGTTCAATTGTCTGTACGTGAATGGCAAACTCGCGATATCCAAGCTCCCTTAGAAGTTCCACGTCACCTCTCCCAACACCAACTTGTTGAGAATGTGCCTGCAATGCACTTATACGGCGTACCTCACGTTCCTGGAGGATGGCTTTGACGATATCCCCAGTCAAGACATCGCGAAGACGCATCTCTCCAACAGCTTCACGGAAGTAAGTGAATGGCAGAGCGAGAAGGATAGCGGATGCATGATGTGCCTCCGGAGTTGGGGCAGGATGCTCGCCAAAGGTTAAGCCTGCCAACATTGGGTTGCGGTTGACGACGCTGTATTCTCCACGTAGGTAAGCAGGGATACGATCTTGCAGGTCTTTCGATAAACCCGTGCGGTCAAAGTGATAGTCAGATGGCAGATTCAGAACCAAAAAGTTGATGGCAGCCGAAGCGATTCTGGGACCCCATTTGTGTACAACTTCATCGTTCAAGTTGTTAAAAACGATTATCTTGCTGGCCTTTCCCATCCGCTTTGTGCGTCGATTTTTCTTCCCTTTCGTCTTGTTGCTGTTGCTGTTGCTGTTGCTGTTGCTGTTGCTGTTGCTGTTGCTGTTGCTGTTGCTGTTGCTGTTGCTGTTGTTGCTGCTGCTGCTGCTACTGCCGTTGCTGTTGCCTTCATAAGCCAACAAATAGTCTTCCGGATAAAGCCCAAATTGGAGAGCGGTCTCGAGATTGCTCCAGTCGAAAAGTTCCAAGACCAGATTGAACGCCGCATCAACAACCTCAGGCTGGTTAAGAAAAGCACCCGCAGAACCATAACATAATACAAGTTCCATAGCCGCTTTCTTCAGCTGGTCAGATGATAGACCATAACTGCCGCTGGCTTCGCCGAGAGCCATTTGAGCGAACTCGTACACATTCTCTTTGGTAATAAACTCCAAACCGTAATAACGCTGCAAAGCAAATTCAAATCCACGAGGTAGAGAGAAACCGTTTGCTGCAATGAGGTTAATAGCTGCACCTGCTTTCATCATACTCTCCAATATTTCACTGAGAACTGAACTTTGTGAAACAATGACACGGTGGGCAGCGAATGTACTGGATTGGAATGTGTTGCTTGCAGAGTCTAGTGCGATTTGAAGGTCAGAATATTTGCCCGAAAAGACCATACCAAGTAAGTGAGCCGGAGCTGATACATTTTGACCAAGTGTAGTACTCGTAGGAGTAGCAGTCAGAGGACGACGTTTCTCATCATTTCCAGTATTGATAGTGAGAGCTGGAGGTCGAGTTATTTGGCGAGTTAGTGTGTTATTAGTTACAACATAATGTGAAGATTGAGTGACAGCATCCTGAGCCGACACATCTTGAGACGACACATCCTCGAGAACAGCAGGCGAGGACACTTCAAAGCTTGTACCACGAGCTAAAAGTGAGGTTAGTTAAGCTCAATGTAGACATCTCAAATGACAGCAAATTGAACATACATCCATGCCAAGACCCAGAACGCTCTTGCACATCAGAAACAGAACGCCATTCCGGAACATCTTGAGCGCCAGGATCTGACGCTGAATATTCTCTGAATTGCTGGCTCAGGGGTGTGGTTACTGGGTACATATCGGGAGAAAAAATGGGCATATTCCGTGCCCCAGATATCGCACTGAAGGCCTCGTCGGATACATAAGACCTTTCGGCTGCAACCTGTTGACCTAGTGGCTGCTGAACCCAGGAAGAATCATCTGGTTGTGATGGGCTAGGAAGTGGAGGCAGGAACGAGGTGTCTGCCCAGTCCCATGGGCCCTCTCGCTCATAAATAGCTAAGGTACGGTCAGTGAAAATGCAATGAGAAAAAAGTGAGTAATAAAATAAAGGAAATCTCACAAGATGCAGTAGGGACAGCAAATTCTGAGCCATCTGCCATTCGCAAAATTTGGAATCGATGGCGGCGGCGTGCTCGTTCTTCTTCGACGGGGGTTATCTCGGCGCGGTATGCTCTCGACACCCCAGTGCCCTGTACGACCATGGGGCGGTCGACGATTGTAGTTATCTGCGAGTTATATCAAATTAGCATGAGTTTCGAAACAGACCGGTTGATTATCAGTCTTTGTAGGTGTTTTTCAGGGTCCAACATGATATGTGTATTCTCAGCTTGCTTGTTGCCTCCTCAGTCTCTTCATTTCCTTTTTCTTTCTGTGTGTTGCTCTGTGTTTTTTTTTATTCTGCAGAGGGATGATTACATGCTGTCGCCGCTCAGCAGCAGCATCATTCTCAAACCAAAACCTCGAAGGGCCTGAACGTGAGCGCAGACCTGCACGCTTGGGCGGTGCTCCTTCCCCCTCTGGCAGATTGAACAAGTCGACGTACTCGTCCTCTGGTTCCTCTGGGATCATTTCTAGGACCATGTTCGCTGGCAAGTACAAAATGAAATCCAGTCAAAGCAAGGCTAAAATCAAGAAAAATCAATGCAAAGATCAGAGTAAGATGAGAGAAACAGAAAGTGAAGGCAATATTATGTTTATCATATAAGTGAGAAGAGAGAGAAGAGAGAAGGAAGATAGAGGCCTACTTTAAAAGGCGTGCTGATTTAGTATTGACCATGGCCACTCATCTTTTTGGCCTTGTGATCTCAGCCTGTTGGGTGACGAGGATGAGAATGAGGGTGAGGACAATGTTGGGGCCTCTGAAAGAGATGAAAATAGATAAAGAAGCCGGGAAGGGATGAATCGTATATCGTAGTGAGAGTAGTTGATGGTAGAGATGAACAAAAAAGAGAGAAACAGAGAGACAGAAAGAAGGCCAAAGAGGAACTTGCCACCTGGGCAACAGCTGTCCAGATTAGGAAGGAGGGCACCAGCCTTTTGTTTGTTTGTCTGTGTTGATTCCTCAGTCATCAATCCATCGTTCATTTACAGAAAGACATTGTCAATACCCATGACAATGCCTTTGTTGATATCAGTAAACAGTCTCTGTATCAGTTTGATATTGGTTTATATACAAACATTGTGATCTAGTTACTTGATATCAACGACAATGATATGGGTTGCTGGAAGCCACCCATTCCTCATTATCAGGACAAGGGTTGACACAATCAAGTCTCAGTCTATATCAGGAGGACTCCCCAGAACTACAATACTCGAAATATTTCATAACAGCTGATAATACTTGTATCAATGTATTTCCAATCAAACATCTGATATACAACAGCAACAACAAAGAAATTCCCGCGCCATGGATATCGCTAATGACAGATAGATAGGTATGCTTAATGGAGTACTTCAAGTACGTCAAAAATATCAAACGAACGAAGGCTGTCACATGACACAAGAGCAAAATACACTAAATTGGTGTCAGAGAATCGAATCAGATCATCCCTCCCTGTATCTCAGTAGCAGGAGGATAATTAGGCATTGTTGGTGTCACCGCCATCATGGCCTGTTGTCGAGCACGCGAGTTCATGGGCCCACTCTCGCTGTGCATCTTGCGCAGAGTTGGTAGCGATTCCATTGGCCCCGCCGCCTGATGGTTGATATTATAGTTATTATTCATATTGTTGATATTAGGAGGGTAGTTGGTGCGTCGTTCATCGTCGTGACTGGATCCAACTGCTGGTGGAGTTTGCGGTAAGTCGCCTCTGATTGCACCAAGGATTGTTTGTGTGGCTGTTGTTCGTCTGCGGCGCGGATTCATGGGCGGGATTGGAGGCGTGTTGGGCATTCCGTTGCTGAGACTGGCTCCAGGAGGTAGGGGCACCATAGGCACGTTGGATGTGCTGGAGACGAAAGTCGGCTCTGAGATTTGTGACTTGGATACTTGTCTCTTTGGAAGACCGTTGCCACCAGGAGCTCGTTGAGGCAGTGATTGAGCAGATGTATTATTTGACAAATCTGACCGGTTAAGAAACATGGGCGAGTCCCTTCTGTCTTCTTCCAGAGGAGGTGTAGCATTGGCGGAGTATGGAGGAGCAACTGGTGAAGGCCGCGGTGATGTGCCGATGCTACTGGCATCGCTTTGAGGTGGGACGAGCTCTAACTGCGAAGGCGCGCGATTTCGATTACCAGACATGCGTCCTGAAGTAACCGAAGCAGATCGTTCATTGGGAGCGTTCTCGTTGTCTACCGATGGCCGCATGGAAGGGGGGGATCGTCCCACACGTGGATTATCGCCATATCGACTCACTGAGTGTTCTGCTACCATGTCGAGGTCCTCGCGATATGGTGCGTGAGTTTTAGACCGTGCTGATGCAGAGGTTGACCGGTCCCTTCGATAATTAGTAGGTGAAGCTGGTCGACTGGACCCAGAATCTGGCTCTTCACTGCCATGGCTGGTACTGCGAGAATAGGCTGTTCGACCAGATGCAGTGCGACCAGATGCAATCTGCGGCGAGCTCGAGTTGGAATGTTTGCCCAGTCCACTAAAGCCAGGGGCCACCTCGTCATCCCTCCAAGAGTCAAGAGAAGGAGTCGATGCATTCATAATTGGGCCACCAATGCCAATCTTCTTCAATGCTTTAGAGGAAGGCGGCGTTGCAAGTCCATCTGGAACACCATTCTTCGCAGTTCGGTTCTTGAGAAGTGAGAATCCATTTCCGGTCCTGGCACCAACCTCAGGAGTACTTCGTCCAGGCCCTGGGCTATTAGATCTGCTGTCAATCTTGTGTAAATTTTCTTGGACTCGCCGTCGTCTTTCCGCTAGCTCATGGGCGAACTCTTCACGCTCTTTTTGTGTTTCAAGGCTGCTTTCACGATGGTGTCCCAATCTTGATTGTTCGTCTTGTGTAGGAGGATGCGTCCCTTCAACCTGCTCAGCTTGTTGTTGTTCTCGAAGGGCAGCGGCTTGTTCGCGAAGTTGCTTCGCTCTCAATGCTACACTTGAGAACCCGGCAGTCAGTGGTATAGAAGGTGGCGCAGAGGTTGGTGGTGGCGGAGGTGGACCCGAAGGCGGCTCCATTGGTGGTGGTGAGACATCTTGATGCGTTGGTAGTCTAGGAGAGGGCAGAGGCAACAGAGATTGTGCACTGTCTTGCCTCAAATGCGCACGAATCATACTGTTGAGTCCCAATCCAGCTGGTCCAAGCGTCGGTGAGTCAATGGCCTTTTCAGAGATTTCTTCAAGGATTGGCGACGGAGGAGCTGGGTTGGTTTCTTGTATCGGGTTGAGGTCATATCCTTTAACTTCGGGAATTTCACAAGATTCGCGAGTCGATGGCACACCGTCGGAATCTCTAGATGCAGGTCGTGAGCGGAATGCAGGATGAATGCCATCAAAAGCCTGTGACTTTACTGAAGACACTTTTCTCAGAGGTTGAAAATCATCGCCGGCGCTTTGGCTTTCGCTGTCACTGTTATCCAGATTCAAGAAAAAGGTACCATTGTTAGGTCTTGGAGGAGAAATGTCTCTGACGCTCTGAGTTCTGGACCTCGTACCGTCACCACTGTAGTAAGACGAGGCAGACTCTGCCTTGGAGCGATAGCTTGTGTTGGATAGTCCTCGTGGGCGGTTGTCGTTCGTCTCTCCTTGTGAAACGCTGTTGGCTGGAGATCGACGAGTGGTGGGAGTCCCTGTACGGTTTTCATGCATCTGAAGCTGGCGTCGCATGAACTGTTGCTCGTCATAAGGACCACTTGGCTTGTTAAACAGACCCATAGCTGTGGCTTTACCCCTATCTTCTGGATGCAACGCGGCGGCAAGGGTCATCTCTTCGTTGTCACTAATAGGAGGACTCAAAGGGGGAACTGCTCCATAAGCGGGAGAAGTGCTACTGCTATCTGATGTTCGGTCTGGTCGTTGAACAGCATCTAGAGCTTCAGATAATGGCGAGCCCATCGAGTTTACTGGGCTATAGTTGCGAGCTGCAGATGATGGAGTTGGTAGAATAGGAGATATACCCTGACGTCGGTCGTGGAGATTGGTTGCGCTCCTGGAAAATGTACGGTTGAGTCGAGGAAGCTCCGGTGGTCCTCCTGCGCGCTGTCTGCCGAGACCTTCAAGGCGCGTTAAAGCTGAAGATTGCTGATCTTGAGCTGTTTGCGCCAAACCTTGTCCATATAACCGACGTGTTTTACTGACGTGTCCATTCATATTGTTAGAAATCACTCCGGCAGGTTTGCTGGGGTTGTTCATCATTGATGTAGGTTGAGTTGGTCCGATGGGTTGCTCATCGATAGAAGTAGCTGCAGTCGAGGTGCGCGGGTTTGATTGCCCGGACGTTGTCGATGACGAAGTCATCCTCTTTGACAGAAACGCTGGGAGGCCCTCCTCCGACTCCGGGGCCAACGCGTCTTGTACTTCTTCTGCCGCTTCCATGGCGCGTCTCTCCTCTCTTTCCTTTAGTCTCAGTTTCTGAAACATTGACAAGTTGATATCATCTTCATATACTGTCCTGCCCCTCATACCGCCGCCATCTTTGCCGGAGCCGCTGACAGGAATCTTATAAACTTTTTGTCGTCCACCGAAGAGATTGTTTCCCTCTCCAGGTCGTTTTCTGTTCATCACGCTGCCATTTTGCCAGTCATCATCGGTTCCATCTTCAGTTGATACGTATGAATTGACTCTTTGTGTTGCAAACGATGACCGGCCATCGATGGACGAAATTTCCTCAATATCGGCCAAAGGGTTGGGATTATGACCGAACAAGTTGAGGCGGGATGCTCGCTTCGGGAATAGAACACTGTCATCGTTGGCCTTTCCTACTTTCGTTGTGGGATCGTCCTGTTCGCGCAACATGCTAAACCGAGCCGAGAGATTAGGCATCAAGAGACTGGTGCGAAAGTTGTCGGTTGACGGTAGAGCGGTTGAAAGGTCGAGTTCCAGCTTGACTGCATCTTTGTTTCCCTTCTTTGATTTTGATATTCCCATGAACGACGAGGGAGGCGCAGCCTCCGTCTCTTCAACATCCTTTCCCTTCTTGCCTTTCCTGAATCTATTCATTGTGATGCTGTATCACGTGTATATCTGTTGAACGCAGCAAAGAGTAAAATCGACCGGCGACAGTTGAAGGAGAAACTCCTTAAGCGTGGGGGTCGGGGCGATTTTTGTGTGACTATGGCGAGATTAATTAATGTTATTTAGGGGGAGAGTGCGAGCAAGTCCACAGCGAGAGCGCACCTTCTAGATTCATTCGAGCAATCCAATAATTGAATCAGCTCCTTTCTTTCCCCCCCTCTAAGCTTCGTCGATCCGCACCTGTGACGTTGAATGTCGTGTCTCAAATGTGTTTGGATGAACGGACGGAAACAGATCCAAATTTCATGCTCCGGGGCGGGGGGAGCGTTTGGTATTGAATTGGGGTTGCGTAACAAAGCACCGAGAGCTCAATTCGTAGTTGGCTCCCTCCCCAAATAGATACGATCCTAATCTGCAACGCGCAAGGTGTGTTGTTTGTATGCCGCGTAGGACAATTCTAAACAAGAAAGTCGGTGCGAAGAATGTGGGTTGAATAAAGCGATTGCCGTACGGTAATTGTAAATGGTAGTACCAAGATAATTGCTGTAATCGATAGCAATGGTTGAATAACTTCAACAGCAATAGAATAAAAGAAGAGAACAAAATATTGAAGAAAAGCAAAGCACACGTAGAGAAGGGAATTGAGTCAGGGGCGGAAGAAGAAGAAGAAGAAGAAGAAGAAGAAGAAGAAGAGAAAAAAGATGAGGAAGGAGTTGAATCAATAGTACGGGAACTTTAGTTAGGTTTGCGTTGGTATCGATATGGCAGGGCGGGTGCGGGAGACTGCGTACTAGCTCAATGTACCGATCATCATCATCACAGCAGGAATTTGCTAATAACAGAATACCAGCACGGCCGAAGGAGCATGTAGCAGCCAATGGAAAAGTCTAAGCGGATTGGAGAAGGTCTATTGAATAACGGAGTAACTTAATCTCTTGCTTGACGACCGAATGGAATCCCAGCTGTTTGGGTGACTCTGGCCGATATTCAGGAGCAGGGACCAACGCAGGGATAAGGATACGCCTACCGTAATCACTTCGTACAGGGTAGGTAAGTTAGGTGTTACACCAGGAAAATAATTTAATTAGCCGTAATTTTGGTACGAAAAAGAAAGAAGAAAATCTGGGTTACAAGGAAAATCGAGCTTGGAGAAAATCCTGGAATCGAAAAGGTCGAGAACACGGACGATCAGTGGGAAATGGAATTTGGGAAAACGGGGCCAGAGCGAGCGAGGCTTGACGGACCAAGCCGTAGGTTTAGCACGTACGGAGCGCTCTGTACAGAGCAGTTTACTACGTGTGGATAGAGGACAATGGGCAGTGGACGGTGGGCGGTGTTGATGAGGAAGTACGGAGTACGTAGTGGGGGGTGGAGACAGCGGAAACGGTGCGCGCAATCCGTACCAGACAATTCCTTTGTGCGGGCTGGACTAAAGTGGCAGTCATACAGAAGACTGCACCAATGGTATCTCTTTCCATATTGCGACAGCGGCCATTGGTCGTACGTACGTCGTGCTTTCTTGCAGAGACATTGCAATCACAACGGCCTAAAAGCTAAGAAGGAGAGGGAAAAAAAAGTCGGCGTTTTAATACAGTGACGGGTTGACTAGACTGCATTAGAGGCTCCGAGAACCAGGGTCAGCCGGCGGGCTTGGCGTGGTTAGTCCTTTAACTCATTTTACCCCTTGCTTAGTGGGCCTTGGCGGCCGCTGTGAGTGGTGCAGGGGACGCCTTACCCCTGGAAAGTTGTTTGTACGTAGTCGTTCATATTTCATCCTACCTACAGTAACTTCCGACAAGGAGAATAGAATCCAGATGATGGCAACGGCATATTATTTCCAGAAGGCGACGCTGTGAGAATGTTGATCGTATTAATTATGTAGTGTTTCTATTTCTTCCGTATGATTTCATGCTACATACTCCGTACAGTGAGTGTTGAAGTGTTGTTCTGAACAATCGCTCGGACTCCTCGGTATTTGAAACAACGAAATCTGCAGCGTGGGTCCGTCGCGTACCGGGCCGGCAGTGGCTCCGATGACATCTTACTGGCTAGTACATACGTATTGTACGGCCATACGGACCACTGCTTCCGTAGAAGACTACGTACTACAGCAGCAGTTAGTTACTGGGGATGTATTGATTTGTACCGGCTATGACGGACTATCGTAGTTAGACTTGCGACGTAGTGGTCCTTGACTCCTTAAGAACTTCTAATAACCAGCCTGCTAACTGGTTGTGGACCATGATGATGCGGGTCTCCTTTGTTCATGGCTATGCATTGAAACAATCTTCTTTCCTTCTACTCCGTACCCCATAAACAGGTTTCGAGCATCTTGGACCTTGATACACTGGCTTCACTTCACGCGCGTTTAGGCGTTGAAACAAGACCCAGATCTAGCTGCTGCTACGTAGATCAAGCTTCGTTTCCGTCGTTCGACTCCGTTCTACATCGTAGTGCCGTACACACGCACTAAGTATTCATCCCTATGAACCTGTACTCCATAGAAACGAACTCTAAATCAGCCCTTTGCCTTTTGAAACCTTCAGCACTCCCTATTCCGAAGAGCTGGATGGGAAGTCATTTCCGTTGATCTCCGTCCACATCGAGCAACGACGAAACACTACGCATCCTACCATCCTCCTGGACGGGATGGATGCCTGATCTTGGCCATCCAAAGCCTGAGGCCGACTAAGTATGTATCGGTTATGTATGCTGCCAGCGGAGTTTCGAGTTTCATGGAGAAAGATATTACTAAACTTTGTTATATTGAGGAACGTAATGCTGATATCAGATTCCTTTCCGAATTCCCGCTGATGGAGTTGCACCCTTACTACAGTAGTAGAGGATTCAGAGCAATTGGGCAAGTGTTTGTTTGTTGTTCTCGTGGAGTGGGCTGTTCAGGGTTGGTTGCTCATAACGATCAACTCGCGTGGCATCCCCTGCATCGAAACTCAATCTATAGCTCTTTGAGTTTTTCTACGTACGAGCCCTGTATATGCATATGTATCTATCAAATGCCGCTGCAGATCAACCAGGTTCATCTGCATGCGCAAAAGGGAGAGCGATGTTGACATGGCGACCATCGGAATGTGCTTCCCACCCACCTCGATATCTCATATGGAGTACACCTTCCACAGTGGGCTTCCAGATAACATCTGCATTGTGGCTAACTATAATTCAGTCAGCCTCAAAGTCAAAAGCACAATCGAGTTGTTCCATTTGTTCCATCATCGCAATAGTGAAGCAGTTGTTCCGGTAATTTTCCGTATTGATTTTGGACTGCTCCGTACAGAGGACGTACGTAGTAGGCTAATGGGCCGTCATCCAACTAAAGCACACCACTAAGCCTTTAATGGTAGCATGCCCCTGACTAGCCGGACTAGCCTGTTTACGGGATAAGGAAATACTGGACAAGAATTTCTTGGGGGTTTGTTGAATTTTCGTATGGATTTCTATTGGCGGTGCGCTTCTTTTTGCAATTTGCGTCTCCCAGAGTACACTTTACTATGTAGCGGCTTTGTACTGAGAATTCTCTTTCATACTCCAAAAGGACATCCACATTGAAACCAAGGCGACTGATTCCATGAATCCATGCTAGATCCAGTACGATTCGCCCAATCACACCACAACTCTTAAGCCAGCGAGGCGTTGAACTAAGTCCATTTGGCCAACGGCATGTATCGAATGATTCGAATCCCCTCATGAAAGGAATCTAGACTTGGTCTTTTGAACAAAGACAAGAGACTTATCACACGCCAATCACGCAGCTTTTATCACACAGTTGCCAAGTTGCATATAGTAACTATATACCCGACATATAGGTAGTATGGTTATTGAACGACTGATCAAATACGGAGCAGAAGAATGATGTGATCAGTCAGAACCCGAGCCGTTGCTGGCAGGCATGGCATTACTGCCCCCATTAGTGACCAGTCTATGACTCTATTGGCGTAGTTATTTCTTCTCCTCAACCGCTACTCACAGTTGTCCTTTGTACGTAGCATGAGCGTAACATCTACCCACTCCTGATCCCGACCCAAAGGATTCCAAGCCGATCTACCTCGAAATTACCCCCATCTTTCTAACCCCATTCTAGAAGGAAAACCATACAATTTCACCGATAGAGAAACGTTTTATTATTAAACCGAACTCTGTGCTCTGCAGGATCGTTGCATTTGGATGCTATAGTCTGATTTGGTTCCTGATTTGGGGGCGAGTCGGCTGGCACATGGCCCCATGGACTAAGTTACTAGGTATACTGCGGTGTAGCAACAACCGTTGCACTTTACTGTACAACATAGTACTGTAGTACGGAGACTCTGGGTGCGATCAAGATCAGTGTAATTAATGCTGTAAGCTGGATTTGACGAGTCTCGTATATCCAGATAATACCTAGGCATCAATTGAAAAGTTAGGTGAAGGTCTCGGTTGGATGTGATTGATATACTACAGATATCGTAGATGTGATGGATCTTTGGACATTTTATCGACATCTTGTCTGGCGCTATGATATCTCTGCATAAGCCCATTCATTACATGCATTTTCTTTCTTTCTTTTGATACTCCAGATGCAAAACTAACGAATACTGATTGAATCAAGTGGACTCATCGATATGATTTTCGATGCTTCACATTCACATACATACATACATACATACGTAGGTAGTTACTATTGCCAAGTTAGGTAAGTTAGTAAGTTACATCGATGCAAGCCATGTGGACGACGCGCCCCACCCGTCTTCCACGCGACTTTGAAGTTAAATAGGGTGGGCAATGCAATAATATGCCCCAAAACTTGTTCTAGTGATTCGCGAACTGGGTTGTGCTAGTGGACTACCTAATGTGGTGTGTGGCAGTGCGATGCGGTCTAGGCCACTAGGTACTCTGCATGTACTCTGCATGTACTACAGTATATCGACTCCATGACGGAAGAAGCTTTCCATCTGGTCTTCTACGGATCGATCGTTGATTGCGTCGTGGGGCGTCGAATGGATCATTTTGTACAGATTCTATACGATTTATTTAGAGATGCCACATGATGCGGAACTACACACCCTTTATGAATGGAATAGACAAATACGGTATGTTGACGAAGCCCCCTATTTGGATAGTCAGTTCTCGAAGTGTAGCTATTAGGTCAATAGCGTTATCACTAGAACCCTGCTCGCACAGGATCCTGATGTATACGAAACAGACTCGGCTATCATCATATTCTGAAAGGAGGAGGCGGCGATGTCCAGGAACTCCGATATCCGGAGTGATATATCGATCTGATATCAATCCAAGGTTCAAGTCACATACATGCCTAGACTTCTGTAGATTCGGATCTGAGATGCAGGCAACTGTATGCCTCATTTGGGTTGATCGGGAGTGATCGGGAGTGATCAGGAGTGTCCGCTTTGGGATGCTGACACCTGGGAACAGAATCCATAGGCTTGCATAGTGATTTCTGATAGCAGTTGCTAGATACAACACTCTTGATGCGCTACCCAGGTATCTCCGGTATTTACAATTATAGCCAGAACTACGATCAATTGATATTGTTGATGTGTCTCAGCGAATCGACGTTGCGAACCCTAACCCATGGTCATGATGCTCCGGAAGCAGAGGAACAACTCATGGTCTCGACAAAGTTCGAGAACACATTCAGATTAATAGATTGACTTTGAATGTAAGTATATGGAAGCATCAAAGTTCACGATCGATCCGTGGGGCGATGATCTACACCGATCTCCCATAACGCCATACCGATCACCTTACCCCGCTTAATCTTCTCTTTTAGACAACCTTTGTATCACATCAACCTACTAACAGAACAGTTTACCTATCTATCAATATACTCTGTATCTTTCCAATAATTACTATCTAATATCCATAAATATATACACCATGCCTCAGGTCCTTCTTCTAGGTGGTCACGGCAAAATCGCCCTTTACTTGACACCTCTCCTTCTCGCTCGTTCGTGGAATGTCACCAGTGTAATTCGTAATGCGGAGCATGAGGTCGAGATCCTGGCACTAGGAAACGGCAAGCCTGGCAAAGTTTCAGTCTTGCTCTCTAGTCTAGACGATGTCAAGAGCCAGGCGGATGCACAGGCGGTTTTGGATAAGGTCAAACCAGATTATGTAGTCTGGGCTGCTGGTGAGCTTTTTTTATTTCATGTCCGATGCACCCGAGTTTGCCTGATACTAATACTAATACATTAATATAGGAGCCGGAGGAAAAGGCGCTCCCCAACGCACATACGCCATCGACCAAGACGCCGCCAAATACTTCATCGCCAGCTCCTTCGCAGCCCCCTCCGTCACCAAATTTTTATTGATTAGTCACATGGGCAGCCGCAAAGTGAAGCCCTCCTGGCTCTCCGAAGACGGCTGGAAACGCACGCAATGGCTCTGGAGCGTCGGCCTGCCCGACTACTGCAAGGCCAAATGGGAAGCAGACCAGTACCAAACCGCGCTTGCGGCCATCACAAAACAGCGAGAACCAACCCGTAAATTCCAGAGCATCAGTCTTCGGCCGGGCCATTTGATTGATGACCCTGCCACGGGGAAGGTGGCGTTGGGACATGTTGCTGCTGCGGAAGGGTCGGTGACGAGGGAGGATGTGGCTATTGTGGCTGATCGGTTGTTGGCGAGGGATGATACGGAGGGGTGGTTTGATTTGTTGGGTGGCGAGGAGTTGATTGATGAGGCTGTGGAGAGGGTTGCGAAGGAGAAGATTGATTCGATTGGAGATGAGGATGTGGATGCCATGATTAAGAAGTTTAATCTGTGAAATTTGGCAATTGATCTTATGAACTGAGTATAGTGAAGTATGAGAATGAGTATCGTCCGACTTGGACCTCAATGTCAGTGATCATCATCAATCCCATTTCCTGTGAAGTGTAGGTTATACATATATATACAATTAATACAGATTAGGTTCACAAATGAGATTAAAATCATTAAACAAATAATGAAAGTATGGTTCTATCATAATTTCCCCGCAAACTCGCAAAATTAGCCCTAACCTCGTGAAACATACGCCGTCGTCTCTTTCTAAAGTGTTGATTGATTGTCGGATATCAAAATATCTCATCATAGAAGAAATAGACGGTCATGTTCATAAAACTGCTATGCTATCACTTTTCCTGCAGACTACATCAATTGATGGATTTTGGGTGTCCCCCACAATGACGAAGCAGTCTGATCTTTATATAGCCCATGCGAAAGATGGGCAGTCTATTAGCGACTGAAACAAAGAGCCGAGAACCCCGCCGCCATGCCGGCACCATCGCATCTAGAAAATGACATTTGTTCTCATGACTCTGTCGAAATTTAGGGTATGACCACTCTACCCGGTTCGGAGAATATCTATTAATAGCCACAGATTGAGTGGTTCATGTGTGGATTCGCATGTACCCCATGAATCTACTATGCAAAGCCGTTGTAGACCCTTTTCTGTCCAATTGGCATTTGGGGTTAGAAAAAATAGATAGAGCAATATCCAAGCTTCGATTTTACGAGTGTGATAGACTTGAGAGATAATCGCTATCCAAGCACAATCAAATTCCTATTTAAAGCCCCCAACCAGGGAGTTGCTTGGGGGACGGTGGTACGCCTCTCAAAGCACCCTTAGATGTCCATGAGGCCGAATCTATAAAAGCAATCCAAAACCGAGTAACGGTCCGTGACACTCAATGACCTGATAAAAACTCACGAGGCGGAGCCGATCTGGGTAAAGCCTCGCCACTATCCTTTGTACCCTTTCTCGGGTTTTTGCTACCTAGGTAACCGTGCTGTAGACCTTTAAATTTCCGTGCTACCTGGGCGACAAATACGATCTGCACTTGATGCCATTCATAGACATCTTTATGTCCACTAAATATAGAGTTGAGAGTGACTTGGTCTTCAAGGTTACCCAGTTACGTACCAAAGAGCTTGAAAGATCCCTCGCAAGCAACTACAGAGCTACGACAAGTCGACAGCTTCTACGCGTACGAAGGTGGGCTGTTGATATCACCTTTTCTTTCTTCAAAGATGATTACACCCGGTGTCCATGAATACCGAATCGCGATTATACACAGAGAGCATACATACAACATATGAAAAACGTCAAAAAAGAACCGTGTACAATCTTTGATGAAGATCACTCCTGCGGTTACACCCAGGTATACCATTGGCTGGTGAAACCCGTTTATCCAAGCAGCAATCGGTTGTCATCCTACCATGTGGTCAAGTCGACATTCTATCAAAGAAAGCAGAGACCCAGAGGGGCTGGACAGGATTCCAGGCAGTGGGTAGTATGTGTGAGCTTGAGATGGGGGGCTAATGCATTCTCTGTATTCTACTCATTAACTAGATACTGTGCATGTCTGAAGGAGCTCCTTGCTAGAGAGGATATATCATTACGCCCAACGGCGCTAACCACAAGTGGAAGGCAGAGGTGACAAACAGACTGGTATATAGATGGGGGGGCGCTCTTCCTTATGATGAGAAATTCCATATCTTCTCATATTTCATATTTGCTACTTCTTCTTTTCAAGAGCTTCAACATCGCGACATCTTCCATGGCTCGACTATCTGAAGCGTTCTACGCATCGATAATCAACTCACTCCACGATCACACGATGCTCGACATATTGACACCATCCTTGAAATGGTGGTTGAGCTGCATTCTGCTCTACATTGTAGCTCTTGTCGTATATCGTCTCAAATTCCACCATGCAGCTCACATCCCAGGCCCAATTCTCGCAAAAGTGACCTTTTTGTATGAATGGTACTATGATCTCTATCTTGGAGGCCAGTATGCTTTCAAACTCAAAGAGCTCCACAAAATCTACGGTATGATTCACTTAACAGAAATCCCCTCACGTCACATTCACTGACTCCTGATGCAGGCCCAATCATCAGAATCAGCCCAGAAACTGTCCACATCGATGACCCAGACTACTTTGAGGTGGTTCACAATCAGAAAAATGGCAGAGAGGTGAAACCGCCTCATGTTGCCGAGACTTTTGGTCCTTATCCTGCGGTATGTCTTTTGGATTATTTATATATCATCCTCGAGATACTAACTATATGCCATGTAGTTACTTGGCACGGGACCGCACGAACTTCATCGTGTACGGAGGAGTGCACTCAGCCCCTTCTTTTCGAGGAAAGCAGTTCTTGATTTGGTACCAACAATCCAACGCCCTACAGCTATATTGTGCAGACGCCTCCAAGAGGCGAGTCTGACTGGCGAGACGATGAATCTGAAGTACATCTTCGCGGCGGTGACTCTGGATATCATCAACGACTATTGTTTCGCGAGAGAGCCTACTACTACCTTGGAACCGGACTTTGGCAAGAAGGAAACGGATAATGTGGCGTATTTCTTGAAAGTTAGCTTGCTGGTACGTTGGAGAATGGGGCTTTTTTTTTAAAAGGACAATTGCTAACTAGGGCAGAATACTCATATCCCATGGCTGATGCGTTTAACCTATTCTCTACCGGTATGTAATCCCCCTTTGTTATTCCTACGATATGAGATGATACTGATACTCGTCTTCCTCAGGATCGCGTGAGCAAGACTTTCACACCTGCAGTGGCAAAAATCCTCGATTTTCGCATGGTAATTTCTGTTCATGATGATTGGTTTACACGGCCTCGCTAATTGATATTCAAGGAACTATCCCGTCAAGTTGAAGCGATCCGTAATGGTCAAGATACATCACATCAAACCGCTGCCCATAGGACCGTGTTTCATGAACTATTGGACAGCACGCTACCACCAGATGAATTGAAGCCAGCAAGGCTTAGAGATGAGGCGTTCAGCCTGGTAGCTGCTGGTTCGGATACAACGTAAGTAAAGAAAGCCAAGCTTTGGGAGGGAGGATAAATGGGAGCCTAACAGAAATTCAGAGCACACGTCCTCCGTGGAACCACATATCATATTTCAGCCAACCCTACGATTCGCCTGCAACTCTTCAACGAGCTCAAGACCGCAATCCCAGACCCCGATAATCTTCCCAGCTTGCCCGAGCTCGAAAAGCTTCCATATCTGTCCGCAGTCATCCACGAAGGTCTCCGTCTCGCCAACCCAGTCACGCACCGTATCATACGCCAATACCCAGACAAGGCATTTGATTACCAAGGATACCTGATTCCGCCCAATACTATAGTCGGCATGTCACCCAATCTGGTCCACTTCAACGAAGACAAATTCCCCGAACCACAAGTCTTCAAGCCGGAGAGATGGCTTGGGCCAGACAATGCCCGACTCCAGCGCTATCTCATCTCGTTCAGTCGCGGTCCTCGGGCGTGTTTGGGCATCGCCTTGGCTCGTGCCGAACTCTTCATCATCCTGGCTTCTGTTTTCAGACAGTTCGAGTTGGATGTTTCTGAGATTGAGAGGAGCAGGGATATCGATTTCAGTCGGGACTTTATTCTTGGCGCACAGGCGGATGACTCGCCTGGGGCATTAGTGAAGGTGAAGCTAGCTGGTTAGTAAGTCAGCGTGGAGGCATGGAAGGTTGATTCCCCATGTTGACAATTCTCATGATGTATGCAACATTTTGCTATGACTGTTTTATGTCCTTTATTCCCCAGCATTAGGTCCAATCTAATACGATACCACTTTCGAATACCAGCCTCCTCTGTAGGTAGCTTTCTTAATGTTTGACCAATAGCAAGACTATTGATGAGGTACTAAGTATGGAGAATGAAGGAGAACAAGGCGGCTCTTTGGTGCAGATAGACCGTCGGGGATAACGCGGGGATATATGGAAAACCTTGGAATACGATATCGTCTGTCCTACCAATCACCAGCGGTACCCTCAAAATACTGAGCCATCATTATTATCGCTTGCTACTAGGTACCGAACAGGCCATTTGAAATCGGCAAGCATATTGAAGCACTCACCCAATCCCAGGGGAATACGACTGCCTCTGGGAACTGTACCTGTAACTCTAGGAGGCTAATTGCTCCTAGGACATACTGATACATTCCGGGAGTCAAGAATCTGTAGCAGATCTCTAGGAATCTCAGCGTCAGCCTAAATCCGTAAACTCCGACGTCGACGTCTGAAATCTGGGGCTGAATCTAATTCTGGAAGACTTATATAAAGGGAGATAGAAAACCGGATCCTATGATTTGGTCTGGAAGAACTCGAAACCTAATGCAACGTTACAAAAGAACATCAATGAATCATGGTTTTTGCCGTCCCAGAACAGCCCAAAACCGAACTCGGTCGTTACCGCATTCTTTCCAGCACAGCTGGTGTTCGTGTCTCTCCAATTGCGCTCGGCGCCTTGTCCCTTGGGAAGTCCTGGTCCTTGATCATGGGCACCGTGGATGAGGAGCAGTCCTTTGAGCTTTTGGACGCATACACGGATGCCGGCGGGAATTTTATTGACACAGCAAATAACTACCAAAATGAGGATTCAGAGAAGTATATCGGCAAATGGATGGCGGCAAGAGGCAACCGGGACCTTCTATTCATCGCCACGAAATTTACCAATTCCTACCGTACGCATGAGCTGGGGACTGGCAAGACAGTCAGTTACGGAGGAAACCATAAAAAAATCTCTTCGTTTATCGATTGCCGATTCGCTTCGCAAGTTGCAAACAACATATATCGATCTCCTCTACGTTCATTGGTGGGATTGGACGACCTCGATTGAAGAACTTATGGACTCCCTCCATAATCTTGTTCAGCAGGGCAAAGTGCTATATCTTGGAATCTCAGATACACCAGCCTGGGTCGTAGCCACTGCCAATACATATGCCAAGGATCACGGCAAGCCTCCTTTCTCCCGTCTATCAGGGCCGATGGAACGTAATGCGCCGTGATTTCGAGAGAGAGATCATTCCTATGGCCCTTCATTTTGGTATGGCGCTTTGCCCATGGGATGTTCTTGGAGGTGGTCAATTTAAAACTGCCAGACAGCTTGAAGCGGCGGAAAACTCCAACCAGGGAAGCCGCAGCGGTGTCCAGAGTGAGGAGGCTCGCCAGGTTAGTGCAGCGTTGGAGAGGGTGGTTTCTGGGCACGGAATCAACAGCGTCCAACAGATTGCCCTCGCCTATATCATGCAGAAGGCAAGGAATGTGTTTCCGGTAGTTGGTGGCCGAATGGTCGAGCACCTGCATGACAACATTGGTGCTTTGAGCATCTACTTGACGGATGAGCAGATTCGATACCTGGACAGTATAAAAGACTTTGATCTTGGATTTCCGCTGAACTTCATTGGTGATGATCCCAAGGAAATAGGCACTCAGCCCCGGATGATGGAGATTCTGACAGGTGCTAAGATTGCCTGGCAAAAGTCTCCCAAACCTATCGGTCACGACTGATGGGGAAGAGGTGTATATATTCCAGTTTGCTTTACGACGTAATAGGACTCTTAATTTCTGTAACCACTGTACTAAAAAGACCTGCGTTACAATTCAATTCAATACCGTAATTGACTTTATGTATGTTAACTAACCAGTTAACTTGCTTGCAACAATCTTCAACCCTCGTTTATGTAATCGACAAACCAGCCCCAGTCACCCCGCTCAAGTGAGTCAAGTCTCATCAACTGGTTGGAGGCCCGCTTGCCAATTTCTGAGTCATCTGCAGTTCATCCCACATTAACTATTCAATAGACCAAAATGGCACAGGCACACGAATTGTCGGACATTTTGAAGAATGCTTCGTTAGATCTAAGTCCGTACGAAGATCTGTACAAGTACTTCCACGCCAATCCCGAACTTTCGCGGCAAGAAAAATCAACATCAGAAAAAATCGCGGCCCATCTGTCTGCGCTAAAAGCATATGAAATCCACACAAATATCGGTGGCTACGGTCTAGTAGGAGTACTCAAAAATGGCGTTGGAAAAACCATTCTTCTCCGCGCAGATATGGATGCACTCCCAGTCAAGGAGCTCACTGGCCTCCCATACGCAAGCTCGATCACCATGAGTGATGCCGAAGGTGTCGAAAAACCAGTGATGCATGCATGTGGACATGACATGCACATAACATGTCTTCTCGCAGCGGCCGAACTTCTTGCAAATACTCAACATGCATGGAGCGGAACGCTGATTGTATTGTTTCAGCCGGATGAGGAACGCGGCGGTGGTGCGCAGGCTATGGTTGACGATGGACTTTATTCCAAGATTCCTGTTCCGGATTATTGTTTTGGGCAGCATGTGATGCGTATGCGTGCGGGGACTATTGGGTCACGTCCTGGGACGATTATGGCGGCTGCTGATAGTATGAAGGTGACTGTCTTTGGGCGTGGTGGCCATGGATCATTGCCTCATCAGACGGTAGATCCTGCTCTTCTAGCTGCGCACATTGTGGTTAGATTGCAGAGCATCGTGAGCAGGGAAATTGACCCGACTGACCTAGGGGTCGTAACTGTCGGAAGTCTACAAGCCGGACAGACCGAGAATATCATTGCGGATCGGGCCGAAATCGGGCTTGATTTTAGAACAGTCAAACTGGAGACTCGGGAGAAGATTCTATCTGCTATTCGACGTATCGTCGAGGCAGAATGTATGGCCAGCGGTTCACCGAAACCACCGATTTTCACCCCAACACGTCGATTTCCGCCTACAAACAATGACAGGGACGTTGCATCTAAATTAGCTGCGTCCTTTGAAACACACTTTGGGGACTCTTTTGATGGAGATATATCGCGATCGAATGTCGCCGAAGACTTTTCTACGCTGGCAACTAGCAAGGGTGTTCCATCATGTTTTTGGTTCCTTGGAGGCATTGACCCTGATCTTTGGGATAGAGTGTCGAAAGAAGAGAATCCGACAGAGGAGATACCGACGAACCATTCAGCCTTTTTTGCACTTGTTATACAGCCGACAATGAAAGCTGGAGTGGATGCTCTTTGTATCGCAGCTTTGACGTTTTTGAGGAAATAAGTGAATAGGTACGACATACAATATGATTGAGCAGAGTTGTTATATATCAGAAAATCGGGCTGTCCGGCCCTAACTCTAACTTTGCGGTAGGTCAATAGATCCTCAACAACGCGATTGATCGCTAATGTCTACCGCTTACTATAGCTTCATAAGTGACAAATGTCATTCGAGAATATTAGTCAAACAAATAATCTCATAAAATATATAATCATCTTCCTAGCTACTGAGTGACATTCAGTGATTCATCCGTATCCCATCCTTGAATATGTAATCGTCCCATTCTCGTGAGTCAACATCATGAGTCAGGGAAGTCCCTTATATATGAGCAAGGACTCGCTGAAAGAGGGGCTTTTACTTTTCAACTACAATCAATTACTCCGAAAATCGAACTAGACACTAATAACCAATCCAAGTTGTACAACATCCCGAGACCTCGACGGACCATCCCCACGATATCGCTGTGTCACGACGACCAAGTTGAAGAAGTACACCCGACAAGACAAAAAATACATCTCAATGGAGAAGAAAACAAAAGTCGAGCTGAGAAATTACATTCCTCAATTAATTTCCAAGGCCGAATGGCGTAAAAGTAAGTTGACTTACTCCACAAACGCTACTGTGTTGAAACGTGGTGATAACCCTCCAAGCAACTGACTGAACTGACGTATCAATCTCGACCAATTTAGCACAAGTGCCTTCGATCAATATTCAAGGAAATGCTACTGTAGTACACAGATCACCTGTAGCTGACCTAACAGTACCTGCTACCAGAACACTAGGACGTACTACTGCAGAAGTACACAAAGGACTATCTTTGACTCGCCAAAGATCAGTTACTGGCGACGAGTGGCACGCTACTGCGGAGGCCAAGGAATGCGGCGTGAAAATACAATTTTCTAGTATTAAAGGTAATTCTACTCAGGAACTGCGGCTCAATTACTTGCTGAGTGTAAAAACCTCAAGCAACCACGGCGCGGTCATTGAACGGATGAAAAACACCATAAGTCAAATACCAAAACCTATCTACAACGATCGCATCACGGGTTTCGTCAAAAGTGAACGATTTCGGGCTTGGATTACTTCAAAATCTTCCGATGCATTACTGGTCAACAATGATTCGGTGAACATCTATCGGGGAGCGAATACGGTGTCTCTACTGACAGAGCTAACCTTGTTGCTCTATGAGAAGTTATCTATCTTGCCAAAAGCCGAAAAGGTCTTCACTCTCATGTATCCTTGTGCTGAATACCCTGCAACCATCGGAGACATGACCACTGTGCGACGTATGCTTCGACATTTGACTTCTCAGTACTATGATAATGACAGAGAACATTGGGACAAGCAAAAATTTGTCCGCAAGTATATAAGTACATTGAAAAGCATCCGTGAAGAAAAACCGGAAAAGGAGCAAGAGAAAACCAATCTTCTCAGTGATCTGTTCATCGGGATGCTTGAAGAAGCTCAACCGGATCAAGTAATTTACATATTGATCGATGGATTCGACCTCGTTGAAATGGATGAACCGGAAGCAAACAAGTCGGACTTTTGGTGGCTTCTTACATGCTTCTACAGCTTGATCAAAGATCTCAGGAAGCTCAAGAAGCCCCATCCTGTCATCAAGTTGTTGATTACGTATCATGGAACCTGCCAAGATGAAACGCGTGCTGTTTGGAAAGATTACCTCATGGATATATCTAAACCTAATGGGCTTTGAATGTCGCTGTATGGCATGAGCCTACAAAGGAGTATTGTGAGTTGTTGGGGCAGAAAATCAACGTGGAAAGGGCGGTCATTTACTTCCGTTCTAGATGAGAGGACTCTTGCCTGTGCTAGGAGAGAGAGAGAGAGAGTCTTAGATTCATTCACCAGTTTCAGCAGTCATTACCGGCTAGGTGATTAGTCCTCTATTTTCTGTTTCAACACAGAATGGCACCTAGGCTACAAATAACAGGATTCGGCATACTTCATGATAAAAATGATTTGACAATCTGGAACCGGTATCAAACTTAGCATATCCCAATAAGATTCTCTGCTCTCGTCGACACCGCCGGCGGCTTCCTGCCACAAGTCGTGAGGAGGGCGGTTACCTACGTTGACAGAACGCTCATCTGCTCTAGATCCTGGTAGGCCCGTGGTAGGTAAGATTGGATTTTTCTGCACCCAGTTCATATCCCAGCCCTGAGTGATCGTGCTTGGGTTTGCTTGCTGTATCCCTTGCTACCTATTTCCGCGGGTCGTGGGGGACTATGTTGCTTAAGATGAGCGGTTTGGGGCTTCAAGTTTGGCAGGCATTATGCTCCTTTGACAGGTTGAAGGATTCCGCGGAGACGATGTTGGATCAGCGTCGTGAGGTTGGGGGTTCTTGGATCGTCTCAGACATAAGGCTGCATGCTAACCTTCCGCTCACAGCACTCGGCCCTAATGAATTGATTTGGCAAACCAATGTGCTTTGACTTTTCGGGCCAAATATCAAGAAGAAAGGAAAAGGAAAAGAAAGCGACAACGAGATGCATAGTTACCATTGTACTCGAGCTATGCCTGAGTCAATGTTCATTCTAGGGTACGACACTTCACGTGATAACCCAATAACCCTAGACACGTGGTAATTTAACTACCCGGTACCGTACCGTCAACTGTATGTATTACTTTGTAAAGGTGTAACTCAGATTTTGTGTTTTTGTACCTGCATGAGCGCTGTGGCTAGAGAAACTCAAACGAAATTGGCTGGTGGCGACGACCCCAATGGAGCAGTTCCCCAAACTCCGTAAAAGGGGTTTATACAACCGAGGTTAATGATATATTTTGTCATTCGATTGGAAATCAATCAGTTAACTAGTTACTACATAACTAGTAGTCTTCCTTCTTCTCCATGGTAAATTCTTATGACGATAACGAATATTTCGATCGGCTCGGATTGTCATAGTTCGAGTATCTGAGTCCTCCTTGGGTTGGCATCTCAGGATGATCAAACTCAGCGATATCCAGTCTTATACGTTACACGTCTACGTGGATGAATAATCTGATTAGTAACTAACTTAAGTTAACTACGTAAATGGCTGGAATAGTGGCTTTTTTCTTTTGCCGCTCGATTCGTATCCAGAGCCATGGGACTGAGAAGCGGTGAGAATATGAGATCGCCCTTTTCTCAGTTCGTTAGAGTTTCTGCGAAAGCAAAAAAAAAAGGTTTTTCATTGCGTTGAGTCTTGACGTTGGAGGATCGATTTTTGTAGATCGCGAATTCATTGGCGTTCTTTATTTTGGGGGATGATGTCGCCGTATCGAGCGGGTATGTATGTGTATTGAGCAAGACGAGTAGTTGCTCTGTACTTATGATTTGATATTGAGTTGCTTGGGAAAGAACAAATTAACAACTAATAATAACGAACTATAATAGGCACTGGACAGTAGATGTCTCGATGCTAGATGAACGTTGCGACACCCCGTAAAGAGACGGGTGAATACGCGATTTCTCCATACTAAATACAACTACGGAGCAGGTATTACAGATACGCGGGTACTAGAACTAATACGGTCTAAGACATTACGAACCGTGGAGATCAACATGAAACACGGAAACGAAAAAAGCAAAGACGCTTCTTTTCCCATGTGGAAGACATTTTACGGAGAAACGGACCAGCCTACGGCTAGCCACTGATCACTGTCGGCCTTGGCCTTCTGGTCTGCTGGTCGTGGCTGTGCGTGCTGTTGAAAATACTCCGTACCAGGCGTGTGCTTCGGTATTATCGTATCATCATTGGATTATGTCTTGCATCATTTCCTAACAAAGAGTTGTTTTAACCCGTTTAGTTGCCATGTTCAGCTTTCAACTCCGTCAAAACATAACCCCTTTGTACTCCAGACATGTATCGACTCATCGAGTGTTGTTGGGAGATTGATGCAAAAGTTCAATCAAAGTCCCGTGACCCCCGTCTCAAAGACGAGAATCGGAGAATGAGACAGACCTCCAACAAGACCCGCTGCGATGGGCCCTGTAACTACGCGCTATGCAAATAGTACCTACGCATGAAAATTTGAAGTCTCATTTCATTTTGATTGTGTCTCCTTTTTGAGGCATTCTGCACCTGCGGAGTAGGTACTTGCGCAGTTACATCAAACATTACGGAGTACATGTTTAAATATGCTAGGACCATGTTATGCAGGGATCGCGGAGATCTCGTATACAACGTCTGCTGCCTGCATATATTGGGGTGTCAGGTGTCACTTGTTTCGGCTGTACTCTGCATATGCAGTGCGGATCTTGGTGATGAATCAGTCCATAACTAATTAATCATCCGTGCCTAACTGGCTAATTAGTTATTGCCCAAGCGATTCGTTAATTTCTTACTACATACTCCTTAGCAAGCAGGCGAATATACCTAACATAATCTCCGCAGTACATCCTCTAGCGGCCCTAGTAGTTCGTGTGATCAATCGGTCTCGGGCAATTGGGCGGTCAGTCACATCTCTTGACGTACACCTCCCGACTAGTGCCATCTCACCGTAAGTCGAGAGTTACATCGTGACATGAGTTAACCTTATTTTTAGGCACAAAATAACAAAAGAGTTTATCGGCTGCAGTACATTCTATTTGAAGCAAGTAGACAATCAAAATATCTACTACAGGATTGTACAGTACAGAGTAACTACGGTGTAGGGTAGGAGTACCCGTAATGTACGTAATTTACATGTGATACAATACTAACCCAAACAGGCTACACGGGAGAAGACTCAAAGAACGATCAAAGAAGGCTCCATAAAAGGGGCAACCCTAATCCATAATCCATACAAAATTTGAAAAATACGCAGTAACGTACCCAAGTATGACACTACGTTTGAGACACACAACGGGGATACCCCTTTTATGGACTCAACAGTGGATACTAGAGATTTTACGGACTACATTTTTAGTAATTTTTTTACACATGAGCCGGAGATGAGAAGTTTTTTTTCTTTCTTTCTGGAGGGATAAAGAGTTTGGTGCTTAACGGGCAACCTTATGTTAAAATTTGCTAGTTACTCAGGCCATGTGGGGTGCGGATCGGTCGGATTCTGTTGTACGCTGTTGTAACATGTGTTGTAACTAAACTGCTACGCACGTATGTACGGAGTACGTAGGCGTACGTAGGAGGAGTACTAGCTAATATTTGCGGAGTTCTCGGGAGTCGGGATTGCTCCTTTGATATGAAAAGATAATTATTAATTACTTGAATTGATTTAATCATGAAATGAAGAACCCAAAGCAAAAGGAAAAAAAAGCACAACGAAGGTTGCATATATTCCGTGTATACTGAGTGGTCTTTGACGGCAGGTAAGTTGTAACCAGCCAGCCATGTAAATCGGCTCGCTTTCCTCTTCCTCTTTCATTGTAACATGGTATGCCGGCAAATATCACAGATTTTTATATTGGCAACGTATGACCCCAACGTTGAGAACTTGACAGATCTCCTACTCTGTCCGTATCGTTTACGATAGGCACGGAACGCGTAGTAAACTTTGACTAAATAAACTACAAAGCGGGCAAGGTAGGTCGATAAGAACTATCGATTCCCTTTGCGGTGTAGTAAGTCCTTATCTAGTAGACTTATGCAGACACACAGACGTTTTGATTTCTATCTTCCATGACAGATCAGGGGTGCATGCTGGCCGCTGCCTGCTGCCTGGCTGCATGGCCTCAGAAACAAGGCTGTGTCTTCTGATAGCCTGATCATTTTTAAGTCAAGATGAAATGGCCTCTGCGTCGTCCGTCCTAGCCCGATTGCGCGCTCGCTTCCTCACCCCGGGCTTGTTTCAAGTCGGTGGGCGCAGGGAACGGTTGCAACTACTTACACCGCTGGAGTGGCACACTTATTAAACTAGTACGTATCTACTATCCGACGTACATTTGATACTTCTCTGGAGTGAAAACCCGCGAGTAAGACCAATTTTCCTTTCGGGCTTCATCATGGTGATGTATTTACCTTTCATCCCTTGCTCCGGAAGTCCGTACCTGATCCTGTAATACCTTCTCAACAGGACTCAACAGGTCGACTCGCACAGATCCACCAGTGCGTCATGACTGACATAGTTACCTGTTTTAGTTTCCTGTACGACTTACAGAGTAGTTACCATACATACGTCCCTGTGACTCAACGAGTCAGCCTGAGGAATGGGTTACACACCAGCTGAGTGGGCTGAGTGGAGCTTAGCCTCACACATCGAACAAGGCTGACGGCCGGTAAATTGGTGAGAAACTAAGTACGGATACGGAGTAAGCCGTAACACGGTCACTAAAAGGTAAACCGTAACGATGGATGGATCTTTTTCCTTTTTTTCGTAACCATACCACATACGTAGTAATTAACCCAACTAAAATTATTTTTTTTTGAGGGTGTAGCAATCTTGCGTGGGATGGTTATAAATACCCTTGAGTTTCTCCTAAAAAGTTCCAACAAAGTTTCTTGATCTGTAACAATCCATCTTGAATTCAGACCTCAAAGTTGACAAGTGTCTCTCTACTACTTCAAGTGCTACACACAACTACTACGTACTATTTCAGTACTGTCAAACTCTCACATCAAAATGCCTTCCTACACACAAGTTGCTTTCCCTCCTTGCCCCGGTCCCCCTCCAACCGGCCCTCTTCCTCCGACTCCGAAATAAACAGACCTGCCCTGTTCGATGCATTCGACTACAGACGTCCAACGGTATACGATTAATGGTCAAACAACACGGTTCGTGAGGAGAGGGTACAGCCGGCTCTGTCTACCTTCAACAACCGACCAACAACAACACAATTCGCATAGAAAGGGATACATCTACACAACTTAACTGCATTTGGGTGCTTGGTCTCGGTTCGGCTTACGGTTTCATCATTTGGGATTCGGATTCGGTCTTCGGAGTTTTTTTTTTTTTTTTTTTTTTTTTTTTTCATACATCGTTCATCATTCAACATGCATACTTCTATATTTGTTTAATTATCGGGTGGAACTTTTTTTTTGTTGACCTGCCTGCTCTTATTTCTCTGTCGAAGAAGAAATTCAATTCAGGCCTACCTACCCAGCCATCTTCTTCACTGCAAACTGTCGCACAGACAGCCACCAACACTCGAACAGACGTTACGACTATGGGCCTTTTGAGACCGTGAGTGTGGAGAAACAATCAGCACAGCGACGACAAGATTACGCAAAAATCGTATCATGGACATCCGATCGCCTCAAACCAGTCGTTTTATGATGTGATAATCCCCGTTGGGTTGTTAGTCCGCCAGACTAGTTAGGGCACGGGAGGGGTCATGACAACTAACCATGTGACTGACTCTACCCGTGCAAGGATATCAAACACGATCAGCGGGGTACACCTGCTACGCACTACATACTACGTAGTGACAGAAAACTTGATTTCCTATCACGCGAATCATCTTTCAACCCGTTTCACCAAGCGCCAAGAAATCAAGAGACGACTGAGAGGTTGTTGACTCGTTGACTGTTGATGCGGTGCTGAGGGTCGCTGATTGGCTGCGTTCCTGTGTGCCTGAATTCTAAGACTTTCTTGTTTTATTTTCTTCTCTTCTATTTTCATTATGACATGTCTTACTCTGTTTTAATTAGATTTTTTTCCCCATGATTTACCTCGCTATCATGTCTGCTTTCTTGCTTCTTGTTTGTGTCATCCGAGAATACCCGTCGGCAATTAGTTCCGACTTGCATTTGATTTAGTCTTGAACAATATATTTTAATCTACCTGATCATCACCGTCTGCCTCACTAGCCTATTAATTCTAATATTAGACAGCCAGCTGTTAAGAGATTCATGCTGGGATACGGCGAATAGCGTCTGCAGCGTACTCTATCAAGTAGACGATGACATCATTGATCGCCTACCATTTCATACAGCTTCTACAATCCATTTCCCAAACCGGGCACCCATCCGTGGCAGTCGTCGATGCGTACGTACATCTTTAATTAACTACTCCGTACATTCTACGGAGTAGACACCCATCGTATATAGTCACCAGACCTGATGTCCGACAGGGGATCAGACCCAAGCGTGTTTTTAATTGTCCGAGCGTACTGAAACTGACTCACTAACAAAAACAGGCATTTCCTCTATTGGCACTTAGTCTTAACTAACCTAACTACATCGTTTGAAGTAACTAGGCCAGGACTTGGGCGGTGGTGCCGGAAGCTACTTATCTAGCCAAGAAACAATCACGTTATATCATCCGTTACTATTAAGTTAGTTATACAATAACTAGTTACCTACTGTAACTAAGAGTCTAAGCATATGACAAGTTGACAACGAATGCTGAATAACTAACTGCCTGGGCAAAATCTTGAGGCTGAGTACGTGCCTCCTTTTCGGCCCCCTCGCGTTCTCTTCCAGCGCCAATGCGTTCCGTATACGAGCACATGGCTGAGTTGATGACAACCCGAGTACGTGGTAAGACCAGCCCCCAGACCTGCAAGACAGGACTTAGGACCTTGGTTGTTTTGTTCTATCCCACCTCTTTCGTCATTGACTTTTTTTTTTCCCTTCCCGCTTTTTTGGTGGGTTTTGCTAATATTACTATTTGCGGTAATTTTTTTTTGTCCCGCGCTTTAAAAAATGTTGCGGTTATAGCGTCAGCCTTGGAATGTTTCTGAGTGCATGAAAATGTATCGGAATAGCGGAGATTAAATAAATTCGAATTTTTTTGATTAGAAATAAAGTCACGCTTTATCTATCTCCGTCGCAGTCAACAACATGAACCAGCCCGTGTTGACAAACTTGCCGTTAATGGCGTGATACTATCGATGTATCAAATAAAGAGGACTCGAATCATATGACGGTTGATGTGCTAAGCTAGTCTTTACTAATTACTCGCACTAATTTATTGCTTATCGTGTATCTTGGACCACTCTGTATACTTATTCATAATCACTATATGCATGCAAACGGCCTATGCACTTTAACTAGTTAGTGACCTCCCTTAAGAGTACGGACATGGGATAATGTCCGGGGTGAAGATAACTCATTCTATGTACAAGGTATGTGTAGGTAGGCTCGAGCTTAAAATCATCTACGTGATTTGCTTAATTTCCAGGCTATCTCTTTGTTTGTTTTGACAGATAAGATATAGATGCACAATGGATTCAAGGTCATGTGATAGAATTCCCAGGTGGCTCGTATGTCTAGGCGGCTCGAAGACTTGTACGTACAATTATCTTGGCTTTCTATAGGGCTCTTCTCAACCCCTCTTACAGTAATTTATAGAGTGCCGTAAAAGCTTCGAAACCAACCAAGTCGAATCAATCTAGTCAAGCTGCACAACCGGAACTGCTTGATTTCCCCGATTATCAGTGTCAAAATCAAACCGATCTGGAATCCGCAACCCCCCCCCCCTGACGCACATATTCAGACGACACATACCGCACCATCTCGCCGTAACCGTAAATCACCCGTCTCCAATTGCCACTTTTTCTAACGCATCACACACTTCCAGAAGAGTCAGTTGTATATCATACACTTCTTCTAGGGGACGCCTAATGTAGCTCCTTCAGCGAGCGCGGAACGATCATCGTTTGAGAAGTCTCGGCGCCTGAGTTTAGAATTGTCTCAAACGAAAGCGAGGCTTATAGGTCCATTGCCAAGGAGAAATCTAGTTGTCAACATACGTCGTGTCCTGAATACCTCGCACTGAAAGTAATAGACTGTAATATAGTAGAATTCAAACATGTTTGCGGAGTCGTCGACAATCGTTATGTTAGGCTGCACGTTCGTGCAAAAGCAATGCTCGTCTGCCATCTAAATAGATCAGCAATTTGAAGGACCTCTGTCCGCTACGTTTAACTTACCTGTACGTATTCATCAATCGTTTCTGCAATCTCGTCCCAGGTACGCCACAAGTCTTCGAGGAACCCGATTATGGAGCATCATGAACCGTAAGTATCTGGCAGAGCTTCAAAGTCTGCTTCAGTATCTTCGAGATACTCCTTTGACTGACTCCTATGAGCTTCAAACCATTTCCCGAGATAAGTAATGGCGTTTTCATATGCTGCCACTTTTGCTTCGTGCGATTCATTGGTGTGGGCGTTTGGTATGGCGGTTGTGGGCATCCATGATTAGTTTAGGCACACCGTGGAGGACAGGGAGATCACTGTTCACGATGTGCTGAATGTTGAATTCTCACATTCAACTTTTTTCGGCTGTAGCCACATATCATATAGAGCATCTGTTGAGTCGATAAGAAGCCAACCGATGTGCCTATGGATCGTCAAATCGAATATTAGGTTTCTTCACCTTTACAGACATGGGCCAGAACTGTAAATACGGCTAGTATGACTTTCTAAAATTCATCGAGGACTGCCTTGGGCCCTGTCGACTGAATGGCATGGCTCTGGACCAAAGAGGTGCCTAGTAGATGATATTCATCTCGGCCTGATTTCCTTAATAGATAGTCAGTAACGAAAATCAAAGATAAAAGACGAAGATGTAGAAATTACCTGAAACAGCAACTTTGAGGTTATCGATAGAACTTCCAGTCGCTCGACAGTGACGTAGCGTGTGCCTAGGCAATCCTCGGCGATTTCAATAATCCTGCCCCAGTAGTAGCCAATAGTGCCAAAGTTCACTTGATAAGTCAGCCTTGCTGAAGCGTTGAGTGAGGCAGGTTAGGGCAGGTTAGGGCAGGAGACGATATTCAGATAGCAAGCTTCGGCCGAAATGAAGGCAAACGAGTGTTCACATCCTCACGATGCCGGAGCATTCTCCTTCCACTGCTTTCTGACAGGCACTGAGTGCCCTTATCTCTCGTCATCGGGCATGTGCCCTAATCCATGAGAATATGGATACGGAATCGAAGCGTATATAAATGAAGTAATAGGAGAAGCTTGGATATATATAGAGAGTATTTGCAGAAGGAAAGCAGGAATTATCTAGGGAGGGATAAGAAGCCCCCCCCCTTATACCTGAGATCATTATGCCCGACGAACACCGGGAAATTGTAATTTCCAGTTTGACCTAATGGACTAGTTTTTCTAGGCGCTGCAAGTATTCAATCATTTCGGCAATGTACTGTCAAACAATAGGTTGTAGTTACCGGATAACCCAAGAAGGTGTCGTCTTTGACTGTGGATCGAAGACTCCTGGTGGTTGTATGCTTGGCTTGCCCAATACCATTCATTGATCAGTCAAAGTGCTTAGCAATAGTGAATAATCCTTTGTCTGGATAATGCAGACACCGCTAAGTAGTAAGTACAAGGCTCTTGGTGACTCCTTCCACCAGAGAACAATTCAAGGCTTTTGGGAGCTTACTTTCGATATCAGGTCATGTCGAACGCTTCGTCACAGCTTATACCGACCACGAGCGCTACATTTTTTTGTGTGCGGTGTGGTGGGATTATAGCCTATGGCGGCTATCTGTGTCAATCTCCATGGGCACATGTGGTGGGATACTGTGACATACTCCAGCAAGCAATGTCGGACTGGATGAAGGCTGTCTGTTTGGTGAAGGTGTCTCGCCATGACCTTCGACATCTTATCCATCACTGTGAAGATAGACGACTCTTGAAATTAATGCCTTTCGGTGCAGCTCAGGTGATTTAACGCTGACTTGTAGGCCAACGAAACCGAAAACCCACCTAATCCTCATCAAGAGCCGGCTGCATCTGCGTCCCGATCCATTCCTCCATCAAAGCCTGCCCAGAAGTAGCCGCGCCAGAGCCACTATCCGCTCCTTTACGACTCTTGTGACCTTTTCGCGTCACGAGCAGACACAGAACCCATCCCCAGATACCAAAACCCTCATAACTCGTCGTAAGTTGAAGCTTTTTATCATCGTGATTATCCGTTGCCTCTACAGCAGCCTTCTCAGTCCGTTTTTCTGAGTCTGCTTCTTCATCTTCCGAATCAGCTACTTCGGGAATATCACTCATAGTAATACCGGTTCGCTCATTGACATCTTCATCATCGCTTTCCACGAGAATCTCCGCCGTTGATCCCGTAAGTTTATTCGAGTTACTTTTCATTCTCTGCTTATTTCCAAACGTCTTTTGCTTCGTAAGCAAAGAATGCCTCGTTCCAGACTCGCGCAAGAATATAGAAACTTCAAAATCATCTATAACAACATCATTTATCAACATATATCTCCCCCACCCCACCCCGACGCAGCTAGAGAGACGCAGGTATACATACCCTCAACCAAAACATCCTTAACAGGATTACTCTTCTTCTTCGCCAATGTGCGCTCATTCTCTTCCCGCAACTTTGGTAACACGAGCGGTTTTATGGTATTAAAAATCCGCGGTAGGACGGGATCGCGAGAAGTAGTGTCTAGAAGCCATCGCGCATCCGATGGGTTTTCGAGGAAGATGCGGCACTCGAGGACAGAGTATTTGCTTATGCGGAGGTAGCGTCTTATGGGTGCCATTACGACTTGCTAACCGACCGAACCAAAATCTGGTTGGATATGTGGAAGAAGGGCTTTTGATGATATTTTCGGTGTGGTTGACGGATTTTGATATGACGCAAGATGGATGGTCGTTGAGACGCGGGGTCATGTGACTGCGCGATCTTATCAGACTTATTCGGGACTAGTATGGCTCTCTATCAACCGATGCTTTAATTGGTCAATCACTCTTTACCAAGCCAAACTACATACTCATAGTGTATACTATTATCTCGAATCTCGACAGGTACTGCGTGGCAGTGCGTACTGCTATTATAAAAGTATCTTGAACTACACCGTGATGATCGAACCGGGTCGAGGACATTATTGATAGTTGAGATGGAAGCTCCAAGACAGGAAAGACCCCTACACCCCTATCCCCACGCCTGTCCCTATCCAGGGACTAGCTCAGCGCCCAAAAATGCATAGACTCAAACTCAGAATACGACCTCACGGCATTAGCCCTTATTCATTCAAGGTTTAAGGTCCGGGGTCTGTAAAAAGAAAACAGGATGGGCATGTTTCTCAGGGAGAGAAAGGAACCCTGGATTGAGTCTCTGTTTCAGGTGTTTGCAGGGTCAATTTGGACAAGCAATAGAATGCTCCCCCATGGGCTCATATCGTTTGCTTCATGGATCAAACCCACTGCTGATTTTATATGAAGTTATCAGTCTTTGTTTGTACTTTTGCAGATCAACCGACCTATAGTCAATGGTAGGCCCAGAGTAGTCTCTGTTAGTATTAGTTTAAGCCCCTGATTCTAGGTCTGAAGTCCGGCGCTTAACCACGTACAGTAGCTAGCTAGCAGTCATGCTTCATGGTTTAGTTACTTTGTACGGAGTAGTAGGCGATAGTTAGCTTGAACTGGTTTTTGCAGGGGTCTCATGGCATGTACGTATGTACATTAGTTTACTCCACACGGAGTAGGTATTTGCCTAAACGGTGCATATTGAATAATACTACTGAGTAGTAAGGAGCACGTACTCCGTACAGAAAAGGAGTAAATAGCTCTCTCATCGTGGCTGAGTCTGTCTCAGATGCATGAACTTACCCCGGAAGCTGGCGTCAATGGCTGAGAAAGCATGTTTCAGTGTCAGACAAACACGTTCGTCAACTTTCAAGACGTGAACTCGTAAAGCGCTTAAGGTCTGATTGGCTCAGAGTCGTTCTTTGTTTCCGCCTTAGAAGGTTTCTATATTTATGCTTTTGGCTATTTTCAGCTCGTCGCTTGAAGAATTAAGACCCGCTAAGTCAAGGAATTGGCAATAATAACAGTTTAATCCAAATTGTCATGTCCCAAAATATATGTACAAGAAGGTATCAAAAAGGTCTTTGTTTCCAAAATCAATTGTTACAAGTATACAACATATCGAAGGTAAATAATGTGATGGTATGGTCACTTCAGAGACGGTATGTGCCTCGTCGGGAGCAGGCCGATTATGTCATGTCATTTGCAATAGAGACATAGAAACAAAGGGTGAAGAATATGTAGCGAAGAAGTAATGTTCAAAGGATATCCAAAATTTTAGACGTCAAGTTTAACCGCTGTAGTTGAGGATAGCAGTCAAAGCAAGAGGGCCTTGGGCAACGTTACCGCCGATACCACCGATGTCAGTCTCAGCCTGGGTGTAAGCATTGGAGACAGAGCCAAGGTTGGTGGAGATGGAAGAAGTCTGGCCGTCACCGCTGATGTGGAGACCGGGGAAGGCGGAGATACCAGCAATGTTGGCCTGAATGGCAGAGACGTCGAAACCAGACCAGCCGTGGTTGACAGAGGAGGCAAAGTCGAACTCACCCCAGAAACCGAGAACGATTCCGTCGGCAGCGCGAGGAATGGGGGAGCTTGAGGGGTAACCGATGAAGCCACCCTGGGTATCGACGTCGAGGGCGACGTAGGACTTGGATTTGGGGGAGACTTTGACGGTCAAGGGGAAAGAGTGACCGAAGAAACCAGTAAGAGTACCATCGGCACCGCACTTGTTCCAGAAGATAACTTCATAGTCCTCGGTGATCTGGGATCCATCAAGAGTGATGGTGTAGTCGTAAGAGCTCAAGGCGTCCTTGGAGATTTCGATGATGTTGGAGCCATAGGGGACTCCGACGTTTCCGCAGTAGGTAACACCAGAGCCGGAGGGGGCGGTGGTAGCACCGAAGCCGGTCGCAGTGGCGGTCTTGGAAGTGGAGGTGGAAGTGGCAGCACCAACAATAGCGTTGGCAACTTCAGCGATGTTCTTGACAGCGGCAACGCCAGTGGTGGTGGGAGCAGCAGGAGCAGGAGCGGCGGGGGCGCCGGTAGGGCCGGCGTAGGTGTTCTTCCAGGAGACGGTCTCGCCGTCAATCACAGCGGTGACCCAGTCGCCAACAGCACGCTCCTGGTGTTGATGACGGCGTTGGTGACCGTGGGTACGGGCAACGGCACTGCCGGCAGTGAGAGCCGTCAACAAGACGAGGGAGTTCTTGAACTGCATTGTGAATTCTTGCGGAAGTGGTTGGTTGTTGTAGTAAATTGATGGGATCGGAGAACGGAAGCGACGCTGGAAGCAATATAAGGAGCGTGTGGGTTTCAAGGAGTGACAGCGAGCGACAGCAGGCTCAAAATGGACTGAATGAAATAATCCCTTCAGGGAGTAACGAGAGTGGGAATGCAGCGGGATATATGAAGGAGAGAAGGGAAAGAGAGATTTTTCAGAAGGAACGGGGGGGTGGGTTAGTCAGTTAATAAGTTAATAAAGGGTGGACACTGGGAAGGAGCGAGGGCTGCGAACTGCGCAACGAAAGGAAAGCGACAACCGGGGGGGGAGCTAGGCTAAGCTGGAAGGAGCAGTGACTAACGAGACGCTAGCGAAGGACTTCATTTCCCAGGTGCCCCACCACGCGCCATGGCCAGGCACCGCGCTGTGATTGGTGGGTCTGGGGCTGCGCGGGTCAGCGTCTGGTCGAGACTTCCCTCACTCGTTCCGTTTCGTGTTCCATTGGCTGTGCTGCCTCTGTGGATCGTGTACCTAACTTGGCGGGCCTCGCCTCGCAGCTTTGTGTTTCATCTTGTTTGGCAGCGACAGCCTACTCTGAGTCTTGTACGTACTACTCCGTACAGTGGTACGTGAGCAAGCAACGACTCCATCGGACTAGCGTCGTACGATCACCCTGTCGTGGCTTGAGGGACTTTTTGTCATTGGTCGCTCCTCGGTGCCTGAGTCTAGACTGCACTAGTCGCCCACGGGAACTTTAAGCAGGCCATTGGCTTGGATCGAAGTAACTCAACTGCTCAAGAGGTGGCCAATGGCCATGATGACTCTCATGTCGGTGATTCCTCATATGATGATGTGTCCACGGGCCGGTATTCCATTGATGCTGTTTCGTCTGATCTATCCGACAATTAAATCGGGGTTGTTTCCTATCGGGTGGTTGATAACTTAATAATGGCCGTCGTTGCTGGCCGGACTGATCTCGCCGAGGCAAAAAGTTTGTTCGGTCTTCCTGGTCGGCGGTCGCCTTCGCATTACGCGATCTTTACCACTGCTACGCAATTCGTGTCTAACACTTCCAGCTAGGTGCTATTCCGTCTGTGAATCATACAAATTACACCATATTACTTGTTTAGGCGACTAGAATTAATGCTGCCTGGGGGCCCAACAGGAGCCGATGATTCCGCACCAAAAACTCGGTGAGTGAGTTGGACTGCACCAAAAGAGCACACATGAGATTGATCAACAGAGTTTTTTTTTTTCAATTCATCGACTTGAACTGCATACGGATCGGAACACTGCGGAGCGCCACGAACAACATGGGCTTGGGATCGAGCCACTGTGGTTTTGCCACATGGTAATGATTATGCCCAACTCCGATGTTCACATTCCTCTTGACAGCAATGCTTTGATGTCCCGAACTTTGCTGTTGGATCGTCCACGTGGTCCAGTGATGTTAACATTGAACCTACAACGCACTTGTTACTCGCGGACTTCTTCTATAGTCGGTAGCATTGTTACGATCATGCGACCAGTTCACTCTCTCTATGAGATCGGTTCGGAGATGACTTGTCACAAACAATCTTGCGACTCGTCTCGTTCGTGACTATGTGCAGCATACCGTCTACGAATGGTCAAGTTACATGGCGCCAACAAACCGACCTTTTTCTGCTCGAAGAGCGATATCTTCATTCATGACGATGGCTTGATGGATCGCGCGATCAAGCAGTGTTGCCCTACAGGAGTCGGTCTAAATCTGCTTTGGCATTCTGACAGCCTATTATGCTCAATTGAAAGCAGAGAATTTTCGGAGTGCTTCAAGTCACCAATCAAGCCTATTCTACCACCAAGCTGACAAGCCCTAACCATACTACTGTCGGTGTGATATTGTCGACTCGAATGCGTTGAATGTGAAGTGCCTTGCTGGCATCCACATACCACGTAGAACTCATTGCGCTCGGATATGCAGGTACCAGATCGGCGTATGCCGTGTCACGAATCACGACACGTCACAGATGTAGTTGTTGGTAGTCTATGCACACCGCACACACCTTTCTCGGATTGACATTTGCAAATGAATTTTTGTTTATTGACGATTTACCATCTTCGGTAACCATACAGTTGATCGGTGATGACTAACGAAATTTCCGAGATGGTAACTAACTAAAGTTACGCCCCGAACCGAGACCACGATAATAGAATGGTTGGTTCAGGACATGTGATGCGCAAGCCCTAAGTAAAGCCCTGCCCTAGCCCTATTTCCTTTACAGTTCTACTAGAAACGCGATTGCTCGTCAATCGTTACTCAATACTCAATACTCAATACTCGATCGGTTTGATCAATTGATCAACGTCTTCATATACGTACTCACTACGTAGTCCTTGACATCCGCTTCGAATCACGGCTTGATCGACTTGGGCGCAATCCAGCCCATGATCTAGAACTTCAATGTGGATATTCCAGTGTACCGGAGGCATCGCAGTCTTGGCTTCATTTTAAAATTTCAAGCACTTTGATGAGATGCTCCGTTGTGGCAAAGATATACGATTCTATCTCGTAAGCAGTCGCCTTGGCCAGGACATGTCGATGCGATGGCATGTGATGAAAATGAAAAGCCCAAAGCTGTTGCAGCCTGAAAAGCAAGGCTCCAATGGCATTACCCAAAACGGCTAGCAGCCCTCCCCGCCGCCACTCAGCTTCTAGCTCAACTCTAGACTTCGCTCGACTTGAAGATGCACAGCTCCATGACCTCAATCGCGACATATACCACCATCCACCAGTACCAGTCGTTTCTTTAGATAATACAATACAAATAAGAAGGAATATCCATGGCACGATCTGCCATTGTGCAAGAGTACGACACTCCCCCCACCACACGCTCCGTCACCTTCAGCGTCGACCAAAAAATCAACCACGAGCGCCTACACAATGGCATCACACGCCCGCAGGGCTACACAGTCTCATATCATGCCAACCCAGCCGTCGAAGCGCACCACTTCGGTCAATCACATCCCATGAAACCATGGCGTCTAGTCCTAACGAAAGAACTCGTCCTCGCATACGGAATGCATCATGCTATGGACCTGTATCTGTCACGCGCTGCGACATTTGAAGAGATGGCCGAGTTTCATACGGCAGATTATCTAGACTTTTTGAGGCAGGTGATCCCCGCCGATATGGAGGCTGCAGAGCAATCGGATAGAATTGCCAGTTACAATATTGGGGACGATTGTCCGATCTTTGATGGATTGTTTGATTATTGCTCGCTTTATGCTGGCGGGACGGTCGATGCGGCGAGGAAACTTATTAATAACCAAGCGGATATTGCGATTAATTGGTCGGGCGGGTTACATCATGCGAAAAAGACAGAGGCAAGCGGGTTCTGTTATGTGAATGATATTGTGCTGGGGATATTGCAACTCCTTCGCTTCCATCCGCGCGTCATGTACATTGATATCGACGTTCATCACGGCGACGGCGTGGAACAAGCCTTTTGGTCGACCGATCGCGTCCTCACCGTTTCGTTTCACAAATACGACAAGGATAACTTCTTCCCTGGCACAGGAGGGCTGGAGAGCAACGGCCCCGCTCACCCCTTGAACCCCGGCTCGAAACATGCAATCAACGTGCCTCTCAACGACGGCATCGAAGACGATGCTTACCTCCAGCTCTACAAAGACGTAGTAAGCTCCTGCGTCGAAACCTATCAACCAGGCGCAATCGTCCTACAATGCGGCGCCGACAGTCTCGGCTGCGACCGACTAGGCTGTTTTAATCTCAATGTCACGGGCCACGGTGCCTGCGTCGCATATACCAAAACCCTGGGGCTGCCCATGCTCGTCGTCGGCGGCGGAGGCTACACGCCTCGAAACGTGAGTCGCGCCTGGGCCCACGAGACATCCATCCTCATCGACGCCGTGGATAAAGTCGACCCCAATATCCCCGACACAGTCACGTTCCGAAACCACTTTGGCCCTGATTACAGCCTTTTCCCACCCCTTTCCGAGATGCGCAAGATCGAAAACAAAAACTCAAAACAGTACCTGGCTCATTTAACGTCGACAATTCGTGAGCAACTCCGCTATATGCAGGGTGCGCCAAGTGTACAGATGAGTCATATCCCACCCGATATTCTGGGTCTGAGAGAAGATGTGGAGAAAGATCTGGAAGAGGAGAAGGATTACATGGATGAGGAAAGGGAAGAGAGGAATCAGGGGATCAGGTCTTCTGCGGGGGCGGCGTCGTCGTCGCCGGTGGATTCGACTTCGAGGGCGTCGAGGAGAGATTTAGAAAGGGGATTAGGGACGAGGGGGGAATTAGCTGCTTGATCTTTTTTGTCTGCTCTAGGGATAAGGTTGTTTTTTTGTTTGTTTGTTTGTTTGTTTACTATGTGGGATATGGCGCAATATTTCGTTTTTTTTTTTTAAAAAAAAAAAAAAAAAACCGCCGGGTTTGGGGCGTTTCGGATAGAGGATGTTGTACTTGTACCATACTAATGAGATTTTGAGATAGGAGCGTCTTGAAAATTGTACAGATTGTCGTTTTACCAGTACCGCCTGCCTAGATTGAAAATCAGGTATATCCAATTCATCAAAACTAACCACTAACATCCAAGATTAACTATTTATTTATTGCTCCTCCGCATCCACAAATACATCTACGTCATTCGTCGTAGAATCCACCCTCTTCACTGGATGCCGGTCATGGCTTGTCTGAGACACGGGCTGCAGTGGAGCCATCAATCCAGACGAGGTATCATTTCCAAGTAAATCGTGCGATGAGCCGTGGGCGGGTTTTGCGGCTGCTGCGCCAGAGGTAGAGGTCATTTCATTTCCTAAATCGATCAAGTCGCCCCCGTGAGATTGGGCGTAGGACTCTAAGGATGTGGATGATATGGCTAGTTTGTTGGTTGGGGTATGGAATTCCGTAAATGCTTTTTGGCCGGGGATGATGGCTGCGATGGCGAGGATTTGTTTGTGGGCTTTTTGAACGTCTTTGCCGTCACTGCTACTCGTTAGATGAGGTTCTCTGTTTTCTTCATGAGAGGACATACATTTCGGCGTTAATTATCCAATCGAGATCTTCTTCACCCTCCTCTGACCCGCCAGGTCCTCCTCGAACGCGACGGAAGAGTTTTGGGTGCCACTCTACATTTCCTTCGGCTCGTTTTGCTGCTTCTTCGCGTTGTTGGTCTTCAATTTTGGTTTTCTCAGCCGTCGCTACTTCATGGTTTCTGGCATTCAACCCTTGAACTGTGCTGTACCATAATTTTTGAGACTCTCGCTCGGTCTGGTCTTCGAGAGATCGGACTAGAGGAGGAGTGTGTTTGGCGTGAGTAGCATCGAACAGAAGGTCTTTCTTCCCGGTCTTCAAGCGGTTAGTTGAATTATCCCACTGTTGATAGGAGACACTTACGGCGTTGTTCTTCAAATACATCTCGCCATTCCAGAGACCCGAAAGTTCGTAGTAGACCTCGCCCGTCTGGTCATTCTTGATTGTTCCGGCAATAGCATTGTATGTGCCGGAGAAGTAGCCCTTTGTTTTGAACTCAACATCGCACACAAAATGGTTCTCGGGGCATTTGATGAAGCTGTGATCTCCGAGTTCGTACTTCATCTTTCCAAAGAGAATACCGCGCGCATACATATTAGGCTGTGTCAGGTGGCTAGTGTTCGTCAGTCTAAGCTCCGCGTCGATGAATGATCAACATACTAGCGCTCGCCTTTTGCTGGATTCTTCCCGCGGTCCAAAAACGTCAAAACTGCAGTGCCTTCCATAAGACTGGCAGCAGAATTTCCGAGAAACTTACTGCGCGGCTTGAGAGTTCCGTCTATCCTGATATGGTGTTCGGGGGCCATAAAGAAATAGCTGGACTTGGGCGGGTGGTGAGAAGTCTGTTCTGAAATGTAATAGCCTCGAGTGCCATCATTATAGTCCCAGTAGCAGGTGAATGTTTCCCCGAGTATTGGGTTCAGAGGCTTCTTCACTCCTCTGCAACAAATTAGTCCTCATTCAGTTGGGTTGTGCGCATTCGAGGGGCCCGTACGGAGGTTTGATATGCCAGCCACTCAGGTAGAATCTGACCACCGATACGAATCGCTCTAATGGGTCGTCGATAGTTGGCATGGGTAGTAGTGTTTCCGGATGTGCCATAAAGCTGTAAGCCGTAGTCAGTATGCGAACAATATCTTCCTTATATATATAGACCCACTTTGTGATTCGTTCCAACATGGACCGTGGCTCGAGAATGAACGTGGGTAGGGTGACACGACTGAGATCGGCTCCGGGGCGAAGTTGAGAGATGATGTGAGAGAGGACTGTATCGTTGTAATTGTTCCATCAGCTGTGTTTTATGCCATATGATACCTGCTTGGTGATCTGCCCTACCATTGCCCTGATCGGGTTCGACGATAGTCTCGTCTTCGGTTTCATAGTCGGAGGACTTGTTGCCTGTCGGGAAATATAATTAGCGATTGTTCAGGCCTGAAAACCAAAAAAAAAAAAAAAATCATTGTTCCGGTACGTAAAGGCGAAGAAATTAGATATGCTTACTCAAAGACGAGCGGTGGTGTGTGTGAACGTGGGGAAGCGGCATTGTGATGATTGACGATGGCTGCCCTCTGCGTCAACTGGTCGCTCGAACGTCACGGCGTAATCGGATCGCTGTCTCGTAGTAGTATAAAGGTTTCTGGATCGTTTCGATATGTATGAGCTAGCCAGGCTGTTGCAATAATCCTGGTTGTCAACAAGGTACGTAGTTAACTATGCGGGAAGCGGATTTTGTCAAAACACACAGCCCCTCGTGGAGAAAAAAAAGAGGAGACCGATCCGAGAGCTTAATCGGACAAGCAGTGAAATGGACTGGCCGAGTATCTTATGGAATGAGTCGGATGGGATACACAGATCACAGTCATAGAATAGATATATTGACTGGAGTATACAAGTTGTTGGGTAAGAGTTAGGTGAATTTGGTTTTAAGAGTTTGGAACTACCACGTATCAAGGCGCTGGCTGGAATGACGTTGGGGGAGGGAAAACGATTGGGACGGCCCTCCTTGAAGGCTGGAATCCTTCCGCCCGCACGGGACTAAAGCCTAAGACAACGTCGTCGCCTGTGTCCTCTTCTCTCTGCTTCCTCTTTTCTCTTCATTATCCATCTTCTTCTCGTGACAATGCCAGGCAGCTGGATTCGAATATAGACTAGTGACTACGTGCTTATTGATTCCAGACCAAGCTATCGGTGTGGCTAACTAACTAACTACTACCTCTCTCCAACCATCCGGTTCCCCCGCCTTATCGCACCGGTATCATAGTAATGCGCCTCCTTCAAGGAGCCACCAGCTCACTACTCCCCATCTGATCTGATCTAACTTGACTAACACCTAGGTACATTAGCCAGGTCTCAGTCAAGGACCGCGTGCGACTACATTACCGGATCATTCGCTGAGGAATGACTGTCCACGCGCCAAGCAGTCTACATCGAGAAGCATAGACACCAGACTCCACTCTCCGCGAGAGTTTCATCGATCGGCTATCGTACCGTTACCTTGACACTTGAAATGGATCGGATGCTTCTTGTCTTCGAGATTGTACTTCCCATGCTTCTATTCTGTCTATATGCTAATCTTGGAAAAAAATAACAAAACCAACAACTATCTGGCTGCCCATTACTCGAAGTCCCAAATAGATTGTATATGATGGGCAGACAAGATCATATCTCATGGAGCCCTTCCTTGTGTCACCTTTTCCACCAAAGGAACATCTCCATTCGTGATTTCCTTGATAAACTCCATGTCCGGATGATTCAGCATTACATGGAAATGCTCAATCGCATGTATAGACTTGAGTGACTTCCAATTCTTGAACCATACGATCTATCAAAACCAACATGAGCATGATCTATACAATGCACACCACGAACTTAAAACGTACCTGATCAGCGGGTATACGAGAGCGAAAGACCCTCCCAACATAATCATCAATCTTCTTCCACATAGACTCCGTCAAAAGACCGGTAGCAGGATCTTCTTCAAGCTCAAACTTGGTCCAGATGACTAGATGGACAATCCCTTTCTCCAGGCCGTATGGCCAATCGTTATACAGGATTTTGAGGTCATCTATAGAAATCATGCCCATTAGCAAGATGGTCGCTTCAAGAAAAGAGGTAAAAATAATATGTACCATCACATTCAAACGGCTGCCCTCGCGCCTTCAAACCCCCTTCTTGGTCCCAATGTAATCGTTCAGAAACCACAAAGTCCATAATCGAGCCATATTTCTGTTTCAGATAGAACATGTATTCCAGATACCTCCTCAGATCAGAAGGTAAACGTTGAAACTTTCCAATATCATTCGTTCCTAGATCACCATGCATCAGCTCTGTAGGAAACTAAGGAGGGCAAAAAAAGAAAACGGTACTGACGAACTAACTCCTTAACCTTCTCCCACCTAATCCATTCATACTCCTCATCCGGGGTTGCCAGAATCCCTATATTCTTATCGGATTGCTCCTTAAGATACTCGGGACATGAATCCGGCCATTGATCGCGGGGGACATTTACGAGCCAGTATGGTAATCGCCCCTTGTTAACGACAGACGGTAAGACTGATTCCGTGTTGGTGGTGGTGGTGGTTGGATCTAGATCGGACAGTTTTTCGTCGATGGCTGTGAATGTTTCGGCGGACATTTTGCTTCTTTTCACTCCCAAAGGCTTCAAGGAAACATATACGTAATTAACACGGTCAATGGATGCACAATATGTTTTTGAAATAAGTAGAAAGGAGAAGCGATGAGTACGTATGTTGGCATGGAATAGGCATGTGTAGGCGATAAACAGTGGGGTTATGTTGCTTTCTTATTGGTGATACCTAAGGTTCCATTGATTTTTTTTTTATGCCTGAGGCAATTAATTATATAGGTCCCAGAACCACGATGGACATGAACGCGTGAAATGATCAGAAAACCGATAGTATTGCAATAGACAATCTATGATCTAATCTATGATAGCGTCAAATGTGAGATATCATATCAGTCTTGTAGCCCCTCTTATATAGGCACGGCATAAACACAACGCGATCTACGCTTTCGCTACACCAGAACCATACTGGAATACTTACCCCATCGAGAATAAATGTTAAGCCCTCACCCTCCCAAGTTCTGGCCCATCACTCCTCACAACCTGAACCCCACCCTCCCCAAACTCCTTTAACGCCTGCGCCCACCCTTCCCCCGGATCAACCGATCTGACGGCATCCTCAACCACATAACTCCTAAACCCGGCCCTCGCGGCATCAATAGCTGTATATTTAACGCAGTAATCGCCCGCAAGACCCACGACAAAGACATCCGTGACATTGTACTGCTTCAGGGTTGCGGCGACTCCTACATCCACCGATTTAAGGTGCATTGAAGGATCCATGTTTTGAAACGCGTCGCTGAAGACGGAGTACATTTCTACCCTTGTGTCCATTCCCTTCTTGGCAAGGATGTCTAGTTTGTTGGTTGATGCGATTTCGGCGATGATTTCTGCCCCCTTTGTAGAGGCGACGCAGTGAATTGGCCAGAGACGTTGACGTTTAGTTTCGTGTTCTCTTCCGGGGGCAGGGTTGTTCATGCCTATGTATGATTCGAAGGGTTTGTTGTTTGGAGATGGGTGGTTGGAGGCGAAGGAGATATGGTCTGCTGGGTGCCAGTCTTGGGTTCCGATGCGTATGACGAAGGCGGGGAGGTTGAGGAGTTTGACGATTAATGGGGCGATTGTGCGGCCGCCTTCAACGGCGAGGGAACCGTTCTATCTTCTTATGTTAGCTGAGTATGAGGCTGCAGAAGTTTTTTTTTAGGAAGGCGTACCGGCGGACAGAAGTCCTCTTGCATGTCCACCACGATCAACGCGGGGACAAATGCGGATTCATTCTCTAAAGCCATGATAGATTTGGTTTTTCGTAGAACTACATATGATCTGGATGCTGCAAATATAAAGCAGCCCAGTGTCGTTGAATAGTTCTCACAGGGCGCCTGAAAAGAGGGGAAATGAGGTGCTACGTTGTTATCGATACACAGGCGGAACGGAGATAAGACAACCGTACTCAACAGACAGTAGAATGAAGCTAGAGGGTGAGACCTAAGAGTAATAATTGCATGTTCTAGCTACAAAAATATACATGAAATAGAAATTTGAGTAGAAAAGATTCGTTGGGTATATCTCAATAAACACGCAAAACTACTAGACGATCTTAAAACCACGACAATGTCCACAATGCGGGCAGATTAGGATACTTTTCCTGCCATGCACCAAGAATTTCCGGCACCTTCTCATCAAAGCTCTGTCTGGCTTCACTGGCACCCCTATCCCAAGCATCAGGGTCATCGTACAGCCGACGCTCCTCATTAGCCGCCGCATTCAACATATCGGCCAAATCACGTATAGCTTTCCCGCCCGTCAAGGCCTCTTCATGATTGTCACGGATATCAACATTAAACACATGCACGGGTCGATTCAATGGTGACCCTCTATTGAGTAAATCGTCAACAACTGCATCCCAGCATCTCTCCTCGCATGTGATGATAACATCGACAACACCCGCTTCAGTGCCCAGGCTTCCCTTATCGCCTTTGGCAATGTGGTCTAGACGTGGTTGACCCGGTACCCAATTCTGGAATCGCTCAGGACCCCATTTCAGGTTTCGGTTTCGGTCAAGCATATTCAAGATTCCATTATTGCGATACAATCGCTGATCCTTGTTATAAAGATCTTCATACATATGATTATAAGATGTAGAGTCAAAGTTGAAGACATTAGGCTGCGTGATCGAGGGACCCGGTAAACGCACTAATGAACCTGTCCCGAATGAGATTACTGGATAAGAACGCGACAGCTGTAAATGCGCTTCCATGGATCGATTATTGTTTGATGCACAGACAGTGCAGAATATAAGTTTGTACGATGATTCCTCTCCTTTTGCTTCTGCTGCTGCAGGCGTGACCGGTGTGGCAGAGCCATCGTCAAGCTGTGGATCCGGAATGGTCAATTGTGACGAGTCGGAGGGGTCTGCTTCTGTTACAGAGAGGATCTCGGGGTTAGAGACGACTACCGTCTCGAGCTGAGGATTAGGGTCTGTAGCCATTTCGACAGATGGTCGGCAGTTTTATTATTGGTCTTTTGTTTTCACAGCAGACGCGGTATCAGGGAGGATCAAAGCGTTGAAAACTAGCACTTGCAGAGCCCTAGCTCTTGTAAGAAACATTAGCACGAGAAGATCAGATCCAGGCAGTTCAAATGTCAACAAGTGGAATAAAGGGTAGTAAAGTTCAGTAAAAAGTTGCGTAATAATAAAAGCTATCAGCATTGCAAAAGCTAAGACAGCTCCAATAATTGAGATTCATCAATGAGTCGAAAGCATAACAAATAAATGATTAGAACATACCATGCAAGGAATTCGCATTTCTCACACCATTACCTCAAGCCAGAATGCCGCGCACAGGTGGTGTCGGCAGAGGCTGGTGGGACGTTGATGATGTTGAGGAGAGAAGGGCTTGAGAGAAAGGAAGGAAGTTTTGTTGTGGTACAAAATTCGACGAGTTTCCGCTTGTCGGATTGCGCACTATACCTAATTTGAACTAGTACGTTTAGGGTTAGGGTTGTTGGCATTTATGCTGGTTTGATATCGTTATGATAGATATCCATCGCCAAGTCAAAAGCAAGAGGATAAATTAGATTTTCGTCTCAACTCGTCCTTCTACAGCCAATAGCTACTAATGTTTTCTTCTTTTCCCAGAAGCCGCAATGAAGACGGCGAGTCTTCGGCCGTGGGAGCTTGTCTGAGAGCGAAGACAGCTGAGGACTAATACGGCGTTAAGCGTGCCAACATCATTGATTTCATCAAGATAGTGTGTAACACAATGAATAAGACATTGTAGTCGACTTCAAACTCAATTGGTGCATCATATAACAGTCGTTACACATTTGCAGCGAGAGGCTGAGGCCATCTCCAACTATCACATGCCGCGGCTCTCCTCACGACGGTTACGTAGTACCTACGGTGGTTAGTTGTAAAGTTATAAAGGCTCGAGCCCATGTCTTATGATCCTCAACTATATTGATATAACTACAACCAACTGCCCAAAATGATATCTACCAACCCATTTTATACATAGCTACTCACTAATGTAATATACTCTATCAACATGGAACCATCAAGCTCAACAAAAGGCTTCTTCCAACACCAACCCTCACTCCCGCCCCAATACCTCGAAGACCGCGCTCTCAACCGCATCATCTCCTTCTATCTCCCCACACCAACGCCGTCTTCAATTTCCAACGAGTTGCCACAATTCTCGGAGTTCGTCCTCTCCAAACCCGTTCTAGGGTACATCGCCGACTCGGAGAAACACCCGCCATACTTAAAACCGTTAACTTCCTTCGGGGAGGAGAATAGAGATGACCCTTTAGTTACAAGCGAGGGATGGAGACGGTTACAAGAGATCGGTATCGCGGAGGGTATTGTGGCGCTTGCATACGAGAGAAGTGAAAGATGGAATCCGAGGATTCATCAGTTTGTGAAGTATCATATTTGGAGCGGGAGTTCGGGGATAGTTACTTGTCCTAGTGCGATGACTGATGGCGCCGCGAAGCTGCTGGGCAAGCATCTAGATGATGACTCCGAGACGAAGGAGGTGTTTAAGAGTGCGAGGGAGAGATTGATTAGTCGCGAGAATGGCTTCGCGTGGACGAGCGGGCAATGGATGACAGAACGCAAAGGAGGAAGCGACGTGCGAGGCACAGAGACCATCGCCGTCAAATTGAGCGATGTACAATCCCGCGACGGTGGACTAGATGCAAATGGCCAACCCCTCGGCCCCTGGAGGGTTGATGGCTTCAAATGGTTCTCCTCCGCAACAGATGCGAACATGACCATCCTCCTCGCCAAGACAGGCGACAATCAAATCAGCGCTTTTTACGCCCCATTGCGCCGACGAGTCGCCAACGCAGCAAACGGTAAAACCGAACTGAACGGCATAAAGATCCAACGCCTCAAAAATAAACTCGGCACAAAGGCTCTACCCACCGCCGAAATCGAGATAAAAGGCATGCGCGCCTATCTGATTGGCAAACAAGGTCAAGGCGTGAAGGAGATATCACACGTCCTAAACATAACGCGCATGCAAAACATAGTCTCTTCAGTGGGCGCGTGGGGTCGAGGACTAGCAATCAGTCGTGCATTCGCGAGGGTCAGGAACGTCGGCGGAAAGCTCCTATGCGACGTCCCAGCGCATGTTCGGGGATTGGCGCAGGAACATGTCAAGTACACGGCGCATATGCATTTGTCGTTTTTCATTGCTGCGTTGCTTGGTCGATCCGAAGGATCAAATGATACCTCATCAGCAGCATCGAGTATTATACCTCAGGATATAAACCGTATAAATGCACTCTACCGCCTCCTGACCCCCATCGCCAAAGCCCAAACAGCCCTCAGCGCCATAAACGGCTTAAGAGCATGCATGGAATCTTTGGGAGGAGTTGGATATCTCGAAAACGAGGATCCGGAACTAAACATTGCGCGACTGTTTCGGGATACAAATGTGCTCGCCATCTGGGAAGGGACGACGGATATTATGGCCGATGATTTTATGCGTGTTGTAAAGAGGGGGAAGGATGGAGCCAAAGTATTAGAGTACTTTGAGGAATGGCTTGGCGAGTCGTTTCGTGTTGCGGGATCGGCTGGGTTGACGGATGAAGCTGGTAAGTTGAGGACGGTGGCGGAACAAACACTCAAAGATTTGGGGTCAAAGGATAAGGAGGAATTGGCGTGGCGAGGGAGGGATTATCTCAGGGATATTGATTGGTTGGTTTGTGGGTGTTTGTTGATTCATGATGCGGTTAGGGATGGGGATGTGGTTGCGAGAGAGGTCATGTTGAGGTGGATTCATAATACAGAAGATTCTTCTCGAAATTGGAGGGAGGATAGTGTCTGGGATCGGAAGATTGTCTTTGGTGAAGAAGTGCTGTCGGCTAAATTGTGAATTAGTCGCTACTACAAGTATAGAATATCAGAAATAAGTAGTCATTTTCTCTAGTGTAACAGTGTATGAGTATCAATATCAGACAGTAACTCTAGGCAGAAAGCCATATAGAAGAAAGCAAATCAAACGAAAACGCCATTCTATGTGACGATCGTTCTCGTCTCCTGAGAACAATCAATAACTTAAATTCACAAGACACCAACTTCATCCATCAATATGTATATGTGCATGCCTCTTAAAAGTCATCATTGGCCGCATTACCTACTAGCCGTAGTCATACTCAACCCTACTTTAGATCGTGCAGTTGCAGCACCTACTGCAGCCGAAACAGGAGTCGAGGAGCGTGTTGGCGCCGCACTGGGCGCCGCACTGCGGTTATGTGCCATATGTGCTTTAACAAGATGTCCGGCCGCGAGAGCAGCGCACAAACTGAGCTCACCGGCCAAGACACTAGCGGCAACAATGCGAGCCAATTGACGTGAGTTTTCACCTGGGTTGGTGGGATGGGGTCCCCGGACACCGAGCATTTCGAGCATGGCAGATTGAGCCTCGAGGATGGTGCCACCTCCGATGGTACCGACTTCAATAGAAGGCATGGACACGGATATGTGGAGGTTTCCATCAAGGCTAGACGTAATCGGTTAGTATATGATCAACATATTGAAAAGGGAAGGAAAGGCATACTTCTTCATAAGCGTGATACAGTTACTGCTCTCAACATTCTGGGCAGGATCCTGTCCCGTAGCCAGGAAGACAGCAGTAACGATGTTGGATGCGTGAGCATTGAAACCACCAAGACTACCAGCCATGGCACTTCCAATCAAGTTCTTGCTAATGTTCAGTTCCACCATGGCATCGACGCTACTCTTCAAAACAGACTTGACAATATCGCCGGGAATGATAGCCTCGGCAACAACAGACTTACCACGACCATCAATCCAGTTGATAGCAGCGGCCTTTTTATCGGTACAGTAGTTGGCAGACAAAGAAATGACATTCATATCATCGAATCCACATTCATTCGCCATTACTTCAAGGGCCTTTTCAACACCCTTGGAAATCATGTTCATTCCCATAGCGTCACCGGTCGTGGTTTTGAATCGAATGTAGAGGTTAGTACCGGCCAAAGCTGTCTTGAGGTGCTGAAGACGGGCGAAACGACTGGTTGAGTTGAAAGCGGTTCTCATAATGCTTGCTCCCTCTTCAGAGTCAAGCCAGGTCTTGGCTTCAGCAGCGCGAGTAAGTGTAGGGAAGCTGACACCAGGACCACGAGTCATACCATCGCCATGAACCACAGTGACCGCACCACCACCAGCATTGATTGCCTTGGCACCTCGACTGGTACTGGCAACCAAAACACCTTCAGTAGTAGCCATAGGGATGAAGTAGTTTTGTCCATCAATAACCATCGGGCCAGCAACACCAAGAGGGAGAGGGAGATATCCAATGACGTTTTCACAGCATGCTCCATGAACAAGAGTATAGTTGTAGTCCTTGTATGGCACGAGTGATGTTTCCAGGGAGCTGGCAACAGCCGCAGTAGCGGGAGTGCGTGAGACGACGGCACGGCGGATCTTGACGGCTCGAACGAAAGCGTCCTCGCGAGACATGATAGGCTGATCGGTCATGGCCTTTTCGAGAGCATAACCAGGGACTTTACCGCGCAATGACAACTCAATGAGTTCTTCATCATTCAACAAAGAAGCCTTCTTCTCTTTCACCATGGCCTCGGCTTCTTCCTTGGTTCGCTTCGTGCCATCATCTTTGTATTCAACCAGGACCTTAGGAGCTTCAACGACAGGAGCGGCTTTGGGAACCTCGGCCTCGGGTTCTTTGATACCCCATCGGGCGGCATTGAACAGGTAACCATTGAGGACGATACTGAGAGTCAAGGCTGCAATGATCCATTTGCTGATAACGGGGTCCTCGACGCTTCTCAAAAGACTTTCCAGAACTTTTCCACCAACGGCGTCTAGGATCTGTTCCGAGTATTCGATGTCAAAGTTGCCGGTGTGCTCAGAGTCTGCGTAGTGCACGGAAGGATACTCAAGCTTGTATTTGATGGGTGGCAGAACGGTAACCAAAGTTTCTAGCTTGTTGCTCTTCGCAGTCACGTAGATAGAGTCCAAACCGTTGTCCGCAACCTTGAAGGGATCAATAGGGGCCGAAGCGAGCACGTTTGAGAATCTCGACAAAACAGGAAGAGAGTTCTCCTGATCAGGTTGTCTGAAACCAATGGACACGAGATTGATCACGTTCACGAGCGCAAAGCCTCCAACCATGAAAAGCTTGAATTTGGAAACACTGCCGGCCTGATCCTTCTTGCCGAATAGTTTGCCAGTCTGGCCATCCTTGCTGTTGCCAGAATCAGCTCGTGGCCAATCGTTGCTCGCAGCCACGTTCTCTGCAACTTGGCGAGAAACACCATCTTCTTCAAGGGCCTTTCGGATCGAAACATGTCGCTTGATACGGTTGACTTCTTGTTTGATAAGGAGGATTGAGGTATAGAAGGTGAACAAAAGAACGCAGTCGAAGAATAGAATCCAAGCGGCCAGGAAGCAGAATTGACGAAGGCCACCGTGCACTCCGGAGACAGCACCGATAACCAAGGCGGTAATTTCGATAAGGTAGTCGCGAACGATACCAAAGCCCTCTTCCTTGATAGCCGTCTCGATCGAGTCTTGAATAGATCTGGAAGAGTGGCTGTTTCCATTGGCAACAGCCTTGTTCTTCAAAGATGCTGACAACACTGCCTTGGTGAGAAGGGTAGGCTTTTCAAAGCCTACTGTAACAACCAGGAAGGGAAGACCTTCGGAAAGTAGCAACATGTTGATTGAAACGCCCAATTTGGTGGTGACCAAGAGACCGAACAAGAACGCAAACACGCTGGAGAGGAGGACAGAAAATGCAAGCCAGAACTGCGAGCCAAGGCGTCTCATCGAAAGGAAAAGCGAAACAAAGGTGAGATGCATGGAGATGTACCCCAGGGTCATAATGACAATGTCGATGGTTTCGGCATGCTACATACAATCAGTATTATTCTCTTATGCAAGTGATAAATGAACATACCTTGATTAAATCAACCAAAGAGCTCCAAGCATCAGAGACATAGAGCTTCAAAGCACGGCGAGATCCTGCGCCTCGAGCAGCCTTCATGATCCACTTGCGGGCCTCCTGTCCATCGTCTTCGGTTGATGGGTCGTTAATCTCCTGCACTGCGCGCAAAAAGTCGGGAAGTTCGTCATATGGGACAGCAAGAGCGATGGATGAGTCACGCAAGAAGGAAGAAAAGAGGTTGGGTGTTTGCGGAACGTGGACAGCAGAGACATTTTCTGGGATGGGAATGTCGTCAATGGTGGGAGTATTGGACGAGGTCGAATCGGAAAAGACGAAAGTGGTCAGGGCCAAGTGTTGGGTAATCTGTAATTCAATCAGCATCTGCAAACCCAACAATCGGACATGAACATACCTCGCTGGGGTCGGAGACCACCTTGTCCTCCAACTGCCATCTCCAGGCAGTGCTTTCTCCGAGACGCAAATTGCGGCTTCCATGCAACAAAGATGCAGGGTCGAGCTGACCCGATCCACCTTTAGCATCAAAAATACTTCCTTCAAGAAGACCGACATAGGTAGTGCTGGCAAGTAGAGCGATAACACCAATTGTGTGGATGGGATGGGCGCAGGCACGACGAGCTACGGCTTGTAGAGTGCTGGTTATCTTGTTTCTCAACCAGCTGGGTTCGGGTGCTTCATCCTGCGAGCCTGCGCGAAACTGACGGGGGATTAAAGAAGCCATCGCGGCGCGGTTGAATTTCGTTCAAGTGGCGAATCACCCCTTGAACGTCCGCTCACAACGATGTGCGAAGGATTACGGGTCGGAGGGATATATTCGAATTGGAATGGTAAATCACTGGGTCGACATGGAAAGGATGCTTCGTCTGTATCGGTCAAGGGTTCTTGTAGATAGATCGAGGCACTAGATCAAAATAAGGTCAGTTTCGGGTACACCGCCATGATAGCCGGAGAAGGTCAATTGAATGAACGACAGGCGCCATTGCCGCGAGAATCGAGTAGCAACACTCGAAAATATAAGCTTGAAAGTACAGGCATATTTTCTTGTAGACATATTCGTTGTATTATGCTCTTTCCAGGGAAGCGGTGGGAGGAGGTGGTCGTGGTGGGAGATACCCGGTACATCATCAATGAGATAGGGGGAACCTCGAAACATGGAGGTTCACTCACATTCTTCAATGACCACGCCTTCACAACAGCGGGCAAGGGTACTTTGGTGAAAAGCACCGGAGTTGTATAGGCTCAGGGAATGTTGAAGCAGAAACCGAACAATAGTGATCTCACGGGACGTGATGGTGAGGGTGCTCAATCAAGGAAAAGAGGCAACCTAGCCTGGGGATGGATTAACTAGTTAATTATTTTCGGGGGGGCCAACGCTCGCTCGCTCTCTTTTTTTCTCTTGGCTCCTGATCGGGGCAAGCGCGGATGGCTTAGCTTAGGTCGGACTCCGGTAGAACCACAACCACAACACAACCATTACCACTACCAACACAATTCATTAATGAACGCCTCCAGACAAAGAACATTGAATCTCCAAATAGATGCTTATATGATAGGTGCTGGATCACCTGGCGATCGTGTATCAGTGCGCGGGTCGGGCTTACTGACTGGTGTTTTCCCAGGTCTCGTCTACGTTGATCGCGACGTGACTCGACAAATGTGTCATTGTGCTAGTCAGTGATTGTCTAACCACTTCTACATGGTGTCTATATGCAAAACTATCATAGTAATTCTTCAATGGGTCTAATCCTTCCGCTGATGACTACTTACTATTACATATGTAGGATGTTTGGCCGACACAATCAGGCATGCCAGTTTGGTCGATATCGGAAAGCGGTCATGCACATACTCTGCGCTATATCAACAAAACACCAGGATAAGCTTATTCGCACGGCCTGGCCTATGAGGAACTCGCATGTCCCTAGTCTGCATCAGATTACAGCGATAAGCCTTAGTGCTTAGTGGGGGCGGTCTGCATAGTAGTACATAGTTCTGACGTCTGGCAGAGGGACTTAGTCAGCGGCGGTTGGAACTGTGTGTTCACTGACTATGTACTCTGTATCTTACAGTTGCATTTTCGATCGATTCTTCTCCAGGCCCGACGTGCAACAAAAGCACAGATAATCGAAGTCAATGACGGACCAATGCCCTCTGATTGTCTGGTTCGGCCAAGACCCGACCCTGAACAGAAGGCGGTCAGCGATCTTTCTGTCTGGGAAGTCTAGTCCCATTTGGAAATTAGGCTACTCTTTACAGCATTAGCGTGGAATGGTCCCACACTAACCCGTGAAAGGAAGGACCGATAAAGCAAATGCCCACGAGTCGAACAGTCATATATGTAGAATACGCTACGTAAAGAACTCTTCCCGTTGTGGTTCCCCCTCAATCTTGGATCTTTCCATGCTCTCTCTCTCTCTCTTTGACTAATGATACGCATTTGGAGCGTATTCTGGGGGGAAATCACGAACACGAGACCATCCACGTGGAAAGTCAGCCCGCTTCTTCGGAATCTTTGTTCAGCTGGGTTCCAAGAATCCAACGGAGGCGTCGGAGGGAATTAGTGAAGCAGTGACAAGTTGAGAGCACCATGTTCTCATTGCATAACTAACATCAAGAATCTTGCGAGTTTATTGTGGGCAGACAGATAGATCTATCTGGCCTGATAGAGGTGTGGCTCGGGGAAATACGTACCACTCTGATATTACTTACTACATACGGCGCAACGACCCCGCCCTTCGCTTTTATTCGGTATACCTTACTTATTCCATTATTGTCGATTCGATTCAGAGAAGTTCTCTTTGTTCGTTGCGGCTTGGATAACCGTGGGACATGTAAATCTTCTCAAATCCCAAGCCAACGGGAAATGACTTCTCTACAGATGAACTTGAAGGGTAACTCGCCTGTTGCACTCTTGCTCGGTAAGTTGGAGAATTGACCACACAAAATACTCCCAGGCCTATGTAGTAGTAAAACGCGTGAGACTCCCAAGATACAATCGTGTCGGACTCTAATAGACACGGCTATTTGATTGGCTGAGAGCGCGTGTCCATGATCTCATGGTGAAACAACCACCGACTGGCCAATCAGAAGCCACAACCCCGAATGTCCTGATTCATTGTTTGACACGGATAGTACAATGTAAGACATCACGGTCAATGAGAACAATAATAAAGGCATTCCATTGTCAAGACTGACACACGATATACTCAGTGAGAGAGAGTATCGTGGTTGAGTTGAGTTGAGTAATCGTGACTGCAATACTGACTCTGCCGGGTGATTCATCTCTGTCTCTGGTGAGGAAGTTTAATTACTCCATAAATAAGAATGAAACTTAATTCAACCCAATATCCGTGGGACTATTAGAACAGTCAAGGCCTATTAGTATGTACCATGTCCTTGTCCCGTAGAGTGAAACATGGCCTGTGCCAGATGTGAAACGAGCGCCTACTAGCGTCAATTGGTTATCAGATTGTTTGATCGTTCCCCTGCCACTTCCACGTTTTATCTCCACCTCAATTCTCTATCATGGACTGATAGGATGTCGTTGAACCTATGCCAAGGGCTAAGCTTTTTCCCATTCTCCTTCAATAAGGGCTAATGAAGGCTTCCTATTCCTGGCGCTTGTGCCATGCCCAATCATCTTAATGATGGAGATAGGAGATGCAACCCTCAAGACGAAGCCCCGTTAATCAGGTCTATTCAGATGGCACCCTACAATAATGACAAGAATAATAGTAATGTTGAATATCTCACATTCAACACTCTATTCGCTGTGTCTGCCATGTCTTGATAATAGGGCTCACAATAGGGAGCAATGACCCACCAAAGCTTGTGACTGTAATATTTCTGACTGCGCTTTGCCATCCTTGCGCGCGTCGTCGAGGTAGAAATTTCTGCATGTCGCCTACTTTTCTCGCTTGGCCTTAACCTTCCTTTGTCTCTCCCGGGCTCGTACATTCTTGAATTCTTTCTTGTTCCTGCAGTCTTTCTCTCCTCGAGGTATCTGCTGGCTATGATATCTATATGCAGTCTTTGACAAGGCCCATCACTCATTTTGACAACGCACCTACACGGCGAGAAACAAGATGCAGGACATCAAAACTGCTCTCGTGCTGGTCACGACTCTACTCGCTTCCCTAGCTCACGCACATAGCTGGGTCGAAGCTCTATCTCTGCTCTCCCCCAACGGCAGCTTCACAGGCAACACCGGGTATCCACGAGGCATGATCCTACGCTCCGACCCAGCATTCGTTGATACGAATATAGTGTGGCAACTGCCCGCCGCCCCAGCAAACCAACTTTCAAACAGCATGACCGTATGCAAACCGTCACAACAAACCTCCAACTACCCCGACAGCAGTCTCCCAAAACTACAAGCATATCCAGGCGCAAACATCGCTTTAAGGTATCAAGAAAACGGACATGTCACCACGCCGTGGTCCAAGCCTGGGAAGCCTGTGAACAGTGGTATCGTGTATGTATACGGCACATCCCAGCCCAAAGAGGACGACACTCTGCTCGGTATCCACGGGCAATGGACACTAGATGGTAAAGGAGGCGATGGACGAGGCCGTTTATTAACAAGTCAATACTTTGATGACGGCCAATGCTACCAGATAAACCTCGGGTACATATCTGAGCAGCGACAAACACAGTTCCAGCGTGTAGCGGAGGCTGGTTCCTTTGAAGGCGCGAATCTGTGGTGTCAGACCGACGTCCGGCTGCCAGATAATCTGGATGCGGGCAAAGATTATACCTTGTATTGGGTTTGGGATTGGTCTACGATGGATGACAACGGCAAGGTCACTCTACCAGAACTCTACACAACATGCATGGATGTTACGATTGCGGACACCAAAAAGGTCGGAGATACAGGTGCCGTTGTTCCTGATGGCGACAGCAAAAGCGTGCCTTTTGTGTCCATCACGAATTATGGCGAGGCTGCTATACAGACTGTCTTTGAGAGCCTAGCTGCTACGATGACTGTGCCTCCTGTGTCAGCTATTGTGCCAGTCAATATTACTGCTTCTGTCTCCTATTCTGTTGCTGCTAGCATGTTCGCCCACGGGGTTTCTCCTTCTGCCGCTGCCGCTGCCGGTGCTTCTTCTGCTGCTGCATATCTAGCTACCATGGTCCTGACTCCTACCGGTAGTAGTACTATGCCCGCGGGTGCCGCTGCGACCGCTGCTGCTGTTACATCTGCCCCTCCTGCTACCAATGCAGCTTCTGTGCCACCGACAAATCCCCCACGATCAGCTGCTCGCGGAGGCGGCGGTGGGTGTAGCGTCGAGACAGTGACCGTGACAATAACCACAACAGTTCCGTCTCAACCACAAGTTCGGTCGACTGGATTGTTGGCTCGACGAAGAATTCTCGCTTTAGATGACGACGACGATGAGGATTTCGATTCTTGAAAATAGTCTTCTCTTCTTTCTATTCATTCCTTTCTTCCTTCCTTGTGACCTTTTTTTGCTGGGCTGGATTTGGGGACGGCTTAGCTGGCATTAATGGAGCCTGGTTGATTCTTGCTTTTTATACCCATACAGTTGCATTAATAGAATTTTATTTGAATCAGCATAAAGTGTGTGCTATCTGTAAATCTACATGCGGGTATCTAAGCCTGCATACTTAACGTTGACGTTCTGCGGATAAATACAAATTTTAGTTCAACTTCAACCCTCCACTTTTTCATCACTCCACCCAGGACTTGAGTTCATATCGATGGGATTTCAACTCATCTCTCAGAAGGATGTGTCAAATTGATCCATAACTAACTACGTCTTGAATAACTGGATTGAGTCAATTCGATCGATGACTCCACAATAGCCTTACCGCAACATATTTTTTTTTTTTTTTGAGTCACTGAGGGGCAGAAGCCTGACACATGAAGAAGCTTGCCAACCACCTACCTATATATGAAACTTATTTTCAATGGCTATGGATTCAACGAAGGAGATTTCATATCCTGAACCACCAAATAAAAGGGTCAAACTAGCTGACCAAAGTACGTACACCCAGTGCTCAGTTGTTCAATTGACGCTCACAATTTCTTAGATATAAATCGCCTTGACGCCAAGATGACTCCTTCAATTACAACTCAGATTGACCTCTCACCCGCAGAACAACTCTTGAGAACTCTTCTCCTCGACTGTCGCAACCATGTCGCAACACCGAGAGACAGTGAAAATGGCAACAATCCCAACGCAGGCGACATGTGGTTCGTCGGCGGCTGGGTACGCGACAAACTCCTCGGAAACCAAAGCTGCGACATTGACGTGGCCATGAGTAACATGACCGGCCCTGAGTTTGCGAGTCATTTGAAGGACTTCCTTTCATCTGAATCACGGCCTGCACAGCCAGCGGAGTTATCCACCTCAGAACCAGATGAAAAATCCAAGACCCAAGCTCAGACGAAAGGCGACATCTACAAACAACAAGCGACGAAAGCCGGCCTCTCAACCGAGATCAGGGGCTTCTACGAAATTGATCGAAATCCGAAAAAGGGGAAACACCTCCAGACGACTAGCGCCAAGATCTTTGGGTTGGATATTGATTTTGTGAATTTGAGGACGGAGACGCAGGAGCTTCAGGTTGAGAATCTTAGTAGGGTGGGGAGGGAGTTTGGCTCGTCGGCTGAAGAAGATGCGTATCGGAGAGATGCGACTGTCAATGCGATTTTTTATAATCTTGACACCCAACGAGTTGAGGATTATACAACAAAGGGATTGCAAGATCTTGAGGCAAAGGTGCTGAGGACGCCGCTTGATGCTCGAGTTACGTTCACGGATGATCCATTGCGGATATTACGATTTGTGCGGCTTGCGAGCACGCTTGGTTTTACGATTGATGAAGGAGATACGCAACAGGCAATGAAGAGTCCGGAAATTCAATCGTTGATAGGCACGAGGATTAGCCCTGAGAGAATTGGGTTGGAGTTGAAAAAGATGGTCACTGGGCCGGACCCAGTTACTGCGTTGCTGTGGATTCACAGGCTGAAGCTCTACAAGCATGTGTTTTTGGGTGAACAGCAAAAGGGAGTTTTGGATAGGTTGGCGGAGAGTAAAGCTTCTGAAAAAAAGGGTTGGGCTTCAGACAAGGAGGAATATGTGTGGCCATTGGCGTGGCCAGAGGCTTGCAAGACAGTATCAGAGTTGTTGTCGTCACACAACAATAGGCTCGTGGCCACAGAGCTCGCACAGTCTCAAGATCTTGAGCTGGTCTGGCAGATGGCGTTGTGGTGTTCGCTTGCGTTGCTCTGTCGGCCGCAAGATACTCACCCTTTTCCAGTAGTCAAGCCGGCAATCAATGCTATCAAACCTACAAACGAAAAGTCAAAATTACTGGAGAGCTCGTTGAGTAACATGCACGAAATCCGCTCGACCATCGATCGTGTCGTGGAAAGCAAGGATAAAGGGAGTTTACGTCGAAGCACAATTGGAACAGCCATACGGTCGTGGGGCAAGACCTGGAGACTCCAAGTCCTATTCACGCTCTTGACGAATATTCTTTCGGACAAGTCGAGAACAAAAGGCTTGATAGACCGTTACTCAGCCTTCCTACAATTTATCATCGACCAAAAACTGCAGGATGCACCATCAATGAAACAAATTCTAACCGGAGGCGATATCAAAACACTCTTCCAGCTGCGACGAAGCGGCCCGTTCATGAATAGTGTTATGAAAGCGGCGCTGGAATGGCAACTCGATCACGAGGCTGATTATGAGAACGACGATGAGCTCAGAGAGAAAGCGATTGAATGGTTGCGTGGACAGAAGGAGCAGTTGAAGATACCGGACCCTGACTGATAGTTAGTTAGCTGGTAACGTAAGGAGTGGATGTGGGATGGTTTGCCTTGCCGTGGCTGTGTAACGTACCTACCCGATAGGTACGTAGTTAGTAGGACTAGGCACCGAGTTAGTACGGAGTATGCACGCCTGAAACACGCCAAAATAGTCTGCAGGTCACGTGACCGAACATCTTCCTGGAAACGCCCTCAGGTAGGATTCCGAATCTGCTGTGGACAATAGAATCAAATTAGTGAAGAAGAGAGTGGGTGGTCAATCCATCGATGGTCTGTCCAATAGCCGAGGCAAAAGACTGGAGGACAAGAATATATCCAGATAGAGCGCGTCCTACAAGAACGAAGCATATCGGTGCCTGCAGTGTGATTGGGTAGCCTCTCCAATGACAACTGTTCTTTCCGATCGCAAAGACCTGTAATCAATCCATCTTCTTGGCTCAGCATCTCCGACCAGTCAGTCTCAGGAGGGATCCTACGATTTTATTGCTCTCCGTCGACTCTCGCCCTGTTTATAATAGCTATTGTCTGCAAATATGCTCATTTGATTATTTCTCTCTCTGTTATCTACAAAGTAATCTTGCTGAACCAACCCCCCCTCCTCTAGTGGAATTGACCGCTTGGCTATAATTAGCACCAGGAAGCAAGTGACTGACTTCCTTACAGTCCAATCTCATGCGCCTAATACACTAAATCCAAACCGACCCCCCGTTCCCATTCGACAATCCTGGTGACGGCACAATAATTAATCCAATTATCATCATAATAATCACACTTCCACTTGGTTACGCTCCCTTGTCTTGTGTCTCCCTCGTGAAAACAGATCGAGCATATTTGTTTCTTTTTTTCTTTCTTTCTTCTTTTTTACATACCTATTGGTTTTGTGTTTTAATTCTTGTCTCTTGGTCCTTTGGTCTGGTTGTTCGCTTGATTTGCTTCACACACCCTGCTCAGCCGGAGTGTGCGCTTGTTTCGTGTTTCTCGCTCGCAAGGCTACGACTGCGCTGGTCGAGTCAGCTTTTGGTTTCTTCGTGTTTTTTTGTCTAATCGATTTGGATAAAGGTGGGAAGAGAGGAGGTGGAGGAGGATATCGAGGCTCGGGATTCGGAATACTCGCGCAACGACACAGGGCGGGCAGGGCAGAACAAACGTCGAGAGCGCTTAATTGCGACTGATCCATCCACTGCATGTTGACGGGTTGTGGACTGTTCGATATGCAATTCTTGGTTGAAGTGGAGGATCCTTATTAGCGTCGTCGTCTACTTTTTTTTTTTGTCCTCTTCCAGAATATAGCTTGCGACTGGGCGATTCGAGTTCGCAAGCAGACTCTCCACCATGGCAACAACAACGACAACTTCACCCCAGCCCAACGCTGCCACCAATCGTGCTGCCGTGAACCCCGCGCTTCCTCCTATTACTACAGAAACACCTTCGAAACTCCCGCCTATGCGACGCATATCATCCAGCGCCAGAGAGCGACTATCTGTATACTCTACGGTCTCACAAACATCTCAGCATCGGTCGCGACCCGTTTCGCACGTCTTTCCGCTTTTCCATTCAAGCTTGCCATATGCCTTAGTGCGCGACTTTGCCTATGCGCCCATACATCCTCTGCATTACGGTCCGTTACCAGTCTCGTCGCGAGCGTCCACTCCTGCCAGTGAGAGCAGACGCCTATCTGATCCGCAGATCGGGTCGTGGGAACCATCGCGCCATTCATGGTCCTCGAACAGCGGGGCATCCGAATCATTTGGACAACAATTGCCGGCTGTGTCGTTTGGCGATGGACCGCCATATAGTGAAGATGAAGATCTGCACAGCCCTATTATAACATCGCGCTATCGCAAGCACAAATCCGTACATACCTTTGGAGATACAAGAGGTTTTGGCGATAGTGGGCGAGATGGTGAGAATGATCTGATTGACCGTGGCACCCTGGTGGCTGTCAATGGAGACGGAAGTGAAACCTATTATGTTCAAGGGGATCAGGACGCAAGTGATGGACCTGGCGGCGAGTATATCACATACCCAGCCGGCGATAGCAGGTATTCTCAATATGCCTACGGTGGGAGCGGAGGGGGCGGAGGAGATGCTGCCAATACAGAGGAATCTGCACATGGAGGAGACTACGCATACGAAGATGATTATTCAGACCGATATTCGCGCGATTATCACTTTTCTATTGGGTCGCCAGACGAGGAAATGCATGGCAAAGCGGTTGCCCTGTTTGACTTTACGCGCGAGCATGAGAATGAACTTCCCTTGAAAGAAGGGCAGGTGATTTTGGTATCTTATAGACATGGTCAGGGCTGGCTTGTTGCAGAGGATCCAAGGACGGGTGAATCCGGGCTGGTGCCGGAGGAGTTCGTGCGATTGGTACGTGATATTGAAGGGGGTCTTAGCTCTTTGAACGGAGAGTTGTCTGGTGCAAACGATCAGCAGCAGCCGGAGAATACGACCGCTACGGCTGACGAGAGTCCGAGCAATCTATCGGCAGAGCAGGGAGAAACGGCAACGCCGACGAATGGGAATCATCAGAGTGAAACGTTGGATAAAGGGACACAAGAAAAGAGCTCTTGATCAGATAGAGATGAGAATGAGAATGAGAATACGATGGATGAGTTTTACTTTTCGACGGTTCCGGACTATCACATATAATATCCTACTTAATACATGTAGCTCGTTGGAAGCTGATGGGCAGCATAAGATGCATGCTGATGGTTGTGGACGAGACTTGTCTCGGCTTTTATGTGTAAATGAATCAAGATGTGAATCAAGATGTACTTTTCTCTTTTCTTTCGTGAACCAATTGAACTCAGATATTATTGCTTCCTGAATCTTCCGTGATCAGTAAGTACATGAATCGAGGTTACGTCCCTAGGTTGGAGACTGATCAATCACTTTGCATCTAGTCCTCCGTATCGAGTACCCGTAATACATACATTAAAACGATGTATATTACCGTCGCGTATTCCAGAAACACCTTCCTAATTTCATTCCATTCCCTTGCCGGATCCGTTTTCCGCCCAGGCAACGCGTACTGGATAGTAGCTTAGCCTACGTAGTAGACTTGACTAACTAACTAGTTAGTTAGTTAGCTGTCCACCTTAGTAAGCAAAACTTCCGCGTCTCCTTTTTCTCTCTCTCTTTACACTTCATCTTTTGTTTGTCGCCGGCTTCCATCTTGCTACTCTATCAATCGAGGTTACCATCTGTAATACTATTTCATTGTTTTGCTTCTGAAGTGTATTACTCTTTTGTCTACCTTTTTTAGTCGCGTTTCCTTGCTCTTGCGTGACGCTGTTGGTGCTGTATATTTATTCATCACCAAGCCCCCCGGCATAAAAGTTTCTCTCGAACGCTGTTCTATTCAGCGCCGATTGAATTGTTTCAATTGGCTGTTTGACTGGTACGTTAAGTCATCTATCGCGTCAGCTAACGAGATAGATTTGACAGAACTTTCGAGTCGAAAGTGTTTCATATATGTTTTACTGGTTCATGTCATGCCGGCTAACGCAGTTTGTTTGTACTAGTCCTCGTCAATAATACGGCTCGAAATCTTTCGTACCGGTAATACCAATACCCAAATACCAACTCACCCATAATCCGTTCCAACTAACCCAAAACGAAGAAGAACCCCTCATTCTGCCCCTCGCCCGTGACTTGCGCTGCCCCTCCAGAACAGCTTTGCTTTTCTTAGATTCTAAGGCAAAATGGCAACAATGTTCACCCGAAGCCTCAGAGGATCACTGACCACCCCACCTTCTGCTTTTCGCTCGGTCTCCTCCTTCATTAGTACTTCATCTCCTGCCACTTCAGCTTTTGCTTCCTCCCTCCGTCATCCTACTTTCTCTCCAGGTTTCAATTGCTCTTCTCGTGCATTCTCTCAATCATCTGCAATCATGTCTACTGCCTGGTTTGACATTGAGTACGGCCCCAATGCTGGTTCCAGTAAGTTTGCAACCTCATTCCTACCCCTCCATTACCGTTCTTGACAGCTCGAGCTTTCTTGCACCTTGGACATCAAATTCATCCATCCACCGCTGGCCATAACATCAATTGCTAACTTCTCTTCAGCCAAGACCGGCCGTGTCGAATTCAAGCTCTACGACGATGTCGTCCCCAGGACCGCCAAGAACTTTGCTGAGCTCTGCAAGGGTTTCACCGACGAGACTGGCAAGCTCTTGACCTACAAGGGCTCTTCTTTCCACCGTGTCATTCCCCAGTTCATGCTTCAGGGTGGTGACTTCACCCGTGGCAACGTATGTCAAACTCCTCTCAATACACATACGTGCAACAACAACTAATGATCTTGTCTAGGGTACCGGTGGAAAGTCCATCTACGGTGAGAAGTTTGCCGACGAGAACTTCAAGATCCGCCACGAGCGCCCTGGTCTCCTCTCCATGGCCAACGCTGGTCCCAACACGTAAGCCCTTTCTCTCTCACACAAAGCTGGTCACACACACACTAACGTACGCGTACTAGTAACGGCTCCCAATTCTTCATCACCACCGTCACGACCAGCTGGCTCGATGGCAAGCACGTCGTCTTCGGCGAGGTTGTCAAGGGATACGACATCGTCGAGGCCATCGAGAAGCTCGGTACCTCCAGCGGCTCTGTCAAGGGAGTCGCTAAGATCGTCGACTCTGGCGCTGCTTAAAATGTTTCCATAACTTCCTTAAAATGTGTTACTGCGATAGATGCATTCTACTAGACAACTTTGAATGGTAGATTGGTGTCTATTTTTCTTTGCCATTAGCTTACAAGTCAGTCCTTTGAAGAAATGCAATGATTGTATTTCTGAGATGTCTCGCTTTCGAGCGAGGTCTCCAGCCTTTGGCATTTATTTTCCTTTCGGAACAAGTTAAAACCATGATTAAGCCTAGACCAACATAACACTCATTCTTGTAGAAGTATCATGCATCATATATCCATCTCATCCCTCTCATCACCATCCCCATACCCCGACACTACACCCCCATTCGACCCCTTAATCACCCCTTCTAGAATTTCTCGAATTTGCTTACATCCATCAATCCCCACTGCAAGCATAGCATCCAAATACGACGTATGCGCCCTCGTTTCCATATGCAACACCGAAACCTTCATATCATCCACATCATCCTCCGCCGCCGCCGCCGACGCAGCAGGCAGTGGCGTCGTAGTCCCAATCGTTATAAACGGTAGCTCCTGCTCCTCCGGTAACGACAAATCGAGTAGCGGGTCCAGCGACTCTTCCGACGAGGCGGAAGGATCTCGAGGCGTAGATGCGCTACCACTCACACCCGCTGTGCAGCCACAAAGCAATCCTGGCATGGGGATGCCGGCATCCACGAGAGCGAGGGTACATGCATTTATGGCCGCCGCAAACAGGGAGCCGTCCGACGACAGAACGGAGACTTGAACTGTAATTGTGCTGTGCGGGTAGAGCGATGTGTGCAGATGAGACTGGAACGCGGATTTGAGTGCTGTTGAGAGTTGGGTTGATTGTCTATCGCTGCCGCCAGCCCTCCGTTTGCGATCCACGCCCGCAAAACCCGCGATATTTACGTCGACGTCAACAACGGCTTCTGTGGCGCTGCTACCTGCCCCGCTGGTCTCGTGCGGACCGTGGACGGTGCACATTATTGATGTGTTGCCCATGGAGAGATATGAAGAGCCTGAACTGGCGGGGTTGGTGGATATTTGGGCTTGGAGGAGGCGGAGTTCGTTCCATCGTCGACCATCGAGGCGGAGTTTGGTGAGGGGGTAGGTTGTTGAGGTATCGAGGGGCATTTTTTTGGTGTCTTTGAGGCACGGAGTGCCTCGATATGTTGAGAGTCTTTTTTTTTTCCTTTACGTTTTGCGATGGACGGTCGAGTCAGAAATTTTATTGCGTCGAGGTGTAGATGCGCGAAGCGTGAATGTGTCTCTGTGTGTGTGTGTAGTTATGTCGCTTTTGAGTAATGACTGAAAAGAACAAGTGACTGGCAAATTGTCTATTGAGAGTGTTCTGGGTGTACGCAGTAATGCGGAATCTGAAGTGAACTTTGAACTTTGAATAAATCACGCCGCAAAATTTAAAGTTAAAAGCTCCTTTCCCGATGCGGAGTACTTCGGCCGGCAAGAAGGTCTGGCCCCGCGATAAGACTACGTAGCTACCTCAGCTATATATATATCACTGATTCACAAACTACGTATATGAGCAGTATGTGACATGGCTTCAGATATAGAGTTGATTTCCACTGCAACTGACTCTTCTGATGATGACGATTTGGAAATCATTTCTGTTCGGCCGAAAACATCTGCCGGTAAGTTGTTTACCTTCATGGCTGTGCTGTTGGAGTAGGCAAGTCTGACCAGATAATAATAGATTCACATAAGAGACCGCGACGAGACGAGCAGGAATCTGCTATAAGTACACCTAAAAAAAAGCGCGTACTCGAACAAAACGAATCCCCCGACGCTTCGTCTTCCTCCGATGACAACATCCTCGACGATGAATTCAACGATGGTGAAGCCGCATACCAACAATTCAAGAGTCGGAAAAGCATCCAACGAAAACGAGCCTCCCTAAGCGCGCGTCGAGCACGAAAAGGAAAAGGAAAAGAACAAGAAAGCGATTCTAAAACAAAAAGAAGAAGGTCAGCGCCCGCTCGCGATTCACTCGTTGGTCGACTTCCCGCAGAATCAGCGTCGGCAGCATCGCGGAAATCAAAATGGCCCACGAGAGATTACACAGAAGACCTCGTATCCTCCGAAGACGATTTAATGGAACATACACTCCCAGACTTCCTACAACAGCGACGGTCCCAATTCGATGCGCGCATGAACCGTCTCAAGGAAGCTGGGTTGCGATTACCACCCAACTTTGACAATGTCGAGTTCTCGGATGATGAAAACCTAGAATTCTTAAAGGAGAAGCCTTCGTTTAGAGACGTGGTGCCCCCGAAGCCATACCAGGATGTTCCACTGCCGTTTTCGCTGGGCCTTATTCCGGCGCCTATTGCGCAGTGGTTGAGGGATTATCAGGTTGAAGGGGCTGCCTTTCTTCATAAGCTGTTTGTTTATCAAAAGGGTGGCATATTGGGTGATGATATGGGCTTGGGTAAAACGGTGCAGGTCATTGCCTTTCTCACCGCGGCGTACGGCAAAACGGGAGACGAACGAGATATGAAACGGATGAGGAAACTGAGGCGCAGTGGAGATAATGTTTGGTATCCTTGCACATTGATCGTGTGTCCTGGCACACTGATTGAGAACTGGAAGTCCGAGTTACAGCGCTGGGGATGGTGGGCCGTTGGAGTGTTTCATGGTGATAGAAAGGAAGAAGCGCTGCAAGCTGCCAAGGCTGGTAGATTGGAGATTCTTATCACGACATATGTGACGTATCGCATGAATAAGGATGCGATTAATATGGTGGAATGGGACTGCGTGGTTGCCGATGAATGCCACCAAATCAAGGAGCGGAAGTCTGAGACCACTATAGCGATGAACGAGATTAATGCCCTGTGTCGAATCGGGCTTACGGGCACGGCCATTCAGAACAAGTACGAGGAGTTGTGGACACTCTTGAACTGGACGAATCCGGGAAAGCTGGGCCCGGTTACCGCGTGGAAGAGAGCTGTCGCAGACCCTTTGAAGATCGGTCAATCCCACGATGCTACTTTATATCAACTGAGCAAAGCACGGAAGACGGCTAAGAAGCTTGTCCAAAATTTGCTTCCGGAGTTCTTCCTTCGACGTATGAAGACGTTGATCGCGGATCAGCTGCCCAAAAAAAGCGATAGGGTAGTTTTCTGTCCGTTAACAGACACTCAAGCCGATGCCTACGAGAACTTCTTGAATAGCGATGCACTGGTCTATATCAAGAATGCATCAGAAATGTGTGACTGTGGCTCACGAAAGAAATCCGGCTGGTGCTGCTACAAATTTCTACCGTCTGGCCAGAAATGGCAAAACTACGTGTTTCCAGCTATACAGAATCTGCAGAAACTTAGCAATCACCTTGCGATTCTCATACCTCAAGGACAAGACCCGCGCGAAAAGCAAGACAAAGACCTAGAAATGCTACAACTTGCGGTTCCGGATCAATGGCGCGAGCTCTATCAAACTCGAGACTCGATTATCAACTATGCCAACCCAGAATTCTGTGGGAAATGGAAAGTCCTCCGCAAGCTGTTGAAATGGTGGCATGCCAATGGCGACAAAGTCCTGGTGTTTTCACATAGTGTTCGACTTTTGAAAATGCTTCAAATGCTTTTCAATCACACGAGTTATAATGTCAGCTACCTGGACGGAGCCATGTCTTACGAAGACCGAGCGAAAGTTGTTGATGAGTTCAACTCAGATCCTCAACAATTCGTGTTTCTGATTTCGACGCGTGCAGGAGGTGTTGGGCTAAATATTGTGTCTGCTAATAAAGTCGTTGTGGTCGATCCTAATTGGAACCCTTCTCATGATCTACAAGCGCAGGACCGGGCGTATCGAATAGGACAACATAGAGATGTCGAAGTATTTCGACTGATTTCTGCAGGCACAATCGAAGAGATTGTCTATGCTCGTCAGATCTACAAACAGCAACAGGCTAATATTGGATACAATGCCAGCACGGAACGAAGGTATTTCAAGGGAGTGCAGGAGAAGAAGGACCAGAAGGGTGAAATCTTTGGTCTTTCTAACCTATTCGAGTATCAGAATAACAATATTGTTCTGCGAGATATAGTCAATAAGACCAATATTGCCGAGAATAAAGCCGGTGTGCAAGTCGTCGGCGTTGAGTTGGAACAGGACGAGGACGCAGATGTACCCGACAATGTGACAGTCCGATCTGGCAGTACGGGTGATGACGATGATGACGGGACCATCAGCCAGATAGCGGCTTTGATTCGTGGTGATACTCCATCATCGACTACAGCAACTACAACCTCATCCCTTCAAGAAAGCAAAAAACACGACCCAATACACGCCATCCTCGCCGGTGCCGGCGTTGAATACAGCCATCTCAACAACGAAGTCATCGGCTCTTCCAAAGTCGAAGAACGTCTCAGCCGTCGCGCCGAACAGGCCAATGACCCATTACAAGGCGACATGCAAGTATTCAACTCATCCTCTCAACCCAACAACACACTCACAAGCAACAAGTTAAGTAATTACGAAAACCTGAAAATACGCACCAGAGACGGCAGCAAGACAATCAAATTCAAGTTCCGTCCTCCGGAAGACGTGCGCAAACGCCAGTTTTGCAGCATGGCGCAGAAATTCGGGTTTCCGAATGCGACCGAGTTTGCGCTTGTGGTTGAAGGAATGACGCAGGCGCAGAGACGGGCTTGTCTTGAGAGGTGGTATAGGGATAGGAGGGAGATGCTTCTCAAGGAAGGGGAGCAGGATGTTGAGATTCAAGAAGTTGAGGTGGAGGTTAAGTCTGAGGAGAATGTTAAGACTGAAGGGGGCGGCTAGCTAGAAGGATGGCTAGGTCTTGTATTTGTTTTCATTGCGTTGGTTTTGTTTTTGAGATACCCTTTTGTCGCACGGAGTACAGTTTTATCAACATCGCATCGGTTGACCCCGAGACGTTCAAGTAAAAATTTACAATAGCTAATGACGACTACCGATACGCTCACAGTATCGTCAATACACTAGGTAGTGTACTAGCTATCCGGAACTAATCCTAGTAACACGAATAAACCAACCAACTTAGCTCATTCAGTCGTAGTCCGCGCCACGGCCCTTTCATCTTACTCCTCGGAGAACACATGAGACGCGTATCATTGGTATCTCAAATACCACCACCATATAATAGTGATAATACAGGGATTGCGAGGTGATGGCGCGAACTTTGGTTGCTACAATGTCGCGGTGGCGCTTGTCTACTACGAGTAGTTACCGGTATGCGTGTACCTTTGCATCAAAGCTTAACTTTGTCCGTACCTTCGAGTCGAAAGAGCAAAAAAGGGACTTGGGCTTGGACTTGGACTTGGAGGATCATGATGAATTACTTGCATTGACAATGCTACACAGATGTTCCAAGAAGACGGGCTACCTCGGGCTGGAGGACGTCCTACGTTGTACGTACTAGGATACACAAAACGCAGGTCCTCCCACTACGTACTAGGATAAAGCGGGAGGAATAAGATGGGGTGCGTAATTTTAATTATCCCGACGGAGTTATTCCTTGTAATCCATCATCAGAATATCGATTCGATTGTCAAGGCCAAGGCTACAGGTGGACATAAAGTCATAAACTAGATAGACAGCATATTAAATCGATTACCCAGGTGATGTTTGTGTGTATCATGCGAACGAAATGAGGGCCTATACCATGTGGTTATATAGGAAAACTCACCTTGGCGCTGTGATTGGTAGATGGGTAGTGCCTGGATCCTTGGCTTCAGGTGTGATTTCTCTGGTAACTGGTTTCCGGTTCCTGGATTTCCGTCCTCTTCTAGAACGGATCTTTGAGTCCGGCGTCAAACAAAATGTAAACAGAAGCAGACTTAACTAAGTTAGTTAGTTAGTTACAGAGTAACTAGTTAACTAAGGAGACAAAGTGTAGTCAGGAGAACTGTGGCTGTGTTCCACACTCCTCTGTAACTTAGTACGGTACATAGTTAACTAACTTAGAGTGTAGGGGTAAGGCAGTCACGACTCACGAAGTCAACGGGGAAAGCGCGGGCGGGCCGGAGGGTCTAGCCACAAGCCGTTCGTTCGTGCCTTCCCTCCGTTCCAACTGGGATCCCTCCCTCCCACTCGTCTGGAGGAAGGACCATGTCCGTCGCAAAAATCTCCACTCCAACCAGATCAGCCCGAATTCTTTCTTCGACACTACTCTCTTCACTCCTTGTATATCTATTCAATTCTTCGATCATCCCTATAATATACGCACCGTACATATTTTTGCTGACTGTTGTTTTGATATCGCGGTCTTTTTTGCGCCTGCCCGTCTTATCTGACTCCTTGCGTCTAGGCGTAGACTCCTGAGGAACGCTCTCCCTAAAACGCTGCCTGCATTATCGCGAACCTTGCCGGCACCCAACCACACACAACGAGGCTGGATATTGAGGGGTTTTCCCAGATTTACGAATTGATCTATCAATATTTCTGCTCGGCCAGATCGGCTATCTACGAATCTCCAGCCGAAACTCGTGTCTTCGAATACATGGAGTGACTGGACTACAGATCAATTCTGTTGCCTTTCCATTGCTTTATAATTCCACTATAACCTGGCCAACATGAATGGCCGCAACGGCACAATGTCCCCCGTCTCCGCTGATGACAGCGAATGGTCTGGCATCGGCCAATATCAACTCGGACTCAAACCGGATTCCCCCCTCTCTCCGTCAGTACAGAATCGCGGAAACCTAGCGACCCCTCCGAGTTCAGGTGCTCCCACCCCGACCGGCTCTTTAGGTCTGAATGGCGGCAATCCAATGCCTCGACGACTGGGCGACCCCGGTAACCCATCGCCTCCGAGTTCCGTCGCTGCGAGATCGAGTGTAGGAACGCTACCAGACCAGCAGGGCGGTCGTTACCGCAGGATGGAGGAATCGCTAGCTCAACATTATAACGCGGTTCGCCGGTTCTTGGGAAACCCGCACGCGAGTGATAGAGCTGCCATGAAAACGAACAAAGCCCGTGATAAACTCTTGAGATTATCGCCAACGCAATTCCACGAATTGAGTACCGACGTTTTTGATGAACTTGTTCGTCGCCAACAAGCCGCTGGTGGTCCAGGACGGCCTCCACGAACCGACATTCCACCTTCACTTCCTCCTCGGCCAGATTTTCATGAGAAGCGAAACCAGGCCCGACAGAAACTTGCATCATTGCAACATCCACGATTCCGTGATTTGGCTACCGACGTCTTTTGCGAGTTAGAACGACGATTCCCGCAGTTTGCTGGTCCAGATGTGCCGCGTGTTGGAAGTCCTGCGGGTAGTATGCGTGGTGGTCCCCCTCGTGGATTTCGACCAGGTTCTAACGGATTTCCGCCGAACGGGTACCCCGGTGGTCCTCGGCCAGCATCTCGTGGCCCTGGTGGTAGAGGATATCCCCCTGTCCCCGGAGGTCCTGGAGGCCCTCCCGGCGGACGGTTCCCTCCGCGCCAGCAATCTCTTAGCGGTGGAATAAGCCCTAACGGAGAGGAGCCTTTGGCAAAATCATTCCAGAGCAATACGATTGTGCCAAACAAGAGTACTCTCGTGGAGGACGACGATGATGGTGGATTGGATGACGATTATGATGGACGCAGTGACGCTTTTGGACTAGACGCTTTGCAGAGTAGAAGAGGAACGACGACGACATTGGGAGAAAAGAAATTTTTGGCAGACAGTCAGGCCCAAGTTGCAACCTTACAAGAACGAGTTGACGAACTCCAATCTTTGATGAAGAACAAAGATGAGGAGATTTCTCGCTTGCAGGACGAGCAGGAGAAATCACAGGTGTGTATCATCATGAAATTAGAGATGAAATCAGAGAGCTGACAGCTTGTAGATCAGTACCAGTGAACGCGATGAATGGGAAGGCGTCAAATCTGAGCTGGAAAACAAACTCACAGATGTGGAAAATGCGAACACGTACCTACAGAATAAGATCGATCAAATGCAAGAAGAACATGCGATGAAAGAGCAAGAATTGCGGAAACAAATTGAGGCTGCTCATGGTGCGGGCGTCCATGTCGAACTTCAGCAACGATACAGCGAGCTCGAGACACGACACAAATCTCTGCAGTCTGAATTGCAGGAGCAACAGAAGACTACAGAAGAAGTGCGCCGCGACGCTAGCAACTTCTTGAAAGAAATGAGGGCAATGTCGGAACGAAGTAACGCCACTTGGGAACAAGAAGAGAAGCTTTCCCGTGATGTCAATCGGCTCGAGGAAGAAGTCAAAGAATGGAAGAATCGTTACATCAGGGCAAAGACTCAGTTGCGACACTTGCGTACATCTACCGTGGGAATCCCTAACCTGCATACCGACGTTGGTATGGCCGCTCGTGAGAATGAGCTTATACATGAGCACGGACTTGTCAAAGATTCTCACGTCACCAAGTTCCAAATGTCCATTGATGAACTTTTGCGATCAGCCCGTTCGGGTGAGCCTAATCTCGTTCTCGATCAGATGAAAGTGGTCGTTGTCGCTGTGCGTCATCTGATGAACGATACCGAGACCGGAGGCGAGGTGTCTCCTGCGCAGAAACGAGCGAAATCGAGAGTCTCGGCTACTGCCAACAATCTCATCACGGCGTCTAAGAATTTTTCTAGCTCCAATGGTCTCTCACCTGTGTCACTGCTTGATGCGGCCGCTTCTCATCTAAGCACAGCAGTCATTGAGCTATTGCGCTTGGTCAAAGTCCAGGCTAGTCCTGTCGAAGACTTTGAAGATGAGGACGAGGACAACATCGCTCCCATGCAATCACCTGGATACTTTAGCATGGCTGCCAGCCAAAGTCGGTTGAGTAACAATGAGTCTGTATATAGCGCGATCAGCAGCCCTTCAGCAAGAACTCGAAGCATAGCTCATTCGCGACGAACAATGTCCCGCAGTGGAATTCCTATTCAGGGCCTTACTATCGGTAAGGCAGGATACGGCGCCGTGCGTCCCCAAGACCATGAGTTGGAGGAGTTGAAGGTATGTTTTATTTTTACCCATTCCATATGCCAAACTCGATGCTAACAAATATCAGCTATATCTTGAGGATCAAACCGAGGGACTCGTTCAGACCATTCAAGCCCTAGTGGCTAGCATCCGTGGTGCAGAACATATCTCAGCCATCCGTAACCACATCAGTGCGATTTCGATAGTAGTGGGCAACGTTGTTGCATCGACAGACCATGCTATGGATAAGGCTGAAATCAGTCCTGCCGTGCGCGAGCGACTAGGCCCAGTTGTTCAAAGCCTAGCCAGTTGCTCAGACCGTCTATCCAATACAGCCGCCGAGGGAGAGGAGCTTGAAAGTCCCGAACAACTTCGTGACTTGACCGCCAAGCTGCCTCCTATCGCATTCGAGATTGCCCGTGAAACCAAGGAACTCGTCCATCGTATTGATCAGCTCGAAGTTGACGAAGGCAACAGCGACGACTTCCGATAAACAATTCCTCACTCAATTGTCTTCCATTCCAACCCTTTTTCATACGACAAAATCAACCTTGGAAAGGAACCGGAGATACATGTTCATGACATGAATGATTCAATGATCGACTCTTTTATTCTATTGCATCTGCATTCTAATTCATATTTGAAATGTATTTTTGCCGGGAACATGTTCGTCTATTTTGCATCATCTTTGTATACTGATTTGTTAAGAGCATTTTTTGTCCACCCACCACTTGTTATATAATTCCCATACCCCTTTATCTTCTTGATGCGGGACCATATGGTCCACTGCATATTTTGATTTTATACATACTTTTTTTTCTTCTATGGCAATGACAGGGGCATGTAATCTTACGTATTATGCTGGATTGACTGTACCTTTTCTCTCTCTTTCGCTTCAATGTTAGATGACATGAGTGCTATCGAAGACTCGAAAGAGCGGCCTCATCGCCTCTTGTAACCTATCTATCCTTTGTGTGACACCCTCAATACCAAGTGCACTTTATTTAAAGTCTTGTCTACGTGGCTGACGTTGATAATGTTCTCTTCAAATAATAATCACGTGTCAACGTTGAATTCTTCTTATTTTTTGTCCTTCGAAACCAAGTTGAATCAAAACGGGCTAATAAACTCTCAATTGGCATTATAATCAATCACTCAAGACGAGGAAATGACGAAAGGGCAGAAAAATAACAAAAGGCTATATAAGTAATCAACGTATCAAGTAACTATCAATCAGGCATGCACAATGACCACACACTTATAAAAAAAGAAGAAAATGTTTCTTTATCTACTAGACGGCCATCTTTTTCACTGCCGACACTGCTATGCTTCTATCTCAACCAAGCAAATCATTACCTCCATTAGATGGCCTGTTCGACGAAAATCCACCATTATTATTGCTTGAAGAAGTGTTGCCGGTAGTACCCCAAATACCGGCACTAGACTTCTCCTTGGCCATGCTCGCCAGATTAGGTCCCTTTGTAGCTGTGGTCTTTTGTATTCCGGCACCGGCACTGGCGGTACTCCACAAGGATCCGAATGCGTCGCCGGAGGATTTGGCGGCTGATTTTTTACCTGCAGCAGTTGATAAGGAGGGGGGTGTTGTGGTGGTGCTGGTTGGGGAGATGAGTGAGGAGAAGGAGGCTGTGCTTGCGCCCATGCCGGGTCTGGCACCAGAAACAGTCGATGTGGGTGACAGTGCTGAGGGCTGGTTGAGACCGGCGTTTATGGAGGTGTAGTAGTTTGGTGCTGGGGCTTGGTAGCCGGATGGTTTCTGTTGCTGGAGTGGTGGTGGTGCTGCAAATGCCGAGCCTCCTGATGATAGAGGAGGTGGAGACATTGTCGTTGAGCCCGTAGGAGTGGTTGTGTTTGATTTGAATCCAACGAGACCCGTCAGATCAGCGCCCTGAGCTGCTGAAATAGGTTTCGGTGCAACAAACTGTGTGCTTGCGGTCGTCGTGACTGCTGTTGGTGCTGCGGGTGGTGAAGCAGACTGGAAATCATCAAAATCATCATCGTCGTCTCCACCGGCCGTTCCTCCGAGCATATCTATACCAGTAGCTGGTTGTTTCCCAGCAGCCGTCGAAGAAGGCACTGCCGCCGGGGTAGCGACAACGTCATCATCACCGAAGTCGAATAAATCAACCTCTTGCGCTTTCGGGGGTTGCTGCGGTGCCTTAGCCTGTGCCTTAGATTCCGCAGGTCGTCGAGAAGCAGGTGCCGTAGAAGGTTCATCATCTTCTTCATCGTATTCCTCAAACCGACTCGACCGTCTGGCGGTATCCCTGAAATCGCTGGGTTCGCTTGCACCGCCGAAACCACCTCCGTCACCAAACACACCCCCGCTGTAACCCCCGTATGAATCGCTGCCGAAACCTCCATATTTGCCGCCACCGCCGCCGCCGCCGCTCGAGAATGAACCGCCAGTTCCTTCCATGCCGCCGAACTTGTTGCGGTTGGCGCGAGCCTTCTTTCTTTCTGCGCGGATGGTGTCTACATCGCCGAGCAATTTAACAAGCTCTTGAGAGCGGTTGCGGACGTTGATACCCTGATCCTTGCCATTGGCATCGATGTAGTGGAATTGGCGGAGCATACGTATCAGGGACAGGTGGGATCGGGCATCGTCGACAACGCGTTCGGAGCCGTGCTTGATGAGGAATTCGAGGAGTTGCAGTGCCTATGCAATCAATTGTTAATATCAAGCTTCATAGGGGTGTCATCAGTCTAACCTTGTATATTTGCCTCCACTCCTCCGCCGTCTTCTCTGTGAATCGCTTATAAATCATAGGCATAATTTCGTTGAGGAGATGGCTTTCAAAACGATAGATGTTAGTCAATGATCATGAAAACCGAACCGCATCCAACTGACTAGTTATGTGTTCCACTCGCAATCTCCTGCATCAACGTCGACGATGCGCCCCACGGTTCATTGTTGGTGGCTTCTCGGACCTTAGCCTCCATTTCCGTATAATTCATAACAGCTATTCAATTCCTATCATTAGCACTTTCTGCTTTGGTATTGGTGGAAGATACAATTGCTGTTTGAACATACCATTTTGAACCTTGCGAACGCCGGCCTTGAGATCGTACAAGGTCAGGTTGCTAACCTGCTCTTTGAGACTGCTGAAATCCATCGTATATGGTTTTTGAAAAAAACAAATGGAAAAGGGTCAAACAGAAGGTTGATATCTGTCAAAGATATCGAAAATCGAAATTATTAGCGTCACTGGGCTGGTTCAAGAACGAACTCGAAGGGAGATTGGAGGCGGTCGTTGGATCGGCCTGGCAAACAAACGTGCCTGATGCCATATGGCTTCAGGAGCCGCGAGCCTGAGGCAGCGATCTTTCCGCCGTATCTCCGAACTCGGTCACGTGAACTGCTTCTCATGTATGTTTCCCCTCCCCCAAGTTGGAAATTATTCTGCTACAATTCTACTAGTATTCTTTTGATTAACTACAGATTTACTTTGCTGATAAAATTAAGTTTATTGTGGTATTGCATGGAAAATAAATAGCCATACCGCCTAAGATACGTTACATACAGGTTGAAAGCGAATGCTACTGAGCATATAAACATGACATGACTAGGAGCCAGTGATTGGGCTCAATCTTCCACATCAAGAGTGAAGAAGTGTACAATAAACAAGACAGGGATATAAAATATATGCAGTTGAGAAGAAAGAACAAACAGAAACAAAACATCAAATCAATATGTTGATAATCGCAATAGAAACGGAAAAGTCAATTCGCTTGCCTTGGAAAACCATATCAAAAACAGTCGACACTCCGAAGCCCTGCCTCTAAGGATATCATTGAACGTAATTGAGAAATCATAAAAGCCATAAAGTCAATCCATCACTGGCATGTGTCATCATCGAAACAAACTGGAAATAGTAAGGGAAGAAACGGATTACTCGTTGTAAAACTTCTTCATGATCAGATGCAAGAAGTAATCAACATTCACTCGTAAAGTGCCTTCGAAGAAATCGAGGAATTGGGTATTGTTGTACTGTGCTTGTAAAAGATCATCGAGTGGTACCTGGGCATTGGCACCGGGTATCATCATATTGCCACTACTTCCATCGAGAATGAACACTCCCACTTCGTTACTGGAAATACTGAGGTCAACTCGGTCCCATTGACGTTCCGTATAGCCCTTCCAGTGCACCAACACTCCCTTTTCAGCAAGAGTGCGTGCTGAATATTTGTAGGAACCGAGCTTAAACACCCGACCCGTTTTCTGAAGTTCACGTTCGTGGTCCCATTGCTTCGTGAAGGGCAATAAAAATCTTTTCTTGCCCTTTTTGTTCTGAAGAGTGGTCATCGAATGCTCAATGTAGTCGTTATAAGTCTTGAGTTGCTGTTCGAGAAATTCGGCCTGGCCGTTCAGTCTTGACAAAGTTAGACGCACACTCTCTAGCTCTCGTTCCCGTTGGATCCTTCGGCGGTGCTTGGTTCGGATGTCTACCGCAATCGCATTCAATATATCTTGGTACTGATTATGTCGGCTAATCTTTCCAAACTGCTCCAATTGAAGTATATTTTCGAGGGCAACACTCTTCAAGTCCGCATAGCTCATAGTGCTCAGATCGAGAGTTGTGTTTACTTCAGAGTAAGCGCCTTTCCTCTTGTTATTTGCGGAAAGCTCGTCGTGAACAAGAGACAACCATCGCTGTTCATCCTCTACCGTTGGAGGCTTGAGCATAATTTCCATAAGGTTGGCACCAGATTGAACTCTGATGATGTAAAGGATACATCTTTTCGTCTCCATGAATAGGGCTTTGACGCCAGCTTCCGGATCTATGTATAACGTTAGAACCTGATATATTGCTCGAGATAGGACGACATAGCTTACCTTCCATGTTGGTAAGCTTTGGATTGAGTGTCAGACTAATTTCAGAAGACCTGACTGCCATAAGCTCATGTTGATTGGATTCGACATTGCCGAGGTCACGTATAATCTCCTTGAGGGTGTCATCCGGTCGTGTGCATAAGAAGTCGATTTCGGACGCAACAAGTTGGTGGATGGAGAAAATATCGGACATTTTAATGTACAGAGTCGGTTTGGTCTTCGCATACAAATCGTTGAACTCATCGATATCGAAGTAGGATTCTGCATCTTGCACGGAAATCACTAGAGACAAGTTAGACATGTTTTGAGAAAGGCAGTTGGAACTAATGGAAAACTTACTGTCACCCCAAATGTCACCCAGGCGCAAAATGAAGTTACCAATGTGAGGATTGAGTGGTTGTAGGAAGACACCCTCTTCGCCGAACAAACGGCCTGATGCCACTTGAGAGAGGACCTTCGCGATCTCACTCAAGTCCTTCTTGTGCTTGGGGTCCAAGCTATGATCGACTACACCATGCTTCTCAGGTTCCAAGACAGCGGATTGGAGATAGTTCTTCCAAATGCATTGTCCGGCTACCTGAAGTACGAGGCCGGGATCTTCGTTGTTGTATTGAGCAAGGAGCATTTCATACAATTCCTTGGCAATGTAGCGTATGCCAAAAGGCATCTTAGGAAGCGCTTCATGGAATCTGCCAAGGAACTGCTCTGATATGTCACGAAGATTCTCAAGATGTTGAATGAAAATAGCTCGTGTCTCGGGATCGCGAATGGCGGCTTCTTTGGGTATATCAAGAGGCCGTCGACTCTTCTGTCCAGTCCGGAGTTCTTCGTTGATGATAGCGGTGCGGTAGATTTGCATGGGATCGCTCTCAAGGTCTATGTCTGGGTTCTCAAGAATCCACTCTTTGACAATAGGATTGAGAATTTCGCGTAAGAACTTCCGGTCTCTTGGAGACTTGACGTATGCCACGAATAACTTGAGCCAGAATGAGTTACACCGAACCCAGTCTTGCAAAGATGGGCAGCCCAGTATCTCCTCCTTGATGGAGCGTGTGATCAACTTGATGAGATAGTATTCTTCCCGTCGTTTCTGTGCGTAACCGAAAAGACCCATGATGATATGCTTTGTCTTTTCATACTCCTTGTCGCTGGTATTCTGTTCTCGTAACTTTCGGAACAGCCTGGCGAGGTACTGTGGCTGGGTTTGCAGCAAGAAAAACAGCACCTGATATTGTTCGAGCTTCTTTCGTGAGGTCTTGTTCAATGCCTTGAGATCAAACGGATCCTTTGACAAGATGTTGTTATTCAGCAGAGATCCGACGTGTCCACCAAAATGTTTTTGGTGCTTGACAACTTCATCCAGAGTAATTTTGTTCTTGACGAGCAGTGCGATCTTGATATCCAGTTGTGAGACGTACTGATCTGCCATCTCATTTTGCCGGACTTGCTGCACAACGTTCTTTCTGAGTCTCTCAAACTCAATTTCTTCGTCGAAATCAAAATCACTATCATTGAGTAAATGGACGAAGCCCTTGATGGTGCCCACAGGAGGATTCTTTCCACTTGTAAGGCTTTTGTATGCCTGACCTTGGATCTTGCCTCTGACGAAGCTCTGGACTTTGATAACCTTTTCCATGTTTTCTCGGAAGAAGCGTTGCTTTTCAGCAAATCGTAGTCGAATAAGATAACCTCTAATGTGTGCTTGAAGGTCCATGACAATGTCTTCTTCGGCCTCTAGATCAGACAAGATGTTGCCTACATTGATGCGAACAAGCATTGCTCGAATAAGTCCTTGAAGTTGGACTACTTCATCTTCATTTTCTTCCAGTTGCGAAAGAATCTGTCCAATATCTCTTCGCACTAGGGCGGCCCGTGTGAGAGATTGCAAGGTTGTGAATAGCGGCGTGTTTTCCTCAAGGATTTGAAGATCAGAGGCGACTCGCTTCCGTAAGAACATCCCACGAGTCATGGACTGAAGGCGCAGTGCCTCTGGTTCCGTTTTGGCTAAGGAGGACTTGAATTCGTCGATTTTGGACCTCAATGCGTTGGCACGAACGATACTCTGCAGATCCGCAACCGCTCCTTGATGTTCGCTGAGTTGACCGCGCAGGGACTTGAGATGTTTGCGGACTGCTGCAGCACGAATAGAGGACTGTAGAGTGCATAATGTATCTTCATTCTGCGCCAGCTTCTGTTTTAGACCTGCCATATGAGCCCTTTGAGCTGAGGCTCGAATAACTGATTGGAGGAACAGAACTGATGGAACTTGGTGCTCTAGCTGAGATAGCGTCTCACCAACTGATCGACGTGCTTGCATGCCTCGAATAGCTGCTTGAAGACTCTTTACTTCTTTTTCCGCACCTTTGGTCTGCTGAATTCGGTCGGACGCGTGTTTTCGTTGCAGGGCACCCCTGATAGCCGCTTGAATAGATTTTACTCCGGATTCCTCACGTCGCATCTTCGTCTTTAGTTGTGATATCTGGGCCCTCGCTTTGCGACCTCTGACAAGTTTCTGTATTTTCAAGACCTCCGGTTCCTTGAGCTGCCACCATTCCTCGTTACTCTGTCTGCGAGCTCGTACCAAGAACCCCCTAGAGACAGCCTGGAGATTCACAGCAAATTGGCGCATTTGTAAACGATAACCAGAAATCTGACGTGCCCAATCACCTCGTATTCTGGACTGGAGGTCGACAATCAAATGTTCATTTCCCCAAAGCTCATTCATGACTTTGCCCAATTTGACCCGTAATAGAGCGCCTCGGATCTGCGTCTGGAGGTCACTTATAGGATCCTCATTTTCGTGCAGTTCGCGCTCAATACGTTCTTCCTCGGTTTCAACGGGCTCCGGTTCCGGTTCAGGCTCAGGTTCGGCGCCAAATGTCGCGCCCATGCCAGAGAAACTAGGCATACTGACACCTGCTTTGTCCAATCCCTTTTGAGTCTGTTCGAGCTCATGGTGTTCGAATTGTAGTTGACCGACCAAGTTTCCGATTCGAAATGCGACGATACCGTTTTTATAAAGCAACCATGAAAGAGCATGGATACAGTGAATAACCTTCGGAATATTCTTCTTCTCGTAGAGATCGATTAGCTCGAAACGGAATATATCAGGCAGTGCAACCTCATCGAGAAAGCGAAAGAACAGCGCAATGTTGTCAGAGTGTCGATATTGCAGGCGTGGATTTCTAAAGATTCGCAACATCCTATTAGGATATAGAGCTTGAACAATCTCGGCCAAGGTTACACCATCGCGGAGGGCCTCTTCAAGCTGAACGATGGGCGGGATTTCTTTTTGGATAACATCTTCTATCCATTCTTTTGCTTCTCCGATATGGCAAAGATATTCGTAGGCCTGAAGAAACTGCCTCTGCTTGTCCATCCAGTTGCCAGCTGCCCAGGATGACGACACATTTTTGGTCTTTGCGACGGTTGTGTTACGAATAGAATCTGATCGTTTCAGCCGTCTTCTACCCTGCAGGCCGACAACTGAAGGTAGGGCCGAATCGATTGTGAAATCCTCAGTCTCTCCCGATTTTGCAAATTTTGATAGAGTTCGAAGGTGGCCTGTGGATGACTTTTGAAATGTCTCGAGTTCTGGAGCTGTAATGGATGTAGTCAAGTTGGGTGCAAGAGGGCTATTCTGGCCATAAGAATGTTGCGAGCGCGGTCGTGGAGGCGTTGATACTGGGAAGGAGAATTCTGTGTTCAGCTGCGGAGATTGGTCTTCATCTTGCCATCTGATTTTGCGCTCGGGCGTTCCTGCGGGAGATACAGACTTTCGATATACTGTATCATCGATGGTGTAGCTCCTAACATGGCGCGTTGAGCCTTCTTTTAGTGAGCTTTTTGGGGAAGCGTTAGGTGCTTGAGGTAGTGGGCGCAAAGAGCGTCGAATATTCCCATAGGTTTCGGCTGCAGAAGGGCGTCTGTCGTGCATGGTTGAAGTAGTTGAGGTCAACACGCTGACTTCGCTCATGCCACGTTTGTGGCCCAAATTATTCAGAGAAGAAGCATTCGATGAGATGGTGCTACTTCGACTTGGGGCCGCATTATTCGAGAAAACAGAGTAGGCAGATGAACTTGTCGTGGAAGCAACAGAATCATGCCGCAACGGACTCGAGGCAGGCGGTCCGATGTCGGTTTGTGATCGTCTGAATGTTGATGGATGTGACATTACGCAGTGTAGGGCGAAAGGCGGAAGGTTCGAAGATGAGAGTTAAGCGAACAATTCGACACCAAGGGACACATGCCTGCGTCGGCAGCGTAAATTCACAATAATAAGTGCCTGTCTGTTCAATATCTGTCTGCACGACGGCCGGCGTATATATCGCAATCAAGGGGCGTCAGCAAACACTAGGCGAGCAAGGAGTGTATCCGACTCGAGGTTGAGAGTGTTGATGTTATTTGGGCCGAGCAGGTCCGCCAAATAAGGCTGATGGACGATGATAACAACAAGACTAGTAGGAATGGGGTAAGCACCTGGCTCTGGTCGCAGCTTCCCAGGAGGGGTTGCCCATTTCCCTTGTTTACATTTGTCCCGATCGGGCATAGCCGCGCTCTGCCGGTTGCTGAGGCTTGCCTGGGGCTGCCGGTTACGTGATTTGCCTGGCGCCAAAACAGCCGCGTTTCAATACACATACTGTATTTGTTCCGAAGCACTTGCAAAATGTGTGTCAGGCCTGTATTGGGATGTTTCATGCCCTGGTGCTTACTCCCCGAAATGACGATCACGAAGAATTGAGATCGCCCCACCATACACAATATTCCAAGATTTGCGAAAAGAAGATTCGAGCTCAGGCCTCATCATCCGTGCTCTGTAGTATTAGCCCGTTGGCCTCCGTTTGGCAGATCTCAGAGAAAAGATGGCTTCTTCAGATAGCTTGAAATATGTCTACAAGCTTGTCCCGTCAAGTGCACCGATTCCCGAGCCTTTACCGGACCGACTGCCGGTCAGCGACTTAGACTTACAGTCCGGCTTCATCCATCTCTCTTCCGCCCGTCAGGTGCCCAACACCTTGAAATTCTTCTTCAAGGACGAGCCTGTTGTGTATGTACTCCGGCTTGAGTATGCCAAGGTTGAAGAGAATATACGATGGGAAAGTCCTGATGCGAAGATTTGCGGGCCACGGGAAGGAGAGGGAATGTTTCCTGTACGCATGGTCATATCCTATCCAGGATCTCTGTGGTCGAGACTAATACTATGATTTAGCATCTCTACAATGGTCTTAAACTAGGAAAGGAGGAGATTGAAAGTGTGGCTATTTGGAAGAATGAGGATGGTTGGGATAACGCATTAGGAAAAGCTGCCTCATGGCTCGTTTAGAACTCGTATAGAATAGATGCATGTTGAGATCTATGGGAAATTCCAAAGAGTCCATGCAGGTGGTATCCAAAGGAGAGAATCAGACTACTTGCTCAATCACCGATAGGATAACAATGCAGGGTTTGGCCATCTACGAACGAATGTCAGCCAAGCACACGGCATGGCCATACCAGGGAGGAACTCACAGTAAAGGGAAGCTTCAGGGCTAGCCAGGAATACAAAAGTAGGAGCAACCTCACTTGGCTGTCCGGGGCGTCCGAGTGGGCTATTCGCGTGCCAACCTTCCATCTGCTTTGCTGTTCGTGTATCAGGTTGGATTGGGGTATAGATGGCGCCAGGCCTTCAAGATTGGATTTTCTTTAGTTTGCATTGTCTTCCAATCAAAAACAAGTCTTTCAAGAACCTACGCCACGGCATTGACCCTTATACCCTTTGGGATCAATTGGGTCGCTAGGGAGCGTGTAAACCCTACAATAGCTGCTTTGGTCGCGGCATAATCAACCATACTAGGAGAGCCTCGAAAGGTGACGACGGAAGTTGTATTGATGATTCTAATTAAATCAAAATTTCGTTCGGCCGAGGGGCCAGACCAATGAAATAGGTGCAATACTTACGTGTCTCCTTTCTTCATGTATGTAAGTGCATATTTGGTCATTGCAAACATTTGCAGGACGTTACTTCGAAAGACATGTTCAACATTGTTGAGATCAATATCCGTAAATGTCTTGCACATGAATTGTTGAGATGCATTGTTCACAAGGATGTTGAGACTTCCGTAGCTACCAACCCCTAAGTCAGTGCATGTTGAACAATAATCAATACCTACGTCCTAAAAGACATTTTTCTAACCTTCGAAAGTGCTCATCAACAACTTGACGGCAATTCTCATAGTTGGTCAAATCGCCCGCAAAGAGAAAGCAGGATCTGTTTTCAGCTTCCACCATTTTCTTGGTGTCTTCCGCGTCCTCTTGCTCCTCAGGAAGATGGGCGATTGTCACATCGGCACCTTCCCTTGCCATGAGAACAGCAACGGCTCGACCAATCCCAGAGCTAGACAGATTATCGTCTTTGTTTAGCAAGGGCCTTCTCGCAACAGCCAGGAAACTGTACTCACTCTCCCCAGTAATCAGCACATTCTTGTCTTTCAATTTGTTATTTCCAACGTATTCGACAAAGCCATCGGCTTCAAGCTGTGTCGGTTCACTAGCCGGCTGCATATTATTTTCGAGTCTACGATGCCGGAATTCGAGTTAGCTATCATGTACATGATATTGTATGCACAGATCCCTACCCCGGCTTTGCTTGGCTCTGTGGAACACGGGGAGGTTGGAAAGTGGCATGTTGTTTCAGTTCTTGTGATGCCATTTTGAACAACCCCATCCATTCAGCCCTAGATGGTAGTATGATTCTTTTCCATTTTCCATCTCATAGTTTCTGGGGAGTTTAAATATCTCAATCTTTTTTAACTTCGTTGACAATCATCATGGTGTCGTCATTTTGTTGCGTGGCAATCCGATATCGAGCCTGTGAAAGGTTATTGATTAAAATTAAAGTATGCAGGTGATAAGTGGAAAGTTCTTACCAGGTCAGATTGTAGACACTTGAAGTTAAATTGTGACTGGATATTGCGTCGAACAGATACTGATGCATGTGTAGTCTAGGGCCAAGCGATGTATATCGGGCGTACTACCTGACTGGGGGAGCCTAGAGTTCACTGGTCTAGTTTATGAGCGCAACTAAAAGTCACATCACTTGAACTCGTACGTGGACTCTTATCTGACTAGACACACGGACATCTCCAGTTGAAGCATTCATCCACCTTATTAGACCCCAGCCAAGAATTGATAACGAATGGCGTTATCGATAACGATAGGCTATATGAATGCCAGGACTCACCGCCTTCATCGTCTGACAAATCATGGGCTAGCGTGACTTCGAACCCCACAACCGAAAAAAAGTTATCTGCGTCAATCCAGAGCTCGCCCTCTTCTTCCTTTTTTTCTCTTTCTTTTCTTTGGGAAAGGAAACTCTTCCCCGTCAGCAGGAACCTATCATAGTTGTCTGTTGTCTGTTTTCTCATCTATTATTCCTCATTCTACCCATTGATACCCCTCAATTCTTCCTTTTTTCATATTTCTCCATATATCACCATGTCTACCACCAACGGCGACGCCCAGGGCTTCTTCCAGGGAGAAATCCAGGACTACACCAAGGCTTTGGAAATCCTTGAGAAGCAATATCCTACCAGAGATGGCTTGGATGTTGATACCCTCCTTGACTCTGACAAGCACGGTGCCTTGACTTATAATGATTTCCTCATCTTGCCCGGTTATATTGGTATGGCATGGATGATTTTACTATCAAATGATCAAACTTTTACTGACCGGTCTATCAGGATTCCCCGCTTCCGACGTCACCCTTGATACCCCGGTCACTAAGCGCATTTCTTTGAAAGCGCCTCTTTTGTCCTCTCCCATGGACACTGTCACTGAACATAACATGGCCATCCACATGGCTCTTCTCGGAGGTCTCGGTGTTATTCATCACAACTGCTCTGCCGAAGACCAGGCCGAGATGGTCCGTAAGGTCAAGCGATACGAGAATGGATTCATTCTCGACCCTGTCGTTATCTCCCCCAAGACTACCGTTGCGGAAGCCAAGGAGTTAAAATCTACCTGGGGCTTCGGTGGTTTCCCTGTGACTGGTAGGTTCTCTTCTTTTTCTTTTCGTTCGTTTTCACGTCGTCTGTCGCTTTCATGATGTTTCAACATCTTTACAAATAACTTTCGTTCCACCGTAGTCAGCGCAAGCTGTGTGGAGAAGAGATTTCTATCTGATTTTAGCTGTTTATGCTATATGTGCTGAATCCATTGTTCTATTGCGATCAAATTGCTAACTTTGGCATGTTAGAGAACGGTACTCTCCGTTCCAAGCTCGTCGGTATTGTCACCAGCCGTGACATCCAGTTCCACACTTCTGACGAAGATCCCGTCACTGAAGTCATGTCTACTGATCTTGTTACCGCTCCTGCTGGTACAACCTTGGCCGAAGCCAACGAGGTGTTGCGTAACTCAAAGAAGGGCAAACTTCCTATCGTTGACAAGGATGGTAACCTTGTTTCTTTGCTCTCCCGCTCCGATTTGAGAAAGAACCTCCACTACCCTCTTGCATCCAAGCTTCCCCACTCCAAGCAGCTCATTGCTGCTGCTGCTATTGGTACACGCGAAAGCGACAAGGAACGATTGCAGATGCTTGTTGATGCTGGTCTGGATATTGTCATTCTTGATAGCAGCCAGGGAAACAGCATGTACCAGCTCGATATGATCAAGTACATTAAGAAGACCTACCCTCAGATTGATGTTATTGCCGGCAACGTGGTCACGCGAGAGCAGGCCGCGAACTTGATTGCCGCCGGTGCCGATGGCCTGAGAATTGGCATGGGTAGCGGTAGTGCATGCATCACCCAAGAAGTCATGGCCGTTGGCCGTCCCCAAGCCTTGTCTGTCCGCAGCGTTGCCTCATTTGCTGCACGCTTCGGTGTTCCTTGCATTGCCGACGGTGGTATCCAGAACGTTGGTCACATTGTCAAGGGTCTTGCTATGGGCGCTTCCACTATTATGATGGGCGGTTTGCTTGCCGGTACCACCGAATCCCCCGGTGACTACTTTGTCAGCAGCGAGGGTCAGCTTGTCAAGGCCTACCGTGGAATGGGTAGCATTGACGCTATGGAGGATAAGAAGGCTGGCAAGGGTGGAAAGGACAGCAAGGCCAGCAACGCTGGTACTGCCAGATACTTTTCGGAGAAAGACCGAGTCCTTGTCGCCCAGGGTGTGTCTGGATCCGTCCTTGATCGCGGTTCTGTCACCAAGTTTGTCCCATACCTTATTGCCGGTATCCAGCACTCTTTGCAGGACATTGGTGTGCGCAGCGTCAAGGACTTGCACGAATCAGTTAACAACAAGACTGTTCGCTTCGAACTGCGCAGTGGAAGTGCTCAGGCTGAGGGCAATGTCCACGGCCTTCACAGCTTTGACAAGAAGCTCTACTCTTAAATTCTGGCGACGGATTATAAGCATGATTGTATGAGTGAAGATAGAAAAAAAGCTCGATAATGTATTATGATTTCAATTTCTACCTCTGAGTCTTTGACCTAGTTAACCTCAATAAATAAAGTCTTTGTATGGTAATCTGAAGTTGGCTAGCCCAACGAGCCTCGGGCCTGGCTCTCCCCGCGTTTGTTTAGCTCCGTCGATGTAGTAGTTCCAGTCCACCATACTTACTAAGGCTTATGCAACCGAGGTAACGGCTCATAAGAATTCAGGTATGGAGTATACGTCAAGATAAAATGCTGCCTATCGCCAAGTGCCAGAGAATTGCTGCTTATAACTGTACTGGTATCGAGACATTTGGTTTATGCTTGATCTCCTCGCTTTCTCATTCGGCGACTTTAACGATACCTCGCCGTCCAGATACTCGCTCTTATAACTACAACCATCGATCATTCTCGACGAAATCAATTTATAAAAGCTCATCACGTAGCCCATCCGAACCAACAATGTCTACAAAGTCAAAAAAGAAGGAACTGGCAGTCCCTCGCCCTAGTTCAAGGTAAGTATGTGCCCCTATCCTATCCAAATCAGCGTTAACAACAACCCCCTTCTTACTATTCATGAGAAGTGTCGTCCTCATCTCCCCAGAAAATGAAGTCCTCCTCCTTCACCGCGTAAAAACGTCCACATCATTTGCCTCAGCGCACGTCTTCCCTGGGGGCAATATATCTGTGCGACAAGACGGGGAATTTACAGTCAGCCTGGAAGACCCGCGGCGGCATTATGATGGTATTAATTACCGGAGGGCAGCTATCCGGGAACTGTTTGAAGAGAGTGGCATTCTACTTGCGACGGATACTACCAATTCCCAGAAGCTGGTACATGTAGATGAGGCGGAGAGGGAGAGGGGGAGGTATGATATCCATAACAATAAGATTGGATTTGGGGAATGGCTGAAGAAACAGAATTCGACGGCCGAGATGGATACTGGTATATTATCTTTCTAATTTCAATGGTATGGAGTAAGCTGACGATGTCAAGATAATCTGATCCCATTCACCCATTGGATTACACCACCGAATTTACCAAAGCGGTTTTCGACGCAGATGTATCTCTACTTCTTACCAATTCAGGACTCATCAAAAGCAAGTGGTGAGGAGAATACAGCACAAGGATTACCCGAAGGAGGCAGACAAGAAGTGCAAGTCCCTACTTCCGACGGCGGCGTAGAAATCAATGAAGCCAGATTTCTACCAGCATCGAACTGGCTACAGCAAGCTCAAGCCGGCGAGATCATTCTCTACCCGCCTCAGTTCCTGTTGCTTTCTGTCATTGCGCAATTCCTGGATCAAAGCCCATCCACATCTAGTTCAACAGATAAACAAGCGCGAAGAAAAGAATTACTCGAATTCATCCACAGCGGTAACCCGCCATGGACAGATAAATTCGTATGCCCGCGAAGTCTGCAATTGCTGGATGACAAGAGGGCTGTGCTAGCATTGGATCACCCGGGGCCGGAGTTGCATGGTTCAGGGAAGAAGGGAGATGACGAGAGAGTGATTGTGGTTAACTTTGGGAAGGATGGGCCGAGAAATGTTGAAGTGAGATGGAAGAAGGATGTTTTGAAAGAGGAGAAGAGTTCTTTATAGTTATCATAAATGAAACGAACGGCTTTGATAAGTTAGTGTTCATACAAGTACTTCCATAGGGGATCTTCCTACCACGCACCAGACAGTAAGGAGTACGCACTTACCGGCAAAGTCACATGACCCACACAACCATTCCCCACCCAATTTCACGAATTCACGGCAAGCAAACAAGCCAAATTCGCTTGAGGCCGAGTGCACTGTGAAATTTTCGTCCATTCGCACCCGCCATCTTCAATCAACCACCTCGAAGACCACCACCTTCAAAACCACACAAATCAGCCAAAATGGAGAACGAAAAGGGAGAGATCGTCGATCTGTTCGTCCCCCTTGACCTCCGCCTTTCCAAAAATTCAAATGAATCAAGAAACTAATCTGTGAAATGATAGCTACGTCCCCCGCAAATGCAGCGCAACCAACCGCATCATCAAGGCTAACGACCACGCCTCCGTGCAAATCTCCATCGGAAACGTTGACGAGAACGGCCGCTACACCGGCGAGAACGGCGTCTATGCGCTCAGCGGATTCGTGCGCGCTCGCGGCGAGGCCGACGACTCTCTCAACCGTCTTGCCCAGCGCGATGGATATTTGAAGAACGTTTGGAGTGCTCAGCGATAAATCCTCGACCTTTTCCTCGACCGGAAGGCAGTGGGGGTTCTCTTTTTATTCGTTTGGGTGCAAAAATTGGGTTGATAGGATTCGGGTTCGGTTTCGGTTCAGATATCGGATTGGAATCGATGATATGATTGATGCGTTTTTTTCTTTCTCTCTTCGTGTTCTTTTTTACGTGTGTGGTGGAATGAGGGGGATGAGATGTGGACTAGGGTTATGTGCCTGATGGTAAGTTTTTACCTGGCCTTCAGAAATCGAAGGATCAAGAATACTAATTCGATTGCAGATGACACTTGTATGAATGATATACATATCCAATCCCATCCGTTCCCAAATCAACATCAACCTCTGAATGAAAGAACAAAATTTCGAAAAAGGAAACAAAGAACGAAACCCGAGAATAGAATTATTTTCTAATCTACATCCTATTCCCTACAGACAATACAAAAAGAAGCAAAAAAAAAAGCATCACATACTTCGTTCATTTCTAGATTTATGCAACCGGCATATCAAGGCCTCCTCACTCTTTCTCTTCAGGAGATATTTTCCATGAGAGAGGAGGTAGAACATAATCAAGACATCCATACGCCGAATATCATAGTATATTAACCCGCCTATTGAAGAGCCACGGTTATTCTGAGATTACGAGCTGGGGCACAGATACGGGCGGGACATTTCGTAGATTGTTTACTTTGATTAGGGAATAGTTCTATATGAATGAAATTTCTTCCTTTTTATACCGTGATCATTACACATTTCTGCAGAGTCTCATCTCTTTTTTCCTATATTGCTAAATTTGACCCATCTAATCCCTGTCGAGACGAACAGCGGGATTCGACTCAATGAAGTTCAAATCGACTTTGTGACCGAGGAGTTCACGGATATTGCTTACTCCATACCTGTTTTGTATCAATTAGCAGATATTCACACAAGAGCCGTGGGAGGGGAAACATACTTGATCATAGTAGGTCGCTCAAGACTCAACCCCCAACCGTACACACGCATATCCTTCGGTAATCCCATAGACTCCAACATCTCCGGCCTGAACATACCACTGTTGCCAATCTCAACCCATTTACCCAATCCATCATGATATCCGAAAATTTCCATACTGGGCTCGGTGTAAGGATTGAAAGCGGGCTTGAAACGAAGGCGATGAATACCCATCTTCGCGAAAAAGACTTCCATGAAGCCGATCAGACCACCGAGAGCAAGACCGAAATCAGCAATGACACCTTCGACTTGGTGGAATTCGGCCAAGTGAGTGGCGTCGACGGCTTCGTTACGGAAGACGCGGTCGATACTGAAGTAGCGAGCTGGTCGGGGGTTGGCGGCGAGTTTGTGGAGCATGTAGGTCGACACGGAGGTTGTGTGTGTTCGGAGTACGAGACGTAGGGCTTCGTCCGGGTTCCAGGGATACCGGTATCCAATTGAACCGTATTTACCGTGCTCGTGGACGGCACGAACATTGTCCCAGTACTGCTTGTAGTCCAATGGCTTGTCTTCTTGCTTCTTTGCAGATGATGGCATAGATGATGCCTTGGTCAAATGAGGGTCGTTGGGAGGATCCTCACGAGGAGGATCGGCCTTGAGTGGATCGGCAATGTAGAATGTATCTTGCAAATCACGAGCGGGATGTTGTTGTGGTACGTACAAAGCATCGAAGTTCCAGAAACCAGTTTCGACGAAGCGGTTGGTGGGCATTTCTTCGAACCCCATCTCGAAGAAGATATTCCTGAACTCTTGTCGGACTTTGTTGAGCGGGTGCAATGCGCCACTGGGGGTCAGGGCTCCCTTTGAGTTGAAGTTGTATGGTTTCAAGTGGGCAGTTTTCCACGCTCCGCTCGCGAGCATCTCTTCTGTCAAGTCGGTTTCTTCCTTGACGAATTCTCGCGCATACTTGGGGCCCTTCTTGAACTTGTAGCTGATAACTTTTTGTACGGCAATCAGCTTCCTCTTTTTCAAGTCTGCGATCACCTTGGGATCGGGGTGGGTTTGTGATTCCTTGATGGTCTGCAGCAACAATCTCGTCTCATCTTCAATCTTGTCTGTGTTTGCTCGTAGCAAGTCCTTATCCTTCTTGATCCACCCTCGTTTGAAAGCATTGCCCTGTCCAACCTTGGCGATATCCTTTCCAACAATAGCGGGAAGATCTGCGATTTTCAATCCATCGAGAGATGCAAGAACGGCCTCGAAGACCTTGGCTTCGTGCGAGCCATTGGCGGCAATGGACTCGCCTTCCTCCGTCAGGACAAGAGCTTCTTTGTCTATCGTCTCATATTCCACCATCGACCGTGACGCCAGACGATCCAACGCGGCTTTTATGTTCAGGAACGGAACGGAGGGGAAGACTTCTGAGGAGAGGAGAGGTTGGTCGGTCGACGACAAGGCGTCCAAAATGGGCGCTGTCAAGTCAGCCGCCATTCTGTAGTTTATCGGTTGATTTTCTGTATCGAGTGACTATGTAATTCAGTCGAGAAAGGTTGCAGGAAGCTTGAATTGACTGGATCGGTTGACGCTGTGTGTATGACTCTTTCGGGCAAAATTAGTCAAATTTCGATACGGAGAGGGATACCGACGCTTGTGCAGTTCCTGCCCCGCGGTTTTGCATGAGTCACATGATATCATGTGACTAGAGTCTGGAGGCCTTGATGCCTTGACGCCTTGGCCATCTTTCAGAGAATCGCAACGGATTTTAAGTTCCAAGACTCCCTCAGAAAGTTTGCTTGGCTACTCATACGGAGTAGACGATCTGCCAATCCCAATATCATGTAAGTCATTTAGACTTGTACCAAATTTGGCGTTCTAATTGTTTCAATCAACTTTGTCTCATGTTCCCAATGCTCTGGCTTAGGCTAAAACTTCAGATGATAATGATGATATTGATGTCGGATGAACTCCTGAAAGTCGCCTCGTCATTGTACCCTTGAGCACTGACGGGCGTGAGCACTGATGGTCGTGACGATCTATCCAGTTTACAATTTCCCGAAAAGCGGGCCGATTCATAGCACATGGTGAGAAAACCCTACCGGTAGTACGGACGGAGTGATTCGTACAATACGGATACAACAATAGCATTGCTTCCGCCCGTAGTTAGCATCCTTCGACACGCGACATGACCTGATATTTACCGGGAGACCAATCAGTCAGACTAATACAAACAGCAGTGGTATGGCAATATGATAACTGATAGTACTGCCGTCCAATCCTTGATGGATGACTTACGACGACGTCTTACAAACCTACCAAGGTTTGACTGATGCACGATGTACGGAGTGTCTTGTCACTCAACCCGAGAAGCGTTATGACGTCGAGTCGTCAATCTAAATACCAATTATCTTAATCACCTCATCCTTTACGTTGGCACGAAGGGATTAGATCCACAACTTGCTCAGTCGCTACTTGCTCGATCAATGACATTGATGCAACTGCTTGTACAGAAATGTCCCGCGTTTCAGACATGACAAGTTACAAGTTAGACACAAAGGAATGTAGTTCGTGAGATTTGCATCCCAGGCGCTTCATGAGTCAGATGACTCTATCTAGTTACGTAGTAAAGCGCTGCTCAATACTTAAACAGTACCACGGATATGAGCGTTCCGTAAGATCATCAGTGCTTTGGTAGACCAACAACTGGATCTTCAATTCTGATACGCTAGTAATCCGTGCTAGCACTATGAACATGTACCAATGAACTTAATCTGCGATTCGTGAGTTGAGGACACTAGATGATGATTTTTCTTGTTTTCACAGATGGTTTACGACTTAGTCTTTGTGGTAGAAAAACAAAAGGATCGATCCCCTTACTAAATGTAAAACTTGATACTAAAAAAAGTAATGGGATGCGACTACGGCGAAGGATATGGATAGGTACGCTCCAGATGGCGCCGCGAGAGAACCATGGAACGGGAATGCTTCATGGCATGAATAATTTGAATTTTCTGCTGTCTTGGCGGGAATGTAGCTGACTAATACGTACTTGTCCTCAATCTGCCGGTAAGCATCTCTAAAAAGAAGTTCATTTGGAAAGAGGGAAACAATGCATTGCTGTCATCTCCTACTTGAGATAATAACTTGACTAGACAAATGAATGATAAGCGGATGAATCTCCCAAGAATAGCTAAGTTCACTAAGATAGCATTTGGATGACAATTAGCGTAGACTAACCTAATAGAAGTTAGTGACCAGATGATTTACTGCGCTACACCTTTTTGACTTTTAGCGGCTGAGATATACCGACTTGAACCAATTGGCATTCGAGTTGTCGGCCATGGATTGACAACTTTGAAATTGAGTAGGCAGAATGAGTGGAACGGTGTGCTCCATCGAGAAACTCGTAGTCCCAGTCCACGGCTTATGTTCCTGATAAACTGCCGTCGGTAGCCATCAGGAGTAAGCCGAAGGATGAGTTGGAGGCGTGACTCCGACTCTGAATAAACTTCTTCCATATTGAGAGCATATTAGACGCACATACCAACAGTCGTACACGCTTGGTATTCCGTACCCTGTACTGGTACTGAACAGAGCAAGTAAGAAATGAAGCGCACCAGACGAACCATTGGTTGATCCATACACTTAGTGGGTCTCACCCTTCCCCACGGACACCAGCTGATCTGAGTCTTGACCAGTGACAGCCACTAGCTACTGCCAGATGTATCCACCTATATGCCTCCAATTGGACGGTGTGTCAATCGAACCACCCCCCTGACGCGGAACCAATCCCAAAGAGGCATAAACCAACCACACTTCCATCCTTCTGTTATCCACAGCGAATCAGCGGTGCATGTTTTTCCGATTGATTTGATAGACGTCCTTCCCCCGGTTTGCTTTCTTTTTCTCGAGGAACGCTACGCCAGATCCAGCCAAGTTCCGTACATTGCGTACAGAAGGGACTCAAGGGAGACGGTAAAATAACACATTCTACGTAGCAGGCTAGTTCCCAGTTGGTAACATCGCAAGTAGCCATCCGTCGCATGAGGCTTACGGCGCTCCCGGGGGTCATGGGCAAGAAACAGGCTGTTAGGTTTCAACTACCCTGCCAGTGAGAGAGCCCTTATCGTTCCGCCTCGCGCGTTTTTCTTCCCTTCCATCTTTCTTTCTTCAGAAGGCATCTTGCTCAACTTGTCAGTCTCCGATACGAAATCTGCGTATTGGTTGTTGGTGGCTCTATTTCCTTTTTCTTTCCTTTTTCGCCTCTGATCATCCTTTTTGTCAGTACAACACTGCAAGTACGAGTACGTGCATGTACATACCTCTTCCAGCAAGAGCACCACTCCGTACTTAGAGCGGAAGTAGGCTAATCCCCTTTCTCCCCCTCCTCTTCCCTGTTCCTTCCTCCCTCCATCTCTCCTGCTTTCAGATCAGCTTTCATCCCAAGAAGCTACGACCAGCTTCGACTTGTCACCTTTACCAGTGACTGTCCGTGCTTTTGTTTTTTTTTTCCACATAATTTTCTGAGCGAAGTGTCGTCGACTAACTCCACCACTGCTGTAATATAGATAGGTCTCTCTGCTATTGACCTCGATCACGGCGATACCTGCGATTCCCTACCAACGCGTTATATCGCCAAATCTCGCTGTTCTGATCATTCGTGATCTAATCGCAAGAACCGCGCCGACGTCGCTCTCCCAACAATAGAACGACTCACTCAATCAGATTGCGCTAGTTATATTTTCATTATTCCCTACGAGTCATCAGCCTCACCGCCCGAAATCACAAAGTTTCCTATCGAAATAGCAACACTCATGTCGTTTCCATAATCAATTCTCCCTTTCATAACCGGTCACTCCACGGATAATATCTTTCTTTCCGCGCACCGTTCTGGTGGCAGGCCGGACTGAATTTTCGATCGATCTATTACCAATATTTTTGCTGAGTCTCGATCGACAGTGCGAAGAGAAGTTAACATGGGGAGTGACGAGGATTCATTCTTTGCCGCTGCGGCTATCTTGAAAAATCTCGCTGTCGAACCTTCACCGAGCGACGATGATGCAGAGATTACTGTCAAACAAGTCATAAATGGCTTCGAAAAGAGGCGCGTCCAACTTCCTGGAGAGAATACTCCTGGGAAAAAGGCGTTGACCACTGAATTAGAATGCTTGATACGTCGAGTGCATGAATTAGAGACAGAATTAGTCAGTCATCCTAATGTTTGTTTGTTTGCTTTCGTCTATGTCTTTTTGCTCCATATTCTCCACTCTGCCCTCTTTGTTCTCTTTGTTCTTATTCTAATTCGCGACTTTGTTCTAGCAGTACAAGAGACCCCGCAGATCGCGAAAACTCAAGCGCAAATACGATGATGATGATGATGATGATGACGATACCGGCGATGATGACGACGATGAGGATGATTCTGATGGAAGCGAAGACGACGACGACGATGACAATGAAGATGATGACCATGCCGCTAATGGAGTTCTCGTCACTCGCCGTCGGACGCTGCGCGGCGGCGCCGAAACCCTTCGCTCGCTTCAGAATCATGTCGAGAAACAAGCTCATGAAATTAGCATACAGAAGGACATTATTGCCCGTGTCCGAGAAGAACTCGATATGCAAGAAGAACGTACACGGCGGACGCTTGTAAAGGTCGAGCATGAGGATGTCGGAGTTTTGCAACGTGAATTGCGCAAACATCAGCAAGCCAACGAAGCTTTCCAAAAGGCGTTGCGAGAAATAGGCGGCATTATCACCCAGGTTGCTAATGGTGATCTTTCCATGAAGGTGCAGATCCACCCGCTAGAGATGGACCCAGAAATCGCAACTTTCAAACGTACAATCAACACTATGATGGACCAATTGCAAGTGTTTGGTAGTGAAGTGTCCAGGGTGGCCCGTGAAGTCGGAACCGAAGGAATACTAGGTGGACAGGCTCAGATCACCGGCGTGCACGGTATCTGGAAGGAATTGACAGAAAACGTCAACATCATGGCGAAGAATCTTACAGATCAAGTGCGTGAAATCGCAACCGTCACTACCGCTGTCGCACACGGAGATCTTAGTCAAAAGATTGAAAGTCGTGCCCATGGTGAAATCTTCGAGCTTCAACAAACTATTAATACCATGGTGGACCAACTTCGTACTTTTGCCACAGAGGTCACTCGTGTCGCTCGTGATGTCGGTACCGAAGGTGTTCTAGGTGGACAGGCTCAAATCGAAGGGGTGCAAGGCATGTGGAACGAATTGACCGTTAATGTGAACGCCATGGCCAACAATTTGACCACACAAGTGCGTGATATTGCCAACGTTACGAAAGCAGTCGCCAAGGGTGACTTGACCCAAAAAGTGCAGGCCAACTGTAAAGGAGAGATTGCGGAGCTCAAGAATATTATCAATTCCATGGTGGACCAGCTTAGACAGTTCGCCCAGGAAGTCACAAAGATTGCCAAGGAAGTCGGAACAGACGGTGTTCTTGGTGGTCAAGCTACAGTTCATGATGTCGAAGGTACTTGGAAAGATCTTACCGAAAATGTCAACAGAATGGCCAACAACCTCACAACCCACGTCCGTGAGATCGCCGAGGTCACTACTGCTGTCGCCAAGGGGGACTTGACCAGGAAAGTCACAGCCAACGTCCAGGGTGAGATCTTGGACTTGAAGAACACCATCAATGACATGGTGGATCGTTTGAATAAGTTTGCATTTGAAGTCAGCAAGGTTGCCAGAGAGGTCGGTACAGATGGAACTCTTGGTGGCCAAGCTAAAGTCGATAATGTGGAGGGTAAATGGAAAGACCTCACCGACAATGTCAACACCATGGCCCAGAATCTTACCTCCCAGGTGCGAGGTATTTCCGATGTTACTCAGGCTATTGCCAAGGGTGACCTCAGCAAGAAGATTGAAGTTCACGCACAGGGAGAGATTCTCACATTGAAGGTCACGATCAATAACATGGTGGACCGTTTGGCTAAATTCGCTACAGAGTTGAAGAGGGTGGCCCGCGATGTCGGTGTCGATGGAAAGATGGGTGGTCAGGCTAACGTCGAGGGCATCGCTGGTCGATGGAAGGAAATCACAGAGGACGTCAATACCATGGCCGAAAATCTTACATCCCAGGTCCGAGCCTTCGGTGAAATCACTGATGCTGCCACCGATGGTGACTTTACCAAGCTCATTACCGTCAATGCCTCTGGTGAAATGGACGAGTTGAAGCGCAAGATCAATAAGATGGTTTCCAACTTGCGTGACAGTATTCAACGTAACACAGCCGCCAGGGAGGCTGCCGAACAGGCCAATCGTACCAAATCAGAGTTCTTGGCCAACATGTCCCACGAAATCCGAACACCCATGAATGGTATTATCGGTATGACTCAACTCACGCTGGACACCGACGACCTGAAACCGTACCCTCGTGAGATGTTGAACGTTGTGCACAACTTGGCCAACAGTTTGTTGACCATTATCGACGATATCCTTGATATTTCCAAGATTGAGGCCAACAGGATGGTTATTGAAAGTATTCCGTTCACCGTCAGGGGAACTGTATTCAATGCCCTTAAGACTCTCGCGGTCAAGGCCAATGAAAAGTTCCTCAACCTTGCATACCAAGTGGATAGCTCCGTTCCTGACTACGTTATCGGTGATCCTTTCCGTCTGCGCCAGATTATTCTCAACTTGGTTGGAAACGCCATCAAGTTTACTGAGCATGGTGAAGTCAAGTTGACCATCAGCAAATCCGAAAGGGAGCAGTGTGCTAGAGACGAGTATGCCTTTGAGTTCTCTGTTTCTGATACTGGTATTGGTATTGAGGAAGATAAACTTGACCTCATTTTCGACACCTTCCAACAAGCTGATGGATCAACAACTCGTCGATTTGGAGGTACTGGTCTTGGTTTGTCTATTTCTAAACGTCTTGTCAACCTTATGGGCGGTGATGTTTGGGTCACATCCGAATACGGACATGGCAGTACTTTCCACTTCACTTGCGTCGTCAAGCTTGCAGATCAATCTTTGAATGTCATTAGCTCACAGCTCATTCCTTACAAGAACCACCGTGTTCTCTTCATTGACAAGGGACACACTGGTGGGCATGCGGAACAGATCACCTTGATGCTCCAGCAGTTGGATCTGGAGCCTCTTGTTGTTAAGGATGAAGACGAAGTACCGCCACCAGAGATACATGATCCGTCAGGAAAGGAGTCCGGTCATGCTTACGACGTCATCATCGTGGATACCGTTGACACAGCTCGTACGCTGCGAACGTACGATGAGTTCAAATACATACCGATTGTCTTGTTATGCCCAGTGGTGTCTGTGAGCTTGAAGTCCGCCCTCGACCTTGGTATCACTTCCTACATGACGACTCCTTGTCAGCCAATTGACTTGGGTAATGGAATGCTGCCAGCGTTGGAAGGTCGCTCGACACCGATCACTACAGACCACTCTCGGTCATTCGATATTCTTCTTGCAGAAGACAACGAGGTCAATCAGAAGCTGGCAGTCAAGATTCTCGAGAAATGCAACCACGGGGTCACAGTGGTGGGCAACGGTCAGGAAGCCTTGGATGCCGTCAAGAACAGGCGGTTCGACATCATTCTCATGGACGTCCAAATGCCTATTATGGGAGGATTTGAAGCCACAGCTAAGATTCGTGAATATGAACGTGAAAACAACCTATCTCGTACGCCGATTATCGCTCTTACTGCACATGCTATGTTGGGTGACAGAGAAAAGTGTATCCAGGCTCAGATGGATGAATATCTGTCCAAGCCTTTGAAACAAAACCAAATGATCCAGACCATCCTCAAGTGTGCGACACTTGGTGGAAACTTTATGGAAAAGAACAAGGAGTCACGACTCGCAGGACCCGAAGGACATCTCGCACCTGTCGCTGCCCACCAACCGCGCCCTGGAATGGAAGGCCGTGCAATCACAACGTCGGGGCCGATCACCGAGACCGATAGCCCAGGCACTGAAGAGGGTGAAGCTGAAGTCGACCGAGTAAGTCAGACTTAACGCATAGTATCGGTTGAATAACCGCTAACGTCTGATTAGCAAAAACTGCTGTTACGGTCTCATAGCAGCTGATGATCTCTCTTCAATACTTTCATGATTTTCCTTTATCATTCGGTAGCGACTTGTTTTTCCCTCCTTGAAGAAGTTTCTTTGTCTTCTCATTTCGGTTGTACCTTGACCATCCACCTCAACCAAAACCATTTTGCATATCTCCCTGTCTGTGATATCGGTCGTTGTCTTACTTCTGTTGTTGTCTTTATACTAAGGGTCCCTGTTTTTATACAACCCCGTCTGAACTATTTCGACGACGGGTCTTCTTCATTACCTGACTGTGTCAATTCTTGTTGTTATAAGTTAGGTCAAAGGTTATGTGCATAACCTTTTTTGGGCGTTAGCGTGTTTGTCGGTTGCATTTGACTTTTTCTTCTATCATACCCCCAAGGTAAATCCTTAAAGCCTTAAGCCTGAAATCAGTTTCAGTTTAGGAATATATCTTTATGGTTGTTTCGATTCACTTTGGGTTGCATTTTTGATCTTGGTAGGAAATGTCTCGCTTGCTATGAAGACACTATAGTTATCCCTGTGGATAGATCGGACGGCGGACTCTGTTTTTCTGCCCCTTTCTAATGAAGTTATCAATTATATAGTTGATGTCTTCCAGGATTCAAATGTTAGATCTTGAATATCGTACCGTCTTGTCCTACCAACAATCCTTTGCTGTCAGGATACGAGAATCACGATATTCACACCCGTTCCTGTCTTCCTACAGAAGGACTATTAACCATTGAACCCTCGCCCCCATCCCTAACCCCCTTCTTCTCACTACCTCTTCCTTCATCAGCACGGCTGGAAGTATCAACAGGAGCCCTAGCATCCTTCTCTGCCACTCCTTCGTCCCTAATCAAAACCGCACATACAAAACATACTCCAATAATAGGCGCATACATGACGAATATTGTATGCATACCGGCCATATACGCGTCCATAACCATCTCGTATTGATTGGGGGACAGATTAATGGATGATAGCGAATAGGCGGAGGATGTTATTGTGTTGATTACATCGAGGGGTAGGGTGTTTCGGAGCTGGGTCTTGAGGGTGTTGTTTAGGATTGTGCCGGAGACTGTTCAACTGTTAGATTTATATATGTCTATATATGAAGGGGGAAAGTGAACGTACTAGTCAAGCCTACGGAGCCACCGAGGATACGCAGAAAATTCCGCAGAGAGTTTGTGACTGCTCGATCTGCTTTTCTGGAGTGTGCTAGTAGGGCAACCAATCCAGCTGTGGTTAGATGTTAGTATCATCCATAATCTGTCCTGATTTTTGGTAGTTTGGATAGACGCACGCTGGAAAGCACCCCCAATCCCAATCCCCTGCAAAAACCCAATCAAACAAATCGCCCACACAGGACTTGTCCTCGTGTAAATCGACTGCAACGACACACCCACCAACCAAACACAGTTCGAAAAGATGATCGTTGGCCCGTAATGGCCCGTAATGGCCCGTCTTTGAGATTATATGGCCTGAAACCAACGATCCGACGCCGTGGGATGCTACCATGGGCAAGATAATTGCGCCAGACAAGATAGGACTGTACCCGCGGACCGTTTGGAGATACATGGGGATATAGAAGAGGTTTGCCCAGTAGACGACGCCGTGCAGGGTGCCTTGGAGAAAGACTAGGTTTGCGGATTGTCGCTTTGGAAGAGGCGGACTTCCTCTTTTTTTTAGCTTTTCATAGAGTAAGGAGATGGGTAAAGGGGCTTACTAGGCATCATGGGGAGTTTTGCAAATTTCCATTCTACGAGCACAAAGGTGATAATAAGGAGGCCGCTGATGGTGAGCATGGCTATCACCAAGGTGCCGTCCCATGGATATGTTGAGCCTCCTTGGGAGATGGGGATCTATATCACAGATTAGAAAACCCCTCGAGGTAGGGAATATGATACAAACCAAAACCAGCACAACAGCACCCACATTCATCACCAACCCCAGCCAATCAAGCATCCTCAACTTCGTCCACGCATTGCCCCGAACCGTAGACGGCGGAATGACAATCGCAATCACAACCATCACGACCACTATAACGGGGACAATGAACCAAAAACACCACCTCCACGAAGCGTGCTGCGTCAACGCGCCGCCTATCAGGGGTCCGATACCATTGCCCAAGCCGACCATAGCGCCGATGAAGCCGTTGTATTTTCCGCGTTGTTCGAGGGTTGTGATGTCGCTTGCTATTATCATTACGAGGGCGGTTCTACTCGAGTCAGCTTTTTCCCTCTCACTTTTGCATATAGATCAGCGGAGGGAAGGGGATTACATGGCACCTCCACCCAACCCAGCAATAGACCGAAAAGCAAACAACATCGCCGCATTCTGCGCAAACCCAGCACACAGATTCGCACCCGCCAGAATACCCATGCATATCAGTAAAAGAGGCTTCCGGCCCACGATATCACTCAACCGCCCATTAACGAGTTGGATACTGGTACTCGCGAGCAAGAAACTGGTCGCAATCCATGAGATGGAAGGCCCCATGTTGAGGGATTCCCCGATTGCGGGCACTGCGGTTGAGACGCAGGTTTGGTCTAGGTAAGAAATCATTTGGGCTAGGGCGATGGTTGGGAAGACGATCATTAGTTTATTGTGTGGGAGGATGTTGGATTGTTGGTCCTTGAATGTTTCTAGGGTTGTTGATGAGGGTGATGGCTCGTCGGTGTTGGTTATTTCACTGCTTGGGGGGGAGGAGTTCTTCTTACGGAAGAGGGCTCTGAAGACTGCCTGTTTGCCATTTTGAGTAGATTGAGTGGACGTCATTTTTGGCTAATTTGATTACTTCTTTGTGTGGATTTACGTCTGTATTCAACGACGTTGGAAGTATTAGAATCAAAAGAAGACTTGAGTTAGAAATTGAATGTCTTATGATAGGTAGAGAGCATTGAGCTGCAGCGGTTACCTAACGCGCGGAAAATTAACCGGATCTTGATGATCAATAGAATAGGTTCTGTTTGTAAATCCGATTCTGACTCACTACCCTTGTTCTAAAAAATCAGAAATCCGACATCGCCAAGAATAGCAATGCAGGATTATGAAATATCGTCAACTTGCATCATCAAGATCCATGTTCGAGATAGTGGAAACTGTCGTCTGCGCCAAGTAATTACACCAACACTCCAGATGTGTGATATTCGAGTGATAGACCACCCTTAGCGGCGGTGTGCGGAAAACATGTCTATATTCCCCCGAAGGCACCATAGGCCTTAATGAATTAACGAGTGGATACATCGTATACTGTACATTGTGTACTAAAATTGACAAGATTGACAATCCCTGCGAATTGTCCGACTATTGGTCGTTGGGATTAGGGCTTGGCCGTGCTTGGCAAGGTGATTGCATAGTTGCCTGATTTGGCAATGTGTGAACTATCAATTCCCTTGTTCGTGAGGATAATTTCTCTTAATGGTTTTGTAATCGCTACTGCGCTTGACAGGGGGTTCATCCTTGAATTTGTTAACTTGGACGTATTTTTCATTGTTGGCTGCTGTGTTTTCAATACGGCTAGTTGTGAGTTAGGGCTAGCTTGTGACTTCTCAGTTATGGTAGAATAGGAAATTGGTCACCGAAGCAGATTGTTAAAAAAGAAAGCAGATAATCATAGAATTCAATGACTATAGGTAATGTATGAGTCTAAATCAATTTTCCAGTAGCCTCACGTCCCTCTATAACATCCATCAATGTCTCAACCACGGCCATTCCAGTCCGACTCTGATTTTCCTTCGTACATCCTCCAATATGAGGAGTCATGATAACATTCTCATGCTTCAGAAACTCTCCATAGACGTCCAAAGTAGGAGGCTCAATCTCCATAACATCAAGCGCAGCACCGCCTATCTTCTTCTGATCCAAAGCCCTAAGCAAGGCCTTCTCTACCACACCGCCTCTAGCACAGTTCACCAGAATGGCATTAGCCTTCATGATACTAAGTTCGTGATCGCTCAAACTTCTGGTGGACTCGAGTAGCGGTACATGAAGGGTAATCACATCGGCGTCCTTCAAAAGATCGTCTAAAGCCTTGACACGAACATGATTAAGACCCTTCCACGCATCTGCAGGCGCAGAAGGATCATATGCAACAACCTCACACTCAAACGCACCAATCCATTTCTGAGCAATAATCTTACCTATGTTTCCCATTCCAATAACGCCAACTCGTTTGCGAAACATGCTTGTACTCAGCATAGTTGAACGAATGACTCTCTGACCACTGCGTACTGCGCGATCAATTTCACAGACTCGTCGGCTCAAAGTCAGAGCCAAAGCCATAGATAGTTCTGCAACACTCTCGCTGTTTAGCGTGGGGGTATTATGGACAGCAATGCCATGTTTCTTTGACCCGGCGAGGTCGATGTTGTCAACGCCTACGCCTTGCTTGACCACGGCACGGAGGCAAGCAGCCTGTGCGAAGTCTGCTTCTGTAAGACGGGAATCTGAGCGGATCATGATTCCATCTGCATCAGCATGCCAGTGTGCCTTGCGAGGATCGTTAGGGATAATAACTTGAACATGAGGTAGGCTTTGGACCAGGTCGATGGCATCCTGATGAAAGGGGTCCAAACATAAATTTTAAATTGTTGAATAGAGGCTATTTTGACTGACTGCCTTGGAGATTCACGATAGCACAATTGAAAAACTTTCTTGCTGATTTGGATGTCAGGCTTAAGGGGGAATTGCTCTCGTTTTGCTATATATCTTCTCTCTGTCTTCTTTGTATGTCTGTGGGACATCCGCTCAATGTAAATCTCCCATGGTTCCATGCCTTTTATGGCAATTGCTTCAGCTCAGATGCTGACTAGAGGCTTAGCCTGTTGGAGTGTTTTTGATAACGAACAATTGCGATCCACAGGGGCCACTTCTCACTCCTCAATGACCGACCCCTGTCTCATATAAAAGGCAATCATTGCCTTAGCTCCCCTACAGTTGCGGCGAAGGGAAAGATCCGGAAAGCTGCTAGACGAGGAGAATCAATACCAGAGGGATACGCACTTGACCCTGAAGGATGACCTACTACTGACGCCGAGGCGGCCTTAAAAGGGCTCATGTTGCCAATCGGGGGTGCCAAGGGTTCAGGATTAGCAATGATGATGGATATCTTTGGTGGCTTGCTCACAGCCTCTTCCTTTGCTGGTGATGTGAATGATCAATACAACAATACCAGGAATCCTCAGGGAGTGGGGCATTGGTTCATGGTGTTCAAACCGGAGACGTTCTTGGATTCGAGAGACGAGCTTGCTGATAGGATGGATACTCTTTTGGGAAGAGTCAGACCCTGTGAGAAAGTGGAGGGAGTGGACAGAATCCGTGTTCCGGGAGAAAATGCTACTGAGATGGAGACTCGTAGGCGCTTCGAAGGCATTCCGTTCACTGCCGTGGAGCTGAAGAACCTGAATCTACTTACCAAACAGAGCGGAAGCCAAGTCATGCTAGCAGAGAACGTTGCTGTCAATTAGGTTGAGATTATCAATCTGGGGCCTAGCCTGGATCCTCCGGTTCAGATTTCTTCCATACAAATTAGAGCATATACCGGTTTTAGCAATTGTTGGATGACTACCTGAAATAACAAACCCTGTATAAAACCGTAAAAAGAAATATTACGCTATTATACCATATATCAAACGCGATGTTCTGAAGCTAGTATATCATATCTAGTAAGATATGGGGATCCAAAGCCGGCGAAGACATGCTTCCAAGGACATTTGCGCCACGTATGGATCACTACCATAAAGTTCTCACTATGTACCGACATAGCCAAGGCATCGGTACTCTAATTGTTGTAACCTCGAAGCGTTTTCATTAGAGGAAAGTTTGCCGGAGGCAGATAGCCTCGATGTGAGCGCCGCATACGTACCCAGGCCCTGTATCATCTACGCATCTTGTATATGATCAGCCCGTGGGTGACTGACGGGTGTCGGTAGCTATTCAGAGAATGATTGGCAATGAAACGACCTTGGCGTTGATCCTTTGATTGTTCTTATACGAGAAACCGAGCCTAAGGACCTTCTTGCTACCAGTAATCCATTGATCGACATACCCGAGACGCCAAAATCTAAAAGCGAGCGTCTTGGCTTTTGAGAAGATTCCGAACGAAGCTGAAACTAATGAGCCTGTGGGCCGTTGAAGTCTCGAAGGGGACGAAGCTAATCTCGTCTCAATGACAAGAATAGCCACAACAGCCAAAGAAATTCGGCGAGCCGAGACCTACCAAGTGCCTAATTCAGATAATGCGCCCCTAGTAATGTCTCAGCATTGCCATGTAGATAGTATTGTGCCTTCTCGGCGTGTACGTTGGATGCGTTAGACCTGTAGACGTTGAGATCACTCGAGTTACCGGGATAATGCCATGGAGGCTCGTTGCCGTGAAGGGCTTGCATGTCCCACTCACACATACATTGTTTTTGTCGGAATATACTAAGCCAAGGATAGCCAAGCAGCGCCATCGGCATTACAAGAAATGCTTTGAAACAGTTCGGAAGGCTGATTCTTGCATGCTATGCGATTCCTATAACCAGGGATGTACATGAAAGCTGCATCACGTTCTCTATGCTAGTGTTACTAATTACCCAAGTTGATGATCGTCAAGCAATGGGCACATCCCACAGACGCATTCCTCATGAATGGTAGCATCATTTCGAAAAATATGATGGTATACACGTCAGCTGCTGGAAAATCACACAAAGCACCGCGAAAGTGGCATAAGATACTACGAGCCAAGACATAACGGATGATGTAGTGTAGAATGAATCAAATTTCAGCTTTGTTTTGGGAGGGAGTGTTTGTTGTAATAATTTTAGATCCTTGTCGTAGAGACAAGGGGTATGCCCTGCTCTGATATTGTCGGCTTGCCAGTGCTTGGTCTTGGTTAATCCCTCAGTGTTGACCTCGATCGCTACCCTAATCCGAACCCCTCCATTGTCGACACCAAGAAACACATTACAATAAGCTTGAATAATTCTACCTTCTCACATCAGCCATCTGTTGCGCAATCGCATATTGAATAACCGAGTTCAGCTTTTCAAGCACGCCGAGATGTCTCGAAGAAGTCCTGAGGGCACGCCCCCAACGTCGATAGCGACTACCTTGATCGGTAATGCCATTTCCTGCTGACATTACAATTGGATACGTTACTGACGTATTATACTATAGCGGGAGGAGGAGCAGGAATGAGCGAAGTGCTCGTTTGCCATCCATTAGGTATGCCATCTCTAACTGTTCTGATATTTACTCAACAGCACATTTGATAGCGATGCTCATACTTCATAGATACCATCAAAGTACGCATGCAACTGTCACGACGTGCAAATCGTTTCGGGGTATGTGTGCACTTTTCCTACTTCTGAACATGATGCCGTTGCCTAACTTCTGATATGAAGCCACCGCCGCAAGGAGTAGTCGGCACTGCAGTCGGAATCGTCAGAAATGAAGGCTTTTTCGGTCTCTATAATGGCTTAGGAGCAGTCATTGGGGGGATAATTCCCAAAATGGCTATACGTTTCACATCCTATGAGTACTACAAGCGACTTCTTACCGACAAGGATACAATGAAAATATCACGAAACGGGACTTTTCTCGGTAAGACTTAATCTATTAAGGCTTACTCATATTTTAATTTAATTTATGTTAGAAGTTGACATTTGGAAATGCTTTTACAGCTGGCCTAGCCGCAGGTATAACAGAAGCAGTCACCGTCGTCAACGCCGTCGAAGTGATCAAAATCCGCCTTCAAGCCTTACACAAAGCTCCCAACGGCGCTCTAGTCCCAAAATACAAAGGTACATCAGAGGCAATATCAACATTAATTCGCACAGAGGGCATTAGCTTTCTCTGGCGCGGCGTCACTCTAACAGCTTTGCGCCAGGGGACAAATCAAGCTGCCAATTTCACCGTATATACGGAGCTGAAGACAGGGCTGCAAAAGTGGCAACAACAAAATCACCACAACATACATAATAAACTTGAGGCAAAAGAGTTACCGTCATATCAGACCACGATCATTGGCCTTATATCCGGCGCCGTTGGTCCATTCTTCAACGCGCCCATTGATACTATCAAGACTAGGATACAGCAGGCCCCAGTCATTCCTGGAAAGAGTAGTTTATCGCATATCATGACCATTACGACGGATATGTTACGCAACGAAGGGGCTCGATCCTTTTATAAGGGTATTACACCTCGTGTTATGCGGGTTGCGCCTGGTCAGGCTGTTACCTTCACAGTTTATGAGTTTTTGAAAGGGAGGATTGAGGATTTTTATGTTTTGCGAAGGGAAGTTATACGTCAGACTATGTAGTTCGTTTTGGATGGGGCACGTTATGAGTTATCCTGTTCCATTGCTTTGATAGCATGTTGTTGGTGGTATGAAATGCGGATATCCCAAACAGGAAGGTCTTTCCCGATTAGGTTACGATAGGGTTAGAGGATGCACATGCAAGTCCGAGGGTGACCTTCTAACGCATTACTAATGAATCGAGATTGATGAGATGAAACTATGCATTTATAAATAAAAACCACATATTATATTAGTTCTATTATCTAAAACAGAACTAGTTTCTGAATTTCAGCAATCCACACAGATGGCCAATCCAGACTTTTCTTCTTCTCTGCTCCCTCCCATTTTTCCAATACATTGTCTCTCATACTTTTATTGTTTCTGCAATCTGCTTGTTTCTCTCCATCAAAGTCCCGTTCAATGTAAATAATGCCACCGATGAGCCGTCGGCGTTGTGGCGGAAGACGACTTGATTTTGTGCAGAGTCGATGATGGTATTGGAGTACTCGATATCTCACCTGGTTGTTGAGTGAGATTAGTATGCCCGAAGCTTCGGCGCTATACGGAGAGGTACAGAGGTGAATGCTGGGAAGGCAGGGGGAGGTGGTGGTGGTGCAGGCGCAGAAGCAGCGACAGACTGCACAAGTCTAGTTGTAGGCGGTCCACCCGCGACTGTAGTTGTCGGTGATCCTCCCAGTGGTGATAGAGGCAGCGGTGCGGGAGCGGAAGCAGCAACACCCTGTATAGGCCCCGTTGTGGGTGGTCCGCCCGGGACTGTCGTTGAGGGTCCCGGGAGTGGAGGCACTGGTGCTGAAGCAGCCGCTGGACCACCGATATTACTAGGAATTATCGATGTTGGCGTTGAAGTTGTACTTGTGCGTGGTGAAGCCGGACCGAAAACAAAGCTGTTGCTGGGGCCACCTCCAGGGATCCTGATACCCGAAGTCGGGACCCTTGCTGGTAAACTTGGCGGGACGGGCACAGAAATTCCAACCCCGAAGCGACGGCTTGAAGAACCAGAAGGTGATGGTACCACAGGAGTCGATGAAGCTGGACGAGGGGGCGTCACTGGTGGCGGCGAGAGAACCGGAGGCACAGAAGACGGAACTCTAACCGACGGTGAAGGCGGCGGCGCCCTTGGTGTAGATGACACAGTTGCCGTGACAGAAGCCGGCGATGGGGGGAACGATGTTTGAGGACAGAACAATGAAGTGATCGTTATAGTTGATACAGGACAAATAGGGAAAGTAGATGGTGATGAACGAGGAGGTGTCGCCTCTGCTGATGATGATGGTAATGGTCGTGGAATGCTGGAAGACGATCTTGGAGATGACCGTGGAGGCGTAGGCGACACTCTGGGGATAGATGGGCTTGACAAGGAGGCCGGGGCAGCAGGTCTTGTTGAGATGCCAGGGACTCTCGTGGTGGAGGACGCAGCACCAATTGGCCCGACATGTGCACTATTTCCATTTCCGTTACGTTGTGGGATTGCGATGACATCGGACGCGAAAAGCGTCAGCAGAAGAGCTAGAATCCTCATTTTGTTGATGTATTGGCCGTGACTCTCTTCTATTCGATCTTGATGCAAAGAAAGGGGGGCGTGTAGCTTTCAATCCAGCATGAAGGAAAGAAATGAAAAAGAAGAACGAACAAGAGGAAAAATTAATATTATACAGTCTATTCTACAAAAACCGCCTCAATTGATATCACATATTCATCAATTTCGCCATTTTAGGAACTTAGTACACCCAATCAGTTTCCAGGGGTTTAGGGTAGGGTCGAGACAAGCTTTGCGGATCTCCCTCCCGTCGTGCCATGGATTTGATGGTCAGTGACGCAGGTTACAGAGCTTATACGGTATTAGAAAGTTTAGGTAGGCCCGAAAGTCAACACTATTCAGATCAGATATAAGACTCGAAGAGCCTATAACTTATAATGTGCGTATATATTGGTGTACATGTAACTGGATCAGTAACAGAATGTTGTCCCTGATATGCCTTCTAAGTGCTGCCCCTTGACATCAGTGAGATCGTGTGGCCACCAGCAAAGCCGATTGAGAACTTGCCACCAGTCTCGGAATTCATCCTAAGCCTAGTAGGGATTTAATGCTCACATCAAATGATGTAAGACGAGGCGTTAAAGCCTGACCCCAAAGCATGAATGAATAAGACAACTTTTTATTGAACCGAAATATATACACCGAAAGCCCTTCGAAGGTTGGAATAGATATATATGCCGAAATGTATATGTATATGCACCTAAAACACAGCCAAAGGATGTCCCCATCCAACCTTTAGCAACTTCGCGGCCGTAAATGCAATCGCTCCGCTAAAATAACAACACGCCACAAATGCAATGAGACCCCAGTAGTGGCCACCACATCTCGACAGAATCTCACCGGCGATGGGGACACCAGTCAACGTCCTAAAACATGTTAGCATCAATCCCAGGGAACAGAGGAGGGAGAAACATACCCCATACTAACGATCGTATAAGCAGTAGCATAATACCTCCCATAATGCTCCGTCTTACACAACTGACCGACACAAACCGGCGTCAAACTGATATTACTTCCACTGAAAAACCCAAAGAGGACCGAATATACGATCAACAGGGCCAGACTGCCACCAGCAGGTAACCAGAGACAGGCGGAAGTCACCAAACAGCCCAGGGAGGCCAGGATCATGGTGTTGAAGCGGCCGAGGTAATCTGCTATGTAGCCCGGTAGCCATCGGCCAAACGCAGAACCCACGTTTAGGATCGCCAAGATTTGGTATGAGAAGGTTGACGAGAAGCCCTCCGCCAACGCGTAGGAAGAGATGTACGTAACGGGCACGAACATGCCCCATTCAATCAAAAACACACCCACTGTCGTAAGCGAGAATATCGGGTCACGAAAGATCCTAAAATCAGGCAAAATATTCTCCTTCGAGGCTGGTTTGGGTGGTAGTCGTGACCGGATCAATATACACGCCACCCCCAACGAAATTAAGCAAAACAACGCAATCACTCTGGTAGCCCACGCCCACCCAATCTTGGGAAACAATGCTTCAAGTACCAGCGGGAACACAATACCGCCGACTGATCCACCCATGGCAGCGATACCAGTTGCCTCGCCTCTCCGGTCATAGAAGTAATGACCTACCGCCGCAATCGCAGGAGTAAAAATCAGTGACGTGCCCACACCCATCAGCACACCAAACACAAGCATGAATTGCCAATACTTCGTACAAAACCCGAGAATAATCATCGAAACCATAATCAGCACCGAGCCCGCGAGAACAAGCAACCTGGGACCTTTGGCATCAAACACAGGCCCAATCTGTAGGCCACAGAAGAAAGTGAGACAGGCATAGATACCGAATATCCACCCAATAGTTCCCGAAGAGTATTCCTTCAGTTGGTGCGTTGAGATGTACGTTTGGAATGTGCCGATGGTGTTGATTAGGCCCATTGCACCGAAAAGACCGGAAAAACTGCCCAGGACGACGAGCCAGGCTTCCAGGCCGCCTTCGGGGTAGGTGTTGTCGTAGGGGTCGGTTGAGATGCGGGTTATGCTGGGCATTATGGTGTCTTCATTCTCATAGTTGTAGCCATGGTCATATGCACTTCTAGTAGCGCCATTGTCGAGAGGTTGTCCAGGTGCAGATACATCTTGTACGTTCACCCCGCTTTTCTCCATTTGCATTTGCAATTGCGGCTGTGGCTGTCGCTGGTCTTCTGCTCCTCCTGGCTGAGCGTTTACTGGATGGGCAATTCCATCCTCATTACCTCTGTCAGTGTTGTTAAGGTCAGTCATCTGCAATGCCTCAATCCCAGAAAAATTCACTGATAATACAAAGCAACCACCATATCGTGTTTCATATACGGAAGAAAGAAACCTTGCTGGCACAGATCCATGTTTTTCTTCCTCCTTTCCCGTAGTCCCAGGCTAAAATTTAGTCGGGCTGAATCTTGGTTCGATTGGGGAAAAGTTTCTCAACTTATTTACCATTTCGGGAAATTTGTGGACTTTGCGTTTTGCGGAGATTTAGAGTGGTTTTGGAACTTTTGGTTGATGTGATTGGTGGGTCATATTTTTTTTTTTTTTTTTTTTCTTTTACAGGTCCTATTACTGAGCGGCACGAGGCATTCCGAGAAATTTTCCGGAGTTAAACCCCATATGCATATCAAATCCAATCAATATTCAAATCAACAACTAGGCAATAATAGTAGTACACTTGTAATTTGAGATCATAAATCATCCATATCAGACGCTAACATCAAGCATCACCTCGCGCCTTGAAACAAACATGTCGCTTCATCAATCGTGTCGTAATAGTATCGTAAACTGTAGTCACATTTAATCATTCGTTCATGTAGAGAAAGTGTAGTCGTTCGCTTTCTCCACGTATTCGTAAATCATAATTGAAGTGTTTTTATCGTAAAGTCATAAGCTCCGGTCGTCTCCGGTCCTTCTCATAACTAATAACCTCGGGGTACATTGCTGTCTTCGTACGGAGCGCCGTGGTTGAAGGGACCAACCGCGTACGGATCCATTATCTTCCTTGGCCCAATACTCTGCTTCAACTTCTCTCGTCGTGCTTCTAGCGCTGCACGAGCTCGTTGTTGTCGCACTTCTTGAACTCGCCGCCTGATATTGCGGAAGGACCTCACTGGGAAAAGTACTCCTCTCTGCAACTTGTACTTGACTGTTTGACGTTGGTATGGAGAATGAGGACGAACAATACCCATTGCAAGATTTAAATCGCTATGGCTAAGCTGCTGACGCCTAACTTGCTGGCGGCGGGTCTTCCTTGACTTTGAGATGCGTCGAGCAAGAACAAGAGGACCGCTGAATATCACTCGTTTTTGTGGTAATCCCAAAGAATTGCTCACATATGTGTCTTCTCTATCAGTCGTTGTGGGATATCCATTTTGCTCGTTCAGAGTCACTGGGCCGCGCTCATTGTTCGGAGTACTATCAAAATCATCCCAAAAGCCACGCGGTTGCCAGAAAGAACTCATTTGACCATTTCTTGCTTTCTCTGCTCTTCTACTCTTGGCCGACCTAACCGAAAGGGAACGCGTCAATGGTTGTGGACGAACACCATCCGAATTTCGACGAGCGCTTAGTGCGCGCTTCACGGAGCCAAATCCTCGACTCAGGCGGTTGCTTCCCTGTCGACTGAGTTCCGCATTTCTTGGTTGTCTGCTGTCCGCAGGCTCCGGAAGTACAGCCTTCTGTATCGGTGGCACTGGGGCCCTACGAGGATTGCGAAGGGGTGACTCCACGTCCAGCGCCACTGTAGAGTGTTCCGGGGTGCGTACAGCAAAAGGCTCGCTCAGATCTTGGTCACGCAAAGCTTGCACAGCTTTCGACTCGGGTTGCATGTAAGAATTGATCACCAAGAGCGAGTCATTATTGTGCGGAAAATAGGTAACCATGGTGGCTTCGTTGATTTCAATCGGCCCTGGTGAGGATGACACAACGGACGACTGAGTAAAGTGTAAGGACGGTGCATGAAGCAGATCCATGTCCTCTACAGTGCGCCGTGGGAATGCAGATACAGAAGTATCTGCATTTGCAGGATCGGAACCTTCGTGGAGTACTATTCTCGGAGATGGCAGCACATCAGATGGCTTGTTGTGTGGTGGCACCTCGAAAGCGAACTGCATCTGTTCGGTGTGTTGGCGTAAGCTCTCAGAAGTCAGGGAGGTTGTGCGCGAGTTGTTGCGGCTGGTTGGGGCTGAAAGAGATGAGCTGCGCGTTGGTATAGGCGGGCGGCCGACTCCACGGCCACGGCTCTCCCGTCCGCTCTGTCCTGCTGCTGAACTTGCAGCATCAGACATGGTACGACTTCTCTGCGGTGGATATTGATCACTGGCCCGGCTGCGAGAAATGCTAGTCTTGCGACGGCTAGACGTTGTAGATGGCACAACTGATTGATTCCTGGTGCTGGGAGCGGAAGATTTGAGTGACGAACGTCTTTGGGGGACAACAACCACGGGAATAATCTCTTGTATTTCTTTGCTGGTAGATGTAAAGCTGACTGGAACCGACATATCGGATGCGACACTGTTCCGGTTCTCATTCGATATGCGACCAGATTTGTGCACCAGGCGATGGGACGAATCACCAGTGGACTCCGTAGATGTTCGTGCAGATCGCGGCTGTGGCGAGCTCACTGACCGCAGCGACGTTCTCTTTTCAGTGTGTCTCAACGTGCGCTGCTTCGGAGGTGACGTGTCAATTACCAAGGCCTCAATAATCGATGTGAATGATGCACCAGAGTGTCTCCACGTGTTTACTCGGTCCATGAGTTTTTGTTCAGTGTTTGTCAAATCAGAAGCAGAAGTTCCATCCACCTTTTCAAGATCTGAAGGTTCAGGCGATTGACGAGTGTTGCGCATCGAAGATGGTTGCTCCTTTTTCACTTCCGGAGGAGCAACTTCGAGTATTTCCTTTTCTGGGGCCGTTGTATTTTGAGACTTTTGGTTCAATCTCTTCTTGAGCTGAGATTTGGGGAGCGGTGACGAAGCCAGCCTTGTTGTACGCTTGACGTCCTGATTTTCTTGGGTCATTTCTGAGTTCTTTACCGTCCGGCCAGTCTGCGTGGTGTCATCTCTTGCCACGTCTTTTTCATCTCCAGTAGAGTTGGAAATACTATCGAAACCATTTGCAAAAGGTGACGGCTCTGGAAATGATCTCTGTCGCTTTTGAATGATCAACGAGTGGGCTGATGGATACAAGTCGTCCATAGTGTCATCATCAGACACGTTTTCTCTTGCCGTCTGGAACGAATCGGCACGCGACGTTGTTGAGGATTGTAGAGAAGGAAACACAGGCCGAGCCTTTGGGGTTATATCTTTCGCGCGGGGAGGAGTGACGTCAGGTGTGGGTGGACTGAATTGATGAGAGCCTGTTGCGGGCGCTGCCATATTACGAAGACTCAGCGGAAGTGAAGGTTGCCCATTCAGGCGCGGTGGGCTGTCTTGTTGAGCATTCTCTTGACTCTGGTTCGGAGGTGTAAGTGGCAGTGTTGGTGTAATAGGCATATCACCACCGTTGACCATATTGTCCTTGACCTCGATAGGCGAATTATTATCGGTCATTTCAATAGTAGGTCGGGGTTGCCGGCGTCGCGGAAGCGATTTGTGGCTCTTGAGAAGAGAACGGTCGAGATGTGAAGGGCCACCCAACGCGCCCACAACTTCAAGGTCCGGCATCACGATAGAATAATATATTCCGTGTTAATGTATACAAATGCAATCGTGCTGTTGCGGAACAGACCCTAGCTCAGTGGCGACTCATTTGACGGTTAATGATGACCAGGTGCCGTTCAAGATTCTATATCAAATCCACCGATGTGGCTGGATGTTGCATTCCTGAGGGCACGAGTCTATAGAGTATGTCGCATGAGCTCAAAAGATAAGATTTCGGGTCGCAATAATTTTGTCAAAGGTATGAGACGATAGCTTGACACTTGAGATATAGACACGGTGGTTTTTATGAAGGTGGTATTCGCGATGGTTAGCGTAGTGGTGGACAGCGGTCGGGTGACGTGAGACTTGATATGACACTTTTGACACTGTGTTTGTATCGACAATAATGAACGACAGGCTGATCTAATTGCGCCACCAGAAAGACTTGTATGGAAAAGACAGGGGCGATTTGAAAGAATGATTGTGTATTATGTAGTAGTAAATAGAATAAGCCAACGAAGTTATTCTGGGATACTTGGTGGTAAATGGCCCGTCAGCCAGTGACAGCCACCGTCTCAAGTGAGGAAAGCGCAACCGGGCGGAGGCGAAGAGAAACTGCTTTGGGGTCGGAATCCGCTAGCTACCACAACTCTGGCACCGACTCATCCGCCATCAAGGATTATTGGGACATGTCGACAGGAATATGGATGTAGGTAAGGATGAAGAGGAGAGAAAAAAGAGCGATAAGATTCGAGAGGGGGCTAAGACACGACTCCTCGGAAGGAGAGTGGCCGCCTCAGACCAGTCACGACCGGGTGGAAACCCTCGAATCAGCACGCTCACACGCTGATTCCCTCAACTACTTATGCAGGTCTCCTATTCTGCTGAGCCAACGGGATTAATTGTCGCGGTGTGGCTCCTGCATTGCTGGCACATCGACCAGTATTTTACCATTTAACCTACATATAATATCTCAGTTAACTACCGGCTGTCGGATCGAGAACCAGAGAAGCCCTCTGACAGGTCGATCTACACCTTAGCCTCTGTCGCTAGTTTGGTTTCAACTTTCTGGTTTTCTCGAAACTCTCTAGCTAGCTGTCGGCTTGGATTGCCATTGCATACTTGATCATAGCGACTTCGTTCCTAGGTACGGACGCCGCAGTCTAGTGGTTGGTGTATCATTTACCGTAAGAGTGCATCGCCCAATACCCATCAGACAGATAATGAAACATTGCATCTGCAGCCGCTACTCGGCAGTCAAGACTTGTGACATGTACCGGAACACACAAGGGTGAGATGTATATATTTGGGGTGCAATTGCCCCTGGTTGTTAAGAAGCCGTGATACGTTCTCTTGTTGGACTATATCACAGCAGCACTCACTTCGCTGCAATGAGGTTTGTATGGTGACTCCGCCACCCAATCAATTCTGTAAGATAGCAGATACAGATAGGTCAACCTCGAATATCCTCTTCAATACAAGCAAAGCCTTCCATTGGCGGGGAGCTTGGGTTTATGCGGACACACCGAGACCAGATGGCAGAGGCTCTATCTGAGGCCCTTGGAACTGACATGTCATCAAATCGACCTCATGTGGACCAGTAAAGCGCGCATCAACTGGCTTTCGATTTCATATCTGTGAAACAAGCTACCAACGCCCCGCCGAGGTTGTTCAGCGCAGTTGCATTGCGTTCTGGATAAAGCTCAAGCCTATCCATGGATTGCGGTGTAGTGGCAGAGAAGAGAGTTTTTCGATAGGTACAGGCATACTCCCTTCATCTAGAATCTAGGGAGGACATCGAACCATGACATTCAGTAGGACTGTAAGGAATTGGTGTGATTTCAAATCTGGAAGGAGCACGTTTCAACCTCAATCACGCGTTGACATGTACACCTTTGTTTCACTTTATGCATCGACCCTATCTAGTACTCCATCATAAGGCGTAAATGTGATGGTGGCTTGTACCCAAGTTGTGCCCAAATGCAGTCGCTGGTATGGTATACTCCCTCGTAGCCCAGTCCTCGTCAAAGGCTCAAAGTTATTCTGGAGAGACAGACACCGCGAGAATGACGCACCGGCGGAGGCAGCCTTGGAACCTGATGTCATGGCCCCACCGCTTTAACCGCTTTAACGAGTTATCTGCCTGAGTCAGCCACAGATCCTCCATCTGCTAGCCGTATCCGGTTAGTCCTTCATTACTAATTTACGGCAGCCGCTTGACCTCTGACCTCATGCCACCTTCCGCGCACTCCCTCTCATTCCATCGTCCCTCCATTTGGCTCAATTTCCCTCTTATTCTGTTGCCTCCTCCATGTCATCCACCCCTCGGATACTACTGATTGCTTACTTTGTCCTGCTCCGCTCCTCTTCTGTTCAACAGAATTGCCATTTGATTCTGTTCTGATTGTACCCGTCGTCATCTGGGGTTCCCGAAGAAAGAGAGCAGCCCGTCGTCACTTCCCGCTTTTCTTCGAAGCCATTCCTCTAGCTGCCTGTTGCATTATTTCGGGGCCTAAAACTGCTGCTGTAAATACCCAAACAAAACGGATAGAGCTGGAAGACAAAAGAAAAAGGCACACAGAGACAAAAAAAAGGAATACAAGTCATTTCTTCCATCGCCATTGGTGCTACAGCCGGCCACCGAGGTCAAGCCACAGTGGTCTAAATCTGCGTCGTTGGTCACAGTACCTCTTCCGTCATTGTTCAACCGAACGGCCATGCCCTACTGAGACTTACTTGCTCCCTCTTTTCGTATTCTCATTAACTACCTCGTCCCCTCTTCCTTTTTCCTATTTCTTTGGCTTTCTCCTTTTTTCTCCTCCTCGTCTTCAACGTTTCTTCCTTGAGAGTACCTCACTTTCGGCTGAGCATCACTGTCCTTTACCCAGTTTCCCTCTCCCTACCCCCCCCTCACATTCACTCACCACCGCCACCATGAGCACAATACAGAACCTGAAGAACTTTATCCGCCACGGCAAACAAGCTCGCCTGGTGACGCCTCACGCTGAACCAACCACCGATGTTACACCCGTCCACGCTCAACAACAACGACAACCTCAGGGACAATACGCCAATAACCTCGACGCTATTCAGCATGGCAATGGAAACGCTCAGGCGCTGTCACAACAGACGGCCACCGATACCAAAAACAACAGGATTTCGCGGGCCGATATCGAGAAATTAGTCGCAGAGGAGCGACACAGCAAGTCGAAGATGCCTATATATCCTGGTTTAGATCGATATATCCTCATCCAAAAGATGGGCGACGGTGCTTTTAGCAATGTTTACAGAGCCAAAGATACACTTTCACAAATGGAGGAAGTGGCCATCAAAGTCGTGCGGAAATTTGAAATGAACAGAAATCAGGTATGGATCCGCAAGTCCTTCCCATCTTTTTTTTCCTATGTTTTGTTTTTCATAGTAATGACGAGTTGCTAACGTGTTATTTTATCATTATAGCGAGCGAACATCTTGAAAGAAGTCCAAATTATGCGCCAACTAGACCACCCCAATATTGTCAAATTAGTTGACTTTTCCGAATCATCTCAATTCTACTATATAGTTCTCGAGCTCTGCCCCGGTGGTGAGCTCTTCCACCAAATCGTGCGATTGACATACTTTAGCGAGGAACTCAGCCGTCACGTCATTACACAAGTTGCAGAAGCCATTGAATACCTCCACGAAACATCAGGTGTAGTCCATCGGTGAGTTTTCAAGCTAATGAGGTAATTAGACATAGTTGCTGACGTATCTTGATAGTGATATCAAACCCGAAAATCTATTGTTCTACCCCACCGAATTCGTACCCAGCAAACATCCAAAATTACGCCAGCCCGGCGACGAAGATAAAGTAGACGAGGGTGATTTCATTGCGGGTGTGGGTGCTGGTGGTATTGGCAAGATCAAGATTGCCGACTTCGGTCTTTCCAAGGTCATTTGGGACAGTCAAACGATGACACCCTGTGGTACCGTGGGTTATACTGCACCAGAGATTGTCAAGGACGAGCGATACTCTAAGAGCGTCGATATGTGGGCACTTGGTTGTGTGCTTTATACTATTCTCTGCGGTTTCCCACCCTTTTATGACGAAAGCATTCAAGTGCTCACAGAAAAGGTGGCTCGAGGGCAATATACTTTCTTGTCGCCATGGTGGGATGACATCTCAAAGCCTGCTCAAGACCTTGTCTCTCATCTTCTTACGGTTGATCCCGACAAACGTTACACCATTCGCCAGTTCCTCGATCATCCATGGGTCAAGAGAACTAATGAGACAACACACGCTGCTGCTGATGCACCTCCTCTAGCTACACCTCAAATCTCTCGCCAAAATGAAAATGCATCGCAAATGTTCGATATCGAGCAAACACCTCTTTCAGCCGCTGAGCGGCGAATGGACTTCCGATCGCCCGGCGCTGTCAACTTGCGCGAGGTATTTGATGTCGGTTATGCAGTACACCGACAAGAGGAGGAAGGGAAGCGAAGGAAGAATTTCCGACAAGGCTACCGGGGCGCCAACCCAACGGCTGGTTTTAGTTCTCAGCTCAACCCTCTTAACGAAGACTACGACGATGAAGAAGAAGCGGCCTATTACGAGCAAGATGCCAACAACCAAAAAGGAGACCCACCGGCAAAGATCCCGCGATCGTCGCAAACCGCTGCCAGCGATGTCGCCGCCATGGAAGCCAAACTGCGCCAGACTAACTTGGGCACACAACCAAGCAGCGCCGCCCAAGCGCGGACGGTGAATCGGTACGGCGGGGCGACGACGACATCCCATCAGAAACAACCAACAGCCGGTGGATATGGTCAACATAGCGCAGCAGTTGCAGCAGCAGCGCGTGAAAATGCGGCACGAGCAGCTAGACAGCCATTTGAACTCAACATGGCTAATGCGACCTTACTTGAGCGAAGAGGAAGAAGAGCGCCAGCTGAACAAGCCGTATAGCCTGGTTTCATCCGTCATGCCATCAATGTAACACACACATCTTCTCACTTTTTGTTTCATTTTCGGGCCTCGGCGTTTGCTGTTATCATTTGCTGATCCTAATCCTTTGGATGGATGGGAATATTAGCGTTGTCATTTTCCTTTTCTTCGCTCATGAACCTTGCATCAATTCGTGTCTTTTCTGGTAGTGCTTTGATCGATTACGTATAGTTTTTATGGACATGAGCATGGCATAAGCATAGGCATAACTATTAGTACAAGATATCTAGATATTTCAATTGATGATTTGAATGAGATGGATTTATCATAACATGGCCTTGATACGATATCAACACCTAGGTACTTACTATACTTAGAGAAAAATGGATGATTCCAGCTATGGCTTTGTCTCAAGCAGCTACCTCATTTTTTAATACAGGAATGGATATAGATATATGCCTAGAACACTGAATTGGGAGGGTAATTGCTGCATAACTCATTTTACTCCTTGTCGCGCAATAGCAATACCGGTGACATTCTGGAGCTTCCTGCCTTGCATCTTACATGTAGGCCTCATCTGCCCTCATATCCTCATGATCAAGTCTCTGCGCTAGATCATCGAACCACATTGCCAAATCGTCATGCCCAGCCACGCGCACCTCTGCTGCAGCGTCACAGCCAGCGTGATGCTTCAGCGATGAGGAATTCCAGCTATGTGTGGGTGTTGCCGTTAGTTTAGCCCTAACTCGAAGACGGTACGGCCAAAGTTCGGCTGTACAGATACCAGACACCATGGTACCCTCCGAAATTAGACTATATATTTACAGTAAAGCATTTTCCGAATGCTAACTTTTATTATTCCCATGAACAATGTCTATTTCTCTTCACGCTTCCTGAAATCGATCCAACATTCGTGTTCCTAGATTCAGACAAGATGAGCATCTGAGACTATCAATGAGTTGAAAACTGTAAGTGCACTCACCTCAAACTTGGGAAGACTTTCGTCATAGAAGACTTCAAATCGACTCGTAATCCCTGGACTTATGCCTTTTTGCCGGTCATATCCACTCGTCGTGTATCTTCTGTAAATCGCAGCGAGTAATGTTGTCATTTCCGCCATCGCAAGGCTATATTGAAAAATTGTTAGACCTTATCTTCCTGCTCCAAGATTCTTCCTCGATATCAACATACTGTAGCCCAATACACATACGCCCTCCGCTAGAAAAAGCCCAGAACCACTTCTTCATCTCCGTACAATCGCCATTCTCACCATGCCATCGTTCTGGATTGAACTTCAACGGTTCTGGAAACACCTCCGGGTTTCTGTGGAGGTTATATGGTGACATACTAACTACCGTCCCAGCTGGGATCAGATAACCATCAATTTTAGTATCCACCAGAGATGATCGCGGCTCTGATGCTGGCAACGGCGCATATAGCCGAAGAGTCTCTTTGATAATAGCGTCGAGATATGGCAATTTATCCGCAACCTCCGCGCTGGGATTGCCATCTGCGTTGCAGTCCGTGTCAGGGATACTGTCAACCTCCTGGATCAATTTCTCTTGGTACTTCCGATTTTCCGGTCGTGAAAGCGCCCATATTGTGAACATTAATGTATCGCTTGTCGTGTCAATTCCGGCTAAAAAGTGATCTGCTGCTTCCGATGCAATATCAAGGCCATCAAGACGCGGACCTTTCTCGGATATGCTGTGTCGCCATAATTTCTCCATGATGGACATGTCCCGCGTTGGAGGGTTCTCGGTGACAGATGCTTCAAAACTATTCCACGCTTTCAACGCGTGGGCTCGGATACCAGTGTACGTTGCGGGTTTCTTCATTGGTAGTAATCCCAAGTTGGTAACGACCTTCTCCATTAATCCAGTTCGCGTATAGAGCCATTTCGTGTAATTCTTCATATGGACAGTGTACCAACTCAGCAACCTCCGGCTAGGGTCAATAATATCACCTAGAAGGGCTCTATCTCCCGAGTCTCCTTTGAGTGCATGTGTTCCTCCATGCTGGTCTCCGTAGAGGAATCCAGTAATGCTATCAAGGCTGAACCAGTGAAGACTTTGGAAGATCTCCTCTGTCACCCCCTTTTCGTGTTCCAGTAATTCCAAGTAGCTCTTCACGTTCTTCTCAATAAGCGGTTTCGCGATTGCAGTTGGTGACAATATCGCACTTTTCGAGTAGGCGTGAGCCAACAGTTTCTTCCTGTCGGCATGCTGCTTGACACCAGCAAAAGTGAAAAGATTCTGTCGGCCATAGACGTCAAACATGCGGTAAAAGCTTGTTCTCTCAAATCCCGATCCAGCACCGTAGATTGTCCTCAAAGCTGAGAGGGATGAGAAGGACACTTCCTTTGGACTTATTCGTACTGCCGTTCCGTACTTCTGATGTAAATAGTGGATAGATCGCGTTCTGGCTCCATTGTAGTCGTCAAGGGCAAGACGCCATTTTGTTATAGCATATAACTTCGGTCCAGGCACTTTCTGTAGGGGACCTGTGCACAGTGTACGATATACGAAGTGATAGAAGATGAAAAGTGACACTGCCACTGCTGTTGCCAACACGATCATTTTGCAGTATCAGGCGTCTAGCGCCAGCCAACTATCTATACTAGTCCAGGGCTATGAAGCATAAAGAGCTTGCCGAGTCAATCACCCTATTTGACTTTGACGATTCCGTTCTCTCCTAATTACTAAATATTGTTATTTCTTTCGTATTTTGTAAGTTGCTCTTCAGATATGCATGCATACCCCGCGTGTTGTCTCTGGAAGTCGACGCCGCCGGCAACACCGAACCGATGAGTCGGATGGTCCGACATAGTAAATAATGCCTGATCATTAGCCCTAATCAAGCACCCCTCTCTATCTCAATCATCTTTCAAAACTTACAGGCTTGCTTCTTTTCTGACTTTGTAAATTATTCAAAGTATCACAATATAGTTACAACCGCCGTTTACTTAATCTATTCTCACTCAATTACGCATAATTTTGTCAATATGGCACCCAGCGCGACCCCTGAAACGACTATTCAGCCCATACCCGTCAAGTCAACCGAGATAAAAGATGTCGACGTTATGGCTGCCATGGCTCACAACGGCAAGGCCCTCCCGGGCATTCCGGTTTTTGATTCATACGCCGAAAAGCGTCAGTGGCAGTTAGAGCATATGGCCGGCGCATTCCGTGTCTTTGCTCGCGAGGGATACGCGGAAGGTATGCATCCAAAGGAACTGAATTCAAAAGGCCTCTAGCCTCATTGTTTTATAGGTATATCAGGACATATCAGCGTACGAGACCCGGAGTTCGAGGATCGGTTTTGGATCAACCCTCTCGCTGTGCATTTTGGAATGTTGAAGGCTAGCGATATGATCTGCGTGAACCTAGATGGTGAGGTTATCGGCGGTAACACCGAAGGCTCAATCAACGCTGCTGGCTTCCAGATCCATTCTGCAGTGCATAAATCACGAAAAGATGTACACGCCATCTGCCACACACACTCAGTCCATGGCCGTGCTTGGTCGGCATTCGCAAGACCCCTTGAGATGATAAATCAGGATGTTTGCTATTTCTATAAGGCTCATTCCGTCTACTCGGACTACGGTGGTATTGCGAACGAGTCGTCGGAGGGAGAGAAGATTGCTAAAAGTTTGGGAACCGGCAAGGCCTCAATTTTGATGAATCATGGTCTTCTTACCGTGGGACAGACTGTGGATGAGGCCGCGTTCCTTTTCTGTCTTATGGAGCGAAGTTGCAAGGTTCAATTGTTGGCTGACCGGACTGGATTTGAGAAGCGAATCGTGAGCGACGAGGAAGCGGCTTATAATTATAAGATGGCCTCTACGCCGGTATGTAGCCCCTTTTCATCTTCCGCGCTCGAGACCTTCCAGCTGATACATAATATAGGAGACTCTATATGTGGAGTTCCAACCACATTACCGATATGAAGAATTCCTGTCAAAGGGTGATTTCAAGAATTAGCCGTGAAAAACTCCCCTTGGTTCGTTGGGACGGACAAAATCTCCCCACTGAAAGTACATAAAATTTGAAGCTAAAATATCTAATGACTTCTTGTTTTGTCATTCGTCTTCATCCTTAGTTATGACCGTAGAGTCATGCAAGTAGAAGACTTTGTCGGCCCGGCCGACACTTACCGGTAGCTAGACATTGCTTTCTTGTGTAGATTGGGGTTTACTATCATACCTTGACTCAGGTACGTAGTCAGGCCCGTCCAGTATAATTTATACAATGCATTTTCTTCCCATATATATCCCATTCGAACTATTTTGCGATCCTTGTGCCTAATTACCATTCATCAATGCTCTAGCCTCTTGGTGGAGAGTCCTTATCCTAGAGCTATCCGGTAGGGTTAAACAGCAACATCTTGATCGATGAAACTGAATCAAGTCTGTTTCATACCTACACGTAAAGGATTCGACTTTCCAGAATCTAGATCTTTATGAAAAATATGCGTGCAGATTACGATAAGCTTTAAGTCTAGAAAGGCTGGGCTAAGCTATGAAGATATGAAATCGTTGCTAGGCTGCCATACTAAATCATCACTATCGGACAGACCGACGCCATGATAACGATGGCTCGACAGGATAAGCTTAGTTATCTTATTTGCCCCAAAATGCTCGTATTGGTGTTCACCCCTGCCTCGGTATCATAATATACATAGATATATACCTGAATTCTTCATGATCCATGATAACTCATTGGGCTTGATTTTTCCATCCCATCATTTTTCCCTTTATGCTGGTCTTTGACACAGCCGGGACAAAATGTCGACAAACGCAACGTACTCCGAAAAGGGGCCGTTTTCAACATCCAAGGGTGCGAATAGTGATTCCTCTTTACCACCCAGTGATGGCGATGCAGCGGCTACGGGATCCGTATCCAACGTCACTGCTGGATCGCAAGCCCTACATCGTAAGCTGAGGGGAAGAGAGGTTCAGCTTTTTGCCATTGGCGGCGCTATTGGTACTTGTAAGTCATACCCCATTTTCCTCGGTATCAAACTCGACTGAATCTAATTTATACGGCCTTCAGCTCTTTATGTGCAAATAGCCTCTTCCCTCCCCAAAGGCGGCCCAGCCGGGCTCTTCATCGCCTTCCTGATCTGGGGCCTTGTCATGTGGGCTGTAAACGAGTGTTTCGCTGAAATGGTGACATACATGCCTGTACCATCACCCTTCATCCGTTTCGGCACAGAATGGGTCGACGACGCGTTAGGGTTCGCCATGGCATGGAACTTTTTCCTCAACATGGCATTTCTCGTCCCCTTTGAAATCGTCGCGATGAACATCATGATCACCTTTTGGACGGACAAAGTCCCTGTTGAAGCTATCATTGTGGCCATGATAGTGATTTATGCGCTGCTGAATGTTGTCAGCGTCCGATATTTTGGTGTGGCAGAGTTTTATCTGTCGATCTTCAAGGTGATTTTGATGATAGGCTTGTTCTGTTTCACCTTTATTACCATGCTGGGTGGGAACCCAATTCATGATCGGTACGGCTTCAGATATTGGGATAAGCCTGGTGCGTTTGTAGAGCACTTTTCTACAGGAAACACGGGCAGGTTTTTAGGGATATTGTCGTGCATGTACCAAGCCAGTTTCTCGTGAGTAATCTTTTCTTTCCACTTTTTAATTTCACCTGGAGATTTGTGAGAGCTAATATACCTTGTCAGGATTACCGGCCCCGAATACATTTCAATGGTCGCCGCCGAAACGGAGAATCCTCGAAAGGTCCTACCTCCGGCTTTCCGCTCTTTCGTCTGGCGTATCCTTGTCTTCTTCGTCGGATCTTCACTCTGCATGGGCATTGTCATCCCGTACAATGATTCAACTCTCCTTGGTATTCTAGGAGGCACCGTCTCTGGCTCCGGTACAGGTGCAGCATCGTAAGTTTCTCGCCCCTGTAAACTTTTTTTTCTCGACTTTCGATCTGATAGTGAAATTAGACCATATGTCATCGCCATGCAACGACTACAAATCCACGTCTTGCCTCACATCGTAAACGCACTTATCATGACATCCATCTTCAGCGCCGGCAACGGTCTCCTTTTCACCGCAACCCGAACCCTACACGGAATGTCCATCTCGGGCCACGCACCAAAAGTCCTATCCTACTGCACAAAGAAAGGTGTCCCCATCTGGGCCCTTGCCATCTCTATATTATTCTGTCTCCTCGCCTTCTTGCAGGTCAACAGCTCCTCTGCAGAAGTAATGACCTACCTCGTTGATCTCGTAACGTGCTGCCAAATGATCAACTACGGTTTTACGGCATTCACATATCGCCATTTCTACTCCTCGCTCAAGAAACAGGGCATCTCTCGTGATACTCTTGCCTACAAGGGACGCTTCCAACCATATACCTCCTACCTAGCCATGGGCGGAACGCTATTCATGCTTCTTGCCGGCGGATATGATGTCTTCCTAACGGGAAGATGGAGCATAATGTGGTTCTTCCTCGATTACGGCATGATTGGATTCTTTATCATTTTGTTCGTGGGCTGGAAGTTGATCTTCAGAACCAAATATGTCCGGCCTGGAACAGCGGATTTGAGTCTTGGTGGATTAAAGGAGGAGATTGATGATTATGAGGTTGTGTATGAGATTGGTCAGGAGGGGAAGAAGACTACTTTTGTGGATAAGTTGTTTGCTTAGGATAGTTAGAGGATGTACATTTTAGTCAAGCAATAGTCTATTGAAAGGACATATCTATAGCTATAAGAGAGCCACTAGGGGGGGGGGGGTATCATCGAACATTCTAGCCTTTTCATCTTCGTACAGAGTTATTCACGTACGATGGCACAAAATAAGCCGTTCCGTACGGGACATTCAAATACTGATTGTTCGGATGCGGATAGCCATTACTCTGCAACCCATCCACCCGCGCCTCCAGGTTTCGAAACCGGTTCTCTTGCATCGACGTGGTGATGGTATACACAGAATCGCCGTCCCGTTTCGAACTTTCCAACATTTCCACCCTCTGCTTTAGTCCGCTGAGATCAGTGTTGATTTGCCCAAGAGCAGTCTGTATACCAATGTGGAGCCCTTCAATGATCCTCTGGGCCTGGCCTAGAGCGTCTTGGAGAGCCTGATTTTGAAGTTCAAGGTTGTCCATACGGGCTTTATTCTCGCGTTTGACACGCTGCAGAGTCACTTGAATGAGATCTTCCATATCAGACTCCAAACTGTCCACGCGATTTTTCTCCTCTCTGTGGTGCTCGACCGAGGACTCTAGGCCTTTAACACGACCCGCCAAGGATACCATGGAGCCTTTGTTGAGCCTAATTTGGCTTTGTAGCAGCTTCCTGTCATCTTCTATAGCTTCAACTTTGGACTGAAACTCTGCTACCGCCAGTCCACCGTCGATGCGGTCTTTGGCATCTTGTTCGAGGCGCTCAACGTTGGCCTCCAAGCATGTCACACGATCTATCGCCTGACTGTAACGATCATAAGTCGCCTCTCCGAGGGCCCTGACATCACTCTCTGCAGCGCTGATGCGATCATATTCCCGTTCGAAGAGCTCATGGTTCTCTCGTTCGACTCGCTCGACGCTCGCCTCTAGGGCGTCCACACGATTCGTCTCTAGGGCATTCAAACGTCTCTCCAAGGATCTTACGGAGCCTTTATTGAGCCTGATTTGGCTCTGTAGACCCTTCTTATCAATTTGCGCAGCATCCAATCTGGAGTGAACTTCTGCAATCTCTCCTTCGATTCCGATGCGATCTGGATTCCCCTGCTCAAGACGCTTGGCGTTGTCCTCCACACTCTTCACAATATCCGCCAAGACATTTATGGAAGATTTGCACACCTTATTCTGAATTTCTGTATCCTGAAAGGCATCTTGCATTGCGAAGACATCGGGCTGCAGCTGTGCTACCTTTCGGTCGACGGTCTCCAAGACCTCCAAACGACCCGTCAAGGATTGAATGGAGCCATTCTTGAGCCTGATCTGGAGTTGTAGAAGGTCCATTTTTTCTAGCAGAGCATCAACTCTGGACTGGAGGTCTGACGTCGATTGTTCCAAACCCTCCTCACTAGATTCGTCGTCAGACGAGGCCGATATTTCGTAAAGGGTCGCCCAACCGTCTTCTGTATCGGAGACACTCGCCATTTTCGGGATGATTCGTTTCGTTTTTCTCCTATTGACTTGACTTTGGACGAAAGATTTAGAAAAGATGTGATAAGTGAAATGCAAGGTTTTCCACAATCTTCTCTTAATCTTATTGTGAGGGTGGGCTAGTAGGTAACATTAGGTAACTACTGATATCAACATAGGCAGCACTAGGCGTCATCGAGAGAATTACACAGTCTGACATCAACCATTTCAACAATATTAGGTTATTGAATAAACGCATTCAATAGTACATCGATGATATATCCCATATGTCATGTAAAGATGCTCCGGATGACTGCCTGTTTCGGCACTACCTAGGTATTTACCCTTCTCAAGAAGATATTTTAAGAATATAGAAAAGAAAAAAGGTATCTCATGTACTTTTCTAAACCTAGGATCGATATATATACAACAACCCATCCAATAGAGTTGCCTTGTATGGGATTCATGCCAGCATTGGAATCACTTATAAGGTCTGCTTCCCCCTCGTCTCAATAGGCAAAAACACCATTGCACCAAAAGCCGCCAAAATCAGACCTCCCGAAGCATAAACAGGGGCACTTGCATTATTCTTCGCACCATAAATCGCCACAATCGGAGCCATGACACCACACAACCTGTTGAAGAAACTGGCGATACCGGTTCCGGATCCACGGTTCGGTGCGGGAAAGACCTCGGGTGTGTATGCGTATAGGACGCCGTACATGATATTCTGGAAGAAAGATTCCAAAGAGCTACAGAGTAGTTGGATGTTGGAGTCGTTGGAGACCGTGAAGCAGAATAGGATGATACCAGTAAACATAGTTGCGATTGCCATGGTGCCCTTGCGACCAATGTATTTGATATTGACGGTATAGCAGCCGATGATTGAGCCGGGAACACCAACAATCGAGGTGATGGCATAGTTTCGGTATGTGATGTTAATTGGCGTGACAGTGCCAGATCCTGCGTGAGCAAGGTATTGTGGCAAGAAAGCGTTGAAGAGAGGGTATCCCATTCCGATAGTAGCCCAGCAGAACCAGAGAAGTACAGTAGTGATGCCTAGTCTCTTGGTATGGAACAGGGGATATAGGCGCTCGGCAGAAAACTTCGAGAGAGAACGTTTGATGATCTCGAAACGGGTGAGTTTTGCGTCATCGCCGTCGCCTGGGTGGCCTCCAATCTCGTTGAGGATGTCGACGGTAAGCCATGTCTTGGCCTTGTTCTTGTAAGCAATAGCATGAACTGTTCTTACGGCCTCCTCCTGACGGCCACGAGAAAGCAAAAACTTGGGAGATTCGTAAAGATGGAACAAGAAAAAGCGGCAAACAAACATGGCCAACGTGATAGCTCCCAAGGTGAGACACAAGTATCGCCAGCCCATGTTGTCTTCTCTACGACAGCAGGCTTCTCCAGCAGCTACGGCCGAACAAGCTGGCAGACCAGCCTCGCAGCTGTAATTAGGGATGAATCCCCATGCAATGAGACTGTAACCTCCTTAGTATGACTAAATATTTTTTTTCCCCCAGGACGACGTGGACATACCTTCCCACCAATTGTCCTACAGGCCACCAAACACTCAGCAATGTGAGCAGATTACCGGACTCGAAAGGTAGAAACTCGAGGAAGAGAGCACCATCAACGGGCAGATTTCCACCAACGCCAAGACCCATCGCGGCGGCCAGACCACAGACACCAATCCAAGTAGGACTTGCTGCAATGAAGATACCAAAGATACCGCAGATGAAAAGAGTCATGTTGAAGGCGAAGCGGCGTCCGACGACGTCAGAAGCGATGCCCCAAAAGGAAGCGCCGAGACATAGACCGATGAACAAAGCAGCTGTCGTAAAGCGTACATGGGTGTCGGAGATGCCGAATTCTTGAGACACTTGATTCAAGGTCAATGCAATGCCCTGATAACGTCAGTATATGAAATCAATCTGAAGATTAGATCATATTACCTGAAGCCAGAGACTGGGCACCTTGTTAGCCTGAAAACATCTGAAAGAAGCGAAGGTGGGAAAACATACTTGTCCGCGAACCAGCCAAATCCACACAGAATGAATAGCTGCCACTGATAGCGGCCCATTCCAATATCCTGAATAGCCAAGTTAATAACTTTAGCCTTTCCTATAAAAACGTTAGATCTGATCTTTGATTCTCTTATAAGGGTTCCAGCAATCTATGAGACGTCTCCATTGGCTAATCAAGCACATAGGACATGTCGCATCCGACTCGGAAAGAGCTACGAGACAAATAGAAAGAAAGAGAGACAAAAAAAAAACACAAAAACATACGGTCATAAGCAGTATCATGTCCGGACGTCGAAATTTCAGACTCGACCTCAGCGCGAATGGCTTCAATGGTCTGGTGGCTATACTCCGGGTTTGAGGCAGCGCCATTTTCTTCAGACCCGATGCGATCAAGCTTGTCTGTATCCTTGTCTTCGACGTCCTTTGGTATATTGTGGGAGGTTTCCGAGTTGGAGGTAACGGGGTTCAGGTGTTGGAAGCGAGTCGCTTGTGATAGGGGAATCACGACGCCGAGGAATTCCTGCCGGTCATGGCGCGTGAAGGGGTTGATCCAGGCTATCATTGTGAATTTTTCTAGAAAGTGATGGAGGACCGGCGCAGTGGGTGATAGACAGGCGATAGTGGCAAGAGCAAGAGAGTCAAGTATACAGTCACTAGAAAGATCTTTTCTTCTTCTATGTAGTGTGTACTTGTATGCACAGGTTCGATCTGTTGATGCTACCCAATGTTCTAACTGGTAAAGCAATGGATGAGTTGACGATTGTTTGTGAGAAGGGGCAGTAAGCACAGCCAAATCTTCTACACAGATGTTGTGTATCGGATATATACAGGACAGTGGCAAGCAGAATGATTGGGGGGGAAAAAAAGCTGAGGTTGTCACAAAAAGGAAGGGGCACTCAAATCGGAATGTCTGAGACCATCGGCAAGGAGACAACCACGTCTTATATAGTTACACTCGACCGCAACCAGTGAAAACTTTTTCCTCTCTCGCTCTCTCCAACCCATCCCACGCGATCATTGATTGATCGACTACCCTACCAATGTAGCGACTCTTTTTATCCCATCCTATTCAAACGAATCAATAAGCGGACCGGCTTCAGCCGTGCCGATTCGACATCGGACAAAAAGCGCAGAATGGAAAATAATATTACCGAAACAGCTCAGCCAATGCGCGATGTGCTTTCAATGTTCTTTGACTTTCTTTCCATGTTTTTGGCTGTCTAATCGGTGGGTCGTGGAAATGATCAGTGGGTTTACCCCAATCTCGTATTTGACCCCATCTGGCATATGTGTGTGTGTGTGTGTGTGTGTGTATTGAGAATCTGAGATGCATTCGGCTCGACAGGGTTAGTGCACATATCTTAAGAGTCTACTGGCCTTATACATAACACACCCAACAAGCACGAGCAAGCACACAACACACGAGTAAGCATGTATTATCTGACCGAAATTTTGAATTTTGAATTTGATCTCGTATTGCACGGTAAATTACTCCGTACGGAGTAGTTAGCTTAGTTTACACCGCCCAATCATACAGCGTTGTCAAGCGGGTCGCCCAAACGCCAAGCAAACCATCCATCGGGTGGCTTGACGCCTGCAGCCCTTTTTTCAACCTTTCCTCTCTGTCTGTACTATGATCCCCAATGCGCCGTTTTTTTGGCGCTGCTTACTGTCTAGAGCGACCTCGAGTCAAACTACGGGATATGAAAATGAATATAGAGATACATATATATACATTTTTAATATAGGAAGTGACCAAGGGGAGGGGGCAAACCCAGAAAGCCCAGCTCTTGGCGCACGGCCACATGTAGAAATTACTCCGTACGGAAATACTCACGGCAAAAGCGCCCTAATATTAATGATGTCATCTTCTCCTGGCCTTGTTTTGTCGGCGGTGGCACGGTCCACTGAACCCACACGGCTGGGACGCTGTACAGTATTGAATATTCACTGTATTGAATAGCAGGCTGTAGTTATTGAGTGATAATAGGTATTATTCGGCATATTCCGACTACGCAGCCATTCATTGTGGGATATGGGATGGGATGTGCCATATGGAGCTGGTGTTGGATATCATACCCTCAGTCTGGGAGGGAAGAACTGATCTAGAAGATCATCAATTAAGAGAGCATATATGTACTCTTGCTTAGACTCGAGAAACAAGATCCAAGGTTTATCCCGCTCAATGCCCTCCTTATACTGCTTCAGCGCCCTATCCCTGCTCTTCGCATGTTCAACCACCTAGTTTCAAACGCAACGCCTTTATCAGCAAACAACCGCACAAGCTTCGCCTTTCTTCTCAGTTCATCGACTTCATACTCGATATTGGCAAAGAGATGACTAGCGCCCCACCGTTCACACAACTCCGCAATTCGTCCGGGCACATTTCGGCGCTGTTCTTGCGTCTCCATATACAGCGGGATATCAAGGTTATCCAGCTTTTGTTGGAGCACCTTCAAATTGCGAAGCGTAAAATCCACGCGGGCTGGACTAATTAAATGAGCTGTCAAATCCTGTGGCGAGTTGATATACATGCATACCAACGGACTATATTGTTCTTTGCAGCCAACTCAGACGCCATCGTTAGCGCTCGGTTGTCCTTGAGTCGCAAATCACCCTTGAACCAATGCAAAACCGCGTTGCGCGGCTTGATGTCTTTCCGGGTCTGGTCGGTCTCTGCGTAGGCTCTGTTGAGTGTGTCTATGGGCCGTTCCAGAGTGCCGTTGTTGTATGCTTCGCAGCGCGCGTTGCTCATTTCTGGGGGGTAGAATTCGCGGAGGACAATACCGAAATCTTCGGCTTGTTGGGCGCCGGGATGAGGGGTGTTGATGTCAGTGTTTTGTCTTGATCCATTTGATTGAGAGGAATTGGTCTGTTTGACGGTTGAAGAAGATGCGCCATTTTGTGATTTTCGCTTTGTGCCATCTGTGTGGTGTAGTAGGTCGTGAGATGAGATGATAGAATTGATGATGCCTCCGTAGACAGCGAGGTAGTTGAGCGAAGCACTGGCAAAGAGAATGATCGCAAACCAGATATGATCATTCCTTTAATTCATGACACTTTCAATGTTAAAAGTGAATCAAAGAAAGATATAAATTAAAATAAAATAGAAAAAAAAAATAATAGTATTGTTTGTCATCGTGGACAACGCGCTGATGTGATTGGGTATTTCACTTTTCCGCGATCCGATCGATCTCCGTAGCCTTTTCGTCTGTATTAAGAGTCTAGATCGATCGACTCATCAGATCACCTCCTTTTCCTGACATTCATTCGATCTCTAATCGCCATACTACCGTAGTCAGTCTGTGCTGCTCTTCTGTGAACTTCTCGCTGTGTATTCGATTCTGCTAGAATATCCCTTATCTCGTCTTTTTCATCTTCATCGTCTTTCTGCTTCTTCTGGCGCCTCCATTCAATGATTCTTTGTAGCAGCTCCGGCTCTAAAAAGGGCTGAGGAGCTTGCGAAGAATCGAATTCGATGCGGATTACTTTGTTAATATTAATATCTTCATCATCTAAGCCGGTGGTGTATCGACTTCTGCCGCACTCCTCGTCTCTCTTGCCCTCATCTCCTGCAGTTGACACTCTCAAAGATGAGAAGACCGGTCTCTGAAGTTGGATGATTGCTGGGACGGCGCTTGGATTTATTGTTTTGTGGGCTTTTGTTCTTGTCGATATAGATGACGTCGGATTTGAGGCTGATGTTGAAGTTGAGGCTGAGGTTGAGGTTGAGACAGGTAAGAGGCCGCGTTTGCGCGGGATAAGGCGTTTTCTTCTTGGGTTTGTATTTTTGCCTTTCAGGGCATTTGACGATCCCATGACTGGAATCTAATTTGGCGAACTATGAAGTACGTAGAATTGCGTTAAAGCAGAGGAGAACGGATATGATCTAAGGTTAAATAAATAAACTGTGGGTTGACGGTTCCCCACATAGACCTTTCCCACTAGTAAACCCTACCAGGGTATTCGATTGAGCGACTATACACCGACGACAAATAAAAATAGAAGGCAGAAATCTACACAAACATAGCTACATAACGTCGTAAAACAATGGCAACATCAAGTCTACCGTTGAATTGCAGAAAGTGAATTGTCTGCCCAGCAGTAATATGTTCAAATCAACTGCCAGGAAGCAAAGGTATGTATCGGAACTGGCTACGGCCTGACTTGTCAAACCATCCCCTGCGATTCCATACCTTGCATCGGCATTGTATACGGAAAATCAACCAGTCCATCTAGAAGCCAGTTCAGAGGATCAAAGACCTCGTAATTAGGTTCCACGAACCCACTCACTGCAGAACTAGGCAGGTTGTTGACCCCAGTTGAAGATGAGGATAATGACAGACCGTGTGGCAGTGGTGGCGCAGGTGCTAGGCTGGGATCACCGGTTACTCCTGGTGTAGTTGATGAGGCGCGAGGGCCGAGGGCCGAGCCTGTTGTGTCGCCATTTGAATCGGGGTCGGTAGGGTTTTTGAGAGAGGCTATTGCAAGTCTGTCAGTGTCTTTAAAAAACGTGCGAAAATAAGGTGAAGACAAACCTTCGATATTCCGGCCCTTGGCCAAAGCGTCCTCTCGCCAACGCCAGACAGAATCATAAACCAGCGACATACTCATCCGACATCGCACCTTGAGTTGTAGTTGATCGTCAATTTCTGACGATGCAGAAGCCGGTCGTGGTGTGGGAGCGCCCCCTTGTTTCCACATTTGGGTCATGACTTCGGTCAGTCGCTGAGGTAAGTCGTTGTTAGAAACCGATATTGCCCGGATGGACCAGATGGTTCGATTAAATAGCCTCTTCGTATACTCCAGGTCTATATGGGCTGAGAAGAAACTCTTGCAGAGCTTCATCAGAGTAAATCCCGCCGCGAGCATCATCTGGTAAATGTAATACGGTGTGTAGGCAAGCACGGGGCCAACGTTTGTTTCTAGGTTCAATGCCGATTCCAAGAAATTGCAAGTCGCTGAATGCAATCTAAGGAGTCGCTCTCGATATCCTTGCGACGAAGGGTCGTCAAAGAAAGAACACAACTGCAGATGGAGATTGGCTGCTCTCAAATAAAGATCCGTGATGACTAGCAAAGTCAATACTACTTATCTTCCCTTTGCACATCATAGACAGACTTACCATCGTTCTCAGGCTTCAATTGATCCTCCAATTCCTCATAATCACGAGTCAAGAATGACATAAGGGACGATCTTTCACCATCCTCAGCCAAGCCTACGGGGTTCCTCCGGTTGTTATACAAGGCCTTTGTAACTTTGTCAACAAACATTTCTATCTGCAACCGAGATTTGATCTCTCGAGGTAGCTGAAAGTTGACATCGATAAGTTCGCTAGCACCTAACGTCCAGTCGTATAGCGTTGAAGGAGGTTGTCCGTAGCCGGTAGCAACCCTAAGCAATTAGTATCAATCAGCGTCAGCGGAAAGAAAACCGACTTACCTTTGTGCTACTACATTACAAATAGCCCACGTTCGGACTTTGTCTCGAAGTTCTGACTCAATAAGCTCAACTCGAAATTTGGAAAAGTCCTGTGTATGGGAAGGTCGGTGGAGGCCCAACTGCATCGCAACGTGAACCATCAGGCCGGACAGCATGAATGTCGGATCAGTCGACGTACTACTTGTCGGGAACGGCCATGTGCAAAGCAAGCACAGCGCTTTGACGGCGTGGAAGCTCTGAGGAATGTCGGCAATTGTGCTCCAAACAAGACGTGTCACCGGACCGGCCAACGAGTTCAAGAGCTGAGCATCGGTCTGGTATCGGCGTGCGCCTACGCTGATGATCATCCAGAAGAGAAGTGGCGAAGTTGTATAGTACTCTTCGGGTGTGACCTCGCGATCGAGGAACGGAAGATAGGGATGATAGAAGGTGAAGAATCTGCATCGAATCAGCGTGATGAAGTAGTCGTTCAACGTGATCATACCTACAGGTTGAATAATTCATTAATCCGGTCTGTTGCCACCATAACGTCCTCGATCCTCTTGAACTGATGGCTGCCAGATCGCATGTAGTTTTGCCCATCAAACCCAGACCTCAAGTCTAACAAAGAAGCAACCGCTTCGTGTGAGCCCATGTACTGATCCGTCGATAGCGGAGTTGGAGTCTGATACATCGCTCCGCTTAACGGTGTCGAGATGGCAGAAGCATCTTGCTTGACTGGAGTCACCTGTGACTTGAACGAAGCATTTGTCGCGTTGGCATTTGCAATTTGTCTCCTCAACTCGATTATTTCCCTTTCCATCTCAGCATTGCGACTCCGTTTTCCGACTCGCTTGAAGTTGGATTCGATTTTGCATTCGAGTTTGAGCCGACGGCAACGGGAGCAGTCCATGAAGGGTTCTTGGATCACATCGCAGCGGAGCTATAGGAAACAATTTAGTACGAAAGCTCACGACGTACACAATGACATGACAAGCAAGTACGTACCTTTTGTTGACGACACTCATTGCACGCCCTCTTAACAGGCTGCCGCTTCCTCTCCTCATGCTGATCACCATCGTCAATCTCGTCGACACTACCCGGCGAGCTATCGAGTCCAGCGCCAGCACCGTTGCGCTTCCTTCCCGCTAACCCCGAGGCACCAGAATGTATCTTTGCATTAATGCGAACAGGGCTGGTCAATGGCGTGGCATTCTGAGATTCATTCGACATCTGGCCAACCCCTATGGCCCCTCCCCCTCCGATGCCGCTCGTCACCCCGTGCGCCGCCACTCTGGCTGGCCCGCGGCTATGCGCAGGGCTTGTTTATCGAAACAGGATATATTAGGAATTTTAGTGTAAGTTGCCGATAGGTTGGTGTTGTTTTTCGTTTCGCTCAGCACGTGCAGCTACGTCCGATGTCGCAAAGTTTCGAATTTGGATCGCGAGAAAATCCTCTGGGTGTGCCTGAATTGGCTTGAACCGAGCCTGGAAAAAAAGGTTTAGGCGGTCATACGACGATCTAGCGCGTGGGCTTAGTTAGTGTTAGACGATACCACCCCACTATCTGCTAGCCGCTAGAGCTGCTTTCCTCTCTGCGCTCCTTTTCTCTTTTCTCCTTTCTTTTTTCTTTTTTTTCTTTTTTCCGTAGTATTTTCGAGACAGCGCTGGAACAGGACACTCGGCAAGTGGGGATTGCCGGTTTCGGGGATGGATCATGTGACGTGTACTCTGGGATCGTGTAAGGCAGAAATGACACCTGAGGCATGCATCTCGTATTCCTCAATTCCTCACGTGATTGGCCGGCTCCCCCCACCCGCCAGCCGTCTTGCCAGCAGGCAGGACGAGGCTGACTCTGGAGATTGACACTTTCGCGTCAAGACCAATGAGAGTAACGATAGATATAGCATCACTGAATCATGTACACAATCAACATGCTGCTCCGACTCGTCAGATGATCAACATTCTGGAAGCTTTCCCAAATGGGACGCCGTGGCATTCCGCGGCTCTTATGATGAGGCGATCGGCTTCAGCTGAGAATTGCCGTTGTGATTGGACAGGACAATAAAGACTCAGATGGCCTGTACTCCATAGTAGTATCCATCTCTCAATGCTTGAATCCTCAACGAATGCTTGTCATGGAGGGCATGGCCACGGACTATGCAGCATGTAGAATATCTGAACCACCAACACTGATTCGTGCAAAGACCATCTCTTCCTATCTAGGAAAATGTGTCCTTGACGTGCGACAAAATGCAACCGAGCAATACATATCTGTCATCACACAGAGTAGTAGTACTAACAGGTACTAACTTAAACGCCCGGGCCCCAATTCAATTATCCCCCACAAGATACGGAGTACGGAGTACATACGAGGAGGCTTAGCATCATCCTTGCTCTCGGTCCATTATCCCTCATGGGGCAATGTCCATACGAGAAGAACGCCCAACGAAGCTCGCTCGTTAAACCGTTGCTTTCATTGGCCGGCCGAATACAGTTATTATAAAGTAAGTCATCGAGTATATATACGAAGGTGAACCACCGAGTAACTTGCTTCCTTCCTCGATTCCAATTACCTAACAAACAATGTCTTCTTAAATCACCCACTCCCATACTATACTCTTAATGATAACGACTCAACATCGTCAAAATGACAGTTGAAGAAGTCCTCGCAAAACCTATGCTTTCGAAAGAAGGCGGGAAAGTAAGCGAGAAAGAGCAAGATATCAAAGATGCCTCTTCTTCCAACGGAGATGCACCGCCAACATACGAAGAGCAACAACAAGAAGACGAACAGTTCATCGTCGAAATCCCACCCCTCAACTTTCCTGACCCAGGCCTCGCAACAAACTCAACAGTTGAAAAGGACCGATGTATCCTGCATCTCAAGCTCCTTGCGGCGTTAGCCGACTTGCGAGAAACCATTTCCAGTATTGATGGATTATTCGGAATTCATGACTCGCAGGCCAGCAAGTTCCCAGAGGAAACGAGAAGCAAGGCTCTTATCCGTATTAGGGAGAAGCGCTGGGCCGTGTATACGGCCAGAGCGGTAGATCGTTATACGGACTGGTGGACACAATGTATACCAGTGTCCGAAGCGACTCCTACTATATTTACGATTCAGTCAAAAGAGTATCCTGCCCTTACTAGTTCATCTCCGTCGAGTTGGTTGGCAAAGAGTCTACCACCTCTTGGTAAGTGATCTCCAAAGGACACCATAAAATGAAGGCTAATATGGATGTCTACAGATGTTCTCATGGTCTGGCATGCGCACCTGCTGAATCCTCGTACTTATCTAGAGGATTGCCTTCGAGGAGGCAAAATGCGCGCTTGGGCTACTGACTTTCCCTGGCAACTAATCAACGCTGCCATCGACAACAAGACGCTAGACTACAACCCTGGCGACGAAGCCATTGAGCACTTCACAAAGAATACCGGACATCAATGGGAAAATCTAGACGACCCCGAAGAAAAGGAATTGAAATGTCTCAACTGCTCGTGTCCGATAAAAGTGGCCTGGACATTTGGGGATTTTGGAACCGACCTAGATGCCCCCTTTGACAAGTGTCCTGGGTACGCTGACAAGGATTTTGTGACTTACTGCCAGTCCTCGGCTTGCAGGTTCAAGCATGACCATCAAGCTCTGAGGGTTGCTAGGTTCCACCAGGATGTCAAAGATCTACTGAATAATTATCGTCCCATGCCCGGAACATATCTGAGCCTCGAGGGTTTGCCAAGGCACACCCAGGACAACACATTCCCGAATCTTTTGATTCAGGCTAGCAAAGGTGTAGTTTCTGAATACACCCGGCCCATGGGAAGCGCACAGGACATGACCGGCGTTAAAAAACTCATCGAATCTCTAATGGCCGACGTAAAGGTATTGATGACTATCAATGGTAACTCCCGTTACTCGCATAGACTGAAACGGGAGCAAAGAATATCCATTCGACGCATGATGTCTCACTATTGGGAGAACAGCTCTATCTTCGGCCTGGATTTGGTCGGAGCAGTTATTCGGCAGGGCACGTTTATCCAAAAGATGGACAACCTCGACTGGATTCATTCGCCCGCTGTCGCAGCCACTATGGATCGATTGATCCGTAAATACGGCATATTCTTCCAAATCATGATCTCCAATGCCAACCAAATGGCCGTTCCTACCTTGGACGTTGATTTGGCATGGCATACACATCAAATGTCCCCAGCACGATACTTCGCATATTCCATATCTCAAACATCCAAAGTACGATTAAGAGTCGAAAATTTCATAGACCACGACGACAAAGTCGACGAAGGCAAACTCTCGGATGCCTTTCAATGGACCTCCAAGAAGTACAAGGAAGTCACCAACGGCGAACTGTACAGTGAATGCACATGCTGGTACTGCGAAGCCACGCGAGAATCGTACCTCTACCCATCTTTATCAGTCCCATCATCATCGACCAGACGTGCCCGGACCCTCGCCGAAAGCCTACATGACGATCCACAAATCTCCTCGGAGCCAGATAAAAACCCACACATCTCAGCCCATAGTGCTGTGCGTGTCAATTCCGCCAACGCGGACGCGGATGCAAAGCTCAAGACTATGCGTCTGCGTCAAATGTGGGATAAATCGCGTCGTCGGGCCATAAAACGGGAACAGAAGCAAGGCAAGAATGGCAACAGCAATAACAAGTCAAGATCATACGACGAGTCCATTGATCCATACTACCCCATGGTATACGGATATCCGTACTTCATGCCGTACTATGCGCCCTACATGGCCGATCCGTATATCTATGGTGGTGCGTACCCGTGCAACCCGGCCTGTATGAATGGCGATGTTGGTGCGTATGGCAACTGTGCGGCTGGCACGTGTGGTGCTGCCGTTGCATCTGGAGCATGTGCCGGTGCTGGAGGAGGAGGTTGTGGTAGTGGTGCCTGTGGAGGAGGCGGTGGCGGCGGCGGTGGTTGTGGTGGAGGGGGAGGAGGTGGTGGTGGATGCGGTGGTGGAGGAGGTGGTTGATCTGATTGCTCAAGTGCCAACTTGATTTATGACTGATGTCTCTCATATAACCGTTTCTTCCTGCTTGATAGTTGCTCTTGTTATGTGCTTGTCATTGCTAGCTTTGAATTGAAAATCTTCGCTCGATACGCCGCCCAATGTACGTACACCAGTTGACTTTAGCGATCTATCTTGAACTTCATCCAGTCACTCTACCTAGGTGCGTTATCAAAGATTGAAACATATCCCTGCGTTCTATGTACTGCGTTCTATATACTACGTGGTATATGTGCTAAACTTCCAATCTCGAATCCATACGTAGTCTCTGGTCTGTCCGCATCAATTTGACAGACATGGGTATAATATATAAAAAAACATTGACCGCAACAACTCAAACCTCAAATCATGATAACAAAAAAGAAAAGAAAAGAAAAGAAAAGAAAAACCAAACTGGAAAAAAGAAACTTCGCTCAAAACATACAGAAAAAGACAACTATTTATATACACGGATAACCAAATTGCTTTCTTACATAACGATGCATCGCGCATTCTTGCCTTTGCTTTTCCTTCCTTCGTTGATTGTATTCATGTTCCATGCTTCTATTCGTGCGCGCCAGTCTTCGGAGTCAAGGGGATTGGGTTGTTGCCATTCTGCATTGGCTGCGGTGGCTGCTTGTGGGTGTTGTTGCTGTTGTTGATGTTCTGAGAGTGGCTCGTTGTGTGATTGGATTTGTAGTCTTCTTTCATCTGCGGCGTGCTGTAGCTCAAGCGCATATTGAAGAGCCTCCTCTGTTAATGGTGCGGAAGGAATTTGAGCAGCTTCGGATTGAGACCGGGTCCTATGCACGCCGCTGTTTTGTTGTTCCGCGGATCTCGAGGCGTTGCTGTAGATCGTGGACATGCGATTTATTGCCCCGTTGCCGCCAATGGCAAGGTTTGGGGATGAACGCGAGAATCTGCCGTTGCCCATTATCGACTTGTTTCTCCTTAGATTGGGAGTTTGTAGGTACTGCTGTTGTTCATCGTTGTTCGACTGACTGGCCACTGATCCGTGGCTGGTGGCCTTTCGAAATGTGCCGAAGAGTTTGCTGTTCCTGGGTTGCTTCTTGAGGACCGCTCGAGATAGTGTTTGACTCCCGCTATCGATTGATTCTCGTACTCCCTGCCGTGGTACTGTGGAAGATGGTCTGTTCCTATCGCTCTCGCGAGAAGGTACGCGTTGAGCGATCTGTTCCTGCATGGCTGGAGGTTGCAGGTTACCGCTTGAAGAAGCTACTGCTCTATGAAAAGAACGAGGCCTAAAAGCCAATCGAGCTCGTCCTGTGGGATCTTCTGGTACATCTACAGTACGCCTACGCGTACTCCAACGTCTTGAGAGTATACCAGAACCGCCACCGGAACCTGCTTCAGGTCGATCAACCTCGTTTGTACTCGCTCTCCTCGGTTGCTGAGGTAGTTGATCCATTGTACCACCAGGAGGAGCCGTCATCGTAGGAAGAAGTAGTTGTCTGAGGTGTTCGGGGAGAGGTTGATCAGGATTTCGAGAATAAGGTGGTGGGGGTGGTACCCAGTTGTCTGCATCGCTCTCATGAGGAATATGCAAAACAGGTCCTCTAGGGCGTTCCGGTTCCCGGACCACATGCTGAGGCCTTCGATTGCTAGCTGCCGCCGTTGCTGCGCGCTGCAGGGTATCTCTAGAACGAGGAGCGGTATTGCTGTATGGTCCTTCCAGAAACAATGTAACATCGCCAACTTCAGAACCCAAGACCGGTGAAGCCGACGACTCGCTCCTCTGGCTGGACATGTCTGGTATTGGAGGAACAGGTATGGTAAGCGAGTTCCGTACCTCTGGCCGTGGTGGATTGGTCGCACCCCGACGCAGCTGAGTTCTCCTTCTCTCAAGCTCCACTTCTTGTTCAAGATTCGCATCAGGCTCTCTGAGCACCAATGGCACTTCTACTCCTAGTTCAATTATCAATTCGACAGTTTCGCCGTCTTCTATAGAAGGTCGAAAATCAAAAATCAATATCCTTCCTCCGTCTACTGGTATCGTCTCATCCCCAAGCGAAGAAGAGGTGACGCCACCTGGCGCTACAGCAACCAGTCTTTGCCGAGAGAATATATCACTATTCTCAGAGCGTCCTCGTCCTACCCAGTGAGCGGCAGTCAATCCTGGAATATCAGCTACTTTTCGGCCTCCTATGAACAGCGATGGCTGGTCAAAGCCTTTCCCGGGCCCCTTAACGACAGTCTTAGTGTGCTCCTGAGTGTTTTCAGAAGTTGAACTGGTAAAGTTAATAGCATCGTTTGATTCTACTGGCGTTGCAGTCAAATCATCAGGAAGACCATAAAGAAATAGACCACCACCCCGGAACGCCAGGGCAACGAGTTCACCCTTCGGGTCAACAGCAGGGCTGAGAGAAGGCATAAACTCTTCTGAGCCTTCTTGCGGAGCCGGGCCTGGGAAATAGGTCGAACAAGTTCTGGGCTCTTTTGGCCGAACCGCCCGAAAGATTTTGAGAGTGTTGTCGTAGCCCATTACCCAGTCATCATCACCACTGATCCGACTCGGCAATAATGCCACATAACTATAACCAGGGACTATGTCGGGAAATAATATTTGCGTAGTCCACATGTGAGCCTCCTGATTGCTCAGGTCCACCATGGAGTCGGTTGGAAATGGGGCTGTAATGGTGGCAAAGCCGACATCAGGACAGTCCAGGGATGAGCCAAGAAGCATGGACCCATCCGGGGAGAATGATAGAGTATCAATTCTTCCGCAGCGGACAGCTCGACACGGAGTCGGTATGACATCTTCACCCAGTGCGTGTACTTCGATGCTCCCATCATATGCGATGCCAAGCACGCTGCCGTTTGGCGCAAGAGCGAGAGCCCGTGGGACATCATTCAACGTCAGTACCTGGACATGTTTGGCTTCATGTCTGGATAAGTGATAAATGTTCACTTGGTGGCGATGTGAGACCACGGCAAGAACACGGCCGTCATCGAGGATTGTCGCCGCTAGGGGCATGCGCGAAGTCTTCAATTCATATAGAACCTTGATTTCCGGTGCGGCTAGATCCAGGACAAATATTCGAGAGGAGCTGAGGCAAAGCAGTATGTGGCCATTTGCAGAAAACTCGAATTTTATTGCCTCACCTGTCGGTAGTGCTGCTGACGACCCAACCGAGCTTGATATCAACGTGACCAGCGTTTTGCGAGGGTGTAGAAATGCCTGGAACACATTCTTTCGCATCTCTCTGCCGAACTGTCGTTTCAACTGGACAAGGTTCTGTGTAGTTGTCGAGCTAGTGCCGGTACCATGATATGCTGCGAAGAGTGGGCATCGGGTGAGGTGGTGTGCATACAGCTCGGCGTCATTTGACGCTTGCCTCCATTGCTCATTCAAGATGGCGAGGGAGGCAAACGTGTTGGCATCGACCGTGTAAAGGACCCTGAATTGATTCCATGGTCAGCTCTTGTTCATTTGTATATGATTAGCTCTTGTGTTTATGGATCCCGTAGAGAGCTTACTTCCGAATGACGTTGAGGGGCAGGCGACCAAAAGCGCTCAATCTCTGCACGGGTCTTTGGTCATTATTTTTGGTGTTGTTGTTATTTTTCTGCTCCCCCGTATCCAGATCCATCCTCGCAACTGGTTCAACGGTCTACATGGGCCGATGGGACGGTCTGTAATTGCAATACAGAAAACCAAAAGCTAGCTCATAGATAGGCATCATGTAACATGGCAAGCCAAGTCTCTATTCCATACCAGACGTGATTGAGCAATATCGAGATCAAGAACCTCTGGCCGAATCCCAATTCCACGGTTGAGCCACTGCCTAATCCCTGTCTAGACAACAGCTTGGTGTTTCGCACCTGAAACGACGAGCCGATAGTAAGCTGCTTATGAACGGCGAATGCGGGGAATGAGAATGGCGTTGCAGGTTCGCCGATTTGAGAATAGAACTGTCACCACGATCGTTGAATTGTCGGACCGCCTCAACAGCATGTGCATTGCTATCGAGCCAAGAGAGCATATGAAGTGATCTCTCATAGTCTGTTGATTCAGCGGATAAGCACAGCCCTTGGCGAGTTGGCCTTGCCCATTCGGCCCTAATAATAGACCTCCGATCTAACTCGAATGGATTAGTGTGTGATATGGGACTTATCCTTGCCAGAAGAGGGTTAGCGTAGGTGTGACCTCGAGGTAGCGACCTGGAAGGCCTGGGGTATGATCAGCGGTGAGCTTTTGGATGTTGCTTGTTTACGGACAGTTTCTACTCCATCCAGGCTTCGGATTACATGTTTGAACCGTGACTGTGACTGTGTGGCGGTAATCGGCCAATAAGACAGTTGTGTTATATATAGTTATAGTCAGCAGATCCATGGATTGTGAGTTAACTTAAGTTAGTTAGCTTAACTACGAGCAGTTAACGTTAGTTGGTCATTCAAACTAAGATCTTAACTTATATTATGAGCCTTGCTGCTAAGGCACCAACCTGCGCCGCCAAGCCAAGACCAAGACACACTGACTAAGGTCTTAGTCATCCGCCGTAATTGAGAGCCTCTGATTGGCTGTTGATTACCGGATACCGAATAAACTGCGGCCTCCGTTGAAGTCGAACCAGAAAGTTTGCTAATCAATTCAATCAATGAGCTGACAAAAGACTCATCTCTTGCAAGCAGTTCGTTGGATGCGCGGTTATGGGGTGTCTTCGCTAACTGTACAGCGGTTCTACCATATATTGCGATCTCACGAGCAATATCACCATTAACAGCTGAATGTCGCGGACATCGGGCTGCCGCATTGAATGAGCTAGGCGAATCAGATAATGCCTGTCAGCTAGCAGTGCGATTCACCATGCCTTCAAACGCCCCTCCTCCAGTTGCGCCTCCTCCAAAGACAAACCCTAGCATTGTCAATACCGGCTCGCGACCTTATCGATCTCACAAAGTCAGAGCATGCGACCTCTGTCGCAAGCGCAAGTCGCGATGCACCGTCGATATCCCGGGCCAGTCCTGTGTATTATGTCGAATCCAAGGCGCCGATTGCCACTATCAGGAGGATTCAATGCAAGAAGACGTGCCAACAATCGGCGCGGATAAACACAGTTCATCGTCATCTTTCACGGGTCACAAGCGCAAGCGGAGGTCCGAAGTTGTTGACCAGGATATTGATAGCTATGACAACTCGTCATCAGAGCAAGTGAACGGTTCGGCGACGTTCCATATACCCAGCGAGAAGCGAGACAATGAAAGCTCGCGTCGGAAAATCGACGATCCTCAGAATGAGTCAGTGCTGATCGTGGGCCCAGTCGCTGCGGAGGATGCGCAAGTGATTGAGAAATTCATGCCCTCGGAACGGTCAAGCAAAATCGAAAATGGAAACAAGCCGTATAATGTGTATTCAAACGATCCTCGAAAGCCGATCCTCTACACTACAGTTTCAAGGCGGCGCCAAGGTGTGCGCATGGGATGTCCACCTGGTGAGAATCAGAAAGAGATATTGGAACATCTACTGGGACCATTTAAGCAAGACCTAGTCAGACTGTAGGTGTCATGTCCAACAATAAGCGATCTATTCTAACCGATTTGACAGTTTTATTGATCGATTCAATGTGGCTTTCCCTGTATTTGATGGCCAAGCCTTTTGGGAGGCATATATTTCTGATGCCGATGATCTACCGACGACCCTTCTGTGTCATGTATATGCAATGTCACTAGTCTACTGGAAACATACACCAAAATTCGCTCGTCACCCAAAGCCCGATGTTCGATATGCCATCAATCTGACCGTGGCAGCTTTGCACGAAGATTATTCGGCCCCTGGATTGTCAACAGTGAGTGCGGCATTGCTCGATCTTACAGGACGGCCTATTTTCTCCATGACAGGCAATGCGATCAGCTGCGGACGACTAGTATCGCTCGCACACTGTTTAGGTCTTAATAGGGATCCCAGCAATTGGAAGGTTCCTTTGAGTGATAAGAAGCAACGAATCAGACTGTGGTGGGGCGTTGTCATTCAGGACCGCTGGGGAAGCTTTGGGCATGGCGTGCCGCCTCAAATATCCAAAAGCCAATACGATGTTCCCCTGCCCAGTGTCGAGGTTTTGGTAACACAGCCCAGAGCTACAAGCCAGCACATTCGGGCGGCACATTGTCATATTTCTCTTTGCCGGTTGACGGAAATATTGGGTGAATTACTTCCCCTTGTTTATCAACTACAAACTAAACCTGGTCGGGAAAACTCGAAAAGACTCAGGCATATTCGGACCGACCTGGATACGTGGGAGGACTCGCTACCGGAATGGCTTCGTGCTCCGGTTACTGAGTCGGAGAATCCTTGTAGCGGAGCAAGCAGCTTGCATCTAGCGTTTCTTGCTGTAAAGATGCTCGTATGTCGAGTGGAACTACACGTAGGTTATACCATTTTAGTTATCTCGCTTTCAACGCTAATGACATCACAGGAGGTGAATAATACAGAAACCGACCATCCAGAGGCTCGTCGATACTTTCAAACCGAATGCCGCAAAGCAGCCGAAGAAATCGTTCACTTTATGTGCTCCTTACAGCCTGCAAATTTTAGAGAATTTTGGTTACCTTGTAAGTGCACCATATATTTTTTGCAGAACTTCTAGATCTAACTAGTATATAGACAGCGCTTTCCACCTAACTTCAACGGCCACATTGCTCGTTCGTTGTGCCCTAGAGACTACAGACCAAGAGATCGCCCGGTCCTGTCTGACAAATGTCGACAACCTACGAAATCTTCTGCGAAGAATCCGCGACGAAGAGGACTTTGACGTGGCCGACATGTGCTTAGACCATTGCGAAAGAATCATTACTCAGCACCCAGAAATCAGCAACATGACAGCTGCAGCCAGTGGCCAACCAGAAGAACAAGCAGCATACAGAGGTCCCGTGGAGGAGACAATGGCCATGAATCCTGCCGCTATCATCCTACCGGAAACCACAACAAACAATGACATTGTCGATGACATGATGTCAATATCTGGAACATTCGGCACAATGGACGGCTTCCCATTCGACATGACTGGTATTTGGGATGTTTCCGGATTTCAAGACGTAAATTTCACCTGAAAGAGATGACAGGCAATTGGTTTTGAAAGATCCTTAAATACATGCTTTGTCAAATGCCCATACATGGGAAAACATTTCCTTTCCGTGCAATCATCGCCGTCAAATCGTCCAATTTTTCGGTTTCCCGTGGAAAGGTCCCAAGTCACAGGGCTTCCTCCAAGCAGCGGTCTGGCCCATTTCGGCTCAGACAAGAGGTTGCATTGAGAAGAAAAAAAATGGGACTGATCAAACAAGATCATACACATAGTACGGAATGCGCGAAACGAATCAGTTATACTGCCAGACGGACTTCGCTTATTCGCGGCAGGGGTCGGTTGCAGTTGGTATTTACTAATCCGATATGAGGTTATGGGTCGAGAGGCGTCCCAGAACCTAGCTTTGAGGTCCACCCAGCATATATGTCCACTACATAGTACCTACAGGGATGTCAGAGACAGAAGAACCTAATCAGTTATCTGCTTGGTCTGATAAAGATATATTCTCGTATATCCATCAGAGCTTTACGCTCGGGTTCTACGTGGAAAACAAGATTTGTCTTTCCATGAATGCCTGTTGCATACCAATATTTCATCAAATGTGTACTAGATTTGCTACGCAGATGATTATCATGAGGTATTGTTTCGACAGGCCTTGTATAAATTGCAATTGATGACTTCATCATTCGCCAATCATGGTTATCCAATGTGACAAAGCGTCCAAGACACTGCGCCATCATTGGCCACGGATCGGAATACAGAATGAGAGAAATATAAACTACTACGACCTAAGAGAATAAGATATTGTTTAGTTAGAATCTAGACCAGCACCTCTTTCCACTAATGCGATAGACTCGCTCAGAGCCGATAATCCTACAATCTAGAAGCTCAGAGCCGAAATCACCCTTAAATCAACATGTCCTTCACCGATAAAGCCTCAATTTGCAAGCACTAATACGATGGAATATCAAGGATAAGTCCTACCATTTATGAAAATACCCCGGACCGAGACAATATCTCAATTGAATGGTCTAGGTAGGGCCTGTTGCCTCGTTATGCGTCGTGGTGGTATACATAGTATGTACGAGTCAGGATGCATTGACGGGGGGGCGTTCTGTGGGACGTACGTGACGAAATCCTTGGGACATCAAATTAAAGTACGTGAGGGAAGAAGTTTTTCGCATCTGATCGGGCTTCAATCGTCTTCATATAAAACCCGAACCCGTCGAACAGTTTCTCTGTATTGTCGTATCTATGGAGTAACAGCGGACACACACACACGTGTGACGACAAACCCTAACAGCCATCGTCGTCCCACCAGTCATCAGTGGCTGACTTGGCGCTTACCCCATCGGGAAGAAACCCTAGGCTAAATTACGGCGCACGACCTATGACTCATTTTGCCGAAAAATACCATACACCCCCTCATAAAAGAATTTTCTTTCCCGCGGAATCAACCTGCACTCATTCGTCTTCCTACACACTTCCCCGAAGAGCATCATCGAATACGCATATATCATTTGACGATCGATCAATTCACTGCAAGAAATATAATACGATCGTTACAAACATCGTTTCTTGATAAATTACAGCATAATGGCCCCTGGAATTACAGAGTTCATGGAGGAGGAGAGGTTTGAAGTGAGAAAGACTGCTTCAAAGTTGGATGCCCTCAAAGCATCGAATAATGGGTATAATAATGGTGGACGGGATGAGGAACAGCAGATAAATGGTCGGTCGGATACATCCGCCGCCACCGCCGTTACCCATAATACAGATGGACAAGATGAGACGCCTGTGTTTACGATGCCATCTATTCATAAGTTGAGAGAGGCACAACGCCGGGTTGAGCATGATTTTCGATCGGATACGGTTACGGTACCGACGGTGCATATGATGCAGGTGAGTTCTTATATTTATTTTCTATCCCCGGGGTTGAACCGATACCGGGATTATATATCTATGTATCGATTAGGGCTAATTCCGTCAGGCCATGATCGAATCCTCGTTCCAAGATGACATGTACGACGCAACAGGCGACGAGTCTGTCAACCGTCTGCAGCAGCGTCTAGTCGAACTAACCGGCAAGGAAGCAGCGATGTGGGCTCTGTCCGGCACAATGGGTAACCAGATCTGCCTCCGGACCCATTTGACGCAACCACCACACACGGTGTTGCTCGATTATAGGGCTCATGTCCATTGTTGGGAGACCGGTGCTATGCCGGTCATGTCACAGGCTGCTGTTACACAGGTGCATCCTAAGAATGGGTTGCATTTGACGCTGGAGGACGTGAAGAAGCATATCATTGCTGATGGGAACAGTATGCATTCCTACCCACCCCCAGTACATAGTGATATGTATATTGACGTTTTAATAGTTCATTTCCCACCAACACGCGTGGTGTCCTTGGAAAACTCATTAAGCGGTACCATTCTACCTCTTAAAGATGCCAAAGAAATCTCAGACTTTGTCCGAAACTTCCCCGTCGAAGAAGGCGAAAAGCCCATCGCTATGCACCTTGACGGTGCCCGTCTGTTTGACGCCGTGGCAGCCGAGGGTGTGAGTCTGAAGGAGTACTGCGCCTGCTTTGATTCGATCAGTATCTGTCTTGCAAAGGGTCTTGGTGCTCCCATGGGAAGCATTATTGTTGGATCGAAGAAGTTTATACATCGTGCCCGATTGTTTAGAAAGATGTTTGGTGGTGGCACGCGGCAGGTATGTTTGCATTTAGCTCGTACGGTTTATTTCGCAATATACTGACATTCGCATAGCCCGGAATGATGGCCGCTGCTGCCCTCTGCGCGCTAGAATATACCATGCCTCTCCTACCCAAGGTTCACGCTTTGACCAAGCGAACCGCCGACTCCCTGCGGGAGGCCGGATATAAAATCACACTCCCCGTTCAGACAAATATGATCGTTTTGGACCTGGAAGAAGTCGGTATTCCACCCGCAGCTTTTGTGGAATATGGAAAGCGAGCTGGTGTAACAGTGTTCCCAACTGGGCGACTCGTGTTCCATCATCAGATCTCTGCTGCGGCAGCGTCACGGCTTGTTGATGCACTGACATCGCTTATGCAGGATAAGAAAGCTGGAAGGCAGTTGGAGAATCATAAAGTCACTGGCGGATATATGTAATGATTGATGATGACAGTATATATATGTGCGGTCTTGGGGCCGTACCAAGTTTCGTTTAGGCGTTCATGAGCTATTTGCATTTAGAGAATATGATTTTGTTGTACATGGTTATTCAAATTAATTTCCTTGAAACAAGGATTTCGGCATAGACAGCCTAACTGTCAATATGTAGAGAGACCGTTGTTATGCCTGTGGCCGATACATGGTTTCTGAAACTGACGGGCACGGAACTCTTATGTCCACCGAAGACCACTGGGCCAGTACTCGTTTTGCTCGTGGGAGTATTCCAGTCTTCGTCTTCCCAATCGTTCCATCCACGTTCAGGTCCCCAGTGGATATTTACATTTGCGGCTCTGACCTCCGAGAGCAAGCGCCGCATCAAAGGTCCGCTCTTCTGGACCGAAGGCCAAGCGTCAAACTCAACCTGTACGAGATTCGGCAATTGTTCCAGGATTTTCTGCACCAAGCCTCCAGCAAACCCAGTATAAAAGTCGGAAGAAACCCGAAATCCCTCAAAGACAGGATGCGACGGATCACACTGGATAAAAATCTTTAAGGTCCGTACACCAGTCATTTCCGTTAAACCAAGGTGTTTCGTGACTTTCCATGCCTTTGGAGGGGCCGTCCAGCTCGATCCGAGAATGAGTTCAATCTTTTTTACAAGTGGCCGGTAAGAAGGGGCGAAGCTGATTAAAGTCGGTTGTTTCGAGTAATCCTGGATCTGAAAGACGCGGAACGTTTGCACAGAGTAGAACAAAACCGAGGCTTCATCATGGATGCGTCGGGATGAGAGGAACAGGGAAAGCCGATGGGACAATGGTGCTGGAATTTTATTTTTGCGTGACGAACCCACGTTGCCATTTGTTCGTGGTGGTCCTTTCTTCTTTGTTTCCCCAAATAGCACGTATTCATAAATTTTCAACCGGATTTCCGAAGGTAGGTCGAAAAGTCTGAAGGGCAGAATTTCCTTAGGCTCGTCGTCGAAATCTTCGTCATCCGTGTTATACCGGTCACTTTTCCCCTTGCCCTTCTGCTCGAGATGGTTCTCGAGAGTGAGTTTGTTGAAATCGGCTTCCAGGGCGGCCATCTCGACTGATTTTTCGTTTAATGCAACGAGCCGGGATCATATGTCTAGCAAGCTGGGTGATATACCAAGAGATGAGAAAAGCGTAACTTCATTCATAGTCTGTTTATATTGAGAACATTGAGAGAATTGTATATTATAGATAGATAGAAACCATGGTGGTAATAGAATGTGTCTCGCATACGGGGCTGCACACCTCACAGGAGGCCTAGGTGCCGCTCTTGGGTGCAAGACTGAATCAGATTCATTAGGTCTCCCCAGCTAATACAACCCGGCATCCATGGAAAAGGAAGATTGATGGGTCAAATTTCGATGATCTGGGTGGATTCAACTTTCATTTATGGGAAAGGAAAAGAAGAAGAGAGAGAAGAGAGAAGAAAGAAAAGCGAACCTTTAAAGGCGGGATGGGATTTCTTGGCACGGACCGGCAGTTCCGCCGAATATTTCTGCGCTAAGACCGTTCTGGCCTGGGCTTTGGATGACGCTCGTGGCTCCCGAGCTTCTCACTTGATTTTTTAGTGAGACGAGGAGACAGCATCAATCAATGCCAACCATTCTTTTCTATCTCTGCATTTAACCCTGGCTTTTGTCCCGTTTTGTACCAGGCGCTTGGGTGATTGGTGACCAGGAGATGATTATATAGATTTCTCAATTGTCTCTCTTTCACAGATCTTACTACACCATGCTCAGCCGTTCCGTACTGCCGCTCGCAAGGGCTCGTCCTGTGCCCTCGGCCCTCCGTTCGCCTCTCACGGCATCTCCATATCCACGATGGTACGCTCAGGGTAATAAACCGCGGACGCCGTACGTCCTTCCCAATCAAAAAGCGAAGCCAGCACAGTCGAAGGCTACCCCATCGCAGAAGAACACATCAACGAAGAGCCAGCCGACGCAGCAAAAGTCGAAACCAACTGTTGTTGGCACTACGTCAAAAGCAAAGGCCGCAGCAAGCGCCTCGTCCGGTGCTTCTACGAATGCATCTGAAACACCCAAGTCTGAACCCGATGTGTCACCCGAACAGCCCGAATTTGAGACCGTAGCTCAGGCCGAAAAAACACCGCAACCTCTCCCGGATTTGACACAAGGTATCCCATCGACGTTGGGAGCCGAACTCGACGCAGCGCGCAAAGGACGCAAAACAACTTCCCTCAATCTGACTGAAGATCCTTCTCAAGATGACTACGAAGATGAAGGCGCCGGTGGTGGCCGATCAAGCGATGCATATGAGTCTTCTTTGGACCGTCGCAGAGCTCGTCTCGCCAACGTGATGTATGGTATTCTGCTTGGTGGTATCCTCGGTGGAACCGTCTATATGGGCCGAAACTGGGATTCGGAGGAAGAAGCTAGACTTCACAAAGACGCTCCATCTGGATGGGGCATTAGACTCTTCTATGATCGAATCAAGGCCCGTATGGATAGCTTCACTAGCTATTACAGAGATCCTGCCTTTGACAAGTTGCTGCCCGAAGAAGACCCCTCGTTGAGACAGCCTTATACATTGGTGCTAAGTCTGGAAGATCTCCTAGTCCACAGCGAGTGGACGAGAGAACACGGTTGGCGTGTGGCCAAGCGACCTGGTGTCGACTATTTCTTACGCTATTTGAACCAGTACTATGAGCTTGTTTTGTTCACCAGTGTTCCAAGTATGATGGCGGATCAAGTCTTGCGAAAGCTCGATCCTTTCCGCATCATCAGATGGCCGTTGTTCCGTGAGGCCACTAAGTACAAGGATGGAGAATACGTTAAGGTAGGCTTTTCTTCCAATATTCAAGTTGAAACGCAATACTTACTCAATTTTAGGATCTATCTTACTTGAACCGTGATCTATCCAAGGTCATTCTCATCGATACCGTACCTGGTCACGCACGTGAACAACCAGAAAACGCCATCATTCTACCCAAATGGAAAGGCGACACCAAGGACAAGTCGCTCGTTGCTTTGATTCCATTCCTCGAATACGTAGCAGGCATGAACGTTGAGGACGTTCGCCCCGTCATCAAATCCTTCGAGGGAACCTACATCCCCGCCGAATTCGCCGCACGCGAGAAGGTGATGCGCGAGAAATTCCAGAAACAATTGGAAGAAGAACAAAAGAGCCGACCCCGCCGTGGTGTAGGCAGTCTTGCCGCTCTTCTCGGCTTGAAGCCACAGAGCTCTATTGACGGCCAAGGCGCCTCCGAAGAGAAGATGCTCTGGGACCAGATCCGTGAACGCGGCCAGAAGAACTATGAGATGATGGAGCAAGAAATCCGTGAGAACGGAGAGACCTGGCTCAAGATGATGGCCGAAGAAGAGGAGAAGGCACGACAGGAGCAGATGAAGAATATGAAAGGAAGTCTGACCGGCTTCTTTGGTGCTTCAGGAGAGGGCGAGAAGAAGTAGTTTGAGTCAGTCAGTTCATGTCTAATCAGATGACTTTATGACTGGTCTGCACATTCTTCCCCTTTTCCTTCCCTTTTTTATTTGGTACACTTTTCTAATCATGTCTTCTTACTTATTCGACCTTCTTCTGTATGTTTTTCTTTCCCCTTACCAAAGTGCATTCTCTGGGGTTCTTTTTTAATGCCATCTGGTCCACTGATCTGCATCCATCTTGTCCATGTTTTTCTCTTGCAAACGTCTATTAGAGCAATCCCCTCTTTTCTTTTGGTGTGAAAGTTGGAGTCAGTTTTGTGTCTCAAAAGCACCAAAAAGTGTATATTAATCTACGTTCTCGATCTGCGCGTTCGAGCTGAGTCAATCAATGAATACGTCTGAGCGAGAAATAACGAGCATATAATATCATGTGTAGTTATGTCATGGTTCGATAGAGGCTTTTTTATCTGGTGCATACAAGTCTCAAATCATGTTTATAAGATGCAAATCACATCTATTAGTAGACGAGTAATTTAATATTTAAAGCTTCTCATCATCTACGTCCATCTGTGCCTCGTTTTCAGTATCTTGTCCATTCGGCACCCTCGCAACTGACGATTCCTTGTTGATCATTTGTCTTGAGACGGCGACAATGTTGTCCTCGATTAATTGCTGACCGACGTCCTCGATGTCTGTCACGACGATTAGTATTAACAAAAGCCGTAGAGGGTAAATGCACTTACGTTTCTTAGGATCAACCTTGCCCACATATCGGGTCTTCAATTGCTCCTTGGTCAATGTAGATTCTTCCTTGACTCGCTTCTCATAACCTTCCGCCAATTCAACCAGGCGTTGCATGCTCTCCACATTTCGTTTTCCATCTTCATGGAAATCATTCATCTGCAGCGCTTCGGTCCAAACGTGTTTGTGTAGGTTCATCAACATGTTCTCCTCAAGACCAGTCTTGCGGTAGTTGATCGCAAGGCTGTAATAATGACGGTTCAAGCCGTGTATAAGAGCTTGGATAGAAGGTTTGTTGAGATGACCCAAGTTAGATGTGGTCTGACGAGGTTCTTGGCCCATGACAACTGTCTGTGGTGCGATGAGTCGGAATGCATCAATGACAACCTTGCCCTTGACGGACTGGATGGGGTCGACCACGACGGCGACGGCACGAGGTGTGAGCTGTTCGAAGGATTGCTGAGTGTTGATATCGACGGATGAGAGCCAGCACCCGAAACCGGGATGCGAGTGGTACCAGCCAACGACTGATTCGGGTCTATAACAGAATGAAGTCAGCGGTCTGCCGCACGGCAAAACGCAGCAAATGATCACCTACCGGCCAGTCTGCTTCAAAAAGTCCATCATCTTTGTTTGGAAAACAGGATCCACAGCCTCGACACTGACACCCGTTCCGCTCTGAGGCATTGCAAAAACATCCACAACCCGCACGGTATATTCATCAACAAAGTCTCCAAGCATCAGGCCCATGACTTCCATAGGAACACCGGCTCGGCCATGTCGTAGCATCTTCAACAACGCCAACGACGAGATGTGAACGGTCTCCGAGTTATCGATCAGGTTGGGGCTGTCCTGTTGGCCATGTGTTAGCTTAGATCAAGACAAACTCTGGTCTCGTGTCTCTCAAGCCGGGGCAACTTACAGCACCTGGGGCTGCGCTGCCCATTCCCATGCCATGGGCAGTCTGAAGCATGCGATTTATTCGCTCCATGATAGATGATTCGTAATCGATCTAAGGTGATAAAAGAATGTGTTGAGGGCAAGCGAGCTCCCTTCACGGGAAGCTTGATGCAGGATACAGAGCTCGAGCTGGATAGTACCAGTTGCTGTTGGAACGGAAAGGGGGGGGAATAGAGAGTATAAAACTGATGGTTCAAAGAGCAAGAAAAACAAAAATTTGCTTTGTTCCAAGATGATAGAGGAGTAGGTAGTTGAGCAGTAATGTTGATGAGGCAAGATCAATCAGCAGCCCGGTCCGTCCTCCATAGCTCCGAGTGTCCACCCAGCCAGTGCGCGATGTCATTCGCCCACTCCCGCCTTACCGCCTTTGGAGTCTTCCCTTATTCTATGCGCATCACTTTCTGCTTCTCTTTCCCCTCAACAGTTCCCTCATTTCTACACCTTTCACTTGTCTGGTGTTGGTGAAACCCTTTCGATCTTCTTTTCTCGTCTCATTGGGCTGCTTGCAGTACCAGTCTGATCCTGCTCTTTGCCACGCCAAGCTAGACTTTTCAAATCTTTCTTATCCTCCCTACACTCGCCGGTCTGACTTGTCTAAGACGGTCTTCTTTCCTGCCACCCCAATTTCAAATCACGACAGGTTCACTCAACGAGGACGCATAGCCATGACCGGCGCTGCACCCCTTGACCCGATTAACCTAAATGGTGCCGCTGATCGGGGAAAGAAAGTGGCATACTTCTATGATTCGGACGTCGGTAACTATGCCTACGTCTCAGGGCATCCCATGAAGCCACACCGTATACGAATGGCCCACAGCCTGGTGATGAACTATGGACTGTACAAAAAGATGGAGATTTATGTGAGTTTCCATGCACATTGCGCATCGTTTTTACCTAAAGTCCTATTGCGCTCATTTTCTATAGCGTGCCAAACCAGCCTCCAAGTACGAAATGACCCAATTCCACACAGACGAATATATCGACTTCTTATCGAAAGTTACGCCAGATAATATGGAGCAATATGCAAAGGAACAGAGCAAGTACAACGTTGGAGACGATTGTCCAGTGTTCGATGGGTTGTTTGAGTTTTGCGGAATCAGCGCTGGAGGTAGTATGGAAGGCGCAGCCCGTTTGAATCGCAACAAATGTGACATTGCAGTCAACTGGGCAGGTGGTCTTCACCACGCGAAGAAGAGTGAGGCGAGTGGTTTCTGTTATGTGAACGGTAAGCTACAGTACCCGACGATCTCAACGATTACTATTCTTACTCACATCTTTAGATATCGTCCTTGGTATCCTCGAGCTTCTCCGATTCAAGCAGCGCGTTTTATACATTGATATCGATGTCCACCATGGTGATGGTGTTGAGGAAGCTTTCTATACTACAGATCGCGTCATGACCGTTTCTTTCCACAAATATGGCGAGTACTTCCCCGGTACTGGTGAGCTTCGCGATATTGGTGTCGGATCAGGCAAATATTATGCAGTTAATTTCCCTCTCCGTGATGGAATTGACGACGTTTCTTACAAAAGCATTTTCGAGCCGGTCATTAGCAATGTTATGGAATGGTACCGACCTGAAGCCGTTGTTCTTCAGTGCGGTGGAGATAGTTTGTCTGGCGATCGTCTTGGTTGCTTCAATCTCAGTATGAGAGGCCACGCAAACTGTGTCAACTTTGTGAAGAGTTTCAATTTGCCCACTTTGGTTTTGGGAGGTGGTGGCTACACTATGCGCAACGTAGCCCGTACCTGGGCCTTTGAGACCGGCATTCTCTTGAACGAACAACTCGATTCGCAATTGCCCTACAATGACTACTACGAGGTAAGACTATTGATATTCTGCACATGAGATTCAAACTAATGAAATGTTAGTACTTCTCGCCAGACTACGAACTGGACGTGCGACCATCTAATATGGATAATGCTAATACCAAGGAATATCTCGACAAAATCCGCAATCAAGTCATCGAGAACCTCAGACGCACCGGCTTTGCGCCATCTGTACAAATGACTGACGTTCCTCGCGATCCACTTATAGAGGGTTTGGACGACGAGGCAGACGCAATTATGGATGACCTCGACGAAGATGAGAATAAAGACAAGCGATACACACAACGTCGCTTCGACCAATACGTTGAAAAGCCTGGCGAGCTTAGTGACAGCGAAGACGAAGAAGTACTTGCTGCCAACGGTGTTCGTCGACAGCCTGGGGCGACCCGACGACGAAATCAAGTCAGTCATCGCAATCTTGATGCTGCGGACTCTGGCTTGGAAAGCGGCATTGCAACGCCCAGAGAAGCTTCTGCAGTGCCTGACCAAGACGAAGAAATGATTGATTCCGTGATCGAGAAGCCTCAGACATCAGCACCAGAAACTGGAGCAGAAACGCAACAATCTGCCTCCGACGCAGAAACAGGCACAAAGATTGAAGAGAAGCTAGCTGCAGAAGCGAAGAACACGACTCGGGAGCCTTCTACGCGTGCCGAGTCACCGGCATCAGCTCTGAGCGATGTACATTCAGATATCGAAATGGAAGATGCCAATGCGACAGTAGCAGAAGCAGAAGCAGCTCCATCAGAAGAAACCGTTGGGCAGCAGAAAACGCCACCAGCATCCCCACCTACTGCCGTTGCTGCACCAGAGACCGAATCGGCTGCGCCATCTCTGGCAGTTGCTGATTATACCAAGCCTGAAGAACCTGAAACAAAACAGGAAGAGAAAACTACTGATGAGTCCAGGCCGGAAGAAAAGGCTACAGCTGAAGAATCTACAAAAACCGAGGCAGATTCGGAAAAGCAGGCTGATGGCGAAGCTAAAGAACCTGAGAAAACTGAATCATAGTTGGCACTTCAGGCAGGCGAGGGCCATCTCTTGAGTTTCTTGGCGTCATGGACGAAAATCGGAACGGTGTTTTGGACTTATGGTGTTTTGTTTTCATCACTGGATGTCATTTCACATCTGGTAGTTGTCTCCCAGGGAATCTGTTGTCATCTTCTACTTATGTTTGTATGTATCATTAGGCATTAAACAAGCAGCGCAAGAACCAATTTGTTCAAGAATATATGCAATATATGCAATAATAATTGATTAAAACTGAAGACTGTAGACTGTAAACCTCGAGACTTGTTAGGGCATGCTGATAAAGCCGGTATATCCAAATCAGGACTAGCCTTAGGGCACGACCTACCTCTCGAACGTCCGCCAATCACAGCGCCCCTGCCAAGATTTCGTCTTCCCAGCCCAGCGCTCACACACTAAGCGAGATCCAATTCTGACCCGCTTTTTGGTTGTGTGAATACCTTCGACTCGCACCTAGACGACCTTTCTCTCTCTTTTGACCTGTGTCTTTCCCGTCCAGTCAATTTACAACAGTTAACTTGACATACCGCCAAAATGTCGAAAAGAGGGTGAGTTCACGATTTTTATTGTTCTGGAATTTTTCTACGTGTTGGTTTGGGGTGGATGGGCTCGAAAAATCTTGTTGAAACGCTTTTGGAGATGGACGACTACGACGACAATCGATTTTTCTCTCTATTCGCTGCCAATCGAGAACAACATATTCTCAGCTCGAGATTTGCGTGTGGATGAAATGATGAAGAGACAGGGAACTTGCAAGAAATTTTTCGACCATGAAGCTAACGAAATTTGTGTATAGTCGTGGTGCCGCTGGCAACAAGCTTAAGATGACTCTCGGTCTGCCTGTGTACGTGAACCCTCGAAATTCCGTCAAACCCAATTTTCTCCTACGACGGAAAAAAAAAAACCATCGAAACATGACGGCATTAAATGATAGTGAACTAACATATATATAGCGGCGCCGTGATGAACTGCTGCGACAACTCCGGAGCCCGCAACTTGTACATCATCTCCGTCGCTGGTGCCGGTGCCCGTCTCAACCGTCTCCCCGCCGCTGGTGTTGGCGACATGGTTATGGCCACTGTTAAGAAGGGAAAGCCCGAATTGAGAAAGAAGGTTATGCCCGCTGTTGTTGTCCGTCAGAGCAAGCCCTGGCGACGACCCGATGGTATTTTCCTCTACTTTGAGGACAATGCTGGTGTTGTAAGTGGTTCTCCGACTGGGGGAAGGATGATTTGCTTCGACGCCGGATACGTTTGAGAAATTGGTTTCGGGGAACGTGTTGAGCTTCGTTATCGAATCGTCCTTCTCCGTGTCACTACTGAGATTAGAGAAACAAGACTAATGATTTCTAGATTGTCAACGCCAAGGGTGAAATGAAGGGTTCTGCCATCACTGGTCCCGTTGGAAAGGAAGCTGCTGAGCTCTGGCCTGTAAGTCTACACCACCTTGATTCAGCACTATGTTGTCCATCGACTAACTTCCTTGCCTCTAGCGTATCGCCTCCAACTCCGGTGTTGTCATGTAATTAAAGAAGATACAATTTTTAAAACCAAAAATTTTCACACAATGCGATACCAGTCGGGATTTACGGGACTCCAAAAATCTTCTTTGCCCCTTTCCTCCTTTTCCCTTTTCATAATGCGACCCGAAAGTCAAAGTCCATCCCAACGAGTTATGTGGAATCGTGCGGGATGGGAGCTTGGAGAGACAAAAGATGGGGAACGATTATTTCCATTTTCCTTCCATGAAACAAGGCGTTTTTGTTAGATTGCACGGTTCTTTTTCTTGTCACTTGAAAAGTACGTGCTTCGTCATGGACGTTTATCGAATTGTTGTACGAGAGAAAACAAAGACGATAAAATGAAACACTATTCAAATTTACCTGCTGTGCATCGTGAAGGGACCTGTCGACTCGAGTTCGGACTGTCTGTCATTGTCTCTTAAAGCATTACTGACGGCGCCTAATCTCGTCTATTGTATATACAAAGGTGCAGTGCAATACGTAGCATCGATCGTAACTTGTAGCCAGATTTACTTGTCAGGGTTAGGGTTGGTGCTCATGTGGGGAATGAGATCTACTTGAGGCGATTGCGGGGCGATTCTTCCATCTTCTGCCAGAAGCTCTTGGAATCGTCATTGAATATTATTTTCACCAAAACAGCTTGCTTGAAACAATATACCACCTCCAATACCAGCAGAGCAACCACGTATAACCCTCACGGTGCTCCCAGATCGAGAACAGAAACATCCACATCCAGCTTCATACCCCGCTTAGTAGCTGATACCATACTCACGATAGCTACTACTCCAATTCGACGTCACCTCTCCCATACCCGAGACCACTCAATTTAAACATGGACGACATCGAAGAACCCACTGGCCCTACCCGCGAGGAGACTGCCCAGCGAGAACAAGAAGAGAAGGAGCGTAAGGCAAAGGAAGAGGCTGAACAGGCACTATTACCCTACAAATGGACACAGACTATCGGCGAAGCAGAAGTCTCAATCCCCGTGCCGGGTACAATCAAGGGGAGGGATTTGGATGTTGTTCTCACAAAGACGAAGATCAAGGTTGCTTTGAAAGGGCAGGCACCTATTATTGAGGTAAGAGGACCGCACATCAGCCTGGTCCTCGTGTTGAAGGTACGTACTTACGGAAAGATAGGGCGACTTCCCTCATCCAATCCAAGCAGATGATTCCACATGGATGCTTGAAACCACCCCCACAGGCAAACAAGTGACCATCCACCTCGACAAAGTCAACAAGATGGAATGGTGGCCTCACATCGTGACCAGCGCACCCAAAATCGACATCACAAAGATCACGCCGGAGAATTCATCGCTGAGCGACTTGGATGGTGAGACGAGGGCAATGGTGGAGAAGATGATGTTTGATCAGAGGCAGAAGGAGATGGGGAAGCCGACGAGTGATGAGCAGAGGAAGATGGATTTGTTTAAGAAGTTTCAGGAGGAACATCCAGGTTAGTACAGTCCAATGATCCGGGGGTCTGACCTACTCGGATTATTCGTTCTTTGTTTTGTTTCGTTTTGTTTTTATTTTTATTTTTTCTTCCCGTATTTCGGGGTTTGACTGCTGACCTGTGGTTGTATTCAGAAATGGACTTTTCGAATGCGAAGATTGGTTGATCGAGTTAGCTAGTTATTTTTACGAGGAGTGTAACGGTTTATTATTTGTAACTTAACGTACGGATACCGGGTGTTTTATGTCATCTGGTCATGGAGGAAGAATGGAAATTTTTATGTTGAACAGGGTCGATCAATGCATGCATTCCACGATGCAATCTCATGCTGCAGGATATTTCAATCACTGGAGACATTTATATCAAATGATATATAGATAAAGCTTAAAATTATCGTAGCTCTCGAAATATCGAAAGCAACCCTGCTCTGATGCGGAGTGAATGCTGACTGGGAAACTGATGCTACGTATCACCTGACGCGCCAAATTCCAGATAACTATCGACTCTGTCAATCATAGGCCCATTTGGCTACCCCATGCGGAGTTCTGACCATTTTCTATTTTCGGTGCATTTCCCTGTCGCACACCCGTTCATGTGGTTGTTGACAGGATGTAACGTGGCTTACTCGATGGTTTGCCCTAACTCCATTCATCTTCCGTTGAAGCCGGACCCCTTTGTTGTTTTGCTTCTTTGTTACTTCGCAAGTCATCGCTATGGTCTGGCGACATAAAATTGAGATGAGGAATTACTGAAATAGCTTTGAAGATTCGATATTTGTTTGTCAAGGCTTTAAATGCTCGGGATTGCTTGACATGTGCCATAGCAGGCCACGATACCTAGGTAGCAGTCATATATGTACACTATAGTATATCGAGAGGCGGCGGGATAGATCGCCAACGTTATATATCTATCTATCTAGTGGATATCTAAAAATAAGACAAACACCAACACCAACAAAGCAATTGGTAACCACCAGAAACATGTTTAGTTTACCCCGAGGCTCGATTAAGGTGCATAATTAGCTCTATCCCGGCACTTTAGCCACAATTTTCGCGCCAATTCTTGAACTGCATGTTAGGGTTGCAATGTTGGATTTTCCCTCAATTTATTCTGCGTCGCCAAGAATCATTATCACTTGACGAAAGATCAATTGATGACTGCTGGTGCTCACGGAGGAATTCCATTGTCTCCTCGAGGCTTGGGCCTATGACCACTAGACCGTCGTGGAAATTGGCTCGCTTCTGTTTCATGCCTCCATATGCTCGGCCATGGATCCAATCGGGGGTCATGGCAGTCGACCAGGCGATCATTTTGTTTTACAGGATGTTGGATATAGAAACCAACATGGGCATATCACAGTTACATTGTCAGCAAGTCATGATGGTTTTGCCACCATGAATAGAACAATGAAGATAAGAGACATCCAGGAATCGGATGAAATGTTGACTATAAATGGGTGAGTCGGCCCTCAGGTCTCTACTTCATGTGCCACAGTATCAGGGATCAACTCATCCTAGTTTGAGGTTTTTGGATCACAATGATTGTAAAGGGTCTTTTTCTTGCGGCATTGTCCGCTATGAGTGCCCTGGTTCAGGGATATCCTGGCCAGGAACGCTCCTTGAGCGAGAGACAGTCAACTGATCGACTTGTCTTTGCTCACTTCATGGTGCGTCGATCTCCCATACTATCAAAACGGAGATTGTCTTTGGAAGAACAATACTGACTGGCAATTGACAGATTGGCATCACCAGTGACCGCAGCAGCTCAGCCGACTATGACGCCGACATGCAACGAGCCAAATCGTACGGCATCGATGCATTCGCCCTCAACATCGGTGTAGACCCCTACACCGACCAACAACTCGGCTTTGCCTATGACTCCGCCGCAAGAAACGGCATGAAAGTCTTTATCTCCTTCGACTTCAACTGGTGGAATACCGGCCAAGCCACCGCCATCGGCCAGAAGATTGCCCAATACGCGGGTCTACCTGGTCAGCTCAAGGTCGATGGCAAAGTCTTTGTTTCGTCTTTTGCCGGAGATGGCGTCAATATCGGAGCTATGCGTTCTGCGGCTGGCGTTGAGTTGTTCTTTGCACCCAATTTCCATCCTTCGTATGGTACGGATATGTCCAATGTTGATGGATTGTTGAATTGGATGGGATGGCCAAGTAATGGAAACAACAAGGCACCAACCTCTGGTGCAACTGTGAGTGTGGAACAAGGTGATAATGACTATATTTCGGCTCTTGCTGGAAAGGCCTATATTGCACGTAAGTATGGCTTCATTTGTATGCCCAAGACCGATGCTGATATGAACAGCTGCCTCGCCCTGGTTTTCAACTCACTTTGGTCCCGAAGTCTCGTACAGCAAGAACTGGGTCTTCCCATCTGATCTTCTATGGTACAATCGCTGGCAAGAACTCCTGAAATTGGGTCCTCGCTTCATTGAAATCGTCACCTGGAACGACTATGGCGAATCTCATTATATCGGACCTCTTAGCTCTCCCCACACTGACGATGGAGCTTCCAAATGGGTCAATGATATGTGAGTATCATCTCTTCATCAGAGGGTAATAGAAGTTGCTAATGATATGTCAACCAGGCCACACGACGGCTGGCTAGATATGGCAAAACCCTTCATCGCAGCCTTCAAAGCCGGTGCTACAACAGTCGACAACTACATCACCAACGACGAGCTCGTCTACTGGTACAGACCTACCCTCAAGAACGTCAACTGTGATGCTACAGATACCTGCATGAATCCCTCAGCCAGTAATTCCAGTGGAAACTACTTCCTTGGCCGCCCTAATGGATACGAGACCATGCAAGACTCCGTCTTCGTGGTTTCGTTGCTCACTGCTCCTGCGCAGGTCACTGTGACTTCTGGAGGTAATTCGCAGACCTTCCAGGCTTCAGCTGGTGCGAATGCGTTCCAGGTTCCCATGGGATTGGGCTCACAGACCTTTTCCGTGACTCGAAATGGTGCGACTGTCTTCCAGGGAACAAGTTTGAAGCAGATCATTAATGGATGTGTTTGTGGATTGTATAACTTCAACGCTTACGGTTCGTTTTCTGTGCTATCTTACACTTCTTGTGAACCAAACTGACACCTTTTTCTTTTGGAATGATAGTTGGAACTCTCCCAGCTGGATTCAGTGATCCCCTAGGACCTGCTGGTCTTGCTTCGCTCGTACAAGGTCTACATGTCGCCACCTGCGCTGCCACTCCAAGTCTAGGAACTGCACCTCCAGTGGTTACAGCCCCCCCGGTCCCAGCTACCACGACCACGACCATCATAACTACCAAGACCACCACAACTTCAACGAGCACCTCAACATCAGGTACATGCATCGCTGGTACCGGACCAGGAAACTATGTCGGCCTCTGCAGTTTCTGCTGCAACTTCGGCTACTGCCCCCCCGGACCATGTACTTGTACCGCTTACGGTGCACCTGTACCCACGCCACCAGTCACAGGTACGGTTGGTTTGCCGTTGTACAATGAGGACAATTCGTATTTGGGATTGTGCAGTTTTGCTTGCAACCATGGATATTGCCCAAATACGGCTTGTAGGGTTGCTTAGGTTGGCGAGAAGGGAATCTTTCGGGTTGTTTGCTTGATAAGTTTGAATTGAGTATCAATTTTGAAAATGAAGCTAGAATTGAGGTAGTGGATAGTATTTTGATTGCTAATGAAACGTACTGGAAACCTATTCCCATTCCTTCAAAAACGTAAACTTAATGATCCATTAATGATTATTGACACCTTTCTTCATATAAATAAATAATTCTTTCTCCTTATACGGCCTGAATCAGCTCGCAATTTTTTCCAGGAGGCCCTCTGGTGCAGAGTTTCAATTACCCTCCGTGAAATATCCTTCAGCCTTCCGATGTATATGATAGGATTTCTCCGATATTTCTAGGCCAGAGAGACCGAAGCAAACACCCGTGTCACAGTATTTTCGAACCCTGTGACACATTATCATGAGTATCTAATGTTAGGAGGATATCGTACACGTAGATGTTGGATAAACGGCTCGTGTCAAGCCTGTTCGGAAGATCCGGGTATGATAAAGAAATGGGTATTTTCATAGAATATAGTACATAAAATATACAGTCATAGAACTAACTTATTCTACTTTCAAGAAATCCAGGACCGGTCATTGCCTTAGACGGAGATGATAGGTGTCCAAAACATCTTCGGACAATTCACTCGGGGAGCCCACCATAACATCCTCTCCCTTGCCCGACTTTGGGAATGCAATAACATCACGGACAGATTCCTTGCCTAGCATGATAGCAATCAACCTATCAAATCCAAGTGCAATGCCTGCATGGGGTGGACATCCGGCTTTGAGTGCTTCTAGTAGATGCGAGAACTCGGTTAGGCGCGAGGCTGGCATCTTGAGAATATCCCTGAACACAATCTCCTGTACACGAGCATCATGAATACGTCGGCTGCCACCTCCCAGTTCAACACCATTGACTATTAGGTCGTAATGATCGGCAACGACTGCAGCAGGGTCGGCCACCATTAGATCAACATCAGCTGCTGATTTCGGTGCAGTGAAAGGGTGATGTGTAGATGCGAGACCCGCTGTGCCACCTTGACCCGGTTCGTTCTCATCAATTGGTGAGAAGAGTGGAAAATCCACAACCCATAGGAAGTTGAAGCCTTTCGGTGCCTCCTTGACACCTGCCTTGACAGCCTCCGAATGGAGAGCTTTCCGAAGGTCTCCTAAAGGCGTTGATCCCCCTGAGAAAGGAGCGTTTTTGCGCGCCTGCAAAACGATGAGGTCACCGTGGTCAGGTTCTAAGAGCTCTTCCACTCGCTCTGCAGCCTCAAAGCCAAACGGCATGAGACCACGAAGGGGTTTCTTGGCATCGTATACAAATATTCCAGGACCACCATCTGGATTCTTATTGAACTCAACGCCAGCTGGCGAGTCAAGGAAGCGGGTGACGAGCTCTAATGTTTTCGATGGATCATTGTCTTCACTCTCTAGCTTGAAACCTTCGACAATAGGATCTGTGAGAGGCGTGATCTTTTGCACGAGATCCACTGGTAGCATATAATCAAGTCGGACAATCTCCATTCCAAGACGGGTGTCAGGTTTATCGGAGCCGAACCGACCCATTGCTTCCTGGTAGGGCATTCTTGTAAACGGTTGTGTGCCGAGATCAATATTGAGTAGACTTGACCAAAGTTTCCGGACCACTTTTTCAATGGACTTCATGACATCTTCGCCGGTAGCAAATGACATCTCCAAATCAAGCTAGTTTCGTATTGTCAGCTTTTGTGTTTGAGAATTTATTCACAATGAAGATACAACGCACCTGCGTGAACTCTGGCTGTCGGTCAGCCCTGAGATCCTCATCCCTAAAACAGCGCGCGAACTGATAATATCGAGGTATACCGCTTGCCATGAGAATCTGCTTATATTGCTGAGGACTTTGAGGCAAAGCGTACGCCAGGCCTTTGCGGCGGGTGGGAACTATAAATTCTCGTGCCCCTTCAGGTGTAGACTTGAACAACAATGGTGTCTCTATCTCTATAAATGGCGGAGACATATTTTCAAGCTCTTCTCTGCACACCTTGCGTGCTTCCGAGCGAAATCTGAGGGCTTCGCGAAGGCCACGATCTGATCGTAGCTGCAAGTGCCTTTGTTCCGCAGGAAAGACAGTCTCGGATGTCATGATTATGTCCTTGGAGAACTCGTTTAGAAGCCAAATATTCGTTAGGCTGATTTCAAGACTATCAATCTTCTCAACATCTGGAGCTTCGCGTTCACCCTCACCACTTCCTTTCTTCGCCTGGACTGTCCCCTGGATCGCAACAGGGCTATTGCTGGGAAGAGACTTTAGTTGTTGATGAACTTCATTTTTCGCAGAGGAGATGATTTGTATATTTTGTCTCATTGTCGGATCCGTCAATCTTACAAACGATAGCTTCTTCGATATGTCTGCTCGGTTTCCCAAATATCCATGAAGGACAACGGTGTCCCCCGGGCTGGCATTTTTCAATAAGGATGGAAAAGTATGTGTTGCATTCGGAAACTCAACTACAGGAAACTCATTATTAGCATTAGTCGATTCAGAATTCTGCTCAATTGTCATGTCCTTCTAACCTGCGTTCTTATAGCGCTCAAGTGGGGTGGTAATGCTCTCGATATCCTTAGTCTGCTGTAACGGTTTCAAGGACTCATGATGATTATTCCTCCGTCCGACCAGTGGTAAAACTGACTGTGCCCGACCAAGACCTCTTTGCTGAGCGAAATTCCAAATCTCAAGGTAGCTTAGTCGAGATGAGGTTCGCAGAGCATATGAGCTTCGGCGAACGGAAGCTGCGAGCATCGCCGGGAGCACGATTGGAAACGGTTAAATAGAAATCGAAACAGAATTTGCAGCAAACAAAATCAATATGAAGTATAATACATGGCAATGCACTATACACAAGATCAATTGGCAGTTCAATTGTGAAGTAAAACAAAATCGGAAGTTGCAGGATGAAGTTATGAGAGTAATTTCTTAGCTTCGACCCCAATCCGCACTAGCGTGTACTCTCTGCGCTAACTATAAAAATTTCCCACCACTGTCAATTTTTCTCTTTCCTCCTCCATCCTTCCAAGTTTTGAACAGGTAAGCCACACACTTACAATCTCCACGGAGACATTTCAAATCAGCTAATTTTCTTCTTCAATTAGATGATGAAAGCCTAGTGTGTTCTATTTGATTTACCTCGTCCTCTTCACTGGGCTGCTGATTCTCTTCCTTTGGAAGCCCAAGGATTGCAGAACGGAAGAGGATGGGGGGATGAAATAGGCGTTCGGCACAACCAACCTTGTTAATCAACGGACGCGATGAAGGCATCTCTGATCCAAATAATCATTACTTGGTGGTGTCGGGTCAGATATTGTGTGGGCGGTTGATGAATGGTTGGACGAGGCTCGTTTGAACTCGGTTTAATGAGCCTTCTTGAACGAGCGAGGAATCCCTACCATGCCGGACTAACTTGAAACAGGTTATGTTATGACTTTCGTCAGTAATTTATACAAGGTACGTTCAAGCTGTCTTTTGCCTCCCCTGAATCTTAGGATGAAACATTTCGGATGTAAATCACAGACCTGTTCTGAAAGCGCAAAGCCGTGTGGATATTTTCCGTTGCCTTCCTTCTGATCTTGATTCAATCTCTCTTTCGATATGCAAAGTCTTCTTTGGTGACATGTGATACTAATACACATGACAGGTTTCTACCTTCTATGATCTCACCCGGCCTAACTGTCTCGTCAATGCCTTGTCGGAGATTATAAGCCAATACGACGCTTACGAATTATGGAAGAGGCGTTCTCATCGCGCTCGTCGTTTTTATAGTTATAGTTTTAATGTGAATGTTGCTGTATCAATGACATGCTCGGGAATTCTCCCAATGAAGTAAATCACAATGGATCTGTCCAAGAGTAGCAGTAGACCATCCTTGTAAATTGTAACCTTGTAATTGCAACAAGTTGTGCCTTGGCTTATTGTACTGTCAAAAAAATCAAGACTATGCATGGTATATAAATGATATGAGGCTGGCCTGTGAGAAAATTCAAAATCGGACCTTCAGATGACGCTAACCTTATTTGTCATAGCGCATATTATTCTAGTATGACTCCAGAAATTATTTTGTTCCTCTGAAGGTTAGCTTAGGGTGCCTGGCGGATTGCGCATCAAGCTTACCAACAGCTCGATTTCTCCTCCTGTTGGCATCTGAGCCTTGAGAAGGCCAGAAATTACATATCATGAGACGAGCGACTACCCGCCGAGTGCATCTTCTCCAAGATGTCTCAGTCACACGACTCCCAGGCTCGGTATGCGCATGCGCCGGACGGCATTCCCTCCACACCTTGTCACAGAGACCAAGAGTCATCGCCTCGTCTAACATTGAATCGGCGATTTCACAAAAAAGAGATATTACGCAGCAAAATATACGCCGCAAATTGGAGGCCGAGCAGCAATGGAAAGGGTTTGCGGAAGAAATCAGGGCGGGAAAACGGAAGGCTTTCCTCGATCATCTTGAAGAGCGTGAACTTGTGAATCAGGTTGTCGGGTCAGTTCCTAGTGCAAGATGCTTTGTGAACGGAGTGCTAGATGCTCTGCATTTGGCAAACTGTGATGATAATCAAAGGCTAACTTGGTTTGAGAATTTAGGGGAAGAGAACTCCTCGATAAAGTCTTCACGGATAAGAGAACGGGTCTATACACCGGTGTGGACCCGACAGCACCGTCTCTACATGTTGGACATATGCTTCCGATTATGGTTCTGGCGTGGGCCTTCAATTGGGGTTATCCCGTTCACTTTATAGTACGTTTACAAGAGCTTTCTGTTTGTCGTTGGCTGTGGCTAACACAATTATACAGTTAGGAGGCGCGACTGCAAGATTCGGTGATCCTACAGGCAGACTTGGGCCCCGAGCCACTGAACATCGAAGTGTCCGGGTGGCGAACATGGCCGCCATGCACATGCAACTGAAAAGAATCAGCGCCAGTATTGAGGATTATGGTCGACGTTATGGCTACGTAAAGGAATGGGCGTGGAAACGAGCTCTCACGAACAATAATGTCTGGTGGAACAAGACGCCTTTCGTGGAAGTGCTGCGAGATTTGGGTATGCACATGAGACTAGGTCCTATGTTAGGACGAGACACGTACGTATATGGCTCTTCAGGGATCACCTCTGTATACTCAAAACAGACACTTACTCTATGAATAGGGTCAAAACTCGCTTGGAGGGTAGCGGCATGTCTTTTGCGGAATTCTCCTATCCTCTTATGCAGGCATGGGATTGGTGGGAGTTGTTCAAAAAAGGTGTTCAGGTTCAGGTCGGTGGCGCCGATCAATTTGGCAATATTCTCTTTGGCATGGACGCCGTGAAACATGTGGCCAAGAATACCGCTATAGAAATTGACCGAAGGCCAGTCGAAGACGATGTGGACAAGCCAGTTGGACTTACCACACCACTTTTGACTACTTCTTCGGGTGAGAAGATCGGAAAATCAGCTGGCAATGCAGTGTGGCTAGACAAGGATATGACTTCAACGTTCGAGCTCTACCAGGTATATCAGTCTCCTACCAATGTGTGCCAATCCAGCTAACGGATGATAGTACTTTGTACGAACACCTGATGATGTAGTGGAAAAATACCTCAAGATGTTTACTTTCTTGCCTCTCGAGAAAATTGCCGAGATCATGGCAGAGTCGACCCAAGATCCTTCGAAGAGAATTGCACAGCATGCACTCGCCAAGGAGTTCGTTGACATTGTCCACGGCCCGATAGAGGCGGAGGCCGCAGCGACTCAGCACCGACAACTCTTTCGACCTCGTTCATCCACCTCGGAACCAACCCCACCACCAACACAACCTCCCAATATACCTGCAAACCTGGCCAGTAACCCTACATATAGCTTTATGAACAGGGGAGCAGGAAACCCATATGCCAAGCCATTGAACTATAAGAACATGGAAAGCAACCGTGTTTTACTTCCTCGGTCCCTTGCGCTCGAACAGCCTCTGGCCAAAGTTCTCTACAATGCTGGCCTGGTCTCGTCTAATAGTGAGGGCCACCGTCTTATTGTTGGCAAGGGAGTGTCCATTGGTAGCCGACCTGGAGACTCGGGGGAGATGTCAGACGCATTGAGTTTCACCCCTATCAAGACCTGGGTTCCAGGAAAGAACTCCGATTTCTTGATTGATAACAATCTTCTGATTGTCAAGATCGGAAAGTGGAAGCTCAAGCTGATTGAGCTTATTGACGACGAAGAGTTTGAGAAGCGGGGCTTGGACGTTCCAGGGTGGGCAGAGTTCAAGGAGAAAAAGGCTGCAGGCGAGATAAACATCCATAACACGATGAAGGAAATGCCGGAGACCCCTTTCAAACTGAGGAAGTTCCATAACAATAACCCTCCGGACAGAACTTCGAAATAAAGCGCCGAATCGTGGGTGCCTTGTGTATAAGATAGATTTTTGTATTATTAGATGGATGTTGATGTCACCGAATTTGTAAGATATGGGAGATTAGTGTATTATAAAAGTAATACCCGCTCTCATTCTTTTGTAGACCGAAGGACTTAAGGACTTACTGTGTATTAAGTATTCATTGATCCATTGATCCTGCAGATACAGATCCTCAGCCAATTAATTCTAGGGCAGATACGGTAGTTAGGGGTGGAGCGGGAACCGCGCTACCAAAACCACTCAACGCGTCCAACGCGTTGACCGGGTAGCTCCTTCTTCCTTGCTTACTCCCTGCCCTGTCCACGCCACCCCTCCAGACTTCTATGTCTACACAATCTTATTCCTGAGGGCTTCAACTATAATGCTAATTCTCTAAATCTACCAGTTATTCATCGACATAGTCATCCTTTGACTGATTCGGTCTTCAGCAATCGACAATGGCCAAAGGAAGCGGCGCCGCTTCCTCACCTCCTGCCGCATCAACACCTGCTTTGAAGCGTTCGACTTCCAGCACGCAGAACATGAAGAACCAGCGGTCAATCTTGGGATTCTTCCAAAAATCTTCTCCGGCTACTCCTTCGACAGCACCGCGCAAAGCACCACCGCCGGCAGAACCTGCGTCATCCCCGGCACAACGCGCCGCCGATACCAAGTCGTCTATCAAGAAGAAGCCTGCACAAAACTTGACGCCGGCGCCGAGTAGTGATGTGATTGAGCCGGATGAGGATGACTCGGCTACCCCGAAGGTACTTTGCAACGATGAGAAGTTGTGTCTTCGGATATATATTGACAAGTGATGTGGTGTGTATAGGTCAGCAAAAATGCACAAGACGATCAATCCTTAACCCCGTCGAGGAGGGTATGTATACCTTAATGCCTTCCGGCCGCAAGTGCTTACAAATTAATAGACGAAGAAGAAGGTAAACTATATGGAATCCGATAGCGAAGGGGTGGACGATGACGAAGAAATATTCCGACCCCAGCCGTCTCGAAAGAGACGTAGGCCAGCCATTGAAAGTGAAGATGAGTTTCAGGATGATGGAAAAGATGCTCATATGTCTGAAGACGGTACGTTACTCGGTCTTTTTGGGATGCCATAGCTGACCGTATAGAAATGGATGATTTCATTGTGGATGAATCGGAAGAAGATGCTCGCCCAAACAAAAAGAGAAAGAAAGCGGCCGCGAGACCTGCGCAACGCAGTAAATCCTCGACCGAAGAGCCCGTCCGCCCGGCGGATGCGGATTTTGACTTGGACATTCCTGAAGCGACAGCAGGAGGTACTGCACAGAAATGGACATATGATCCAGAAAACACAGAACCCCGACAAGAGCGACAACAACGAGAACCCTCATCAAACGGAACAACAAAGCGCAAAGAAAAGGCACATGAAACCGAGCCGGAGAAAAGATATCCGTGGCTGGCTAATATCATGGACATGGACAAAAACCCACCTGGCCATCCTGACTACGACCCTCGTAACATTTATATTCCACCTTTGGCGTGGAGTAAATTCTCACCATTTGAGAAACAGTACTGGGAGATCAAGCAGAAATTCTGGGACACTATTGTCTTCTTCAAGAAGGGCAAGTTCTATGAGCTATACGAGAACGATGCTACCATCGGGCATCAGCTGTTCGATCTAAAACTTACCGATCGAGTGAACATGCGTATGGTCGGGGTACCTGAGATGAGTCTAGACCACTGGGCAAATCAATTCGTGGCCAAAGGTTACAAGATTGCACGGGTTGATCAATCAGAGTCTGCATTGGGCAAGGAGATGCGTGAGCGCGACGATAAAAAGGCTAAAGTTGGCAAGGAAGACAAGATTATCAAGCGAGAATTGGCGTGTGTTCTTACCGCTGGAACACTAGTTGAAGGCTCTATGCTTCAAGATGACATGTCAACATACTGTGTTGCTATCAAAGAGATTATACTCGATGGACTGCCGGCCTTTGGTATTGCATTCGTCGATACCGCCACTGGTCAATTCTACCTCTCCGAGTTCAAAGATGATGCGGACATGACCAAGTTTGAGACCTTCGTCGCCCAGACGCGACCTCAGGAGTTGTTGTTGGAGAAATCTGCTGTCAGCCAGAAAGCGATGCGTATTCTGAAGAACAACACAGGTCCTACAACCCTTTGGAATCATCTCAAACCAGGCAAGGAGTTCTGGGAAGCCGATATTGCGGTGCGAGAACTGGATGCTTCGGACTACTTCGTTTCCCCAGACAGTGATAATATCAATGCCTGGCCTCAAGTTTTGCGTGAGGCTCGCGAAAAAGAAAATGCCATGTCGGCATTTGGTGCATTGGTTCAGTATCTCAGGGTCCTCAAGCTTGATCGTGATCTGATTTCCATTGGCAACTTTACATGGTATGATCCAATCCGCAAGGCTACGAGCTTAGTTCTAGATGGCCAAACTCTGATCAATCTGGAAATATTTGCCAACTCATTCGATGGTGGTTCTGAGGGAACCTTGTTTCAGCTTCTTAACCGCTGCATCACCCCGTTCGGCAAGCGCATGTTCAAGCAATGGGTTTGCCATCCATTGGTGGATATTGACAAGATTAACGCTCGCTTTGATGCGGTCGATGCCTTGAATGCTGATTCGACTATCCGTGACCAATTCTCGTCCCAACTAACGAAGATGCCAGATTTGGAACGACTGATATCTCGTATCCACGCTGGTGCTTGCAAGGGACAAGATTTTCTACGTGTTCTTGAAGGCTTTGAGCAGATCGAATATACTATGGGCTTGTTGAAAGACCTTGGATCTGGCGAAGGACTTATTGGCAAGCTTGTCTCGTCTATGCCAGACTTGGTGTCGCCACTTGAATACTGGAAGACTGCCTTTGATCGACTCAAAGCTAAGGAGAATGGCATACTCGTTCCCGAACAAGGAATTGAGGAGGACTTTGATGCTTCCCAAGCGACCATTGAACAGATACATCGCGATCTGGAAAATCTTCTTAAGCAGGCTCGTCGTGATCTTGGATCGACCGCCATCTGTTACAGGGATAATGGCAAAGAGATCTACCAACTCGAGGTCCCAATCAAGGTCAAGAATATTCCCAAGACTTGGGATCAGATGTCGGCAACGAAACAAGTCAAACGTTACTATTTCCCTGAACTGCGAGCACTAATCCGCAAGCTTCAGGAGGCACAAGAGACCCACAGTCAAATCGTGAAGGAAGTCGCGGGCCGATTCTATGCACGTTTCGATGAGGACTATGAGACTTGGTTGAAGTCAATTAGAATTGTAGCACAATTGGACTGTCTGATTAGTCTGGCCAAAGCTTCGTCGTCTCTTGGACAACCAAGCTGTAGACCTGAGTTTGTGGATAGTGAGCGGAGTGTGCTTGAATTTGAAGAGCTCCGACACCCATGTATGTTGCAGAATGTGACAGACTTTATTCCCAACGACGTGCAGCTTGGGGGTGATAAGGCCAGTATCAATCTGTTGACTGGCGCAAATGCAGCCGGTAAATCCACAATTCTTCGTATGGTACGTATTCAATATTCCTCGTTTCTCTCTGGCTCCTGCTAACAACAATAGACCTGTGTTGCTGTCATTATGGCTCAGGTTGGCTGCTACATACCATGTCAGAGCGCTCGTCTCACTCCCGTCGACCGAATCATGTCTCGACTCGGTGCAAACGACAACATCTTTGCAGCTCAATCAACCTTCTTTGTTGAGCTGTCTGAAACGAAGAAGATTCTTTCCGAAGCAACACCTAAATCATTGGTGATTCTCGACGAGCTCGGTCGTGGTACCAGCTCATACGACGGTGTAGCCGTCGCTCAAGCCGTATTGCATCACATCGCAACCCATGTCGGATCACTCGGCTTCTTTGCAACCCATTATCATTCTCTTGCAGCCGAATTCGAGAACCACCCCGAAATATCCCCGAAACGAATGCGCATCCACGTCGACGACGAAGAACGACGCGTCACCTTCCTCTACAAACTAGAAGATGGCGTAGCCGAAGGAAGTTTCGGTATGCACTGTGCTTCGATGTGCGGTATCCCCAACAAAGTGATTGAGAATGCAGAGAACGCTGCAAAACAATGGGAGCACACGAGCCGATTGACGGAGAGTCTTGAACGTCGTAAAGGCGGTGGTCTCGTCGGACTCGGGTGGTGGAGTGATGTAGCCTGGATGCTCCGCGAGGGCGACAATGTCGATGTATCCGATCGAGGACTGGAGATTCTTCGCAAGGCTATTGAGACGTTGTAAGTCAACCATGTGAATTATATATCCCGGGTCCTTTCTTTCTTTCTTTCTTTCTTTATATCTGGATCTTCGCACGTGTTTGATGGTCGATTATATGGGTTGAATTGTCACGGGTTATTTTCGGTGTTTTTGTTCAGATCTATCTGTCATGTCCGTTGACTTTCAATGCATGTATATATATAATCCATAGATTTAGGAATCTATCTTTTGTCTTTTTAACCCACAAGGCTTATTGTAGAATGCCTCAATGGCTCAAATCCAGCCAGTCACTAGCTTAGGAAACAGAAAAGGGGGGATGCCGAAATGGTATATGGTTTATCTCGTATACCCAACTATACCGGTGAAAGCAGCAGTCTAATCTTCTAGTCTCTTTACCGACATACTTAAGAAACATCAACCATCCAATCTGATTAAGCTATCTAAGCTAAGCTAAGCGATTAATGAATAGACGAACCGCAGGCAAGAGACGAGCCTCCCCCATCGAAACAACATGATGAAAGGTTGTGAAACAAACAAAACACTCCTCTGAGAAAGAGCCAAGTTGTTGAGATTGTCTAATCTGACATGCTTGTCCAAAGGGCCATTCCAAATTAAGGGGGATCCATGCTTTTACTTTTTTTTTTTTCCTGATAGAGTTTTTTTGGTATGATGCTCTCGAAATTGAAAATTGACAGATCTGAGAATGGCGGGGGATGCTCCTGATGGTATATCGACGAGATGCAAACCCTATAGTATTAGGCTTGTCAGGAAACAACCTCGAAAACAAATTTGTAACAACGCCCGTAACGGGACTTACACTTGTGATTAAAAGGGCCACCGAGTCATCATTGATCAGGGTTTACTCCATCTTGAAAACAGGCTCAAACAAAGGCTCATCCTTCAAGAAAGCGTCATTATAGTCGGTTTTCGAGGTAAGGAGGGGGCTAGTTACAAAATGTGTTAATCAAAGTAAGTTACTGGATTAAATGGAACCGTTATGAAATAAGAGGGAAACACGTACGATGTAGCCTGCTTGCCGGTGGCCTTTTTGGGCTTTTTGGTAGGGGTATCCAGTTCGATATCTCCGATTTCGTAGACAATGTCATTGCCAGGAGTCAATGGGGTCTGAGGGGTGACAACATCCTTGCGCTTTCTGCCGCTGGTACGGCTTTTAGGGGTGTTTGGAGTTTTCGCCTTGGCTGATGGGGTGGCAGGGTCATTTGCGGCGTTGTCAAAAGCAGAAGTACGGTCTTCTTCAATGGGGAAGGCGTCGGTGAGCTTGCGAAGCGCCTTGCGATACATGACCTGCGCGGAACCCTTGGTATAACCCCCGTATTTCGCCACTTGCTCATAGTTGATCTGTAGTTGAAAATGTTAGTATGAAGAGTCCCCAGGTATCGAAATGATGGGAATATAATTTTGGGGTGGGGATGATAGCTTGCTTACCTTTCCCCCCTCAGAGAAACGGGTTCCCAAGGCGATTAATTTGAGTTCGGCAGGAGTCATGTTTAGAGCTGTTTCGCCTTTGTCTTTGGCAGCCATTTTCGCTTGTTGAGTGGCTTGTTTCGGGGGATCTTCTGAGGGGCAGATATTCAGGTTAGTTTTGAGTATGATGATGGGATAGGTGTCACCCTGTCGAAAGAGGGCTGTGGTGGGATGGATGGTCGAAGAGAGAAACTTGCCTTGAGAAGGCTGAAACTTGAAGTGACTTTGGATTTGTGAGAGGTGGAGAGACGAGTAGATGAGAATAGAGTTGTAGTCAAGAATCTGGAGAAATTTGAGGTTGTCAGACAAAGCAAAACGCCCCTCGAAATGAAAAGAAATCGAAGACAGAGAAACGAGGATAAAACAGCAGAGAGAGAAAAAGATGAAGAGAGAAAGAGAAGAAGAGAAGCGAGGAAAACTTACTTCGATTCAGGAACAGATGACTTTTCGAAATATGCTGGGCAGGAAATGGGAAGCGATGGTAAGACCGTCGAAGGTTGGAGGAGTTTTGAGTGGAAAAGAAGAAGAGACAAAGAGGTGTTTGTTGTGAGAAGGGAGAAATCACCTCCACCAGGGCACAGTACAAACAGGATGACGATGGCAAGATAAACAGATTGACAGCGTGCTACTGGATAGCATGTGAAAATTTCTCTCAGTGTTTGGTGAAAGGCGAGAGATAGGGCAAGGGCACAGGGCGCTAAGAGCCGTTTGCTTTACCTTACTGAGAGTGCTGTGTTAATGTACCTAGCAGGAGTGAAGATATTTCAGGTGATTTGGGATGGACTGTTGACATCGTAGAGTACTGAAGTTGTTGCCACTTGAGATTGTAACAAGGACATCTTCACTGGCGAGACCGTTGTGTTTGTAGACCAAGCAGAATCTCCTCTGAAGTGTTTACTCGATTTTGAACTTTCATACAATGACCCTTGTCATCCAAGGATCGATTTGCTGATAGGAGACAGCAATAACGAGGCCGAGTTATCACTTCTCTTCCTCCATATTGCAACTTCATACAATCGCCATGCTGTAACGCTGAGAAGGGGATAGTTTCCAATTCTGGAGAGGTATCAATAATATACACATATAAAATACATCACGTAGAATACAAACAATCACTTGGCCCGTTGGCTCCGTATCCTTGTATATATATGATCCCACAACTCGGGATAAAACTTCGGCGTCGCGCGCGCATTCTTACTCGTAGGCGACGCATAAAACTGTTTCAACGTCCCCCAACCCATCGAATACGTATTTCTGAACGAAACAGGTCGCAAGAGCGCTTTATCAGGCACAAGATCTGATATACGCACCTCTGTCGTGCGTGGGATTGTGGTGATTTTCATGGTTCGAATTGATAGTGTAGCGCTCGATGGGAGATTCTTGACGTATTCTAGTGCTGCTTCGCGCGATTTGCGAGCGAAGATGGGGAGGTGGATGTAGATGTTGTTTACGAAGGGGGCTGTAGTGTATGCGACGAATATGAGGGGGAGTGCGCCGCCGATGACAACTACATTAGAGTTAGTACCTCTTATACAGGCATATACAAGTAAGTCGTCGACATACTCAGCGGTGCGAGATATGAGGGAAATTCATCCGCAAAAAAGGCCGGTGCAATGATCATGGAAGACACGCCCGCGACGAATATGGTTGCCGTACGCAGCATGCCGAGAAAGACTATCTTGCCAGTTCCAGCATGATATATGAGGACATTTTCCGGCGCAGCTAATTCACTCAGTCAGCTTCTACAATACTGTAAGATATCAATTGCAACACACCCTTTTGAGCAGTCGGTTTCCAAGTCTGGGAGGGTGTATATGGTTTTGCTGCCACGGCTTTGACAGGTTTCCTTGGAGGAGCGTTGACTTTAGGGGCAGCTTGTTTCAGAGACGTCGCCTTGGAAGGAACTAGTTTTGATGGAGCTGGTTTCTTGATCGTAGAATAGTTGCGAATACCAAATCTATTCCGGATATTGTGTCGAACGGCGCATCGCGGGACTGGAGGCGAAAGGACGACGCAGCGGAGCTGCGCGACGAGCGATTGAGAGGATTTCATACTGGAACTGAATGCAATTTGATGAAAAAAAAAATATATAACTTTTGAGGTTCATTGATCATGATTGATGTCGTCAAAATAAAAGCTTGGAGAAGGTTGAGGACAGCAGCGAATCGGAGTGCGAGGGCCATCTCTACATGGAGCCGACGGTCTTGGCACTCATGCCGCATCTTCAAGTGTTACAGAAGACAACTATCATCTTCTCTCGTCAGTTTGGGTGTGTTGTATGTCCGCGGCCAGGATACTTATATGCGGTTAATTTTCATGATGTGCTAGTTCCAAGGCTGTTTCTGTTCATTTATCCACAGCCAAGGGCATCTTATTCCCCATGGCAATCGCGGCCAGCCATTCAGTATGGCGCCTCCTTATCTCTCTACTGTGCCTGGTTCAATTCGTTCTAGCATATCAAAAACTGTCAGAGGAAACCCTTCGAAAACTCCCACGACCAGGAAACGACTTTGATATCTACAAAGGAAAACTCTTGGCCCCTATACTCCGGACACGCGTACCAGGCACCCCCGGCTCGACCGCCGTCCTGAATCATTTCAACGACTTCTTCAAGACCACATTACCGGACTGGACAATCGAGTTACAAAACTCGACTGCCAAAACGCCCGTGAGCGGTAACAAGGAAGTCCCCTTTGTGAATTTTATAGCCTCGCGAGATCCGCCGTGGGCATCGAAGGGGGATGTGGGCAGGTTGACTCTGGTCGCGCATTACGATAGTAAATATGAACCAAAGGGGTTTATTGGGGCAATTGATAGCGCGGCACCATGCGCGATGATTATGCATGCTGTGCGGAGTATTGATGCAGCTTTAACTAGGAAATGGAAGCAAATGGAGACGGAGGGCGATGCGATGGAGGCGGGCTTTGATGCATATACAGGGATTCAAGTAATCTTCCTCGATGGAGAGGAGGCCTTCAAAACATGGACGAACTCAGACTCATTATATGGGTCGCGGTCACTTGCGGAGACGTGGGGAGAAACAGCCTATTCACCAATGTCGATATTCAGGACGCCATTGTCTTCTATATCACTGTTTTTGCTACTTGATTTATTGGGGTCAAAGGATCCTTTAATCCAGTCTTATTTTCCAACTACCCACTGGGCATATCAGAGCATGGCGGACTTGGAAAGACGACTTCGGTCCTTAAAACAGCTCAAATCATCGCCCAACTTTGACTCGAAGTCTGAACAAACAGCAGATGAACCACAATGGCTGGCTGACGCTGAGAAAGGCGAGCATCTTCTCAAGGCTTGGACCACTATTCAAGACGATCACCTCCCCTTTCTGCGTCGCGGAGTAGAGATTCTTCACATTATTGACACGCCTGGAAGACACGGTTTTCCGGAAGTCTGGCACACTATCAACGATGACGGCGAGCATCTCGATCTTCCAACTGTCGAAGACTGGAGTATGCTGGTCACAGCATTTGCGGCGGAATGGATGGATTTGGAGGGATACTTTGATGATCATGCACAGGGCACCACCGAGAAGATGTCCACTCGGAAAACTGAATTGTAAGATATTCCTCTTTTTATTCCTTTCAGATCTGCATGTATTGCATTTTTTTTTATTTTTGTGTATATAGATATATCTACCTACTCATAGAAGCGGGCTAATAGTCTGTAGCATTGAATGAATATAGACCATGTGCATAAAGTCACACAATGCCTCTGTAGAGGTCTAGGGGGAAAAAAGAAAACATTATTTACACGAAGATCAAGTCTGAACACGACAGCAATTATCCTACAACACCTCCCAAGAAGTATCCACTCATCCAAAGAACGCCCCAAACCGGTTGAAGGACGGATCTCAGAATGGCAGGTCCAGGACATGTTCCACTCGAACCCCAAGCCACACCAAAAATAACCGCTCCAACAATGAACCGCCAATTGATATCGGCAACCGTGAGCTTTGGCAGAGACCATTTCTCCGCCAAAGTTGGTGGTTTCTCTGCATTTTTGCCCGGTTCAGCAGTCAAGTACCCATACAGGGAGGGACCAATTCCAAAAAGAATGATGAGTGCCAACGATGGATCGAATTTGTCGACAGCGCCGCCAAACAAGGCAAAGAACCGGATGACTTTCTTCGAGTCCGCCATGCCGGAAAATAACAAACCAAGTCCAAACTGGACACCAGCAAGATACGCGAATACGCGTCTCGACTTGTACGAACGCGTCAGAACTTTCGGGCCAAGGACGAAAGTGGTGAACAACGCTGAGATGCAGCTTGTCGTCATGACAGCCAATTCGTACCCAGAAGGGTAAGTAGGGTAATAGCACGGAGTGGCGCCATTGCCGCAAGCCGGGATGAGGTCTATGCCCGTCAATAGAGGGGACAAATTGGCCGTGACGACAGCCGTGGTAAAGAAGATGGCGGTGGCGATCAGGGAGCGTGCTGAGAGACGAGAGAGGCCGCAGAGCATGTGACCGGATGTGCAGCCTTGGTCATTCTTAAATCACGTTAGTATTCAAAACGGGCCAGCGGGAATGAATGAATGAATGGCAAAAAATTTACCTTGGTCCCCCAACCCGTCAAAACGCCTAATCCAAGCGTCGCGGCTGCCGAGACCCACGCCGTCGTCGTAGACCCCATCTCAGGATACGAAGGAAGCAATGAAGGAACCAGCAGCTTGACCAGCAATGGACTCGTAATCAGACCCGCCAACGTAGGAAAATTCTCATCTTCTTGGACTTCCTCAGTGGGCTCATTCTGTTTCTGTTTGTCGCGACGGCCGCGAAACAGCAAACCCGGATCCAATAAACAGGTGCGTAAAATAGACGAAATGCCAAAGACGCGTCCGTTGTGTAGGAGTAGCCCAAAGGAGCCGCTGAAGAGCAGGAGGGCCCCTAGGGTTGTGTGGACGGGGGTGAACATGCTTTGTACCCCGTCGATATCTCACTATCGTGACGCTCGTATGATACTATCGGTGGCGGATGCGAGAATTAAGCTTGATTAAGCTTGTGCGAGGATTGACGTGATCGTCGAGTAATCAGTGTAGGGTAGTGGATTAGCACAGGTTCTTATTGAAATGTTTATGTCACACAGACAGAAGGGATAATATGGTGAACAGCCATGGCAGATATACATTCTCTTGAGAGAGCGAAGGGAGGCAACGGGGACCTCAAGGGAGATGGAGCCCGAAAAGGTGATGGGAACATTCTATCGTGTAATTAATACGCGAATGATGTAGTTGATTTTCTATTACGCGGCTTGTGATTGGTTTAATAGAGGGCATCTTGTAATATTTCCGGTATTTGCTGTAATTTGATACCTGAATAATTACCCTTTAGGGTTAGCTTTCAGTTTGGTTCTGGTTTGCGCTTTGCAGTTTTGAGACGAGGATAATAATTGTTACATCTTTGACGAATACTGCAAGTTTTTTCTAGAAGTTTGACAGTCCAGGGCTACCACTGTATTACAAATAGTCAGTGCAACTAACTAGCGTCTCGGAAGACCTTCGGATGCCTCCATCCTCATCTATCCTGATCTTTGGAATTCTACGGCAATACGGCACCCAGCAGATATGATCCCGATGGCGTTTGATCAGACAGCGAAAGGAAGACTGTCAGCCAGCCCGGTGATATGGTTGGATGGCATCCTTTTCTCGGCATAAAAGCACAGATTATGTCTAGCGACTTCCTTTGTGCTAACGATGCTATCTTCCGCAACCTTCTTTGTGTCCACGAAAAGGACCTGGTCTGTACCCCCTACAACGTCCCAAATTGTACTATGTATTATTATACATACTCCGTAGATTCGTAGACCTCATCAAAAAAGGTGCAATTTCAAATATATTGCGCATAAAATCGACTACGCAGATGGTCGCCGAATACGTGGGACTCCTAACTCCTTTATCCCAAGTCCAAGAACCCCGAGCCAATCATCTTTTTGCTAAGAAAATGCAATGGTCGCGTCTTCATTAGAGCCATCGACTACCGGTATGGCGAGCTATGAGTCCAGGAACTAAACCTACGCGTGGAAGACGAACATGGTTAATCAGATGTGATAGAATTGGCCAAGAACACATCCCTGTCCTGGTCACTTAACTATGTGAACTAAGTTATGTGGCCGGCATTACGTATGACATCACTGACATGACTCGGGTCCAGGATTGGTCGGCAATCCTCCAATCGATCCGTCTTACAATCCTGTGATTGGAGTACCATTTTTGAGTATGATGATAATGATGAGGGTGGAAAAGCTCAATATGCAGTGTGAATTCAATAACTACGATACTCAAATTTATACATAGTATGCGTGGTTTATCTGATCAAGCGCGGAGTCATTTGCCGCGGAGATCCAAGAGTACATCAGATAAGCAGCCAGCACGAATCCCGTCATATTCAATGTCCCCTCACGTGCTGCCAACTTCCCCAACACGTAATCCCTCCATATCATCCTTCTTCTTCTCCTGTACCTAGGTGTCGCCTTTCAGCACATACATACCTCCTTTCGTTTTTCACATGAGCGACCGTCATGTCCTTCGTCAACCCCTTTCGCGACATCGCCGCGCGAAACCTCCACATCTTCAAATCCCAGCCCGTAGCCGAGATATCAGGGTCGCTGGGTGATCTAGGCACATTCCTGCCCCTCGCCATCGCTCTGTCCATCAATGGCACCATCTCTCTATCCAGCACCCTCGTCTTCTCCGGAATAGCCAATATCTTGACAGGGTTATTTTTTGGCATCCCGCTACCCGTCCAGCCCATGAAGGCGATCGCCGCCGTCGCAATCGCCAATGCTTTTACTAACGGCGAGATTGCCGCTGCCGGCATTTTTGTAGCTGCTTGTATCTTTGTATTCTCGGCGACGGGTTTGTTGCGCTGGTTCGCAAATGTGATTCCCATCCCTGTTGTCAAGGGAATTCAAGTCGGGGCCGGGTTATCGTTGATTATTGCTGCTGGTGGTAGTCTGTCCAAGCTGGGATGGGTTACTCCATCGTGGGCGGATAACCGAATCTGGGCCATCGTGGCTTTTTTGTTTTTGTTGGCCACGAACTATTATCGACAAATTCCGTATGCTTTGGTGGTGCTTGCGGCTGGTCTAGTGTTCGCTATCATCAGTGCAACGCAGGCGATGGATCTACCCAACTTCAGGCTATGGATTCCTGTTTTGACTGTTCCTGGTGCTGGGGATTGGCGTGTTGGAATTGTCCAAGCTGGTATTGGGCAGTTACCGCTTACGACATTAAACTCTGTTATTGCCGTTGTGCATCTGGCTGGCGATTTGTTTCCCGAAGTGACGACGCCTTCAATCACATCCGTCGGTCTAAGTGTCTCGATCATGAATCTAGTAAGCTGCTGGTTCGGCGCAATGCCTGTCTGTCACGGATCGGGGGGTCTAGCAGCCCAGTACCGATTCGGTGCCCGATCAGGATCTAGCGTTGTGTTCCTGGGAGTCTTGAAATTGTTGTTTGGTTTCTTCTTCGGAAACACTCTTGTGGGACTGCTCAAGTCATTCCCCTACGCCCTACTTGGTATCATGGTCATCGCCGCCGGTCTGGAACTGGCTAGCGTAGGTGAAAGCCTCAACACAACAGGGGCTCGTGACCTGAAGAAAGATACCCCAGCTGGCATACTAGGTGACCATGACCGTGAAATTGGGCCCGTGTTGAGTGATGACGAACGCAAGAAGAGGTATACGGTCATGTTCGTTACCATTGGATTCTTGGTTGGATTCAAGAATGATGCAGTGGGATTCATTGCAGGCATGCTGTGTCATTGGAGTTTTCAGATTTCGGATTATTTGCATTTGAGGAGAGCGGAGGGCCAGATTCAGTTGACAGAGTGAGGTTATGCCTATCAATGGTGACAACTAATGAGTAATGATTCTTTGTATTGATGTACATACCAGCATATGAGCGGTTTTCGGGAAGCCCTGTGATCTTGCATTTTGGGTTTCAGATAGATACATATCTACGCATATACACGATTAATGACTGTTTCGAGACTTACATTTAGCATTATGTATATTCAATGGATAAACTTTGTGATATTTTGATACAATGAGGCAGTTCTTTGTATGCGACAAATGGCCATTGCCCAAACATTCGAGGTATTGGAGGTGTTCTTAAGAGGCGGTCCTCAAATCGGCATAGCCCATCAGGGCACCCTCTTTATTGAGTTTTATATACAAAGACTGGGCAATTGCTCATTGTTCCAAAGCAACACCTGTCAAACGAACTTACTGACAATTTCATAGTCTCTTTATTTATGATTAAATTTGACGGCCAAATCCGGTACCGCCTCCAAGCATTTATATCTCTCTAATTTTTCCTGAAGAATCTTCCTTACTCTCTTCCTTTCCCATCACTGATTCCGTCAGACACTCATTCAGTATGGTTCTTCCATCTCCTGTCAATTATATATTATTTCTGTCGACCTCTTCCATCACGAAACAACCATCATACTTATACAAAACAGCCTGCATCTGGGCTGGAAAAGACTAGATGCACGCGAAAACACGTTACATCTCATGAGCAGAGAATGTATAATCCTACTCCATCGCTCGTGACTCGGACTCTGTTCTTTCAGTCAAACTGAAAATCGCCTCTGGTGCAGTCTACGACCATGTACTGATGTTTTTGGTCACATCTATGAATCAAGTCTCCGGTCAGTGGCTCCATGGCGACAACATCTACCCAACTGTCACATCACAAAACTCCTTGACACCAATACGCGAGAAGAGGCGACCAAGCGGGAACTCGACCTCAAACGGACTCTCGTCGAACAACTAGCCCTTACTTATATGGAGGAAGTCGCCAACTTGCACCGCATGGAAGAAGCCAAGAGCTGTGATCAATCTGCGTGGTAACACTCACTACATGCAAAACGTAGGAATTTGGACAGAATTCCAACAATTGTCTATACCGCGATCACATCACACATCACCTTGCAAGGAATGTGATAGTCCAACAAGAGGACACTTGGTCCAGATACATCAGGACCAAAGTCGCTATAGCTATGGCGGAATCTAGACTTGGGATGTCAAAGAATATGTGCACAAACCAAAAGAAGAGAAGAAAGATGACGGAAGACGAACTGGTGCGTAACAGGTCACCCAGACTGAGGCAGGGGCGTGTACCAACTGCGTGTGTACGAGGCTCGAGAAAGCAGTGAACATTTGGTATGCCTCTACATTTTTCTGACTGGTTTTGAAGTTCCAAAATATTGTCTTGACGAGGATATCTCGGTTATCCCGATACATGCCGATATGTCCCCACAAGAAAGACATGAGCACACCACAGACTTCAATCACCCTGGCCGTGGTGCGCGCGTTCTTATCCTCCAGGATGTGATCAGCACCGAGGGTACCAACCTTTAGAAGCACTGCCACAACGTCCATCTGTTTGATTATCCTCCCACCTATCCCACCATCCACCAAGCCATTGGTCGCATCCGCCGCTTCAAGCATAAGCATCTTATCTAGTCATCGGACTAAATAAGATTACATTCACATTCAAATTGCGGGAAAATCCTCAAAGACGTTCTAGGACATTACGCAGTCAGGCACAACTACTTCGTCCCCGTCACCTATCAGATGTTCCACACAATGGCCTTCATACTCCCAGAAGCCGAGAGTTACGAACGTCCAATTTACAAACCAGTTCAGGAATTTGAGGAATGCCTTTATCATTCCAAGTAAGTCTGTCACGTGTCCAACTAGTCCTGATACGCGAGACCTCAGGATGGGACACTTAGACTAGACAACACACACATCATTCATCCACTCATAGCTTCCCATTATAAAATGGTTGCATTTGTCTTGAGCGTATAGCTAGGGACACATCAACTCTAGCCTGGGCAAAAAAGGAGGTATGGATATAGGACATATTGTTAGGAAGGAGGATAGGTCTCTTTCGGAAATACCATGCACGGTTGCAGAGCATTTCCGCACTATTACACCATCGCTCTGTATCCTAAAATTGGAGAATAGATGCCTTTGTTATGTTTGTAAATGCCCAGTCGATAGCACTTTCTATTCAACCTATGATAGTCTATAATCACATGCCGATACCGAAGATAAGCTTTCTTATCGATAAGCCCCTACCAGCTGCTCCGACTTATGGTTAACCCCGCACACGATCTTCGACGAATCTCCAATTGCTTCATTTACCACCTTGTAAAAACTGCCAATTTTACAAAATGCCAGGCACTATCGTTAACGGGGAAGGGCTTACGCCCGAACAGGTCGATTTCTTCAACGAGAATGGCTTCCTAGTCATCCCTTCATATCTCTCCTCTGAAGAGATCCAGTCCCTCCTCACCACCACCAATGATCTTCTAGAGAACTTTGACCTCGCAAATCACCCCATGACTCGCTTCACAACCGGAGACGATGGAGACGCTGAAGGTGACGAGAAGGCCAAACACGTTGGAGATGATTACTTCCTTTCCTCCGGCGACAAGATTCATTTCTTCTTTGAGCCAGAGGCAGTTGCGCCACCAGATGGAACCACCCAAGATAAAACGCCGAGGTTATTGAAGCCGAAACATCTTGCGATCAATAAGATTGGCCACGCGCTACATAGCAAATCTCCACCATTCGAGAAGGTTACGATTTCCAAGCGAAATGCGGCTATTGCCCAGTCATTGGGGTTCAAGGATCCCAGGTGTCTGCAGAGTATGGTGATTTGCAAACAGCCTAGTATTGGTGGGCCGGTACCTGCGCATCGCGACTCGGAGTTTCTGTATACTTCGCCTCCGTCTGCAGTCGGGTATTGGGTTGCACTGCAAGATGCGACACCCGGGAATGCGTCGTTGGGTATGTGGAAAGGCTCCCACAAGGGGAGGAAAGGAGGTCATATCCGTCGACGATTTGTGCGCGTTGAAGGAGGGGGCACAACATTCATTGCCAACGACGGGCCTAGTCTACCTCTAGGCAAGGATGAGGAGGTATCTGGACAGGAAGAAGATGAGGATTTTGAGATTCTGAATGTCAAAGCTGGGGATTTGGTGCTTATTCATGGCAATGTGTTGCACAAGAGTGAGAAGAATACGAGCGATAAGAGTCGGTATGCGTATACGTTTCATGTTATTGAGGGAGCTGAGGGATGGACATATGATGAGCGGAATTGGCTGCAGCCGCCGGCGGAGGGCTTCTCGCGGTTAAATGCTGCTTTAGGAGGGCAATGAAATTGTTAAACAGATGTATCTATATATTTAGATGAAATCACAGAATTTGTTCTTTAAAGAGATGGTATATTTGACCGCTGGTTTTATATACAATACAAACATCATGCAATGCTCGCTGACTTGACTTGGTACACGTAACTCGCGAAACATCGAACGCAAAACCACCACAAATTGCGACACGAAGGCGATACGCAGACAGAACGGACATGGTATAATGTACGTAGTCGAGTGCAGAACGAGTGACTTGAGTGAGCAACAGAACGCAGAACGCAAGAACGAACAAGAACGAGAACGCTTGAACGCGCACACCGACGGAACGAAACAGAAATAACGGAAACAGCAAACGAATCATAACAGATGCATACATGCAATCAAATTAATCTTCCGGATGATACGTCCTCCCCGTCACCGGATCAACAGCGCCCTCATCAAAATCCGACCTATAATGCCTCTCACTCCCCACCACATCATCCGCCGGCGAGTTGGTGGCCGCTACATTCGAATCCTGTGGCATGAAATTCGAGAGGGATGTATCCTGCAACGCATATAAATCCTGATTGGTACTTGTATCCACCGACGCAGCACCCGTTGACATCAAATCGTAGTTCTTGTTTTGATCCGTCATATCCTGGATGATGCGTCGTGTGCCACCGCCTCCGCTGGGGTCGATGCCTGCTCCCATACCGGGCTTTGGGGAGACGAGTTCCTGGCCTGTGCGGTCGAAGCGCCGTTCTTCATACGTAGCTGGTTCGCCGAGGTCTTGGTGCGCGGTGCGGACAACTGTGTTTCCGGAGGGGTCGGTATGAGAGGTCGTTGTGTATCGGTGGCCGGTGGTTTCGCTGCCGGTTGTGCTTGTTTTTGCGGAGCTGTAGTAGTATGAAGAGCTGGTTGAGGAGTCGTCGGAGGACATGTTGGTGGATGTTTAAAAGGACTAGATCGTTGGGGCAAAAGGAAAATTCAATGCAAGTCTGGCGAGAGAATGTAAAAGCAGAAAAAACCGGCTTTAACGCTTCATAAAACCAAACAGATATGCAAGAATATGGAATGAAAAGAGAACAATGAACATTAAAAACAAGAAACGCGATGATATCGAAATCAGAGAGAAATGCCCGGATCAAGCCCCATTTTATAGACCTACTCAAGCCTTAACGTACTGATTAGGCCGTGGCGAAGGATCCCCATGACCGTGGGTACGAGAAGATGCTAACCCTAACATAAACCTAAGCGGCGTGGTCGAGATAATCTTAAAATGACATCAGCTTCCCGAATGTTTCCTGATTAGGAAGTCTGGCATCGCCTCTGTGATCATCCACCGAAATTCTACGATAGGGAGAGACACGATGATTGGACAAAGTCATAATTCAAGGGGGAAGATATGACTCGGGAAGAACCTAACCATTAAACTCACTTTTCTGATCCGAGGAACTGAACGTTATGGCTATGGTAAGGCTGAGTTAAGTTGGGCGGACGAGTATTCCGCGCCTGTCGAAGGGCAATTCGTATGTCATAGATCTGAATTGTTTGCTCCACAATTGAGCCGACGCACTACATGATTTAGAAGTTATGAACAGCCAGGAGGCAAGCTTCTTATGCGCAAGTACTATTCCCTGGAATCCGCATGTCGACTTAAATCCTTGGGAGAGAATGCATCAATCTACTGGCTGAGCATTTTCACGCCACTATCGGATGTTCGCCTTTGCCGTCATCAGCCTTATCCATAAAGGTGTTTAGACTCTGTTTGTTAAAAGAAATCACTTGGGTTTTATATTCTATAGTTTACTCTCTGTTCTTCGAAGATCGCTTCATTTGATTGCCTCATTTTCTATACATACATGTCCACTACCCCAAGAACCATGGTTGATTTGTTAAATCAGTAGCAACCTTCTGTAAACCCTGTTGCAAATGTAGTTCCTCTTGGGTTGGCTTCTCGCACTCCCTGAGCTGGGGCTCTGATTGTGTTGCGATATGTAGATTGATTTGATCCCGGAGATACAAATATGCAATGAAATGCGTACGTTCTCCATTTTCATTAAGGCCTTCAAGCCTAATCCTTTCAAAACCCTGTGAATGCAACTTTTGTTGACACCAATTCAAAGTATCTAGCGGCAGGTATTCATCGAGTTCTACATATTGTTAGGTTAGTTCCAGGGAATCGAATATAACTTTGCAGAGATTACCAAAATTATGCTCATCAAGCAATGTTTCCAATACCACTTGATCAGGCTTTGATCCATAATCCGGGATACCATCTTCTAGTAGATGATATAAAACGTTGGATTGACCGCTGATACTATGATTGCGATGGGACTGCTTTGTGATTTGACGCGTATTCCATACTTTAACATAAGAAGCAATCTCTTCACGAGCCATAGGTATATATATTGCTAATATCGCAATTCGATCTGCAAGGCTGTTTTTCTGGAAATGTCCATCATTGCTGAGTTTCAGGAAATATTCCTGTTATTGGTATTAACAATGAAGCGATCTTATGTAGCGATTGGATAGTTTAGGCCTTACCCGGAAAATAAAGAGAAGGCTTTTTGTAAGCCGTGACCACCAAGCTTGTATTCGCTGATCTGATGTGCTTGTGCTATATAGATAACAGTCTTGAAGAAGGAGATTCTTATACTGCTCTTTTAGCAGTAGATAATGTGCAGCTGCAACTAGAACTGTTTCGCCCCCTTTATCAGGGCGTATATAGCGAGGCTGTATTTTTGTTTCCTGAAGCACTTTAAGAAACCGTTGTAATACACTGATTTGAGTGCGATTGCTGATACCAACGTAGTACCAAGTGACATATTGAGAGAAAGCATCAATTGCAGCATAGATTTGGATACCTCAGAAGGATAATGTAGCATGGCCATCCATACGCCAGATATAATTTGGGCCAGGAACTTTATCCTCCTCTCGTCGCCGGCAGCCATTATTTTTTCGATGCTTGAACCCATCCGGATCGAGTTCCCGAACTATACTATATAGGCGGTCGCTATTGAACTGTTAGAAAATACTTTATATATTGTAATAAAGACCTACCGGGCTATATTATAACCTTTAAGTCGAAAGAATCGGTAGAGATGGCCTCGCCCATAGCCTTCAATACGCCCACTGTTGAGTTGTTTCTGAACTTCCGCCCTGACAAGATCATTTGTATTTTGAATATCTTCTGCGTTGACAACCCGACGGCGAAGCCCAATCCGTAGCCGAATTGTTTTAAGGGTGGACTGGGATATTTTGATACCATTCGTTTCTAGTGCATGTATGATTTCATGGTCACGCAAAGCCTGTTTGAAATACAGTTCCTTGATCTTATCCTCTAGTTCGGATTCGTAATTCGTACGTGAGATACCCCATTGTTGAAGCGCCTTCGAATTGTTTGGGAATGAACAGTAATCTGATATTTATCAGACACCATTTTAGTAATATCGGACACGCTCTGGCCATTTAAAAAGCTGGAGGATATCTCTTCTTTATATTGATCAATACCACTTGGTGGTCGTCCTGCAGGCATGGTGGCAACTGATTTGAAAGATTTATTATGAAGTAAAAGTCTTGGAGCGATTAAAAAGTTAGAAATGACTATCTTACTGGTCACATGATTTAGGTACTCTGTATTAGTTAGAACTGAAAATACCACCTAACCCAATTAAGTTAAAGCTATCAACAAAACCAACTAACAAGAGTAGAGTGTTTGAAAATGAAAATGAAGCAATCATCTCAGACTGCTAGATAGAACTCAGCGGGATCCCATCTCATGTTTTCGAAGGAATGTATTTCTTGAGAAGCGATAAAAAGATCGGCTGGAGTTTAGAGACCATAGCAATTAGATGATCAGGAAACTACCATTCCAACGACTTGTGCGAGAAATTGCACAGCAAGTCTCTTTTGAAAAAGATATGAGATTGGCAGAATCCCGCATTTAGTTCGCCGTATATATCAAGTCAATCTAAGGATCAACGCTAAACTTGGATTATCATAGAGAAGCTAGTAGTATAGGCGCGCACTTGCTTGCATGTCCCGACTTATAGATAACGATACAAAAAGTCCAAATTCGTCGAATTCAACGCTTCCAGCCGTGGCGTACAAGATCCGAAGTTCCGTGCAAATTCTTCGTCAAACAAGTACGGTTCTGTCAAGTCAATCTCGACTTCATTGCTGGGCAGAGATAAGGGTATTATCTGGGACCAGTTCTGTGGCTGTTCTTCGTTTAGTACTTCTTCTATCTGTTGTTGTTGTTGTTGCTGTGGTGGTGGTGGTGGCGGTTGTGGTTGGGGTTGTTCCAGTTGCTGTGCTGGTTGTATTGCTGGCGGCTGGGGCTGCGGAGAAACTTCCACGGCGGCCACTGCTGAAGCTGGTTTGGTCGAGTCTGGTAATACGTGAGTATTGCGTAGAAACTCGCTTGGCGAGTTTGTAATACCCGCTGCTGTTGATATCATGGAATCAATATTCATATTGTCAGTATTCAAATTTGCGTTGGCGATCACGGAGGTCTTGTTGATATTGTTCTTCTCTTCCGATAATTTCAAGTACTCCGCCGTACTCTCATCTAAACAATGAAAGAAGATCTCCAAAACCCAGTAATTCAGATCCCAGGACTTTTGTAGCTCCTTCAATCCGAGTAAGCAAAGCTTGGCTCGATGTTCGGCGAGTTTTCGTTCTGTGCCTTCGGAACGCGAGAACTGCACGGTGTGAATGCACAGGGCGGCGAATATATTCGTGATGCTGTAGTGCGATGACAAAAGGTTAGTGCCCAGCTCATTTTTGAAGCTTTATCGTGGACTGGAGACTTACATATGCACCATTCCATGCTCAATCAAGTTGTGAGATAGCATGTCCTCGAGGATTCGCGTACACTGACACGCGGCTTGAAGAGCCAGTCTGCCTTCCTTTTGTTTCTTTTCATCGGATGGATCGAGATATGATGGTCGGTAAAGATGTATGTATAAATAGCTAGGAAGAGATTCGCTCAGCTTAGGACAAACACACTAGGTCGTGGCCACTGACTTATAAGTAATGTTGACGATTCCCGCAAAGTACATTGTACCATGCTCCAGGGCTTGTGAAAGCTTGAGTTCTGGAGGTAGTTCGGATTCGAATTGCACCAGTCGGGCTTTCAGTTTTTCGCGATCACTAGGGTCATATCGAAGTCTGCCGGGGAGATATGAGGCTGAGACTACTTCTCTAACTGTACACATGTGAGTCATGGATCTTAACCATCGTCAATAAAGCATGACAAACATACGCAGTCTAGCTGCCCGTACCATCTGTATTATGTATGAAATATGCTCGGGTCGCTGTATACCAAAGATGACTCTGTTTCCCACGAAGCCAGCCTCATCAAAGTCCGTCTCATCGAGCATTGGAATATCGCAATCCTCATCTCGAATTCGGGGTGGCAGACCGTAAGCAGCGGCGACTTGTTGATCACGTATCTACAAAACGGTCAATAACCAAATGACAGGGACATGAGTAAAGCAAACGTACATAGAGTGACCAAAATATTCGCTTTCTCACACTCTTCTCCTTGGGTTTTAGGAGAGACAGCTTAGACCTATGAACACCAAGTCAGATACAGTGGACCAAATAACCGGTCATGACCTACAGCATATGCAAGCCTCCCGTCTGAGCAAGACTGATAGCAGCTCCCAACCAATACCGGGTATCCTTCTCATGCCCAGGGGTACTTCGCCAGAAACTCAACAAAAACACGGCCTGCAACTTTGAAAGTGAGTCCGTCTCACAATCCGCATCAAAAATCTCTTTTCCTCGATCATAGAAATGAAACTTGGTTTCATAACGGTCCCGAAATCCCGAAGCTTGAAGCGCCTCAATACTGCACAGACTAGCGCCAATAAAAAGCATAGACTGTAGCAACAGGGGCGATATCGTCTTGTCGTTACACGACTTGCTAATATCCACTCTGTCGACGATGGGGAAACATGGATGGAACCATTCAAAATAAGCCCGAAGAAGCATCTCGCACACCGCTGGCTCAGGTAAATCAAAAGCGCCTTCGCGCGTCAATTGCTCGATCTTGCGTGCTTTGCGACTTGCGAATAGCGAGAAACTGGCTGATCGTCGACACACGTCTTCGGGGATAGGATACTGCCATCTGATTTTGGTTGATGGGGTTGCCGAGCGGCCGGCTTCAAGGGGTTTGTTGCCTTCTTCGACGACGCAGTTCAGTGGACTGGACTCGCCAAAGAAGATGGTTTGATCGAGTTCGCTCTTAACCTGCGGGCATGATGGTTCGAAGGTTGTGCTGTCGAGGGGCGCGCTGGCATCAGGGGAGAGTATAGCTCGCTTGATTCTAGGGCCATCTCTCGGTGGATTTACTGTGTTTCTGGCAGCATCTCCCAGCTGTGCGGGTGGCACTACCACATTTGGATAAGGGCTAACAATGTATCGGGGATATCTACACGAGGTCAGTTCATACCGCTGCTAGATTCGCCATAATTGAAATGAGGGAAACGCACTTTCCTCTCCTTGAAACTCCAATCTCACAATGTGAACCCGAGATCCTGCAATTATCGCAGGGCTGTTTCTCGACCACATTACATTTAACTCGGCGAGCGTTGCAAGTAATACAAGCTCTTTTGGCGCGGGTTCTCGTAGTGCGCTGGGCTTGCGGTTTTGAACTCATAGTGAAAAATTCTCGCACGTGACATATATATCTACAAGGCCATAACTTAACTATCATAAAAAACGGCTTTTGATTCGTCATCAATGTCGCGTGATTCGTTCCAGAGGTCTGTAAATGATTGGAATGTTACATGCACAACAAGACCGAATGTATGTGCAACATCGACATCTTTCAGACCAATGACACAAGGGACATTTGTCAATATTGACCCTATCAGAAAAATAGAAGAATGGGAAAAGAGAAATAAAAAGAAAAAATCCGGGGAAATTATACCTGGATTCTGGGGCAAGTTCCGTACTCGATCGTTGTACCAGGCTTCGGTTATCATGTAACCGGTACGTCACTTTTACGGATTTTTGGAGAAATAACCGAGTGCGAATCTAAAATACAGGAAATTCGAATACATCATGTACATGGCCGGAGTGAAGTCCGGTATCCTATAGTGTACTAACCTTGGCAGAAATCGAATCGTCAATCACTCAGATCCAGGGAAAACATGAACTATGTGAAGGCTAGAATTTACAACATCTTTGGGGCAATTGCTTTCAAGGTCTCAATCAATAACTCATCAAACATCTATACAATAACACCCATATGCAGTCATGCCAATCTAACTCCATTCCATGAGGGTATCCAAACTTTTCTTTTATAGCTTCTTACAGTATGATAGATATCAAGAAACTTTGAGCATATCCAACATGCCCTTCGTTTGCCAGGCCTGTTGTGCTCGATCAACCTCTTCGCGCACTCGCTTGTGAAGTTTGATGATTTGAGCATCGACATCCGCTGATTGACCGAGGTTGCCGGAGTAAATGTCAAGTATATTCATTCCAACTTCAACGCAAATATTGACGAGGCGAGGCTCCGAAATATACTTATAAACCCATTTCAAGATTGGTTGAAGGGTAACCTCGTCGCGGTTCATCAAGGCGGTCCGTAGTGCGGAACGATGTCGCAGCGCCGTGATGAGCGTCAGTTGTGCGGTCTTATCGGTACCGGCCAAAACTCGATTAAGAGCTTCAGAGTAACGAGCGTGGCGGAGATCAGACTCCCAGTCGGATTCCTTCTTTCTCTTTTTCGTGTCCTGTCCTTGAATAATGATATCAACCCCTTCACCGAGGAAATCTTGCCCCCGGGTACGTTTCTCGAGACCCCTACCCCGTGCTTTCTTTGCCTCCTTCTTATCGTACTCCTCAATTCGACCCTCCATCAAAGCTTGCATTTCCTTCTGACGTTCTCGTTCCTTGACCTTCTGTTCACCAGAAAGTCTGGTCTTGATTGAGAGGAGTCCCGATTGCATGCCAACAGCGATATGCTTATCTTCTCTTTCAGAACCGGATGTGAGAACACGCAATGAAAGAATAGGCGATGGGAACTTGGACCCAGCCACGACCGACCACCCGGTCGTATCAAACACCTTCAAGTGACCATCCAGAGCACCACTAACCACTCGTTCGCCCTTTGATGCTAAAGAAAGTGACGTGACTGTCTTCTGGTGACTCTTGATCATATGTAAAGGCTTGCCGCCCACGACGTCCAGGACGGCGATTTGGTTGTCTGCAGCAGCCAGCACTGTCGTTCCAGAAGGCATTGGTAGAACACACTCAATTGCAGCACTCATCTGGAAAGTCATAACGGCGCGGCCGTCGACACGTGGATCCCATAGTCTCACGGTTTTATCATAACTTCCCGATACCACCATACCAGCCGAAGCCATGGAGCCAGGCAGGAAGGCACCGCTTCGGACATAGTCCGTGTGTCCGGTAAATGTTCTCTCGCTGCTTTCACTCGGTAAACTCCATAGTCGAACTGTACGATCATCGCTTGTACTCAAAATTGTCGTCGGGTCGCTAGGCGAAAACTTCGTAACCCACACGGGCTGCTTGTGATCTTTCCATGTTTTCAAGATGGCACGAGAATTCACATCAAAAACTTGTATAGTACCGGTGTCATCGCCAACAGCAATAATGCGTCCATCAGGTCGAATATCGGTGCCCCGCGCCGTGTCGTCGAATCTTGTAATTGTCTTTAAAAGTTTTCTTGTCCGCACAGAGTAAATCTGAACTCGCGCACCGGTTGTGACGGTGAAGACATCGGGGGGTTGGGCGGCAGAAGGATAGGCGGATAACGAAGACGGGACGGATGGTTGTGTAATGAGATTGATTGGGTTGTTGGATGGCGAGGAGACGAGAAGAGGATTTTTGAACGATCTCCAGTAGAGCTGTTCGGTTGTCAATTTTGTCGATGGCAGCTGCGGAAGCTTGACTTGAGGGAGAGGGAGCACTGGCGCAGCCATTGCGACCAGGAGGGGGAGAATTGGTTTTCAGATAATAATCTTGTACCAATATGAGTAAGAGATATTAGAGAACTGCAGGAAAATCTATAGTATAGAGTGATGATACTTTTTGTTGAGGTTGATTGACTGGTCTTGAGATTTTTTTTGCAGTCTCCAAAAAAGTTCACGATGGATAAAATTACAACTCATTACGCGGTACGTAACGCAAAAAGTGGATACTTAGTGTTTATCTGGATATCAGCCAATAGAAATTATTACTCATATCTTAGCGTGGTATGCTCCGTGTAAACTGTAAATTTGAAATCGAAGAATTGTACGGTGTTAACGCTGGGCAATATATCATTTATCATCACAAGAAAGGAATTGTTTTATTGCTGCTGCATATATTGTCATGGCTCATACAACGGGAACAAATACATATAGTGTTAAATGCATATTTCTTTGTCCTTTGCTAGCTAGTACGGCCAATAGGAGAACATGGGCAGCATAAGCAGAGAGATTTTTCTAGAGAACAGACACACGCGACGGTTCTATTTCTAGCTCTCTTATTACGACATTCCTCACTGAGTTGGAAATTGATCAAGTGTCAGCTTCAACTCAATCGACATTCTCGTATTAACGATGACTCTTCCACCACACTCGAACATCGCTGTCGGAGACCACAAGGCAGGTATGGAATCGGCGGATACTTCCATTGCGGTAAATGCTGGAAGAAGACTAGGACCACTGCTCGTTAACTTTGTTAAGAAAAGAGGATGTGAGGAACATTGCAGTCTCCGTCATTTGCTAAAACCCAATGATGTGTCGGCCTCGGCAGTTACTTAAGTTAGTTATGCACGACGGCTGTGGTGATTATTAATATCTCTACCTAGACATTCACCCAACAACAAGACGGCTTTGATTCGAGCTTAGCCAGTAATACCCCATTCAAATGAAACATGGCACGATGTTGCGACGAATGATCGACTTTTTATTATGCATCGTGTTGGTTGGTGTGTTGATCATTTGTCATCCGGCATGTCACTTATTCAGCAGGACATTGACGTTGCTCGGCTCTGGCAGTTGGATAACGAAACAACATATGAACTGTCAACTGGTGTTAGATATTTAAGTATGGATGACGGTAGCATGACTCGGTGCAATTTATTTTTGAAGCTCAGAGAGGCATTGCCAAACAGTTGACACTAGTCACACTTTCCTCACCAGAAAATTCGATATATAAGTTGTAGGCGATCCTACCTTTCAGCCCTAATTTCTCATGACTGAGTTTAGCCACGAGATCTCTGACAATTGAACATCAGGCTTTCCCTCCTCATTTCAAATACCCTACGCTTACCACAATAATGGCGACTCAAGACCACCATGCCGAGGCCATAGCATGGCTTGAGGATTTTCATAAACACATGGATGCCATGGACCCCAACCTCGCAATTCCCAAATTCTACACCGATGACTGCGTTCTGAGGTTTGCCAAAAACCCGGCAATTAGTGGTAAATCCAGTATTATCGACTTCTTCAACAGCCAGTTTCCGCATTTGGAGAGCATGAAGCACACCATCAAACACGTGGACGTTCTCCCGGATCGGATATATCAGGAAGCTGATATCCGGTACGTGGTCAAGGGGGATCCGGAAAGAAAGGAAATTCCGGTCACTGGCTTGGCTGTGTTTGGAAGGAAGTTAGGAGATGAGAAGATGAGTTTCTTTACGGTGTATTTGGATCCGACGGAGTTGAAAGAAAGAATCATGGCCGTTGCAGAGGGGTTGATTTGAGTATCCGATTGAATATTTGTTGATGGTTTTCATCCACAAAGGGGGTCTGGAAGAATCGATACCTTTTCTTCTTTGCATTTGCCACCATCTTGCTGTCTTGTCACTTCCCGTTCAATTGTACGCAGGAGGTCAAAGCTTCAAACGACCACTCTTCCAGCCACGTCCAGTCTTATCAGAGCATCTTCAATCCTAGACAACGAATCAATCTAACTCCATCAAGTAATAGATCAGCTGATTAGGCTGCAAGTTTATGCTCAAGACGACATGACAGGGATGGAAGACAAGGCGAGGCGTTGTCGAATGATAAGCGTACGCTGGGCAACCCCTGCATAAGGTCGCTTGAAATGGATCATGGAGAAAGAGCCGAACACATTACATAATCCATACATATCACGTGCTCTCATCGTGGCTGGACGAATCAGATCCGATGGCGATGCATTGACCCGCAGGGGTTGGCGGCCATTGGTTAATAGGACGCGAGAGACGCGTGTGAAACCTGAGAGACAAGGCCGCGCGCTAGCTATGGCCGCGTTGTGCTGTTCTATTGGCTGCCATCTTGAGATCCATTAATCCCGATCTGGCCTAGTCTGTTCCCTGCCACCGCGCCTGCCACAAGTGACGCAGCGTCCATTCCCAGCCCCCCCGCCCTGGCCAGTCCCGATTAGGCGAGAACAAAACAAGCCCCCACTAGAGATAGCTGTGCCTACAGCCTGGCTTTCGCTTTCTTTTCTTCCGATCTCTTTGGTTTCTGTAATCCTCCGATCTTTTGTGTACCTAGCTATTCCTGCCGCTGACAGGTTGTGTCCAACTACAATATTCTTCCTATCACTCACTACTGTTTACAGGATGCCCAATACCGTTATCATTATCTAGAGTCCGATCACAAACAATCGGGCGAACCCCCCAGCGAAGCAAAGACACTGCAATTAGGGATTTGGGGGTCTCTGCTCCGACACCATGGCACAAAAATTAGTCAAAATGCCCACTGCCCATGGGCATACATCGGGAATATTTGCGGACATGTCCGTTGATGGTCCCCAAATCGGCACACTGGTGGTCATTTTTGACCGAGCGAAGAATCTTCCCAATCGAAAGACTATTGGCAAACAGAACCCCTACGTTGCTGCACGTTTAGGAAAAGAAGCGAAGAAGACGGAAACGGACATGAGAGGCGGTCAAACTCCACGATGGTAAGGACATAATCTTCTGTTAGAATCGAATCTGGCCAAAGTACTAACACCATACTAGGGACCAGGAAATCCGATACACCGTTCACGAATCACCGGATTACCTCCAGTTAAAAGTATCTGTTTTTAACGACGACAAGAGAACGGATCTGATCGGAGAAACATGGGTGGATCTTAGCTCTGTTATCATCCCTGGCGGAGGACAGAGCGATTCATGGCATGAATTGAGATTTAGAAATAAGTATGCGGGTGACATCCGACTCGAGATGACATACTACGATACACGTCCGGAAGACGAAGCCGTTATTGAGAGGAGAACAGTGGTGACAGAGAAGCCGCAGTCGAGGTCTAGCAATAACACCGCGCCCACTGGTTCATCATCACTCTCGGGACCGCGACAGCCACGGCCGATTAAACGCCGGCCCCTACCAGATGACCCGACTGGTGCTTCTCCATCACGGGCGACTCCTGCGGCATCTGCTGCACCCCCTGTACCTGTCGTTGCTGCCCCCCCTGTGGCACCTGCAGCCCCTGTTCAAGATTATTCAGCACCGATACCCTCAAACACCCAGCCTCCTCGGCCCAGTGCAGATTATGCGCCGCCAGCAAGCTCTCATCGACAGAGTGATGCCCGGCCATCGTCTAGGCACACGGAGATGCCATTTCCCCAAGCATCCCAGTTTAATCAGTATGACCATAACGCACCTGGGGGCAACACTGTTGTTCCTGTTGATCAGCGGGACGACCAACACAGTGCTCAGCCTCGTCCCTATCATGAATCCAACGACAGATACTATGGAGAACCCCAAAGGCAAATGAATCATCCTGTTGCAGAAAGCTACGGTGATGCCTATGACCCTAATAGTTACCAAGCAAGAGTCTCTCATGAAGCTGTTGAGCAGTACTCTCAATATTCGAACCAGCCGCATCCCTCCCATCCTGATGATACCCGTTATAGTGCGGAGCCAATGCCCTATATCCCGGATCGATACGTTTCTCAGGCGCCGCAGTCTCATGAGTATGCCATGAATACTCATGACGAGCCCTCTTACGAAGAAAACGACCCCTATCGGCATAACAACGCACTGATTCAGCCGGACCCGCGTCGACAGAGCCCTTTGCGTCAGCTCATGGCACCAGAAGATGATCGTTATACATACGCTGCTATGCAACCGACTGTAGAAGATGAGAATGACGAAGGTTTACCTCCACCCCCTCCCATCCACAGAACGACTGTCAACACAAACATACCACCTTCATCAGGCACTGCTGGCTACAAACCTTACTCCCCACAAGAGTATACGCCTCCACATCCTGAGGTCAGAGATTCACATAGATCTTCAGTTGTATCTCCGGTCGAACAAGATCTCGCTGTCTCAATGTCAAGACCATCCCAGGCCACATCGAGATCTTTTTATCCGGAGCCACCAAGCCCGTCAGTTCCTGCCAGCCTCGCTGCTGGGTATAGTGCCGCTAACGAAACGGTCGACAATCAACAGGCATACACACCAGACCGCTCTTATGGTCGCTTTCAACCAAGCGCTCCTTCTCGAGAAATTGCAAATTATGTACCAAATGTGCCACAGCCTCAGACTTCCGCCATTCAACCATTGCGCACTTCTCCAGCACCGATAATGGATAGAGCTAGATCAATCAGTCCGAACCCGCGTCCATTGTCCTACAGAAAGTCCATAAGCCCTCGTCCGCCATCTCGGGATGAGCGTGACGTGTCCAGCGTACCCTTTTCTCCGGACTCGTTTGACACATACAACCCCAGACGATCACCGTCTGCTACTCGAGAGAGCGGATCACGGTATGCGACACCCGATCGGAGCGTCGAAAGTAGTCAATCGCCCAAGCCAAACTCAGATGATGGCCCCATAATTGCAGATGACGGGCGAATCATTGACCCCTCAGATCACCTCCCATCGGAGTCTTGGGCGCCCGAGCCGGAGAAGAAGAACAAAAAGCCGGAAGTTATTGTTCGTTTTAAACATAACCCCCAGCATTCTTCGTATGCCGCTCGCTCATCAACACGCGATCAACATCATTCTGCTCCCACAACTCCAAATGCTGTTGTTCGGAGCGTCGTCAGACCTCGCAGCACTTATGTAATACAGCAACCACGACAGTCATATGAACGTCATCAACGCACCCCAACAACGACCACTTACACTCCACCTCGACCGTCGACTCGGGACTACGACCGACAGGATACATATGCACAACCACAGCAACATCGCGCACCCTCTCCGACGACGTATAGTACTCCACCGCGGCAGAGGTCAATTTCCCCCAATCCACAGCCACGTTCTTCACCGCTCTACTCTTATTCAGAGAGTGGACCGCCTATTCCCGTCAAGGTTCCTATCGCCGCGCCAGCCTCTAGTGGATATATGGGTGGAATGGACGCACTAAGCCAAGAGATACAGTCAATAGACATCGGACCCGGAGGGTATGACAACAGTCGCGGGGTTAGAAGATATGCACCTCGCGTTTCAGTCACTGGGGGCGGCAGTTATCGATGAACGACTACGTTGAATGATTATGATTGGATATGTTGAAGGGGGAACTTCGAGGGTGTTGACTAATTAAGCACCGAGAAAAGCATTATTGGCTCAGGCCAATTTCGGGCGTTACCAAATTGGATTGGCGTGACAATTGTTTTTACGTTTGCATGACTTGCATTTTGTTTGTTCTCCTTGTGTTTCTTTTTGTTATGAAGTGTACTTATAGACTTGAACTATATTCAATCACGAAATTGCACTGATGAAATGGCTCAGTTCTTCAAGCCTGACGAAATTTGTCAAATGACCGAGAATAAGGTTAGGTTGCATGAGTGGGTCCCATTCTGCAGCCCTACGGAGCTAAAAGGAGCTAGTCGTGTCGCACCTGGTCCGTGCGTACGCTTGCCCTAACACCTCCATAAAGTATTAAGGCACACCCCAATCAATCTCATTTTTTACTTGAAATTACACAAGAACCTCAAAGTTTTTTTCACTTTGTTTGTTACACTGACAGTATTATATGTTCTATATCTCTTAATGTTGCCTATATCTACACCGTCACTTTTGTCAAACAGTCAAGGTGAGCAAGTAAAAGAAAACACCAAGCTGTGATCACGTCATGCATTTTATTTTCTCTTTGTTCCTTACATAAACAAACAATTTTATTTACAGTGGCACTGGTCACAGAGACATATACCTAGGTATAGAGTACATACCCCGCTTTTCCCTGGTAGTCATACTATCGACTACCTAGGTCTTGGGCAAACATATACTGGCTGGATGTTGATACTCTATGACTAACTCTCTCGTCTCAATCAAATCATATTATTACTTATCCCCAACCTCCCCGAGGTCGCCGATTGATCCGTGGCTGTGATGAGATTGACTCTTCAGCTTTAAGTCTGGAAAGTCTGCATAAGTATTGAGATTATTGGCATGAGTTTAGCTCCCCGAGGTTCCCGATCAGTTTGCTTAGGTTAGGAAGTAGTTAGTACCGGGGTAGATTTTTGATAGTAGCGCAGACTATTTACTCGCGGGATTACATAGTGTCAATATGTAATGGCCATGTTTCTACGCAGCTGGGCATGCCCGACATGTTTACATTTCTCCAGATATGGACGCGGGTCGTTTGTAAGGTCGTCATTCTTTGCCTCCAAGTCTTACGACAAGGTGATTGGTTAACCCTGAATGTAGAAATTTCGTGTTTGATATTGACTTATTACCTAGAATGGAACCCCCGGTGAGAATAAAGTTATCTTCGTGATTCAGGCGACACGAGGACTGCGGCAAACTTGGAAACAAAGACAAGGTGTCCGTATGAGACCAAGGGTGGATATCTCAATGCATAGATATTGCGAAGTTGCCTAGGTACTATGTAGTTCCCTAAATATCCAAGTTTGATATAATTTCGTTCGCAGTGAAGGAAATAGAACTATCTCTGACATGTTTACCCCCGATAGGTTACAATGATAACAGACTCGAGGAATCTATCTACCAAATGGCTAGTGAAAAAAAAATCTCCAAAACTACCGGCTCAAACCAAAAACTAAGAAGAGCCTCAAGCGGTGAAATAAAGTCTTTGTAACCACATTGCCGAGATGAAAGCTTGTGTCCAATCAATTCTCATGTATGCTGATTTGGCGAAGAATTCCTACCAATTATGTGTCCTTGCTTGCTAGACTCGTTAAGAGAGAGAAACAAGTCCGTCTCGTTTGGAACGTGTTTACCAAGAAGATATTCTATATCGTGTCAGATCAGTTTAGGTTGTCAGTGCTGTTTGTGTTATGGTTCAAAGAGGTGATATCAAATCATGCGTCTTCAGGGCAACCCCGTTAATGGCCCCTGTCGAGGTATAGAACAATAGGCAATTGTAGCTACTCAATAGATAATATCTACAGTTGCCCAGGCAAGGGCTGCTCAGCATTTGTACTTCATTCAGCATCAAACCGGGTCTTTCCTTGAATATTTGGCCACTATCATCATTCTTGTTATTATAAAATCTTTTCTTCTTGATCTCACGTCGTCTAACCCTTCATCACTTACTGTCCCAAAGTCTGAAAAGCTAGGATAACTACAAGAAAGCGTGTTCTTGCTGTAGTTCTTCTTATACAAGATCAGTGACAATCTGTGCTGCTCTGTATACTATTTTCTAAGACTGATCATCAGCTTCACAACATCAATTACGCATACTGTGGGAGTTCTACCTTGTCTGCACGTCTTCTCTCATTTCTTCCCTGACTATCGAACTTCATCTGACGCGTCGATTCCTTCGCTCTAAGCAACCTCCCTGGTCTGATTCGGTACCGCCGCTCTGAGTCAGGCAATTATTGCCGTTTTGTGAAGAGAAAACAGACACACAAAGAGAGTCATAATTTCCTAGTGCTCCTTTTCCATTCCCTTTTCCCGCTCCTTTCTTCTCTCTCATCATGGACCTTCAGCGATCCATCTTAAATAAGACCAACGCCATATCCAAATACTTACCTTCTCCTGTTGTGAGCCACCATCCTCCTTCTGTTGCTGACTCCGTCTTGTCTCGTTTTTCTCATTTTCGTATACAGCACCACAATCATTTCGCATCACTGACAACATCGAGGTTGTCACGTACATTCACTCCTTCATCTACTTTATCTCCATCTACTTCTTCTGCCCCTCTGATGTCGTCACATTTCACAACTGAACATTCCAAACTCCGTGAAGAAGAAGAAGGGTTGAGGATTGCCGTCGAAGAGAAGCCTGTTCCTGCACGCGAGTTTGGCTCCCGAGCCCCCGATGAGTACAATCATAGTCACCATAAACTTATGGCGATGGCTGACTTGGTTACTGACCCTGCGTACACTCAACAGTCTACTTGGACTTATCAGTACAACGACTCCGCAGGACGTCCATACTGGCAGCATCCTCTTCTCAGCCCAGTCACTTCTACTTCGCCTCAAGAATATACTCGTCACAATGGCTGTTTCCAATCTGTATCTGCTACAGACGCCACCGCTCAAGCCAACAATAATGGAAGCGTATGCGACGAAGATGGAACAGATATTGACAACAACAGCCCTGCCAACGAACACGATGCAGCATCATATGCCACACCACCCACAGTCGGCGGTAGCATGAAGCACGTTGCTGCACAGAATGGAACTACGGTTGCTTCAGAGGACAAGAAAGAATCCGAATCCCCCAAGGTCATTCATCTGTGTCAATACACCGATATGGAGAACAATGTCTGGGGCCCGTGCAATGAGAACCCTAATCCCGAAGACATCAACGCTCGCAAAATCGTGTCACACATCTTTGGGCGAAACAAGAAACCCACTCAGAACATCCCCGATGAACTATGGATCTGGTACTGCCGCAAGCACTACCAGCGTAGCAAGTACACCTGTTCCAACCAGTGGCCTCAGAAACAGGTTGATCTTGTGCGCCTGGCACTGGACAACTTCGAGAAATGGGGTGAGATTCTGTACTGGAATGTCGTGCTACGCAAGCGTGAGCAGGATCGTCAGGAGCGTACTCGTCGTAGTGCTAGTTCCATGGACAGCCCAACTAGCGAGTACTTTTACTTTGCCACATCGCCTCGTCGTCGTACAGCTACAACTCGCAACCCCTCCGGCAAAGTTCCTCGAACTCAAAAGGCGCGTGTGACTGCTGCTGCGGCGGCGGCGGCAGGTCATCTTTCAGAAGCAATAAGTTTTGAATCGATGACTTCACGGAACGCACACCCAGGCCTCACCCCTACTGGCCGTCGCAAGGCCTCTCCCAAGAACGTTCCCTGCCCTGTGCCAGACTTTGTCTATCCTTATCTTGGCGAGCGTCGTAGCTTTACCACGGTGCGCCACCTGATTGACCACATTGAGAACTATATCCAGGGCAAGGATAAGACGGCTGAACAGTTAGCCCGTGAGGCAGAAGATGAAGAAGTTCTTGGTCGAGCCCCTGAAGTGCGGCGGTTCCCTGATATTGAGATCTTGCCAGTCTTCACGACCCGCTATCAGCGTCTCATGGATAAGAAGGATGAAGACGACAAGCGTGAGAAGAAGTCCAACATTCGCGCGGGAGACGTTGGTCTTAGTCAGTCTTCCTCCAAGACAGCAAAGATCTATAAGAATGCTGCAAATAGCGATGTCTATCGGGATGTTGGTCGTGACTATCATTACCAAGCTTCCCCTCCTTCGAATCACCACCAGCAACATCAGTCGCAGCATCACTCTTATTTTCATCTTCCACATCCACCTCAGCTTGCTCCTGCCAATCCTGGGTTCCATCTTCCACCTCCAGTGCCACACAATACAACTCATACAACTCTGCCGTATCCGACACCCTATCGTGAATACACGTCCTACACTCCTTCGCAGCAGCACGATAGCCGTCCTGCCAATGCTCAACATCACAGTCCTTTCCAACACCAACAATACGAAGGCCGCACCGCTGGTCTTCCGCTTCCATCTATTTCCTCACAATTCTCGCTTCCTGATTTCTGAGTTCAGGGTATGCTGAGAATTGACTGAGTATTCGATTGTCAGATTATCAACCGAATCGTGTGTATCATACTATCTTTCTTCACCTGCCTGGAACACTCTCTTTCAACTCTCCTTTGTCTATTCGTGTCATTTCTTTCGCTTCTCGGCTTGAGTCGTTCGTTTCACCACAATCCGAAACTCTGGCTATGGCTATGTGTCTGGACACATCACCACAAAGTCGTGATGGTGGACATAGATTGATACCCGACACCTAATTCGTTCGTTCGTTCGTTCGTTCCTTTCTTCTTTTCTTTGATCTGTCCTCAATCATTAGTCATAATCTTGTTACTCATACCACTTCTCCTGATACCCTACCCCTTAATACCCCTCTTCCTCTTTCCCGATCAAGTTGTGTACTTATATTTGCTATATTCTAGGGGGCTCTTTGTGTGATTAGCAGTTCTCATTCTTGCCGCTACCTGTACTCTCTCTCCATTCTTGAAGACTGCTGCCTGTCCTTTTTTCCTTATCACTTCGGCACAATAAGTCTTGGCTCTCCCACTTTTCTCCAAATTGTATATGTCTATTGTACTAATAGTGATTTTTCCTCTGAGGGCTATGATGGGCGTTTCAATCAGAGGGTAAAGGCGACTGGAGTGGCGGAGTTCATGTACGTACCTTAATACTCACCCAGATAATCGTTAATACACAGGGGTGGAGTTGGTTAGTCGTACGCTTGAGATCTTCCAGTAGGGTAAGAATAGTTGAAGGAACTATGTATATATTATGTTAACTATGTACTTGGAAGATGATGAAAAAGAAAGGGCACGAAATGAAGAGATAGCCGCATCAATATACAATCAAAATCGAACGCCAGATCAAACCAGAACTGAAATGCAATGAGGAAGTCGCATCGTAATGAAAACAAGCTTGGCAGCAGAGCTTAACGCATCATGTCGATCTCTGTCCCTTTTTTGGGTAGACTCGAGGGCGTCGACGAGGGTATAACGGGGAATATTAGGGGGAAATCAAGAACTAACAGAAGTACTAACAGAAGAGAAGGCCGTGTTGCGATGGGTATAGTATATTTGTAGTACACGACTTGCGTAAAGTCGATTAATTCACCTCCTCGGCATCATGTCCAAAGCCTGGGACGAGTTCATAGCCACCTTCAGGAGGCAATGTACGTGCCGCGACTACGACAGTAGCAGCACAGAAAAGCGAAATACACCAGCTGACCGTGCAGAAAGCAAATGACTTGTCTAGTTGCCAACCGATGAAGAAGCGCTCATCGTTGTCGAAGAGGTATGCCTAGATTCCATTAACATGCTAACTGACACTGACATTCATATTATCCAAAAGAAAGAGAATACTCACAACCAAAGCCATACTAGCCACCTGCACAGCAACCGACAAGACAATGATCGTACTCAACACTCCCCAACCGGTTTCGCGCAACTTCTTCCCCCCAGAAAGAATTATGACATATGCGACTATTCCGAGCGACATTAGGACAACGGCAAAGGCCATGAGGAAGCCGACGCTGCGCCACATGGAGCAAAAATAGCGATCTTCGCCATGGCAGTCTTCGTATTGGGGGAATGGTTCACAGATGTCTGTTAGGGAGGAGCAGCGGCGGTGGAGACCGTAGGAGTAGTGTAGTGGTGGCTATGTCGCTGTCAGCACCAGAAATCGGAAAGTGAAAATAGAAATCAATATAGAATTTACCTTCTCGCTATTATAACTGACCCAATTCGGCAGAATAATCGACAAAATGGTGAATGCGTAGGCTGTAAACGTTCCTCATTAGCAACGGGATGCCTATGCAATTCGATGACGTAGATGGAGATAGCCGCAAGGCATCACAATTAACAAAGAGCAAGGAAAACACCCACCAATCAAGAACAAAAGAAGAGTAAGGCCATAGACAATCGTCTTGGTCAGGATTCCTGTATAATTGCGACCCGTTTGGCGATTAGCATTTGGAAGCAGAAGGTCCCATTCTTGCGGCGCCATTGTGGTTGATGTTGTGATGATGTTGCCTGGGATATCCGACCGGCCTGAGTTGAGGAGCTCCCAGCCACCACGGCCAGTCTGGGGTAGAGGGGTCGAGTGACTGTATTGAATTGATACAGTTGATATATGAATTAATTATCTGAGTGTGATTTATTCGTTGATGGTGGAATATGTCAAGTCGGGGAAGGTTGAAGGAAGAAGAAGTAGTGCGGGTAGGAGGTACCTACCTACTGTAGCGAGCGAAGTGACCCTATTAATCCAAGGCCGAAACAGGGAATGCCTTCCTCCTCTACCACTTCGCTGTCTATCATTCTTTATTTCTTCTTCTTATAAGCTATCTACCCTCTTCGACGAACATCTAGACAGCAATATCAGCACTGACCCCCCTAACGTGTGCTTAGTGCTCGAGCGCTCATTCTCATAATTCTTTTATACAAGTAGGTGTGGACACCAGCTCAATTATTGGTCCATCTTCCCTTCTACTGCAACAACCACAAGCCTCCTCCAAGGCCTAGCTCTATCGGCGCTACATTAGTGCACTGCTCTGCGTACATAGAGAAACGCACGCGCATGGGTTGAGTAGGGAGGGTATAGTGTGAGCAATTAGATCGCTGGGAAAATCAAGGAATGAGTGAAGCAGATGACCTCGGAGGAGTCCTTTGAGATATGCAGACCCCTCCATCCCACTCTGTTCTCTGTAGTACAGAGTTGATCTGTTACATGCTTGATGCGGTCATGTGTAGTACCTCGTTTCATTGCGCGTCTAGTCTATTTGTGGTTTGTTGATGCCTCATCCTCGAGTGCTGAAAGGTGGACTCAAAAGTCAATTTCATTCTTAGATAGCTACATAGAAATCAAGTGCATAGAAGGCAAGGAGAGCACAACGACCATCAAGTTACCAACGAAGCTCAAAATATATTAGGTCCAATTCACGTTCGGAAATATTCATCTCGAGCTGGTCGTATACCTTTTGCGCAAATTCTCGCAACTCATCACGTTCGAAAGCGCGATGTAGATCCCCAGGACACTTGATGTGCTTCATGATCTGGATGTATATATTCTTTCGAGCAATTGGGTCCGTTTCTTCATTCTCGAAATCTCGGATGAGACAGAAGAATCCTTCCGCTTGTCGGAACTTCTCCATGTCCTTTTTCACTAGACGATGGTAGTCTTGATCACTGAGAGACATTAGGTGATATAGTCGACAAACACTTTCTTCAGGGTCGTCCCCATAGGACGTCGCTCCAGGCTTCCGGGTCACGAAAAAGTACTCGAGATTGGATAATATGTTTCGAGGGCATTCCCAATCTTTGCTGAGCGTATAATACATGAGCGTTATTTTTGTGTTCCACATGACAACAAAACGGGAAAAGGTCACAGAACTGATACCAAATGCCTTCGAAAGCACCTTTTGGTATCGTGAAAGTAGTAACTGCTCGGCTCCCAGGAAGTGAGTAGCGCCATATCCCAAGTGGTACCAAAGATCGAAACGAATGTCCTCCAACACCCAGTTTGGCTCCGGCATTATTCCCCAGACAATCACGCCTAAAGCGAAGTAGCCCTCTTGAAATAACCACTCTCGTTCGGATTTTGGTATTTTACGAGACATTATACAACCCTTTGCTTGTTTGAGCCATAACTCTTTGTGAGCATCATCAGGTCTCGAAATATTCATCGGTCCAAGATCCAGCATCTCCTGGTTTTCTTGGATGAAACTTAAGTCTCTGTTTATTCTCTTATAATCCGGATTGCATGTCATCCTTTCATTGTTTATCAGCTTCTTGACTCGATAGGTGAACTTGCCGTCCATGCACCATTTACCAATGTCGTCAATTCCAACTCTGCCACGGCTTAGACGTAATGGCCATTCGTATAATCTCCACAGACCAAGTATTTGAGTCCGAGAGGTGCACCTGGAGAAAAGATATCGGTCCCAGACTCGGAAGTCATACGGGGGCATGTGATAATTATGAGCTTCGTTGAATAAGTAGCTGTATTCTTTAGAGCTTATATCGTCTATTGGAGGCTGTGTGGGTTCTTGGATGGATTCTTGTATGAAAGGTTTTGTGGAAGACTGCATGGAAGCCATTTCACCCAAGATCTTCTTGAGAAGTTGCGACATAGAGCTTTGATGTCGTAGTGGTTGAGTTGGAGTGGAAGTTGGAAATTTGGCTTCTTATAAGCTTGCACCAGGCTGATCGAAGAAGATAGCCCCTTTGAGTCATGATTCCACGTGGATCAAGTAGTTACACGTACTATCACATACATGGGATACATGGGATGGTGAGTCAAGGTCAAGTTTCATTTTCATCCTATGTCAAAGTCTTTCAGCGCCCCCCCCCCTCGGTCTCGAATGATGACATTAAAGATCCTGCACCAATAATAAGAGAAGACGACTAGTGGTCAATAATGACTGATCTATACACCTGCGTCTGCGCAACATAGTTTTCATATGATAATAAAGTAAAACATTATAAAACAGTCACCCACCCGATGAGACCCAGCATGCCAGCTGGTATGACAAATTCGTCGTAATATCAGATGAGACTTTTCGTGATTAGTAGGCAAACATAAATATGAGAGCATGAGGAATACAAAGAAAACATAATGGTAATAAAGGAAACGGCATCGATCCTATGAGAAGATCAGTCTACTGTTTTCCATTGCTGAACATGGCCCGGAAATCGTCATTTGTTTTCTGTGGCTTTTGTTCTGTCGCTCCTTCGACCTTTTCGTGGTGCTCGTGGTGCTCGTCGCTGCGACCCGAGGCCACACTTCCACCACGCTTAAATCCCAGTCCACCCCGACGTCCAGCTCCTGGCTGTGTTGGACGCTTGATGGGTCCACCGACTTGTGGCATAAATGTCTTGGTAGTTTTCGGCTTGGCAGGGCCAGAAACCGAAGGCCCATTCCGTTTCAGCACATCATTGGCAGTTCCTACTCGAATTAAACGACCAGGAGCGATTTCATGGCCTTCCAGTTCTAACGAAGCTTTCCCAGCTGCCTTGATATCCACAAACTCAACAATAGCCCCTTCACGATCAGGGCGTAGAATAATCTTGACCAGAGGGCCAAATGGTTCAGCAATTGCCCGGATGCGACTATCATTCACTGTATCAGGGATGTTCATCAATCCTAACGTCCGAGCTGCACGGTCATCAGCCGCTCCTTGACTTTCTAAGTCACCGCCTTTCGGTTCGGCTGACTCGGATCGTGCTTTGGGGGTGATGATAGTGGCAGCTCGTTTAACAGGTACCGGTGTAGAAACTTTGACCTGTAGTGGTCGTCCCCTGAAATCTTGTTTGTGCATGGCAAGCGCAGCAGTCGCCTCTTCCTGAATATGTTATTAGCCATGGTTTCAATAAAAGTTGAGAATGGAAGTCATCAAGCAACAATACTTTGCGTACCTTTTTGGAAAAGACTATGAAACCAAATCCGCGGTGCTCGCCATTGACTTTACTAGGAATTCGCACAGTTTCGATAGTGCCGTATTTGGAAAAAAGCTCTTTGAGGTCGTTTTCACGAGCGTCAAAATGAATGTTGGAAATGTGGATTTCTCGCTCTTCGTACATGGGTCCCTGGCGATCTTGTCGTGCAGAAGGATCAGAAATCTTAACTTGTAGATTAAGCCCGTCACCAACAACATTGTTGTCCAACTTGGTCGCAGCAATGGCTTGATCAGGCGACTTGAATTGGACATAACAGAACCGACGATGGGTGTTGTATTTGAGAGATGGAAAGCGAACTTCGACTATTTCTCCGGCCTGAAACCATGATCAGTATATTTTTCTCTCGAAAGTCTCATCTTTTGCACCTACCTCGCTAAATAGACTCCTGATAAAAGCTTCATCGGCAGTCGGAGGGAAGTTTGTGACATAGACTGTCGAACCGCTACCCATTTCGACATCCACAGTTTGACCATTGATCCGTTTCTGGTCCCGAGTCAGAGCTGCGGCTGCGTCTTCTTGAGTTTCAAACTCGACAACGGCCGTGGTCAAATCATGCTCAGAGGGCAAAAATTTGATGTCCACGACGGGTCCGCACTAGTAGTTTGTTAGCAAAATCTTTATTACATGAGGCAAGAACAATGATTAGACTTACATCGCGGAAAAATTGGCGAATCTGAGACTCGATAATGTCCGAAGGCATGCGTTTGACCATGACGGTGGAATGCTCGCGATCCCTCTTCAACTCTGCTGGCTCCTTGTGGTCGCTTGATATCGTTTCCGGACGAGCTTTTTTGTGAGGTGTCTCGGTAGTCTCAAGAGAGTCTTCCTCGCGCTTGCGTTTCGAAGCAGCAGCGGCGGCTGCAACATCACCCTCCGTACCCATTGATTCCGCTGCTGCTACTTGGGCTGCTTCCGTACTCGCTGCAGCACTTTGTTGCGCGGCGGCACGCTCTAATGCCTCTTTTTGTCGTCTCCGCGCCACAGCTTTCATGGCCATTTGTGTCTCAACAAGAGCCTCCTGAAGTTCGTCGGCATCTTCGTAATCCTCGCAATGCGCGATGTACTTGGTCATGACCTTCTCCGGCCAATCCAAATCAGGTCGTCTGATAGCTTGTTTCAACACGGCAGTAGCATAGCTAGGTCCCGGAGTCCTTCGAGCAGCTTCTGGCGTCATTGCAGCTTCGACGAATGTTCGCCAAGACATGATTTCCCAGTTGTAGTAGTCCAGCCAGAATTCATAGCTATTTCCACGAGTAGCTATCAGACCTTTGTAGTATTCACGAGCACTGTCCCAGCTTCCACTTTCACTCAGATAACGGGTATAAATCCGCTCCAGACGAAAGTAAGGATCTCCTTGATACGATTTGCCGTACTTGTTCTCCCCAAGCTCTTGAACTCTCTCAATTGCAGAACGAATGCCGACTTCGGCAACATCGAGATCTTCGTCAGTGGCGTCTGGTAGGAATGCACGTCGACGTAGGTAACTGCACCACATTGAGTGAACTTTGATAACCTCCTCCAGACCGCCAGCATCTAATAGACCGGTGCTAGTAGCTCTGTGCTTGAGTTCCACAATTTGGTCAAACGAAAGACCCTCGCGTTCTGCAACGAGTAGACATTGAGACCATAGTGAACCTGACCACGGACAATGTCTTGTTGCACGTTCGATTGTTGGAAGGACCGGTGCAATCTCGTTACGAGGTACGGGCACTGGCGGCTGTATCAGAAACATGACGCAATCCTCCCACATAGGCACATCGGTAGGAAATCGTAGTAGAGCGCGTTGATATAAAGCATTGATCAGATGAGGACTGTACATGTTTTTACGAGGATCTTGTAGCAGTTCCCACTCGATGTACTCCGAGTATACGGCCCACTCTAGATTGCGGTCTTTTGACTCTAGAGCTCTTTGTACTTTATGTTCAAAATCCTGCCGAGCTGCATATTTTGCTTTCGCGTCTGATGCTCTTGCGACGGCGTTGGCCATGATCTCCTCGTAGTTGGCATTGAAATATTGGCTGACGAAACCCGAGAAAATCTGGAAAGTCTCATCCCACGCAGCATGTGGAGTCTGAAGTCGAGACTCAAAAGTCGCTCGAACCTGGGACGCCTTCTCGTTGGTTTGGTTATGTGAAAAGTCCTGAATACAGAGCTCAAGGAACTTTGACCAGACAAGATGGCTATCATGAATGCGCCATCTAGTAGCATCCGCTGCCCGTTGCCATATTTCGAAGACCGATGGCCAGCTGAACACTTCCCGACCGACTAACCGATCCTCTTCGCTCCATTGATTTTGGCCTGCCTGGCCGTTCGCGGAGTTGTAGAGGTAAAGCATCCATTCTCCAAACATCGTCCAAAGTTTCGTACTTCCATACTCCTCCTCAACAGCTCGTCGACAAAGTTCCATGACAGCTATCCTCTCATCAACTGTTTGTGCAACCATAGTCTCGTCTTGAATCCACTCCACCCACAAGTCCTCACCCATAGCAAAAAGCTTATCCATGTCCTCACGAGCGCTGCGCAAATCTTTCAACAAATCGTAGGCTCTCGGATCACCATGGGCGTCAGGATCATGTGGTGGGTAAACATGGTTTACAAAACCGGTATGAAGAAGCTGAATGAACTGAACATGCGACTCGTACGAATGAGGGTTTGCCTGGATATGACTAAACAACTGATTGGCCTGTTGTTGAGCTTCTGGGTGCAAGGATGACTGGGAAAAGTTTCGTTTCACGAATTCTCGAGGCTCCGGGGCACGTGGTGGATTCTGCACTAGCTTGACGGGTTTCGGGTTGGGGTAGATTGGCGAGATGGACATATTCGAATAGACAGGTTGATTGCCTTTTTGATTGTGAGAGGGATGACTTTGGCTTTGAGGCTGGCTTTGACCTTGCAGCGCTGCCGCTTCTGCTAGAGCCGTCATCGAGCCATTCCCCTTCCCAGCCGGATTACCTTGGCTATTGGAGTTTTGGGGTGGGTTGGGTGCATTGGGTGCATTGGCTCGCTCAGGTAATCGAGACTTTAGAGCTTGTCGTGCGACTGGTGATGGGCCAGTGCTATATTTTGACCCTGCGGCACGACCTCTTCGTGGTTTCTGAGGCGATGTATTCGACGTCTGACCCGAGGCGGTTGATGGGTTGCCCTTGTTAGAGCGTGCTTGAGCGTTTGACTGGCGCGATTGCGCAGCCGACTCTTGTGGTGAAAGCAGCGAATTAATATCCATTTTGCGATGTTTTTTTTTTGTTGTTGTTGTTATTTTGTTTTTTGAATGAGGCAGTGTCCGCAACTGCGCGATGGGAGGACGAATCCGAGGATCTGTTGGTTGATGTCGAGGCGACAGGCCGGGCTGTATGAGCGCCTTGGGAAAAGCTAATAGGAAATTTCGCACACGAGAAGATGATTTATCGACCAATCCATCCCCTAGTTACCGATAATCGAAATCGTCCTAGCTGCCGTGTTCGTTTGCGAACCAGAAAATCGAAGGTGAGCAATCAAACAGTGAAGCAAGCAGTATCGGTCTCAAACCGCACGAAGCCAACAACGCCTATCAATCCTTCGAAATGTAACAGAAAGAAACAAGGAAACGCAAGTACTGATATAGTACTCTTATCGGGAGCTTTCCAGTGCTGCAAAATGAACAGCAACCGATCGCTAGAGGTGTGTTGTTCAAACAGCTGGAGAAAGGTGTAAAAGTCGAACGGGTAAATGCGTAGCAGCAGTTCGCGGAGGAAACAAGAGGCTAAGGCCTAAGTAGTTTAGCTGTTTTCCCTCCCTGAGGCTTGCCGGGATAAAGTAAATTAAATGTCGTCAGACGTCAGCGTGGCCGGGCCCGTACCGTCACACGATAAGACGTGGGAATCTGCACGGTGGATGGATATGGACTACGTATTGACGAGAAGGTGAAACAAAAAAGGAATGTGAGGGAAATTGGAAAGTCGGAAAAGGGGAAATAAATTAGGAAACCGGCTACTGAAGAAAGGAAATGGACGTGGAGATCACAACTTCCAGGTGGAGTGCATTTTGGTGCCTGCAATTTAAGGTGTCTACCTTATCGTTCTATGAGAAGGCAGCGGGTCTATGAGAACAATTTTCTAACAAATCGATTCGTTTCATTAGTCGGGCATATTATATCTGAGCTTACTTTTGGTCAAATTTTCTTTCCATCATTTATTGTTGCTATGACTCGTGGTAGAAAAGAAGATGCTTTTGGTCGCGATAGCGTAGTCGCGAATATACCCCTGTCGAGATGGGCATAGGAGTGAGACAATAGCATAGAGAACTTCTTCCTAGGGCTATTTCTTCACAGCTGGAACAACTCCTTCAGTTGCTTCATAGTATCATCGGGACCGGTGACAGAATGACCAATCGTCCTAGGATCAGTATAGATCTCATAATCATTTCCGCCAGGGAAGCACTTGTCGCCAAAGAAGTGAATATTTTTGTATTCAATTCCCGTAATATCCTTCTCTGCCTCGATGTGGCGGAGACAGTAGGTCTTGTCCCATCCAGTGGGGAAGACATCGAATGAGATTTGTCCGCCGATTGAGTATCTGATTTAGATTGTAAGTATTGTGCAAGGCACGAGTACACGCTTGGAAACCAACGAACTTACGTCAAACCATAATCAGGGAATTCCTTTTTGAGAGCTTCTACAAGATCTTTCCTGATGTTGTGAACCTTGTCATACCTAATAATTGTCAGCCTGCAAAAACCATAGACACCGAAGAAACACCCACTCTTCGAATTCATTCCTCTCCTCAACAGAAGCATTTCTCCCAATGGGACTAACATTAATCAACCCAGTACGGAACTCAATGAAAGTACCCCTCTTCCTGGGCAACTTAACTTCGGAGAGATACTTCAAAAGAAAATTGGCCATATTCTGATATTTCTCCTCACCAAGCCACTGAATAAAGCTGGTGCTGGCGAGCGGTTTTCCGAGACGGAAGGCATTGAGACCGTTTTCTGAAAAGCAGAAATCGAAGAGTGAGGTGACGGATACGGTGGAGGAGCCGAGTTGTTCTTGTTGTTTTGAGAAGTCTGAGCCGCCAACCTATTGTTTTGCAATGATCGTTAGGGATTTCGTGCACAAGATACTCGACACTCAAAAGAAGTGAGCACTTACATATCCAATGGCGCATTTATGGCGGAGTTTGGAGAGGAGGGTCAACATTTCGGGGGATGCAGTCTATTTCGTGATGGAACCAATTAGCAAGCTCTTCGTAATAATCGAGGTTCCAAAACAATTTGTGATCGATAACTTACCCCCCGAGCAGGTGATAAAGTCTTATCGACATCGAACAGGACAACAGTGCCCTTGAGAGGGCGATTCTCCAAGGAGGGGTAGACGCTGGCAGCGGCCGTAGCCATATTTTCTGCGAATTCGAAGTATTGAAGGAGGTTAATTGACACGTGGAGACGGATATAAAGCACAATGGTTCTTTACAAATTGATCAAGCCGAAATGTGGAAAGAATTGAGTAGTTGAATGTGTTGATTGATTCAAGGGGGGATATACTTTGCCACAAGCTAAGCTAACTACCGCGCCACGCGTCTTTCAAGTGATGAGGTAAGTAGCTACGGCAATCTATAACTAGTTAAGTTAACTAACATAACTTAACTATTGACTTTACAGCAAAAATTCGTATTTTACAAGATTTACATTTCAGCACATCTCACACAGCAGGCCGTCATTCGTTGAGATGGCTCATTAGTGTATAAAATACTTTCAATCTAAATGGTAAACCCCTGTAAGCTTTTATATATGTAGTAAGCCCCGTATAAGCTCACGTACAAGCTTCGATGAGCACCCTAAAGCCCCCATAATCCCCACCTAGCAAGCTCGCGTACAGGCTTGTGTGGGGTTTTTAATAGGTAGATTAGGTAGACTAAAATTATATTAGGAATCAATATACCCTTTTTCTGGGCCCATTCTTGAACCTATTTTCCAACTCATTTGTACGCATATCGAAGCGCATATTCGAGCGCATATCAGAGCGAGAATTAACTAAGCGTGGAGTTAGTGCAATTTCTACATGCCCAAATGTAATTGTAGTGAATTACGAATTTTGGTTGTAAGGTCTGTACAGGCTGCCGTAGTAGTGGGGGCACAGGTTCCCTTCTTATCGATAACGTTACCAGTAAATCACCGTCCGCGATAAGTATTAAGAACCATTCACTATGGATATTGAATTCGACTATTTATTCAAGCTACGGTATTAATCTAAAGAAAATTTATAATAGAATACAGCGAATAGTATAGGCCAACGATCAATCAAGGCGGAAATCAAATGAAAGATCAAACCAATTGCTATGCCCCTCCCAGTCCATCCCGCAATAACCAACCAAAGTGAGGCCGCGAATTTGCCCGACTAAAAGCTTCAAATAACGCTCATCGACCTAGGGTTGTTTGTAAAACTTTCGCGGCAAGCTCGCTCAGAAGCCTGGCACGATCTGACTGCGGCAACTCAATAAAAACATCATAGACACTCTTTCCTTTCGCATCTCGCACCGCACCTAGCCTGTTACCAGCCACAGCACCTGCCAGCGCACCTGGCACGTTGGCAACTATGAAGCCCAAAGCACCACCACTGATCGCACCAACAATAGACCAAAACTTCTTTGTGGGTACAGATCTCCTTTGCCCGTTCACAGTCTCATCGCTAGCAAGCCCTTCTTCGCGAAGCATTTCTTCAAATATGGATCCGAATTGATTGGAGTCACGTCCCTCCCGCTCCCGTTCTGAGCCGCTGAAATCAAATGAAGACCATGAGAAACCACCAGCGCCGCCACGGGGGATATCTTCGTCGGCACTCTCGCTGTGGTCGTCGCCGAAATAGCTCATTCGGGCAGCATCGTAGTCACGCCTGCGTGAGGGGTCGGATAGCGTGTAGTAGGCATCATTTACTTTTTGAAATTGTTTCGTACGTGAAGCCCTGTCGGGAGCGTCGACAGGTACCCGGTCAGGATGAGTTCGTAGAGAGGCCCTGCATACGTGTGAGATTAGTATGCGACAGTCCAAGGTCTGGAAGAGGAACTCGATTGTATCATTCGCACCTCTTATATGCAGTTCGAATTTCTTGCTGCGTCGCTGTAGGGGAGACCCCCAAAACTTTGTCTGTTGCGCATGAGTATAGAAATTGTCTACCTCGGAGGAAATTGCGACTTACAATAATCTGGCTGGCCTAAAAACGAAATGTAAGTAATGAGTCAAGAAACCGAGATCAAACTTTCTTAGGAGTACTTACTTGCCATGATGACGGAACTATTTCAAATTTGAATTATTTACAGAGGAAAAGACTTGAGAACACGACGATACTTTTTAGACAACGGATATTCAGTGGGGATGGTTCCTTATTTTACTTTCAACGAGATGACGTCGCGCCCTATCACATGTTTACTGCGCCACACTTTCAGCCACAGTCGGATAAGAGCCACGTGATTGAGTTTTGACCATCTCGCCCCTGGGACTCAGGCTGGGAGGCTAAAATAGAAGTGACCAATAAGAACTATTCAGTAGTTGTGTCTCCCAGCCACCTCGTTATAATTGCTCACAGCTGTCCTACTTGCATTCACTACTTTTCTCTGCCAGCTGGACTGGCTATTTGCGCATCCAGACATCATTCGATCCCAATCATCAACTGATGCTTGATAGCGGAGTCATCTGTACAATCTGATCAAGTTCACACATCGGGTCCATCGAGATCGAACCAGTCAATCCTTGGTGCATTGTGGATCAATCCGTGGATTGAGCGAAGCTTCGCATATTGATTGCGGCCGCTTTTATCAGAGAGTATCAACAAGCGCACAAGAATTGCAAATATGGGTTGGTTCGACGGCAGTTCGTCTGTCTCGGGAAGCGGCTGGGTACGCAAACGATCGCCGCATCGCTCAAATTCCGTCTACTCCTCGCGCCATTCCAGGCACTCGGCGCCATCGATATTCAGTCTCGGAGGCGGCGGAAAGAACAGATCCACCAGCTCATTCTTCTCAGCCTCATCCCATTCACGAAAAGGCGTACGTCCTCGCTCTGGCTTCATTGAGCGCATGATCCGCCGCATCAAGCGTCTACTCCGAGACATTTGGAGCTATGCTCGTCGTCACCCAGTCAAAGTCTTCCTTTTCGTCATCGTACCCTTGATCACCGGAGGCGTCTTGCAGAAGCTGCTGGCCATGGTTGGTTTGCGGCTACCGAGCGGCCTCGTTGGAAATCGTTCCGAATTCGAGCAAATAAGCCGTCGTAGTAGTAGTTTGGGTGGATTACGTGGATTGGCTGGTGGTGTCGGCGGAGCTGGACTCGGGGATAGCATCAATGGTTTGATGACAGTTGCCAAAATGTTCATGTAGATACATATACCTGGTCTCTTTATCTGAAGTGAGATATAGATGGGCGGTCGCTATTGGAGCTTGAGATCGCCAGGACTTTTATGAATGTCATGATTTTGTTACACAAATTGAACCGCAATAAAACAACACTGTAGGAGCGACAGTCTGCAATTATAAGCGTATCCTGCAGAAGCAAACATTTGACACTATCTCTGGTCTAATGCATGTAGAGCCACCAGATGCGTTGTCACCTAACAAGCTAACCTGCCAAACTCCATTAGGGCGAAGATTCCAAGGTAAGTGACTTAACTCATGCAGGAACATCTGAATATGCTACAATTGAATATACTCCGTATCGTCTAATTGGACCAGTATGATTCATGCGCTCAGGGAAGGCACCGCTCGCGCCCAAACGTCCCTCTCATCATCTCATTTAGGAAGGAGCACAGAATACAGATTGGCCAATGATAGTTTGGCAAGTGGGTCCAAGAGGTAGATGGACCTTCCAATTAGCCACAGAACATCATCATCATCATCGCCGCTCGTGACTAGCAATACCACCCATCACGGTCTCTCATTGATGTCGATTTGACTACCATGTCAGACGTGCGCCCTAAAAAACCTGCGTCAGACCGGAGAAAGCAACAGAACAGAACAGCTCAAAAGGGCTACCGTCAGTTCTACCTACCAGTATACCCATATTCCGACCGAGGCTGCTTGACTAACTTGGCAGACAGGAGAAAGACAGAAACAGCGGCTGCAAGCCCTTGAAAGATTGCTCGATGCCCAGAATCAATGCGAAGACTCAGTCCTCAGTGATTCTACATCAACTACATTTTTCCCAGATAGTGGGCTAGCAAGCCAAGCAACGCTCCAAAATGGTTCACACTCAACATCTCCTTCGTTTGTGTCGGATTCGTCTTCTAGAATTTGGGATTCATTCATCACCAGTAGAGCCACGCAGATAGGCGAATCGCCAATAAGTCAAAGTTCCGGCTCGCTGATACAGGCTCAGTCTGTGGACTCGCCTGGGTTGCCGCTAAGAGAACGAATCTTTAATCAGTTGATGCGGGAGATCGACAGCGTTGATGAGACTTCATACAATCAAATCATGTCTGGTGAACTCTCCATTTCGCAAATCTTTCGTGCTGGGTTGCGTCATGTCCCTACTCGGCCGCCGCAAAATCCATTGGGCAATGACACGTTCTTGGTAGACGAGCCGAATCCCCCTCTTCGTACGGAGAGAATACTAGTTCCTGAGAACAAGATGCGAGTCCATGCACATGCTTTGCCTAACGTCTATGCCAATAATCTTCGGTTAAAACAATTTACTACAATTTCCGCTCTTCGAGCAAGCATTGAGTCTTTAGGTCTCACTTTTAGCATGCTCAGCAACCCCGACACCGAATCGCCTTTCTATCGAGGTTCTCTTTCGAAGGATGCCGCCGAGTTAATTATTGCTAAAGAGAGGTTTGACGACGTGGCCCCACACCTCCGACCAACTATAGCACAAATTCGGCACAGTCATCATCCATATCTTGATGGACTTCCTTTCCCTAGCCTCCGAGAACGAATTATAGAAGCTTGTTCCCTGGAGCCACCTATAATTGATGAAGAGGACCTATGTAACGATCTGGAAAAAGGAGGGCTGATCTGCTGGGGTTCATATCTCGGAAACGGGAACTGTGCCACTGGATCTGGTGCACCGTGGGATTATCGTAGCTGGGAAGCACAGCCATGGTTTCTCAGAAAGTGGTGGTTCTTCATTGGCGGATCGCAGGGCGAGCTTTTCCAGCAGACTCGATGGTGGCATGAAATGAGAGGCGATCGACTAGTTGCTCCATGGTGATGATAGACCTATCTCCACTTCATGGTTGCCGAAATTTAGTGGACTTTTTTGTCTACTTGATTCATCTGCTAACTTATGGTTAACTAACTTATGTGATCAACATTGCTGATGTGAGCAACTGGATCCACCGGGTGTATCAACCAATCAGTGAGGTCGTCTAGCTAGGGCTGTCGGAGAGACCCACATGCTCAACGAAGCAATGCTCACCTCATCAAGAACACATTTCAGTTCAGATGTAATGTTGGTTGCGAAAATTGAGGAAGCAGCAGTCTATATAAAGGCAGGCATGGACTCCCATAAAGGACAAAAAGTCCAGATACAGATGGAATCATTCTCATATCCTTTATTATCAATCTTTTTCACCACGACTCCAAATCAAGTTCAAGACAATGGAATACACTCGGTAAGTGACTAAATTGCTGTATACTAATATGCCTGAACGTTACTGACTACTTGACAAGACTCGGCCAGTCTGGCCTGAAAATATCCCAGGTGATCTTTGGCGCCATGTCGCTTGGCTCCTCCGATCACATGCAATGGGCGATCCCAGAAGATCAGGCATTGCCAATCCTCAAGCATGCGTTTGACCTGGGTATCAACACCTGGGATACAGTAAGCTCTCCCTACTTTCCCTGTCAAAGGTGCATGCGTATCTGACTATCTCCATCTAGTCCGATGTATACTCGTTTGGCGAATCGGAACGTATCATTGGCAAAGCTCTGAAGCACTATAACATTGCACGTGGGCGGGTTGTGATTCTGACAAAGTGCTATGGCGGCGTCCCCGAACCTGCTGATTTTGTCGGCCGGTCTGAAGAGGAGAAACTTCGTATGTTATCCGTCAACGATGGCATCATGGTCAATCAGGTTGGGTTATCTCGCAAGCATATTTTTGATGCAGTGGATGCCAGTGTTGAGAGATTAGGCACGTATATAGATGTTCTGCAGATACATCGCCTTGACCGTAACACGCCTCGTGAGGAAATAATGAAAGCGCTCAATGACGTCGTCGAGAGCGGGAAAGTGCGCTACCTCGGCGCAAGTTCGGTACGTACCATCTTTCTTGATCATGTTGGTCAAATTGCTAGCCGGTCCTAATTGTTACTACTCTAGATGCATGCCTGGGAATTCCAAGCTCTCAACAACATCGCTGATAAGCATGGATGGCATAAATTCATCAGTATGCAAGACTACCATTCGCTTCTGTATCGGGAAGAAGAACGTGAAATGCATGCATACTGTCGTGACGCCGGGGTCGGTATCATTCCGTGGTCTCCGCTTGCTCGTGGTCTCCGCTTGCTCGTGGTCTCCTTGCTCGCCCATATAAGGTGACGCAAGAGCAGCCCACGCTCCGTCAGACGAGCGACGTGTACTCACGATTCTTGGTCGGCGACGTGACAGAAGCAGACGTTAAGATCATCAACCGTGTAGAAGAATTGGCTGATAAAAAGCATTGCAGCATGGCACAGATTGCTATCGCATGGTCTTTGAAAAAAGGGGTCAATCCTATTGTCGGCCTTGCAAGCGTCAAGAGAGTGGATGAGGCCGCAGAGGCCGTCGCCCTGGCTTCGAAGGGCCTGTTAACTGATGAGGACTTTAAGAGTCTGGATAAGCTATACGTCGCTAAACCAGAAGTCTATATGGTAGAGTAGTTGGGTGGTCTATGGTCTTCTGCCTGTTAGGTAACTCTCAATCAGGGGCATTAGAGCAGTATTGATTTATGGTAATATGATGCAAGAACTTTGTATAACTTAGTGGTGTGTCTTATCTCTTTGCTACCTGAGCATTGTACACAATCTTGGTGTCTAGCCCTAAAACAGTAAAGGTCTGTGGAGCGCCTCCTATTCCCATTGTAACCTCAATATGTACTCGTAGTTTGAGTGGTACGGCGGGCTGGATGACCGTCAAGAAATAGCGGTAATATTTCCAAAATTACACAGTCCCCTGTGGAGCTGATTTGTGATAACGTAATCGGTAAGTGAGTTGGCCATGTAACTAACTAGTTAACATAACTAACTAACTAACTATAGTTAACTCACTTACCGATTAAGTTACGTTAGCATTACTGATGGATTTCGGTTTTGCTCTAAATGTAACTAAAGCTCGCCGTACGTGGCGCGTGACCTACTCACTGTACCTGAGTAAATAAACGTCCCGTTCGTGCTGATCCACCAGACGGTCTCAATCTTGAATCATCGTCCACCAACCGATTCGAAGCTTTTGAACATGGTTTAATCATCCGTGCTGCCTCGGAAGTAAACAAGATGTCAAATTTTGCCGGTCCATACAGGACTTACTTATCAAAATTGACGGCCGAGTAGCCATACAGGGGGGGCATGTGCAAGCGTATGCCAATAATCTCCAAAGTCGACTAATAATTGTTTGATTGCGACGCGCTTTAAAGCCAACGCTAATCTGCAAGTCTCGTTACGCACCTTCTCAATGGAGTGTGGTGGCATTGGCTCGTACTTATCCATCCTAGTTGTCATCCTAATCCCTGTGTGGGCCATTTGCAGGCTGATCCTATGGTCCCAAAGGACGCATCAATCACCCACCATTTTGCCTTATGACACTATAAAATCCGACACTGGATCCGCGAAAGAGCGCAAAAACGATCTTACTTTTGCCTGCAATCTGAAGAGCTACAAAGCTGCTTCTCGCAGAACCGACTTCATGAAGATCTCGGCCGCTCTGTGCTTGAGTCTATTCGGCTTGTACTCCTTTGTAGCCGCTTACAATGACAATGCAAACCATTTTTTGCGCCGACAGGCTTCTGCGACCAACTCTAGCTCGGTCCTAGTTGACTTTCAAGTATACAAACCTGTCGAATTTGATCCCCCAAGTCAAGGATGTGATCAGGTTATTTTATTGATGGAACATTCATTTGGCTATAGTTATGGACAGCCGTTTGTTGGTTTGTATGCCTCCTGACCTACTTTTGGGAGCATTTGTCTTATATGATAACATAGGAAGCTTCACGCCGCCTGATTGCGACTTTGATACCGTCAGAATCAATCTTACAGTCACATCACGAGGACGGCAGTTTGATCGGTTAGCGTTAATGTATCTGAACGACACGGAAGTTTTCAGGACATCCACGGCAGAGCCGACCACCAACGGAATCGTGTGGACTTATATAAAAGAAATGTCACAGTATTTGACGTTGTGGAAAACTCCTCAGAAAATAATCTTCGACCTTGGCAACTTGATTGACAGCAAGTACACTGGACCGTTCAACACTACGTTGACGGCATCCTTTACCAAAGAAAATAATGTACGAATGGCGGATTTGATTCTCCCAATCTCCGCGCGCAAATCTGTGAATGATGCTGCAAGCGCTTTTAATGTACCTTCTGACAATGCTACTGTCGATCTTACTTTCCCCAGCAATGCTCAAAGAGCGGTCGTCTCTATCTCGGCTTGTGGTCAATCTGAGGAGGAGTTCTGGTGGTCAGGTGTCCTGAACCAGGATACAGACGACTTTGACTCAACTATTGGAGTACTATATGGATATTCGCCCTTCCGCGAGGTCCAGCTTTATATCGATGGATTACTTGCTGGAGTTGTGTGGCCGTTCCCAGTTATTTTCACTGGAGGTGTTGCACCCGGCTTCTGGCGACCTATTGTCGGAATTGACGCATTTGACCTACGCGAACCAGAAATTGATATCTCGCCTTTTCTTCCCCTACTTCTTGATGGTACAACACACTCATTTGAAATCAAAGTCGCTGGGCTTGACATTCCTAGCAGTAATGACAAAACTTTGACCCAAACCGTCAATTCATATTGGGTAGTTACGGGGAAGGTCTTCATATACCTCAATGATAGCGGGAAGACTACCATTAAGCCGACTGGCGTACCGCCGGCCATCAGTGCTTCAGACCTACAATTTAGCTTTTCACGAAATCTGGTTTCGAATTCGACTACCAACGAGACTCTTTCATATTCAGTTTCCGCCCACCGAACACTCAAAATCAGGTCGGGTTCAAGTTCATGGACCCAAGACTTATCATTCTACAACGATGGGTACCTCAATCAAAACGGTATGAGTCAGAGAAATACCCAGAATACTACCGGGACATCAATTGCGAAGGGGTTCGGACTCGATGGGAAAATGGTAGAATTCAAGACTACCTTCAGCTATCCTCTCGATGTCAATACCACATATGCTTTGACAGCAAACTCTACCGCTATTGATGCCATCATGGATCGTGGCCTGTCAATCTCATCCACCGGAGGCCTCGGTATATCTACTTACACACTTACTTCGGGGCCGATCGATATGCAAACCCGCCAATGGGGCGTTGCACATTACTATGCAAATACAACAGGCTCTTACTCTTCTGGAGAGACTACGCAAGATTTTATTGAAACCTCTGGTGGAACAACATATAGCACACACGTGCAAGCAGTAAATGGTACTGTGGTGACACCTGGTAGTGACTCGCAGGCGATGGCGTCGACAGCAAAGAATAGTTGGTTCTCGGCTGGAGGACGTCCTAGTATTAAGAGTATTCTAGGAAGAGGCCCCGGCTAGATATAATTATGAATAACATTACAATATCACAATGAGTTTCCAATATGTACTTCTTTTGTACGTGCCACGTCGGTAGAGTCTAGAATTTAAGATAAGATAGCGGATTATCCAGCTTAGTTATCGCAGACCCACCAAAACACTTAAGTTACTTAATCTCCACAGTGGAGCCTGTGATTGCGCGATAAGCAAGTCACGTGCAAATTACCCCCATACTCGGTCCAAGCTCTTAATAATCATTGGTGTTCTTCCAATTTTCTTCTCTTTCTTTGCCTCTTTTTCATCGAGTTGCCTTTTCTGTGCATCAGCTGGCTGGGGTAGGAGCAGCGATGACTGTCGTCACGTACAGTCAGAACATCACAGGTATGGCGAAGTCTTTGATTCAAAATGAGTTGGAGCTAACCGTTAGGTACAGACTCACTTGTGCAGTCGATAGAAGGCCTCATTCAATCGCAAACCTCGCAAAACGATGAACGACCGAATAAGCGTCGCAAACTCGGTCAGAATACGACAGAAAACTCGCTCGAACTAGTAGATGCATCTGTTCGAAATGAGTACGTTGTTCTCTGTCGGATTACTATCGACTTGGTAAGTTTCCTTTATCGCAAGTTGGCACGCATGCGCGCATCCTTTTGATGCTGATAACTAACTTTGTCATTGATTAGAATGGTCCGGTGCAAAGCCTGCCAGAGTCGTTGCCCACGTCCGATGACCTGCCGGTTCTGTTGAAGTATCGAAACGAGCAGCGCATTTTATCTTCGTCTGACCTCGAACCGTCCGATCACCCCGCATCTGACAGCGAGACTAATGAGCACTGGCTGGACATACGGACAACGAACCGAAAACAGTTATCGTCCTTTCAGTTAACAGGAGGAGCTGATCTCGATAACGTTGTCTCACATTTGTCACTCGCGACATGCGCCACCTCGATAGACACTCCCAATGGGGACCGGTCGATCTTCAGTTACCGAGCTCGTCTTTCACCTTGTCAGGATCCTCATTCGTTTCGCCTGAGCGTCGATATTCTCTGGAAAGATACTTTGTTCATCCCAGCCAATGCCAAAGTCAAAGGCCCGCCGGGATTAGTTTTCATTCGATATACACCTCCTGGAGAAGGTTTGTACCGGCAGACAACGGACCAAATTAATAAGGGACATGCCCAGTGGACTCCTCGGGACTTCTACGATAATGTTCATGTTCCAGCCGATACCCCCGAGGCGTCTAGTGAGATAATTTGTCCTCTGGTCAGATGCAAGCTTTATCCATTTCAAAATCGGGCGGTGCGGTGGCTGTTGGAGAAAGAAGGAATGGAGCTAGATATATACGGGAATGTAGTTCCAAAGAAAATGGAAATTGCGGGCCTACCAGAGTCTTTCCAGGAGTTTACAGATGTGGATGGTCGTCGTTGTTTCTCCAGCCAACTCTACAGGGTTGCGACAACCGACATGGCTCCTTGGTACGATTCAAACAGGAATTTGAGGGGCGGTATTCTTGCGGAAGAAATGGGTCTTGGCAAGACAGTTGAGATGATTTCATTAATCTCTCTTCATCGACGTGCCATGGTCGATGATGACGCACACCATTCTCTTATTAAATCGCGGGCAACCCTCATTATCACGCCGCCTGCGATTCTTGAACAGTGGAAGCAAGAGTTGCAGAATCACGCGCCGTCACTTACAGTATTCGATTACAAGGGCTATCAAGCAAACTCGAAGCTATCTCAAGAACAGCTATCGGATCTACTTAGGGATACCGACGTGGTCTTGACCACGTATAATGTCCTTGCGAAAGAAGTCCATCGCGCAACTGACCCGCCAAAGCGAAATATGCGCAACGAAAAGCGATTCAAGGTTCCAAAATCACCGCTTGTGCGCATGTCTTGGTGGCGAGTTTGTCTTGACGAGGCTCAAATGATTGAAAGTGGCGTCAGTAATGCGGCTCAAGTTGCCCGGCTGATCCCTCGGGTGAACGCTTGGGCTGTGACAGGAACTCCTATACGCAAAGATATGAGAGACTTTTTTGGACTCTTGCAGTTCTTGAGATACGAGCCATTTTGCGGCTCTATAGACCTTTGGAGCAGACTTTACAGTGCTTATTATCCGGCCTTCAAGTCTATCGTTAACAAACTAGCCCTTCGGCATAGCAAGGAGTTCATCAGGGATGATCTGAAACTGCCGCCACAGAAGCGGGTTGTTATAACCATTCCTTTCACTGCAATTGAAGAGCAACACTATGGTCAATTGTTCGAACAGATGTGCGAGGACTGCGGTGTAGATCCTACTGGGGCTCCTCTTGAACAGGACTGGAATCCTGAATCGCAGGCCTCGATAGATAAAATGCGAGGTTGGCTTACTAGGCTTCGTCAGACTTGTCTACACCCCGAAGTCGCTCGCCGAAACCGCAGAGCACTCGGTATCAGGAACGGGCCGTTACGATCTGTGGATGAAGTCCTTGAGGTGATGATCGATCAAAACGAGACTTCCATCCGCGCCGAAGAACGCATGTTGCTTCTTTCACAAGCTCGTCGTGGTCAATTGCTTGAGAACGCTTATCAACGGCGAGAGGCTCTGGAGATATGGCAGAAGGGGTTAGAGCGGGCAACTCAAATGGTCAATGACTGCAGGGAGCAATTGCAAGCTGAAATTGCAAGAGCTAAGAGCAGCGGTGTTAGCACATCGGATCAAGACTCAGATATCGAAAGTGGAAAGGATGAAGCTGACCAGTCAGGCAAAAACAATCGCATCGGAGCGTGCAAAGCACGTCTTCGAGCTGCTTTGGAAACACAACATGTTTGCAAGTTCTTCACAGCCAATGCTTTCTATCAAATCAAGACTGATAAGAAGATGACGGAACCTGACTCGGAGGAGTTCAAAGCTCTAGAGAAAGCCGAAGAGGAGGCATACGATGAGGCAAAACTGATTCGAAAGGAAATGCTCAAGGATGTTGCACGGAAGGTCAGAAGGTACATCAAAGTTCTTGATGATAAAGCAAACAATGATTCCTTCATCAAAATTCCTGTAATGAAAGCCCAACTTCCGACTCTAGGAATTGAGGCGCGCCGGTTATTCGAGAGGCTCGAGGACTTCTGTGACGCCTTAAACGAAAATCGTGAGAAGTTCAATGAATGGCGGGACGCGATGCTTAAATTGCTCCGGCAGTCGCTTATTGACGAAGAGAAGACCAGCGAGCTTGAAGGAAACGAATATGAGACCTCAACCAAACATCAAGATGAAATGTATGTGTACATGGAAGGACTTCGTGTTATGTTCGCCGATCGCCATGATGCGCTTACTGGGCAAACAAACTTTTTGATCAACCATGAAGTCAAAGTTGGAGTAGCCGAGGCGCGTAATGGAAAGGGGCCATCTCCTGAGCTGTACCTTAAAATCATGGGAACTCGTGAGAAATTAAAGCCAAGCGCCGATCTTGGTTCCCTCCGAGGAATCGTCAGTGATATGCGCAGCCTGCTTACATCACTAGAATGGCAAGCCAATGAAGGAAGTACACGAGCTCGAGCCGAAGCAGTTATTGTTAACGAGGCTCTTGAGCGCGTGAGTAAGACATCAGCTGAACAAGCAAAAGCAATTGCCGGCTTGGACAAAGAAGTTGAACTGTTCCGAGATACTATGAACAACAGACTGGAATACTATAAACAACTGCAACAAATCTCAGATACTGTCGCGCCATATGATGAAGAGAGCGTGGGTAAGCCTTTGGACCAGGCAGTCTATGATTCGAAGCTCGAAGCCGAGAACAAGATCCAGCAGAAATTGGATAGTTTGCAATCTAAACGACGATATCTGATTCATTTACGAGACGAGTCAGGGCCGGACGAGAGTACACGATTGTGTATTATTTGTCAATGCACATTTGAGAATGGTAGGTTAAGCTGTTGTCGTGTACTTGGTTTAAGTATCTATGCTAACATCTTCCAAGGCGTTTTGACTGTCTGTGGTCACAAGTATTGCAAGGATTGTTTACGCGTCTGGTGGCATCAGCATCGGACATGTCCGACATGCAAAAGAACACTCAAGGCAAACGACTTCCATCAAATCACATACAAGCCAAAAGAGCTGCTGGCTCAAGAAGAAAGAACACCTACAAAGATCGAACATGAACGACCCTCGCAGAACGGTATATACTCAGACATTAGCACCGGCATTCTGCAAGAGATTAAGGACATTGATCTTCCTACCTCTTTCGGCACCAAGATCGATACGTTGTCTAGACATCTGATGTGGCTTCGCGAACATGATCCTGGAGCCAAGTCAATTGTGTTCTCTCAATATAGAGACTTTTTAGGAGTTTTGGCTACTGCTTTTTCACGGTTTAAGATTGGATACAGCAGTGTGGAAGCCAAGGACGGGATCCAGAGGTTCAAAGAGGACCCAGCGGTATGTTAAAACCATAGCAATTGTATCTGACACTGAACTCGATGACTAACGATTATTACAGGCTGAGTGCTTCCTTCTACATGCTCGAGCTCATTCATCCGGGTTGAATCTCGTCAACGCAACCCATGTTTTCCTCTGCGAACCATTGATCAATACCGCAATCGAGTTACAAGCTATTGCTCGTGTGCATCGTATTGGTCAACATCGTCCAACAACAGTGTGGATGTATCTCGTCTCCGACACGGTAGAGGAATCAATCTATCAAATTTCCGTTTCTCGACGGCTAAGTCACATCGTACAAAAGGAAAAGGAAAGAGAAAAACAGAAAGATTTACACTCCCCAAGCCCTGGACTCAAGAATGGAACCACAATAGAGAATCTCACCGAAACAGCTATAGAGTCGGCTAATTCTCTGGAAATGCAGGACGCTACTTTGGGTAAGCTGCTGGCTTCAGGAGCTGCGAGTGGTGAGCTGGTTGGTAAAGATGATCTTTGGCAGTGTCTGTTCGGTGATGGACAGAGAAGAACTTCACCTGGTCAGAATGATGATGCTGTGCGCGAAGTTGATCGTTTCTTGAGAGGGGAAGCAGCTGAGAAGAGGAGGCAAGATCCAATAATTTAGTGAATAGATCGCGGATATCCATGGATTTTGATGAATTTGCTTATGATATATATTGTTATAGACGATGATGTACGATTCGGGAATCCATAGAGCGGCAACACAACGAATAGCTACCAATACAAAATAATAATAAAATCGTAAACAAGACATATTTACTTTTTTTTTTTTGTCTTTCTATACTTGCATTTAAATAATCCTAAACATACATTGAAGACAGTCGGCTGACGATATGGCTTTGTTGTCACGTGAACTTCTATATACTTCCATCTGGCGGAGTCCATAAGCGGTCAATGATTTGCAATCGCTGATTTCCCGCGGCCAGCTGTGGCGTGGACATAACAAATACATAAGTCAGGACTCTGCACATAATTTTCGCCATTTTGAGCACTTGATATTACACTCATGAAATTATCAAGCTTATTCTACAGCTCATAAGATGTCTTCAGGCGCGCCGGCCGAGAGCCCTGAAGCTCGCGAGCTCAGCTTGGTGTCTAAAGTGGAGCTCCGAATTGCCCTGGCCGATTCAGACGAGAAGCTCCAAAAGCTCCTACAAACATATCTGGCCCCATTACTCCTAAAACTAGCCTCGGAGCATCTGGCTGTACGCAACAAAGTGATTGCAGTCTGTCAACATATCAACTTAAGGATAAAGCCACAATCGATCCAGTTACCCGTTACCGCACTGTTGAAGCAGTTCAAGGAACAGAGCTCGCAACTAATCAGACATTTCGATCTGATTTATATTCAGCAAGGTATTGATCGCCTTGATGCTTCAGCTCGCGTGGAGCTGTTACCTGCTGCGTTGCAGGGCATCGCTCAGCTTGATGTTGCATCCGCTCAAACGGCGAGTGTGTTTAATCTGATTCTGAGGTTGTTGCCTCTTCTACGGCTTCCGCCAAAGGATAGTCCCGAGGATCAGAAATTGGGGGAGAAGCTTTCTCTTTCAGAGGCAGATACACGATCCTTGGCCGTCTGGCTGGGGAAATTGCTTCTCTTGTCGCAAGCGGCGAAGGATGCCCGTACTTGTCCCGGACTGTCTCCGTCGGAGTACACATTTCTGAATAAATCAGCTTCTTTTGAGGAAACATGGAACCCCTCTACGCAGGGTGGTCTAAATCTCACAGAGACGAAGTACTTTGTTGCAAAGTTTCTTGCAAGCGGTGCTTTCAACAACTCAGCCCGATTCCTTCCAGCTATCATACTATCCGCCGACTCCAACTCTCGCCTCTCAGACATCGGTGACGATATTCTGAAGCGATTTAATCCCGACCTTGAAGATGCTGAGGTTGTGGAACAGCTGTATAAGCTCTACTTTGGAACTACCGGGAGTGATGCGGCACTTCCTGCCCGTATCCCGCTCCAGGTCAAGATTCTAAGCTTTCTTGGTAAATCTGTCAAAGCCACTACATATACCGGAGAAATCAGCAAATTGCTTGACGAAGGGCTGTTCTCGACTATTGCTAAATCTGCCCAAGGCCTCCAAGCTTCCAAGATTAGATCTCAGATCTTTATGTTTATCACCTGGGTTGTCCGTATGGGTGCTCCGTCTGATTTGAGAATCATTGCACCGAATGCCGTTATTGGTTTACGCCAGTTTGTTGAGTCACAGGGGTGGCCAGATCCAGGTGTTAGTGGTCAAAGACTGTCTCAGACAGATATAGGTCTGCGAGGGCTGGCATATGAAAGTATTGGAGTATTGTCGCCGAAGATTTCGTCAGGTGGTAGCGTAGACTACATTGATATGGATCTCCTACGGTGGCTCTTTAGCTCACTTGCCTCTGATGCTTCAGCTGCAGAGATCTATGTCAGCATTGAGCAAGCCTTGGGAAGTATTCTGAACTGCTGCACTGGAAACTTACCTGAAGGTGTACAATCAGAACTGGGTAACTTTCTCGACTTTCAGATGCAAAGTCAACCCGGAACGGAGTCTTCGTTGACTGGTTACCCTATTGTTCGCAGTACGCACTATACTGCTGTACGATATGCCAATCGGTGTCTACCCTATTGGGATCTCACTGCTCGATGGATCGATCTTCTTGCTATTGCTAGTACATCACAAGCGACGAGAGAAGTTATTGAAGAAGGAAAGAAGGGCCTTCACCCGTACTGGTATCGAATGCTAAACCCTGTTAGGGGTGTATCATCTTCAACAAACTTGGAAGATCTACCACAATATAAATTCCCCAGCTTTCAGCAGGCAGTGCAATTGTTGGTGAAACTAGGTGATTCAGACGCCTCACCAAGCAGTTTGCATGGCGTAATTGCCCCAGCAGTTCGCTTCTGCAAGAACCTGCTCGTGTGGGAAGCACTATCAAAGACGCAAGCACCCATTGACATCGATCAAGAGTGGGAGTATAAACTCGAGACCCTTCTTCGATCAGATGCGCAAATGAGGCATGGCGTCAGGGAGATTATTTCGCGGCAATCTGATTCAGTGATGACAACATGGCTGAACAGTGCTCTGAACGGTGTTATTTTATGTACAGGACTTCAGGGCGCTGATTGTGGCCAAGACTTTTTAGACATCGGCTCATTGACTTCAAACCGAGTTATAGCAACAGTCACAGCTAGCGCACCATCAATTTTACAGCGGATTTATTCCACTAACGATCATGTGCTTCAACGCATTGCTGCAAGGATATTTGGAATTCTTGCCTCGCATACGTCCGTGACAGAGTCTGATTGTCAACAGGTATTTTCAGATTTATTGAATACAAGCATAGGATGGAAGGGAGCTATTGGCGAAGCAGCAAACAAGGTTCGAGGTGCAATTCTTGCAGTAGCATATTTGCTTAGTCGATTGGCGTATCGCAAGAGGTTGAACGTCATTCCCGAAGCACAAATCGGACAGTATATCACGCTCGCCGTTGAGGTACTCGATCAATCAAGAGACTCTCAGCTTTCAGAGGCCGTGCAGGTGACTATTGGCCAGCTAGCACTGGCGCAAGTACTCAATTATGGCAGACTATCAGCAGCTGGCAGTTGGAAAACAATACAGTCTAAGCTGGAAGAACAGGCCAAGAAAGAAAAGGAAAACGCAATCCACGCATTAGGTCAATTATCACTGGTTGTGCCACATGATGGAGGAGAAGGTCAATCTGCGTTTTGTGAGATTATGACATCGTTGCATGGACTACATGAAATACGCAAATCAGAGGTCCAATTCCCTGTCGGAGAGTCGTTGTGTACGGCAGCAGCAGGATGGGCCTCAAAATCACTAATCGGTGAATTTGATGTGGATGAAACACCATTGGAAGCAAACATTCCTGCAACTATCCTCTCGGAACTAGCTGATAAGTTAATCACTGACTGCAAAGCATCGAAGCCTTCTCTACGAAAGGCATCCGCTATCTGGGCTCTTTGTCTCGTCAAGGACTGTGGCGAGCTTGAAGGAGTTCAGCAACGGCTTCGAGCATTCCAAGCTGCATTCGCTGGTCTCTTGGCTGACCGTGATGAGGTTGTCCAAGAGACAGGCTCCAGAGGTTTGAGTCTAGTGTATGAAATGGGCGACCAGGACTTGCGAGACGACCTCGTGCGCGATCTGGTCGGATCATTCACTGGTAATGGCGCCAACATGGGAGGCAAGGTTACCGGCGACACTGAACTTTTTGAGCCCGGGGCTCTACCGACTGGTGAAGGAAAATCAGTGACAACATACAAGGATATCATGAATCTGGCATCTGAAGTTGGTGATCCAAGTCTCGTTTATCGTTTCATGTCTCTGGCATCAAACAATGCAATCTGGTCAAGCCGGGCGGCTTTTGGCAGGTTCGGTCTCAGCAATGTCTTGTCTGATTCTAGTGTGAGCGGATACCTTGCTCGAAATCCAAAGATCTACCCCAAACTGTATCGGTACCGATTTGATCCAAATCCGAATGTGCAGAGGTCAATGAACGATATTTGGCAAGCGCTTGTCAAGGATCCTACAGCTCTGCTAGATACGCAGTTCGATCCAATCATGGATGATTTACTGTCCAGCATTATAGCGGGAAGAGAGTGGCGGGTTCGTCAGGCTAGTTGTGCTGCTATCGCAGATTTGTTACAGGGGCGGTCAATTGAGAAGTACGACAAGTATTTGAATGAAATTCTAAGCAAAGCATTTAAAGTGATGGACGACATCAAGGAGTCTGTACGCACAGCAGCTTTGCGACTTTGTCAAGTCATTACGAACATCTTGATCCGCACTCTCGAAGTGGGAGATACAGATTCGAAGCGAGCAAAGACTATGCTGGGACATATCATTCCCTTCCTCTTGGGTCAAGATGGAATGGAATCCAGCGCACAAGAGGTACAAGGCTATGCGATATCAACGTTGGTACAAATCATTAAGAAGAGTCCCAGTGCTCTATTGCGTCCATTCATGGCTCAGATATTAGAGAAGTTCCTATCTTCTCTAAGTTCTCTGGAACCTCAGGCGGTGAATTATATTCATCTGAATGCAGACAAATACGGGCTTACAGGCCAGGAGATTGATAAAATGCGATTATCAAGTATTCGAATGTCCCCAATGATGGAGAGTATTGAACGATATCTTCTAGACGGTCTGGATGAGAACGCTATGAAAGAGGTCGCTTCCAGATTAGAGGTGGTTCTACGCACTGCTGTGGGCTTGCCATCAAAGGTCGGGTGCAGCAGAGTTCTCGCTCTTCTAAGTGGAAAGCAACTCCTGTTCGGTCCTTATGCGGACAGATTCATTCAACTACTGACTAAGCACGTACTTGACCGCAACGAGACAGTCAGTGTATCGTACAGCGCCTCGATTGGATATCTTATTCGACTTGGAAGTGATGAGCGTGTGCTAGAGACCATCGCTTTTACCAAATCGCTATACTTCAACTCAGAGGAGACTTCTCAGCGAACGGTAGCCGGAGAAATCCTACATTCCATGTCAAAACTGTCCAGCGATAGGTTCTCGAATTTCTCTACAGCCGCCCTGCCATTTGTGTTCGTCGCCAAACAAGACACCGACGAACAAACTCGCGAGATATTCGAAAAGACCTGGCAGGACAATGTTGGTGGTCCCCGAGCCGTGGCATTGTACCTGAAAGAAATCACAGCGATTATATCCGAGCGGCTAGAATCGTCCAATTGGACCATCAAACACAGTGCCTGCCTTGCAACGGCTGACGTGGTTACCAGTCTCGGGAAATCTCTCGATCAATCAACGGCTGAGATTGTCTGGCCTATTCTAGAAAAGTCCGTGAACGGGAAGACGTGGGACGGTAAGGAGAAGGTTCTGAAAGCGTTTGTCAAATTCGTGGAAAATTCACGCACATTCTGGCAATCCAGCGGAGATGTTAGCCAACAGATGAAAGTAAGAGCATGACAGATCACTTTTCTGCAGCCCTATTCAATAGTCCGGCGATTAGACCTGCGGAGCGGCCGGCTACTAACTGTGTTTGATAGGATATTATTCTCAGAGAAGCAAAGCGAAATAACGTGGCGTACCGGCCACACGCACTAAATGCATTGGCTGATTTTGCAGAGTTCCAGCCTGATTTGGACCTCCTTTCTGACGCCATCAAGATCGTTGAGCCAATCGTTGACGACCTCGTTGACAGCGACAATGTCAAAATGGATGTCGATGGAGACCACTCTTCCAAAGCCCTGTGAGTCCAAGACATTAGCGTTAACCCCTGCATGCTTCTTAGCTTCATTTTTTTCTTCTTCTTCTCGTCGATAGGGCTGAGTAACTGATTCATGGCAGCGAGAACGAGACATTGGCAGCATGTACCGGATGCCTGATCCGCTGCTTAAACCCCACAGCCAAAGTACCGGAATATAGTGAGTTTTGACAGGAGACCCTCCAAAGACCTTGAAGCCATACAATATCAGCCCACTAACATACGTAAATGAGCCACAGATCAGCTGAAGACCGTCATCAAGAGTATTGGACAATGTCTACAGGGAAATAATCGACACGTAATGGATGGCCTCTACACGGGGTTACAGGGAGTCTTTGATAAGATAGGGGATGAATTATCTGGACAGCAACAAACAGTTGACTGCCTGGTGCTACAGGAACGATTACAAATGCTAGCCGATGGCCTCCTATTTGCTGACATTGACCCGTCAATTGAGGCACTTCGACTAAAGCGTGCCCGAGCAGCAGAAAAGTTTATCAAAGTGGCTTCTCAGGGGACGATGATACAGGCCACTAGCGCAGTGGGCGCGGGGGTCCTGAGTGACAGTCAACGACAACGCATGGAGCTGTGGCTGGCGCAAGAGCGAGCTGAATCAATCCAGCATATTCTTAAATCTGCCCTACGGGGTTTGTGAGTGACGAGCAAAGCGGTTAGACCCTTGCCCAAGCCACGTTAGTCTCCCCCCTTGACTTTGGACCAGCGGTGTCGTCCTTGGGTTTACTAGCGTGGTAATATAGGGGGGGGGGGGGGGGGACTCGGAGTAGGGACCAGCTGATTGGGAGAAAGAAAAATATTACCACGTGGAAGATCGACGACGATGATGTTACGAGTTGGATAATTTACCGCTACGTACGTACGTTCGTTCTATAGGTGCGGTGCGTATTGATCTGTCAGGACCTAAGCATGAAACAAGCCCGAGGTTTTTCCGTGGTTATAGTTGTGTGATAAGAGTGGTCTTATAGACCAGTCAGAGTTCATAGACAGCGAATATACTCATACATTGTTTGCATTTTGAGCGACGAATGTTATTCTCGGCGCTTAACGGAAGATATACATAATCCGTTACTCCTGTTGACTTGATTGCTGGATGACTACTTAGGCATCTACGGAGTATACATTGTATATTTCAAACCGAATACGAGCAAGGTTTGACCTTGGCGTGAATATGACCCAAGTTAGCATAGCCAGAGATCCTAAACCAAGTTACGCATTGAGTTTTTCTTTGATATAATTATACGGAGCTTCGCGGATAATGCTTCACTACGTAGGTGGGTGGTTAGTTACGTTACTAATTACCACATAGAATGGTAGTTAACTAGTTAACAACTAACTTATCATCCAAGGCCCAATACGTACTATGTAATAACTATAGAATATGGAGTACCTAACTGATAAACACTAAGTTAGTAGTTAAGTTAGTTATCGACTGGGCACAGCATCTGGCACAAAACGTCGCCCCTAGTACGGATAAAGCAATGTATGCCGTACGCGCGATAACCACTAGCAGTCTCCCGGATTGAGTTAAACTTTAGGGTTTTGTTTGTTTTCTCTTTCAGACTTTTACGTTAGCCGAGCCTGACAGCCCCCCTCGTATAGGGAGTTAAAGTTGGGGCCTGGTGTCTGGTTGGGGAGAAAAGCCGTAAGTTCGACCTGTCTTATTTTTTTCTTGCCACAAGTCGAATTCTAGCTTTAGCTCGCATAACCCAAATGCTGAGGGCGAATCGTGTTTGGGAACGGGGGCAAAGGTTAATTAATTACAAGAGGAAAGTTGGATGAGTCTGGAGACTCTAGACGGTGTACTCTTAGTCCTAGTACGTACTTACCTTACTCTGCAATATGCACATGCGGCCCGCCGGATACTCTAAGCCTGTACAGGAAGTGATAAGCGGGATCACGCCAATCATCTGCGAGAATTGGCAGATTAGACTTGGATGCTAAAACGTTAGTCTTTTGGAGAATTTGGACTAGGAGAGAGAACTTGGTTCAGTACGTGGTCCGTACGGTACAGACGGGCTTGCTCTGCTGTACGGACGCGCGTATTGGCAATACCGAGGACGTGCGAGGCTAGCCTGGCTTGAGAAAACATGGTCCCGACTGGGTGGGAGGGGGATCCGATCTCTTTTCTTTTGCTCGAAGATTACACTAGTAAAAGGATTTGACTGTAGCTTTGCTTAGTAGATCTCCACTTAGGAACTCCGTAGTCCGTATAGCACGTAACTACTCCGTAAAAGTCCTAGCATCCATATTAAGCAATAGTTCGTCCGGGTCATGCACATTTAAAATTGCGTCGAAGCCCTTTTCGACTTCACTTCCTTATCTGGACAGGCAGGGCAGGAATTGCGATTTCATCGCGAATAATTGCACTTGCTGCTCGGCCACTGCATGATCGAAAGGGACGGGATGGTTCACTTGCAACCCAAGCCCTTCAGCCCTAACGAAGATCAGCCAGCCATGGCTGCTCCAGTTGGCACGCAAACGCAGTGGCTCAATTGGGAAATCCAGGTTTTCTTCAGCAACCTCGACTCTGCATGCAGAAACAAACTCTGGCATGAGCCAATAGGAAATCGGAATCTAGATATTTTTCAATAAAAAAAATTCAAAATTATCCCCTTTCTCCAAAGGCGAATGGATTACAGTAGATTAAACTCCAGCCTACGTACCACAGAGTATATAGTTAGCTATTGATTTTTATAGTTGCGCTCGTGAAATAAACGAAGGCCCAAGCACGGAGAATTGCCCACGGAGTCTAGTTGCTCGGAAACAAGAATAAGGATGAATGTACCCCTGTACCAGATCCAGCTGGCTGAAGAAAAAAAAAATTCATCATCCTATTTCATTTTTCTACGGAGTAGACGGAAAAGCAGCTAAAAACATATCACCGACAGAGTTGGCCAAGCTGATCTGTTATAGCGCGCCCCACATTGTGACAACCACATGGTTTTCTAATTTTTGAACGGTTTGGCTGGTCTCACCGCGCACTAGCCCGGTATCTCGTTCCGACTCGTTCTAAACGATACGTTCCACTTCGTAAGCGACACGTATTTTACATACACAAGAATGAGTACATTACCTTACATACAGCCACGACTTAGCTGTCAGGCCGTACGCTATCAGAGGCCATATAGGGCTAAAGTCTGACCCCAAACATTTGCAAATCAGTTGAACTACGGCTCCGAGCCGGGAACCACCCTGATGGCCCAAGCATTTAATTCAATTTGTTAAGATCAGACATGAGAATCTACGTGACCGGTCTGGTCTTTCAATGGCATGATCCACTTCCTTGGCGATTTATCTTTTTCGTCATCCGTGACGATAGGGCATGAAATATATTATAAATGGCGCCATGATAAGGCTGGATTTGCTTTCCCCGTCGTGATCTGGAGTACTATGTACGAGGGAAAAAAAAAAAATTGGTGATCCGAGGTACGTACGATGCAGCAGAGACCACGTACGTACCACTGAGTGCATCAACACACACTGGGCTGACTTTTTTCCAAGACTCTTCAGAGAGGATTGGTCGTCGAAAGGGCGGAGTTCAACAATTCCCGAACCCTAATTCAGTAGTTTTGTAGCGCTTTGACCACATACTGGCATGCATGTGCTGAACCATTGTGCTGGGCTCCAAGGGAAAAGTCTAAGATGTGAAGACGGAGTCTGGAATACTCTTATCTTATTGGGGCTTGGGGCTTCGTATCTAGCTTCTTCCTCTTTTTTTTCTCCCTGGCCGGCGTAAATCGAAAAATTGGCATGGCCTGACGTCTCTTGGATTTAGTCGGTGCTTCTGTGGTTGAACCACAAACCAACACATGAATATTTGACGTAGTATACTATGTATGCAAGGACATTGATCGAGACAGACAGAGCAGAGACTCGTAATATAATATACACTAGTGGAAGCGATGTGCTTAGACGGAAAGCTTGGCGTCCGGGGCGGCCGAAAGGGTTTGTTGTTGAGATTCCGATCCCAAGTCAGCGAATCACCCGACTAGCTAGCTTGTTTAGTGGTCACCGAGTTTCGCCCATTTCAGCACGCCCGGCGTTTGCTTTTTGATAGGACTGGACATGGAGAAATGCAGATTGGTTGATCATCAGTGACGAAATAATAGTTTATCTCTATCTTGATGCTCAATAACGACGCAGTGAATGTTGGTACTCGAGCAGCAGACTGGCTCCATGTCATGTTACAGAGTAGACCAACTTGCGCTTACTACGTGTAGATCTAGCGCTATCGCGCCGGAAGCCTTCCGGCGGCATTTGGCTTCCAAAGGGTTTTCACGACAGGTGATGTATGAGACATTGGTTAAATTGTTTGTTGATTTCCACAAAGAAGTGGATTATTGGAATGCACAAGAAATCGAAAATGTCTCGAATGCAAAACGACGACGCTGCATGGTGCATATTCCGAACCATGTGGCAACATTCAGCACGGTTGTATGTACGTATTAGCCGTATTGTAATGTATACAAAAGCTGGCAGCCACGTCCCACTCCGTAATCAATTCATGGGACGTACGGTAAGCCATGTGTCAGGATCGAATCCAGTCCTCTGTCAGCACCTGAGCACGGTGTTCGTGCAATGTGACTTATCTAGGTTAGAGTTGTTTCATCCACGAGCTGGATGATTTGCATCATACGAAGTGCACTCAGTACAGACGGATGATTCAGGCGGAGTATCGCAGTCAAGAGCACGAGAAAAGGGGGCGAGGCTGAGCATCAGATGTCAGGATGAAGAATGCCCTTGTCGTTTGCCTCCTCCGCGTCGTGTCACGCATGCATGAACGTTCATGAGGGTGTGATGCAAATACTGTCGAGGGGATGCAAGGAGAATGCAAGGCGGAGTAATGTTGTCCCATGGCAGTCAGGTACCACCGCCGTCACGTAAAGTGATTAAGTTATTAACTTATTACAGAGGAACGTACGGAGTAGTAGTTGGTAGTTAGTGGTAATTAACTAGTTAGTTACCTAACCTAACTAACTAACTAACTAACTTAATACTTAAGTTAAGTTAGTTACTTAGTTAATACTTAATAGTATTACTTAACAGTCCCTGGATCGATTCGATGATGGCTGGCTGGACCGTCGACAGCCAAACAGACAAAACACCTCGCTTAGCCTGCAGATAACCGGCCCGATTTGGCTAGGTATGAACCATCACCCTGCCCCTTCAGGCATGGCGCGGGTCTTAGCATGCAACCAGCGCCTCTTATTGGCTGCCCTCTCAGATTTAGCGAGCACGCTAGCCCGGATCAATCGACACCACAACAACGCTAATCCTCATCAGGAACGTAACCCGCGGACGGGCTCCAGCGCTCGGAGAACTCGGTTGACTCCCGTTAGTTCATGTAGTTAGTTAGCCAACTAACTAGTCTGTTCTGTGTCTTTGACTCTTTGGGCTCGACTGATTTTCCATTCCAATTTTAGCAATAGCCTCATCTCTTCCCCTTCCCCAGATAGTAGTCTGGATACATGTACCGGTACATACACATCATCCTTCCTCTTTGTTTTCCTTGGCGTTTTTTCTTTCTTTCCTTTTTTTTTTTCCATGTTCTCGCATTTCTGGTACTATCGTTTTTTTTTTTTTTTTTTTTTTCCACTCTGGCGCTTCGGTGTTGGACGGCAATTACAAGCCCAATTCATCTCTCCCGTATCTTACAAAGGTCACCGCCACCGCGTGGTTTGTGGGCCAGAACGTTTCCTCTGAGGCTCTGAAATACGGAGTGAACTGTCACAAAATACGATCTCAGTACGCTCCGTATTTCGTACTAACGTACCCTGCCAGAGATTTGTCACAATGGCTATTATAGTTCGTTTGCTGGCGGCATGGTAGTTACTAGCTGTAGTTATAGTTAATACCATCCATCTTATGACTCCTTCCATACAACTCGGGTTTTACTTTCTCCCCTTCCTATCTTCTTTCTTCATGTACACCTAATCGTACATGCATTAGTTCGGCCTTCACTGTCTGCACTAAGACTTAGTTACCATCTCTTTCGGTATTCCCCGTGACCACGTTGATGGGGCTGATCTGCTTTGGTCAGGACTCAGGGCTGGTCTGGGCCTGTGTCTTCCGAATCGGTCAAGCAGCATCAGTTAGCTCCAATTGACTTTGGTGCCTATCTCGCTATCAACACCTGCACCTCTATATATTCACCTCATTCCCTCGTCGAGAACCTTACCCAAACTCTCTCTGCATACACATACACTCATACACCTACACACACCCACACACCCACACACACACATATATATATATATATATATATACGCCGTTCATCTGACCTTATCTGTCGTACACTCAACGTCACCTACCGTTGCGCATGTTATATCTTGGCTAAACGCCATACCATAGCCAGTTCGTTCTGGAAGAGACGAGCTAGTTGCGAAACAACGCATCGCATCTGAAGAACCAGCCCCGGCTCGATTCCACTTACCATGATACTCACCAGCACCCTACCACTCAAAGATGGAACTATAATAGCTGGAAAACACTCCCTTCGACTACCAATGATTGCCCCAAAAGACGAGCCCAACAGTCCCACGACCCCGCCGGGCTTGAGCGCTCCTACTACTATGAGTCTTAGTATTCCACCCCGAGTACGGCTGCCGTCTCGATCGCGAACTGGTTGCTGGTGAGTGCGATGTTGACTGTCTGGTTCTGCTTGGTTTCTGACTCGATTTCTATTCTAGGACATGCCGCGTAAGCTTATCTTCGACAATGACGTCTACCGTTATTATTGCATACTAACAATTATTGTTTCGCTCTTATTTCTAGAGCCGCAAAGGTATGTCTATATCCAACTACGAATCATTCAACCCTTTTAGACTATCAAACTAACGCACTCTAGTGAAATGTGATGAACGTCGTCCTAGCTGTGGCCAATGTGCTCGTCTAGGTCATGGCTGCGACTACAGTCCGCGTTTGACTTTCCGCGATGACACAGCTCGTGTAGTGGAGCGCATGACCGAGGTGTCCACCACCGGCAATGCCGTATGGGATTGTACGTTTGCATTCAAATACATCTCTGTGCTTATATTATGTGCTGACCAAAGCTCATAGCCCAAGCACGCACTCTCTCTCCGCCCGTCACTCCGGGTGTCTACGATCCTCTGCCTCCTTTCTTCATGCTGACCTCAGATGATGAACGTGAAAAGAAAGCAGAGGCCAGCTTCCCGGGTACATATCATGTTATAGTAAACCCAGAAAGCTTTTCAAATTTGCCGGAATACACTGACGAGACGTCATCCGTCGATCTCAACATTGGGCACCTTAAGATTCGCCGGGGTTCCGGAACTAGTTCAACGCTTAGCCAAAAAGACGACCTGCACGGCATCAGTGAAGATCCAAACACTGTTATTCTGGATACTTTCGAAGATAGCACCCATCGCTCTCCTGTCGCCAATTGGAGGAGGGCGAGATTATCTCCTGCATCGGACATCACTTCTACCTCCACTTTGGCCTCTCCTACATTCTTTCCTCCCGAACAACATGGCCCATTGACATTAGACCCGGCTACTGCTAGATACAGCAGTCAGGAAGAGTTACTACTTGCTCACTTCCGCGATGTGGTCTGGAAGCAACTCATCCAAGGCCAATCGAGTCACGATCTCTTTTCTCCTCTCTCTAGTCCTATAATACCAGGTGTAGAGATCTTTGAAGACCTCGCATCCACTTTTCAACCTGTGAGTTTAGCTCTTCCACTTCTGACGTGAACCCATATACTAACATGTCAAAGTTATACCATGCTATCATGGCTGTATCTGCTCTCAGTCTAGCTCGTCAGCACCGCAGCAAAAGTATTGATGCTTTGCAACACTACCAACAAGCATTCCCTTCCCTTCAGATTGCCCTCCGTGATACGAATGATCTTTGTTCCGACGGTCTTTTCCTGACCCACTTTCTTCTTTTGGTCTACGAGGTGAGATCAACATTAAATATTGTATGCTCTAAAATGATATATACTGACTGGCCCAAATCCAGGTGGCCGCCGCTGAAGAAGCCGGATCGAATCTATGGTCACACCACATGGCCCGGTTAACTCAAATCTCCCTCATGCGAATATCGCAGTTCGGTAGCGAGCAGTACCCTTATATCGTCTGGTTGGTTTGCAATATCGATCTCTATGCTTTACTCAGCGGTGCTGGCACTGGCGAGTTCCTTAAAACCATGCTTGACAACAATCTGCTTCCCAGCTCAGGGAGTCAATTGTATCCTGTGGCTCCAAGTGGGCACAGCGTAATCTACCCAGAGGAACACGAGACATTACCCTCTGTTCTTCACTTCAACCACGAGACGTTTGTTCTAGCAAGTAGGCTCGCTTTCCTTGCTGCTGACCTTCGCCACCAAAGTGACGAGTATCATACTGGTTCACCACCATCTCCGAATCGGGCCTTTGACCCCAAAAGGCGTCTTTACGAGATCAGGGACAGCTTCCACCGATTGTGGGACTGCCCACAGGCTCATTACTTGTGTGAGAATATGAAAACGCTACCTCAGCGATCTCGTGAGGTATTGCAAAATGTACGTTTCGCATTTATGATTTTTCATGATAATTTCAGGGCTGACGTATCTTCAGGCATTGTCGCTTTACCACTCTTGCATGCTTTTCTCTTACACAAGCGTGTGGAATGGACAACTGCTCGGACCGGAAGGTGCTTCTGACGAGATTCTGGCTCACCACACAAACAATATCTTCCACATTGCAGAGAGCATTGTCCACTCGAATCAGTTCGATCTCCGCTTTATCATCTTTCCACTTTTCATTGCTGGTGTCTCAACCTCATCAACGGGTCAGAAGATGATGGCAATGGACTTTATATGCAGTATGGAAAAACAAGGCATCGGACGCAACGCCACGACTACACGACATTTGCTTCAGATGGTCTATCAAGCACAAACCGAACAGCTTATGACTATTGGCCACTCGGCTAATGTTGGGTGGTCGGATGTGATGGTCCAGCAGGGTATACAAATCGTCAACTTTGGACTGTAGAATATCTATGCATATACACACTACATGGTTATCTTTGATTACGCCATTGTTTTGTTTTTGTTTTTTGTTCTTTTTTTCTTTTTTTCTTGCTGAATTCCTTTAGGAAGATATACGGGGTTTGGATTGATTCTTGTACTTTTATGATGACATACACGTGAGCAAGCGATTTGAGGATTGGCCTGGGCATTGTGCGGCATTTTGGGTTACTTGCATTTTCTGCGCATATACATCGGACTGTCAGACAGGACTTCTCAATACACGAGGAGAAGACCCATACAATATTTAGTTACACATTTCATGAACCATTTACATAATGTACAATTGCCACCAGAGCACTACAGAGTAACTTGGGCTTCTCGTTTCTTTACAGAGTAGAATAGAGAATAAATATGTAGTATGCAGGTTGAATCACAATCCATCTGGGTCTATATTTAGAGCATACCATGGTTAGCGGGTCTCGGCCCGGTGCGGCAAAGCGGGTCGCTTTGAGGTTAACCAATCATGTTGCAATCCTGATGTATTTTTTGTTTACTACTTCCATGCTGCACATTCTAACTGCTGCAGAGAATATGTACGGTGCTTGGATAAAGACGAACTATCGAAGTATTATCTACATATAGTATAGCCAATACAGTCGTAAACAATGAACGCATACGGAGTATAGTAAAATCTACATGGTAGTTGGAGAACTTCAATATTGACTAACTCAAATAGTAAAGGTAACCGCCGAGAAACTGTGATATCTCCCGCCACCAGCCAATCACAGCTCCAGAAGACCAAATCTTCTGCTCTCTCCCCCCGCTGCCCAGCCCATTGAGCTCTAGTCCGGCCAATCACCGCTTGAATCGCCCTCAGTTGCGCAGCTTGCGCTTCCTTCCTCATCGTTGGCGCCTGACCTTGAACAACCAAACATTTCTTCTACTTTGCTCGTCGGCTCCTGAAACTGTGTCCTTCATCTTATTCCCTTCTTTTCTTTTTGTTTTCTATTTACGACCTTGATCGGATTCTCAGAATATTTACGACTCGTGCAAGAGTTGCATTCATTTTCTTCAGTCCGGGAGCGCTTTCCCCTGCAGACCATCCGATAAGAGTTTGCCCCTCATCTAAGTGTGAGCTGGATTCATACTGCCAACAGGTAAGCCTGCATTGAACTATTGTCTCAGGATATTCAAATCACACAGAAATTTGTTTCAGAATATGACTGTCATGACTTTTCTTGCCTACTAGTTGTCTGTTTGAGGTATACTAAAATAATTTGTGGCACAGACTCTCATCGTCACTACGCGCCTCCCGCTATCAGGCTGAAGCTCACCATGAGTCCTACTAACACTAATTACCATGGCCGACAAGGGGAGGAGATGTTCCTGAACAGCCCTTCTGCGGCTCGACGAGATGGCGATGAATCTCCAATCGTGGGACCTTTGAGAATCAATAAACCACCTTCGGCAACGCCTACCCCGCAGCCAACAGCTCCTAATAACCCTGCTCTTCCGTATCCCGATGACCGACCACGGCCACAACAACAATCATATTCGCCTTCCAGCCAGACCACGCCATACCCTCAACCAAATAGTCGCATTGCCAGTCCTGCGCAGAGCTTAACGTCTTCTACGGGTGCTACATCCCCAGCAGACTACCCCTCTGCCTTGCGGCCTCGCGATGGACGAGAACAGAAGCCCTCTTTGGCCGAACGACGGGGTAATGCGCCTCCAAAGCCTTTACCAGAGTCACCTGGTCCCGATACTCCTGATAAAGATGCCCTCTTTCAGAAATTTCCTCCTCCCGGGCCACCTCGTCCCGTGGCAGCCGAGTCTAATGATGCTAGATATAACCAACAATATTTCCCACCTCCGTCGGCTACGAGCGCAGCACAGACTCGCTTGAGAGCTAATAATCCGGATTCTATCAATCGCATTAGCTCAACGGCATCTAATTCAACGACTCGCGCGCAGAGAGGTTCACCTCCGCCGCCTGAAACTCCAATTGTTGGCCCCGGCCAACGGCCAGGAGCTGATATCGAGGCTCGATTTGCGGCTGCAGGAATTGCCGGCACATCTACTCTGGCAAACTTGCAGTCGCGTAATGCAGCTGCTCAACAGCGAGCAAACCAATATACTGCTCAGATCGAAACGACTCGCCCTTGGACTCCAACCGAGCAACCAGGTACGCAACCACATGGACCCCCCACCGTATACCAGGGTTCCAGCGAGATTGGCACCCAACAATATCCTCCATCCACATCTGCCCAGCCTATGCCTCAACAACTTCCCCCAGTCAATCATGCTGATCGTCCCTCGATCCCTCCAAATGCTCTGGAGCAGGACCTCCAGCGAATGAACCTTTCTGCTTCTCCACCCCCAGCTTACTCGAGTGTATCTGGTGCCAATGCCTCTCAACAATATCCTAATGAGAAAGGACGGCCAGCAGTTGGTTCTCCTCCTCCGCAAGGACATCCAGCCTCAACTGGGGCACCCTCCGTTGCTGGCTCAGCGGTGGGAGCCGCCGCAAGCATTCCCCCGATCAGCTCTCCTGCTCCTTCTGTGCAAAGCCACCCGGCTTTTGCCAATGATCCAAGACAACAACAGCAACAGCTACCCCAACAACTACCACCTCAGGGACCACAGCAAGTCATGTCGCCGCAACAAGCTCAGCCAATAGGTGCAATCATTGAGCAGAGCATCCAGACAAGCGCATCCCCAGCTCCTGGAGGATTTCCACCAGCATCACCTCCGCCCTTGCCTGAGGGTTGGATTGCACATCTTGATTCAAACTCTGGTCAATATTACTATATCCATCTTCCTACGCAGTCTACTCAATGGGAATTTCCAAAGGGGCCCACGCCACTTAATCTGAACGAGACACCCATGTCACCTGTTGGCAGTGTTTACAGCGCCCACCCTCTCACCTCCCCAGCATTTTCTACCTTTGGTGGTAAACCACTGGCATCGCCGGGAGTGCCCATGACACCTTTGTACGAAGGTAGTGTAATGGGACTTAGTGCGGTTGGAACTGCCGTCACTGGCCCTCCTCCTAGTAGTGGGGTCGAGTTATACAAAGTTGCTGCTACAAATGGTGTCTACTTCGGACCCTACTTGCGGTATTGTAACATGGACCTAGAACGGGGTCTCTGGTTAGGGTCTATCTTGCTTGTTACCGACGCTCCGCAGCCTCCGACAATCCATATTCATCAGAGTGTGGATTTATCACCCAATCCTCGACAGTTGAAAGGGGTCAATATACATCAACACCAGCGCTGGGTGTTTTACAAGTACGATGTTGATTTGCCAATGGATGACGCCGGTCCTGCAAAATGGACATATGCCATCACATCTCATCTTGGCTGTACACGGTACGAGTTCCTTGTCGCAGGACGACACGAAACGAACTGGAGGTTTATCGCTACTTCGGGGAATGATTTCTCTCTGAATGTCAGTGCCAATGAGCGAGCTCGTCTAGGCGGTGCGGGCTTTATGTGGAAAGATATCATGCAGAAATATGCAGAAGTTGGAGGATTTCATTGTCAATTAGGGCTTGGTGGTCAAATTTCAGCGGATAGAATCTGGAAAGAGATACCACTGCTCAAGCAATGGCTCAGTATCCACGGCAAAGAGCAGCGAAAGAATGCTCCATGGACGCCAGCACATGAGGATGAAGTTTCACATGCTTATTTCCATTTTTATACGAGTCATTTTGATCAGCCACATCTTCGAGAGGCTTTTGCACAGATTCCGTATATCCTGCAGTTGGATGATCATGATATGTAAGTCATTTCTGATTTTTTTTTGTTCTTTTACCTTCACTAATATCCGACAATTAGATTTGACGGCTTCGGCTCTTACCCACAACATATGCAATTCTCAAATATGTTCAAAAACATTGGCCGTATTGGTATTGAGATGTATCTACTCTTCCAACACCATACGACCTTGGAGCTTCTCCGCAATGTGAACTCCGATCATGATCTCTTCACGATTACCGGGACAGGATGGCATTTTGTCAAATATTTGGGTCCAGCAGTCGTTGTCGTTGGCCCCGACTGTCGATCAGAACGAAACCCTCACCAAGTCATGGCTGGCCCAACGTATCAGGGACTGTTCCCGAAAATTGCGCTACTACCTCCCAGCGTACAGCACTGTATCTGGATGATTTCTGTCCCTTTGATCTATCCACGCCTTGAGTCCACGGAACAGATAGCAAACGCGGTTGCTACGGGAAAGAAGGCTGTTACCGGTGCATACAACCTCTTGGGTAAAGTGACCAGCTCGGTAGCTGGTGTTGTAGGAGCAAAGGACGCAGTCGGCTCAGGATTTGATGCAGTCAAACGGGCAGTTGGCAAGACCGGATTGATGGGAGGTGTGCTCAACCCCTTTGGCGAGATTGATATTCTCGATGAACTCCGAGACCAATGGACGCATGACTCTAAAGATCTCGAGCGCACATACCTCATTCGCACTCTGCAGGGCATTGCCAAACAAAAGTCTATCCGCATGACTTTTCTGTCTGGCGCAGTCAACGCCTGTGGAGCAGGTCTAGTCCATGATCCCAGCCACCCATCAGACCACAAAACGATGTACCAACTCATCGCCTCACCGGTGGTCAACACACCACCATCCTCCTACATCCTCAAACTCCTTCATAACAACAAAGCGCTATATGTCCCCGCCAACGGCCAACGCTCCACCCCCTCCCAACCAACAGATACAAAGGAGGACATGCTCGAACTTTTCCAGACAGATGTCACAGGCCAACCGCGAGAATACCGTCGCCTAATGGGACGACGCAACTACGTCGCCATAGTCGCGTATGATCCGGAGGTTGTATCGGGCACATTTGGCCAGACGGACATGCAGCGTGGAGGGGGAAAGCTTAGTCTTGCCGCCGATTTTATGGTTCAGGGTGAAGGTGCTTATGGAAGTGTGGTCAAGTATGGACCTGTTATTATTCCGAATTTGGGATTTGGTCAATAATCTAGTTGTACGGTCTCCTTATACAGTTCTATCTTCTGATTCGTTTTTTCGTGCTTACCTTTCTCTCGCATTATTTTTGAACAATACCATGAGGCTGTCTGTTCTTCTGTAAATTCTGATTTTACGCTAGATACTCATACTATTTACATATCATCAATATTTCTGTTCCTATATTGCAGCTCTTTCGTAATATTTTTGTGCTCGCTAAAACATTCGCGTCAAACATATGTAAAGGTATAATTTTAAAGCAAAGAAAGATTCTCAACACCTAACCAATCCAATTTGTCTCGGTGTACAATTATAACCATCTCCATGAACTCGGGTCCCCGCCAGGAACACATAGACCAATTCGCCAAAAGTAATCGCGATGCGCAAAGAAGAGCTCCCAGATTCGATAGCGGTTTGGTACCAGAGACCATTGCGTTTTCACTTCGTCCCGCTTTTCTTTTTCGGCCAGTTGTTCTTGTTGTTGTTGATTATCAGACGATGATAACAATATATTTTCTCGCTGTGGGACCATGCTCATTGCGAGTAAAGAGAGGTTTTTGACTGTCTCTTCTTCCCTATCTCCCTCGCTGCTAGATATACAGCGCTTATCCGCATTCCCAACGCAGTGCTCAACATCCTCGCGCGAAGGCGGTAGATCAAGCTTTGAGATGTAGATTTCACCTGCGTGCGGCGCATATCCCCATTCCGTCAGCGGTAGAAGAGGGATTGGATCATTCACATGCGTTATGCGTCGATATCGCATTTGTGTATCATCCTCCTTTCCTTTTGAAAGGTCAAAAATTTCGCTGATAAAATCGGCCATCTTGTCATTTCCAACCTTGGGCTCTCCGAACGTCGTGACGTGCGGATCCAGGCCGCGAGAGTACATCTCCAGACTGGCCAAAGCCGCCACAGCGCCGCCGAGGGAATGCCCGATGAGAGTGACTTCATAATCCGGGTATTTCTCGAGGGCCTGTGTGACGGCGGAAAGGACTGTGCCGCGAGAGTTTTTCCATGATGTCCAGAACCCGGCGTGCACGGTGCAGTTTTGGCATTGCTTTGGTTCAATCACTGACGGCTTGTTGTTGTTGCCGTCGTCGTCCCCGTCAGTAGGGTAAGGGACATATGTCTGCGGAACGGCTGAGAGGTCGATGATGGTATTCGTTAGTGAGTACGTGCCGCGGAAAGCGACTATTATACGTTTTGCAGAGGGTGCATGCGATAGAGCAATGTATCCGCATGAGTCGGAGAGCAGAGGGCCCGTGTTCCAGGTCTAAACCCACAAAAGTTCAGCTCAAAGGTCCTTCAAGAAAAATCAAATTTGCGCGATACTCACCGTGATTAACTCAAACCCTTTAAACTCCTCGCAATGACTTAAACATGCGAATGGATTGTGGATTCCAGTTGTTCCAACACAATACGCGATATCCGCTAGGCGTGCTGATTCCTCGAGTTCCGCGAATAGGGCTTCGGATACAGTTCTGTCCGTTATGTCTTCTTGGTTTTGCTGTTTTTGTAGAACATTTTGTGCATCGCCATGGACTACGGCTGCATCTGCCAGCAGGGTAGCGGCGAGTAGAATGAGCGCGAGGCATTTGATCAAGCCGCGCAACAGCGTCATTGTTGTGAATCAACGCTCAGCTTATGAATCCTGTGTTTATTCATGACGATGGAAGCCACAAGTCAAGAATCGCGAAATAGGGAAGCGAAAGGCAAATAATGATTTATTTATAGGAGCGAATCCAAAGGTTGAAGGATGATGTCGTCACACGACCCTGCCCAATCTGGGGTAAGTTGGACTTTACTAGATTAGTACTAGTGGAACCAAAACCTTATTTCTTGTTCAGGTGGGCGAATCAAGTGAGAGTTTATTCCTCATAGGCGGCCATAAGCATCAGTATTTGTTTATTTTTGATACGTCAAATTCAATATACGACCACTACACTATTAACTATGTGTATATACACTCCCTCAAACATGAACGAACTGCTTGCTTCAAATGGTCCACACAACAACTCTGCCGTCCACACCACTCGCTACAGAACTGTCAGCTTCTGCGATACGAATATAGAGATAAGAGACTTACTGGTAAACTTCCTCACAATACCGCCCTGCTCCTCATAAATGCGGACGGTGCTGATAGTGTTCTGGTGAACCGTTTCAAGCTGTGTGGTACTCTGGGCCTGACCACGAAGATCCATTTGACGGAACATATTCAAGGCAGACTCTTCCCGAGCGCCTCCGGCTGGACCACGCTTGCTTTCAAGCGAGCCGACTAGCTCCCATCCGTTTTCATCGCCTTGAAGGCGGTAGACTTCGCAGTCCTGTAATGGATTAGCGGGGCCCATTATTAGACCGAAAGAGACAAATACTTACATGGCCGGCAGCAATGATCTGATCTTCACCACTCCAGACCAGACTGTTGAAAGGCAGCAGTCTAGTGCTAATGTTAAGCATGGCCTTTGGTGGCTGATCGGGAGCACTTGGGTACACAACAGTCACGCTGCTATCGTGCGAGACAAATGCGAGTGCATTTCCGCTAGGCGAAAAAGCAACTCCATGCACCCATCCAGCAGTGTCATTCAAGTACTCGCCGCAGACGGTGTTGAACGGAAGCCGCTCACCCCAAGCCGAGGGCTCCGGTCTCTCATCAATGCCCTTGATGTAACTGGAGAACACTCTGGCATGAGAATCTGTAGATCCAGCAGCCAAAAGAACCGAGTTGGGGTGCCATGCGAGGGTAGTTATGGTACTACGGATGGGCTTCTTCAGATGCTTGGAAATCCACCAGTCGTTTTCCTCCTCGAAGTAGCAAACGGCGATTACTCGAGCTCCAGAACCGACGGCGAATTTCTGCTCGGAGGGTGACCATCGAACATATGTAGCAGCGCGGTTGATTCGGAGAAGAACGAGGGTAGGCTTCCAACCATTGGGTGTTTGCTCCCAAACGTAGGCATTGCGGTCTATGTGGAAGAAGTCAGTTTTGAGGAGCACATTAGCTAAGATAAATGACAATATTCACCTTGTGAGCAAGTAACAATACGCCCACTGTCTGGCGCAATGTCAACACCTGTGACGGTCTTGTCGTGGCCTTTCAGTTCATCTTTCAATGTAAACTTGTTGCCTGACGCCTGGTAGAGCTCCACATTGTTGTCTCGAGCTACGGCCAAAGTACTCTTGTCTTGAGAGAAGGAGTGGTCCGCAATTGGGGAGTGGAAAAGGTGGTGAACCTCGGGAGAAGCCATGTTTATCAATTTGGAAATGAGTTCGACAGGAGTGTCTCTCTACTGCCGGGATGTTAAGTTTGTTTGTGATGGCTTCGCTGATGAGGGGCCCGGTGTTGGATACATTGACGCCGTGCCGCCCGGTGCACGTGACTTGCGTAGCTCCAACGCGCTAGGTGATTTTCCTACGGGAGCCGACTTCAATCTTCAATTACACCGAACAAATTTCTTCTCAAATCAGTGAATTGGCAATCATCGCAAAGCTCAATATGGCTGCCAGGGTTCAAAACGGCCAGGCGAATGCTAAAAATGTCGGCGCCCCAAATCAGACGTAAGTGGTTCAAGCTGCTGAGTTATGAGCTTCCTGAAACTAATATATCTTTTTTGGATAGGCTGTACATCAAGAACCTGCCGGACAAGATCAAGAAACCAGACCTCCGAATGGCATTATATACACTTTTCTCTACATACGGACCTGTTTTGGATGTGGTGGTCTTGAAAACGGCAAAAATGCGAGGACAGGCACATATAGTCTACCGAGATATTCAAGCTAGCACTCAGGCTATGCGTGCTCTCCAGGGATTCGACTTTTTCGGCAAAGAGCTAGTAAGTTGTATTCTTCATGGTTGCAACAAGACTAGCCGCTGATACATTGGTTATAGAATATCGTATATGCCAAAGGAAGCTCCCATGTCATTGCTAAGCTTCGCGGTACTTATATGGCAACCGCCACGGCGAATGCACCGACAGGAGCGTCGACCGACTTGCAAAAATCTATCTTTGGTGCTCCACCTTCGGCGGCGACTGCCGCCACAGTTGGTACCAAGCGTCCTCGTGAGGAAGAAAGTGACGAGGGCGAGGCACCCATGGATGAAGATGAGAGTGATGTCTCAATGGAAGCATCATCGGACGAGGACTAACGGTTCTTCTACGTCAACCAAACGGTAGTAAATTCGTGTCGATAAACATGAACTCGAACCGTCAATCGCTCCGGACTATGATCCCACAAAGAGCCGGCTGGGAAGACTTAAATTAATGCAGCCACCAACAAGGCCGAGCCATGTGAGAAGATAATCTTCGGGCTCAATGTTTTTATTGCCGGTAATAGCTTCCATGGCACTGGCGGTGTTACAAGGGTGAACGAAGTAAGCTGGAATGCCGGACTTGGGATGATACTGTTCTTAATGAGTTCATGAAAATCACAGAACCAACATCGCGACGGGGTGTCATGACATACTCCAAAACTGATACCGCCCATGACGCCGTTGTTTCTCAATGATTGTTGGTGTTGGCGCGGGACGAGGAAATTATAAATATCATCTAATGCCGCAGGGCCTACCTGGGGGGTCTCTCTTAGGCAGAAGTACATGACAGGTACATGATATGATGTCGAGAGTGCAATGTCATAGTCAATGGTTAATTGTTCTTCATCGACGCCATCCCGAATCAAGGTTTCCTAGTGCGTAGATTCCCTATTAGAACGACTGTAATAACTCCACGCACAACTTGTATTCTTACTTGATCGTCGTCCTCGATCACATCTTCTTCTAAATCCCGAGGACTTCCTATGCGTTCTGTCGCAATAGCATTGCTATTCTCAAGAGGTGCTCTCGGAATACTGGCGGACTTTGATATCCTCAAAATTGGATTCTCTAGCTGCAAAGACGCGTCTAATCAGTTATGATCTGTATAATTCCGCTACATCAACTGCTGCTCTCGATACGCATCATGTAAGGGACTCGCATGTCAGATAGTTCTATTCGGGTTTTGCTTCACACCGACCTCAGATCTCAAATATTCCACAGCTAGCCACCCCAGACTTTGGGCACCTCCAGCTGCATCAACTCGTCTCACAAAAGCCTTGCAGGCACAGTCGAATCTATCAGCCGCCAGGAACGGAAACATCGAGTCCTCGCCACTCGCCATGCAGGTCTCCCACGTTGTGTTTCAGAGCGTGGGCCACTATCGACTGTCCAGTATACTACGTTTCGTGTCGGTTGGTATTGTGGTAGGCGGTCAAACTCCCACCTCGTGACAGGATTACTTTACGGCTTACCGGTACCGTATCCCGGATATGGTGAGTGCAGCACATAAATCCACTCACGTGCTCTCATTGGATATCAACCGGTCCTCGTTATATATGCATTCAACCAAGTACACACAGTCACGATTAGACGATAATATTGACAGATAAGTGAAAAGATCTAACGACTAAATCTCAGTAGGAAGAATGGGTTTCAAAGACAGATCTCAACGAAGAGATGCAACAACGACGAGCGCTCGTTGAAAGATGGGCTTCTGCAGATCAAGCTTTCCGAGACATAATTCAATAAGCATCCATTAATTTTATCTCCATGGGGTGCTTATGAACTGATTATAACCTACTCTTATCATCGCGGTGCATCCTTAAGAGATTCACCACGAGACTTCCCTCCGAACCTTCTCCAAGTGCCTCCTAGCCCCAGTTAATAGGGAACAACATTCTGACAATTATAAGCATCTTTTCAATCTTGAAGTCCGCTCATGAAAGAGGACAGCTCATGTTCGACATGTATTCTCCGAAAGATTTGGCACGTCAGTTGGAGTACTTTACGCCTGGGTATCTGGATTTGGAAAGCCCAGGACCGAGAGGCCGACTATGACCTAGACAATTTATGGGATCATATACCGGAGTCCTATACCCTCGATATTCCCCGGGGCTTACGAACCCCAATGATAGCAGGGAATCTGGCCTTCATTGAGGGCTTTGATACGCATGCCGATGACTCCAGAGAGTCCTCGCTTGGAAAAATTGTGCAATCGTGATTATGCGGGACACGATAAAAGCATATAGACGGGGTCTGACTGAATACAAGGTGCTGTTCATGTTGACGTTGCTGGATTTCAGGCCAGGTAAATGATAGAGGTCAGGGCCGCAACGTGACTTCCACTTGAACAGGATGAAGTCAGCAGCCAATGTCAAAATCGTAGTTACCTATGGGATCACTAACAAAATTGACATTTATACAATGCTAATTAACCTCCCACCAACAACTAGATCCCATTATTTGATAGAATTGAATTAAGATTGAAATAGGATTATATAACATATTTTAAAACTAAATTCAGAAAATAGCTATTAAGCGCTGGGATTTTTTGTATCCCATACTACGTACGTAGTACAATTTTGACCTTGGATAGACACACAGAATACAATACGTTACGGTACCAGTACGGTACGCGTCCCGCTCACCTCCTCAACTCGATCTATTCTTTCTCTTTCCTCCATCTGTGGTCGATATTGTCAATGATTGTCAGTTCTCGATGCATTTGATTCTAGACAATTTCGAATTGATATCAGAAGTGCAAAGGGGCATACCCGTTTGCACCTTTGCACTATCACGTTCTCCAATGTGGCTGGGCGATAGGTACTGGTAGCCGCTAGGCATCTAGGTAACCAACAACACACCGTTTGCGGAAGCCGACTATGAGTTTCATCGCTTGTACACCGCAGATTCGCCGGCAGTTAGCTAATGCTCTACCTGAGTAGTCCTCGGGGCTAGTGTTTACGGCCATCATTTTGCGCATTGGTAATGCGTGAGAGAAAGCCTATCTTCCATATAGCCTCAGCCGGCCTGTATGTATGTATGTATGTCACCGCGGGCGCATTGAAGCATGGCATGATCAAACTCTGGTCAGAGGTTAGCTTGCTTTAATCCTCACTGGCTGTTACACTATTGTGCTTAGGTGCAGCACCAGGATAGATCGTGCCTCTCTGAGTGGATACATAACACTGCAACATTGATACCCGCAAAGCTTACGAAGCCGGGACGCACAGGGGAGTAAAGCATGTCCACCAATCGACCTGCACCAGCTGCTCCGTTTTCGAACAATACCTTGTTTTTGTTGACCACGATACATCACAACCACCAAGCGCAGACACTGAATACAGCCAGCTACTGTTTGGTACTCCGTATGGCCTGCACCTCTTAATTCCAGTAACTCCGTTCTGACGTCTGTTCCCATCATGTCTGCGCTGGGACCACCGCAGCATGCGGTGGTGGGTTATTACCAGAATGACCTCTGGAAAATACACCACGATGGATCACAACGCTTTCGTCCTTGTTTTGATGCTCCTCGCTCGAAATTGCATATCAACTTATTCTTGGCCTTGTTGACGTTATTCCACCTAGCTCTAATGTCTGCGCCCACATTGTCGAAAACTTCTTCAAAGCACTCAGTCTTTCTAGCATTCTTATCTCAATTGACATCTCCACAAGGCGATTACAGTTGATCGATATAATACGATCGTGTGAAACAATCGTTTCTCTAACTGATTCAGTCTCGTCGTCCCGTTCGAATCAAGTTCACGGCTTGCCCATCTCGAACCTAGCAATTTTACAAGGGATACTAGGGTCATGCAATGCACTTGAGAAGATCTGTCCCACATAGATCCTAGCAGAGGTATTCTATCAGGTAAATTGCCTTCTTGTGCACATTTTCAGTGCCGTTCACATGCTGACTGCTATTGATGGAAGAGCTACTACGAGCTTTCTCTAATGGGTCACGCATCTTCGAAAGAAGTGCGCCGTGAACCTCAAACAACGAGGCGATTGTCGAAACCACCGACTAATATATCCTCGATCAATACAGATCAAACAAAGGCCGGAAAGTTGCCTAGAAGCCCTGATCATGACCGGACCCAACTACTTGATGAGTCCATGTTCTGGAAGAGCCCATGGACGGGGGATCTCTTACCTAAAGCCAATCCCGAAACAGATTTGACGGACCGCAACAGGGTGCGGTCGTTCACGTCGTTCGCCAGCTTACAGCCCGAGTCACGAGGGTCCCTCCAGGGGAGCAAACGCTGGTCCAGCATTGACGACTTTGTTCTGACGAAGCATGACAGCTCGCCGCCACGATCGAGCTCTTTCATCTCTAGGAGACTTTCAAGGAGACCATCGATGGTTCAAAGACCAAATTCCCAGCCACAATCAGAAGGAGTGACAGTTGGAGAAACTCGCAGAGAGCCCGTTATTCATTTTGGTCCTTCGGATATTGGAAGTCATGATCTGCATTCATCAGTCGAAATATTGACATCAGAAGACCGGTCACCAGTCGAAGATTCTCGGATTCTTATGGGTCGTCGAACATCTTTCCGTAGACCGGGTGTTGCGACCCGAACCCCCTCCTGGGGCTTGTATTGCACACCGCTTTCGTCAATCCAACAAGAAGATGAGAAACCCTCTTTGCCTGGCATCTCTACGTCACAGTCTGTATACGAACAGGAAGAGGAAGATGACTATATGCCGATCTCTAGATATCATAGTCGTGCCACGTCTCCAGTCGCATTAGATTACTCCCACTTGAGTGGGTTCAAGAGAGGCACTTTAAGAATCGTCAATGCCTCTGTATCTCCGGCAAGCACTGATCGCATTCGCCTTCTCACAACATCGTCCTCCCACGGCAAACTTCCCAAACCCACCTTGTCTCAAGGCGATTCCGCCGTATTTATTTCAGATAGCGCACATCAGGATGACGCTGTTGTTATCCCCGATGGTGCATTTTACTTTGAGGATTCGGACGCCTCGGGTGGTGGCCATTATCTGGGGACAACTGAAGCTCTGACCTCGGAAGCAATCGAATATACAAGGATGGAAGAGATTCAATCCAATACAAACGCTGATAGCGGATACAGTTCAGTCAGCTCGATCCACTCCGGCAAATCTACAGGACAGTCGGGATCTTCGCCTTCCAGCTCCCCGATGTCTAGTCCTACGCGGTGCGAAATGGGAAGTCCTTCGAATCGGAAATCATACCTTGTCAAGAGTATATCATCAAAGCCAAACGATGTCATTCTGAAAAATCTCGTTCTGCCCGGAAGCAGCCAGTCCTCAACCTACAAGAAAGCCAACAATCCCGAATTTAAGCAACTACCATATACCATTTCTGAGCAAAATCGCTATTATGCTCAGCTCAGCCCCTTGAGTATCCCAGCTGTTCCGGAAGCAATTGGCATTTACAACAAAGTGAGCGACGATGAGATCTCAGAAAGCGAGATAGATGACGATGAGCAGATACAAAGTCCTTTTTCACCTATTCTGCCGAAGCACGCCTTTGCACAAGTTACAAAGGAACAGTTCGAGGAAACAACCCAATCAGCAATTCCAAGCCATACTCTTCCTCCTACAGATAAGGCACAAAACTACGAAACACCTCGGGGACGAGCCCAATCACGCAGTTTTGGCCGTAAAAAATTGGTCAAGAGTCGCAAAGTCGCCGTTTGAATTATATTTAAAAATCATCTGTCAGTCTTTACTTTCCTCCTCTTTAGCAAAGTCTGTTTTTTTTAATAACGCAGCGTTCCTTTATATATCTCACATTAATTCGTTCATGTACCACTCATTATCTATGTTTCATGATCTATCCTTGGGACGTTAACATATTTGGAGTTTATTTTATATCTCTTGTTACTTCCATCTTCCTGCGTCTTCTCTGCTTTAGACGATCCGTCCGCATAGCTTATTATCCATTAAAAACAATCTGCCTGGAAACCATCCCGGTCTAAGGTGACTAGAGCCTGTTTTACGTCTCCCTTAAAAAATAAGGAAGAATCACCGTTTACTTCTTACTATTGAAAGTTTTTCGTTTTTGAAAATTGTTCATTAGGCTCTAATCACTACAAAAAGGCTTTGCTCCATAAGCAACTCAATGCTTCTCATCAATAACAATAGAGTACAAATCATGAAAATCAGTAACAAACATGAGATCCAAAAGTAAAGTACAAGCTCAGACTAGACCAACGCCTTGCAACCATGCATGCCATTAGCGAAAATGGCACCATAGGATGGAATGTAATTATTCAACGCGAATCCGCTTGGCCTTTTGAATGGCTTGCTTTGGCACAAACACCGACAAGATACCATTCTTGAATACAGCCTTGACTTCGTCCTGGTTAACACGAGTCGGGAAGGTGAATGTGCGCTGGAAAGTTCCAATTGAGCGTTCCGAAGCCCAGTATTTGTATTTTGGTTGTTGAGCTTCTGACTGTGGCTGGTGCTTTGTGGCTACATTGCTTGTAGACTGGGCTGCTTTGACTTTGACGACGCCATCTTCATCCTCATCCTCGACTGTGGGTGAGTGGTAGTTTGAATGCGTGCTTGATGCGCTGTCGCTATGAACAGACATGACATCGTCGTTGTCGTGGGTAGATTCTTCTGAGGAAGGTGAGGTGACGTCGTAGTTGCGCTCGATCTGGCCCTTGATTACCATGGTCTCGGTATCGGTGAATTCGATCTCGATGTTTTCCTGTTGAGCGCCGGGTAGTTCTCCATTGAGGATGTAGAATTGGTCTGCTTCCCGCACGTCAAATTTAGGTGTGAAAGAAGAGAGTTGACGCTTTGCAGGGGTTGCAGGAGTGGATGGAGCAGCAGGAGCTGCAGCTGGTTTGCCACGGCTGGACTGGGCGTTTGTTGCGCGGCGAGTATCGCAGTAGTCATCCATCAACTGGAAGAGAGGCAGGAAGTCGCCAGGGGAGAGAGTTGTAGTGTAGAACGTCATTTCGTCTGAGTTGTGTTGGTTGGTTAGGATGATCTTTGGAATATAAATGGTGATCGAATCAGATGAACGAAATGAGAGCTTGTTGTTTGATGTTTTTGGATCTCAGTGAGGCTGTACACTGAAGAGTGATGAGGATGATTGAAAGAGAAAGCCCTGGTAGAGAATGCAGAATTCAAGCTTATATAGCCCGTTGTGTACGTGATCTAGCATCATCGCGACAGGCCACCAGTTTTCTCCAGTTGGCTGTAGATGCTTCCAGCACCTCGGCGAAGATCAGATAAGCCCTGAGCTGAGTGCGGGAAGACCCACTGTAGCTTGTGGAAAGTCTTGGCATCGCCGTCCTCAAATTTGTCATTGTCGCCACACGTGAGAGACTGACTAATCAGGCAGGAAGCTTCGAGTCGCGACTGACACTTGTTCACCAGTTGATATTTCTAATCCCTGGTGACGAATATGTTTCAAGCTGTTTATGGCCTTTGCGTAGTAGATGTTCGATTGTGGAGAAATCCTTTTTGTTCACGTCGAGCTGCTTACGGAACTCTGACCTGGAAGCTTCGGTTAGCTTTGGAGAAAAGCAATTTGAATGGAGGGAGTTAGACGCAACATACTGTGCAAAAGCGCGAAAGTGGTCTCTAGTGTCCTGCCAAATAATTGTCAGAAACCTTACAGTAACTCATCGGGCACAGCTCATACCTCTGGCTTCTTCCGAGCTTCTCTCAAACACTTTCGGTACAGCGAGAGAACTTCTCGCTGCAAACCTGACAATCGTCGCATCTTCGCAGATATTTCTATATCAAGCTCTGCTAAATATATTCCTTTTATTGTAGCAGCTTCAAGCTTATTTGTCAATTCGCATTTTAATGATAGTGTTAAGCCTGATAGCTTCAACAGACGGCGATGAAATGAGTTGAAAAGGATTCCCGTAGTTGGTCCAACCATATAGCCGGTAACCGGAGCGCGCAACCCTAACCCTTGACGTAGACGCTAAATTACGTGGGTGGTGCGGCTTGTCGGCCGAGTCGTCGAGATCGTTCCCATCTCCAAATACAAATTCTATGTACGTGGGGGTATTAGGTTCGAGCCTGCGCATATACTGTGTAGCGCTTTAGTACAAGGATTGATTTGATATTCAATTAAATCATTGACACTATATCGAGCAATTGGACTGTTCGACATTACACAATGTCTACATTCACAGTAGGTATTGGTCTTGCCACGAGAATGACTTGAACATATACATGTCTATATCGCAGCTAGATCCTTGTCCCTTAAATCCCCATGCAGCTAGCTATACACTGTGGCTTTCTCTGCATCTTGGTCCCAGCTAACACATTTACAGCGTCTAGTCCGCTTCCTCGCCAAGGACGGCCAGGTATACTACGGCGACGCCATCCTGCCCTCTGGCAAAACCGATATCGCCCAGATCACAAAAGCTCGAGTCATCAAGGGCGACATATTTGGCGAGCACCATGTCACAGATCAAATCGCCGAAGTCAAACTTCTCCTAGCTCCATTGGCTCGCTCCGATATCAAGACCGTGCGATGTCTGGGATTGAACTATGAACAACATGCGATAGAGTCCAATGCTCCTATCCCCAAATATCCAGTCTTGTTCTATAAACCCGTTACATCGATTGCCGGTCCGACTGACGATATCCCGGTCTCGTACATGGCTCAAGAAGGCGAGGGGTTGGACTATGAATGCGAACTCGTCGTCATCATAGGCAAAGAAGCAAGAGACGTTCCAGAGTCAAAGGCTCTAGACTACGTGTTTGGCTATGCTGTTGGCAACGACGTTTCTCATCGCGATTGGCAGATTAAGAAAGGTGGTGGTCAATGGTCTTTGGGTAAAGGATTCGACGGCTGGGCGCCCTTTGGACCGGGCATCGTGTCGTCGAAATTGATCCGTGACCCGAATGCGTTGGAGATTTCTACGAAGCTTAATGGGGAGATTGTTCAGTCGTCGAATACAAAAGATCAGATTTTTGGCGTTGCAAAGACTATTGCGTTTATTTCTCAGGGAGTTACTTTGTTGCCTGGAGATGTTATCTTTACTGGAACGTACGTTCACCCTCATCCATCAAAGCTAGATGAAGTTTGTACTAATATTTGGTGACTCCAGTCCTCAAGGTGTAGGCATGGGCAGGAAACCCCAGCTTTGGTTGAAAGATGGTGACTATGTTGAAGTGTCTCTCCAGGATGTAGGAACATGCTCTAACCGGGTTATCTTTGACAAGCCAACTGCCAAACTTTAGATGTACATAGAAGGCTGGCTCTTACTAATGTAGACATAGTTCCGTTCTACACTGACTAGTGATGAAATTCAAATCAAGTCCAATAGATTAATCATAATGTATTTCTATTGAAATTCATGACCATCCCAAATACATCAATCCTAATTCACTTGAGTGCCATATCCACGGATGGTCTCGGCAAATTGCCAGCTTTGCTGTTCCAACTTTTCTTTATCCTTGATCTCGACGCCATCCTGGGTGATGACGGCAAGTGTGTATTGGTCCATGCTTCGTGCATCTCTGTAGAACAAGACTTTCATGCAATCCCTCAAAGCTTTAATTGCTTGCTCCTTTGAGATGTTCTCAATCGGTATTTCTTCCGGGAACAGACGACGAAGGATAGGGACCGCTAAATGAGCACCGAATCCAGTTGCAAGATGAGGCCCGCTGTAGGTAGTTCCGAGCAAATCAGCGGAGCTGAGGAATGGTTTGCCGTCGCTATCGAAACCTGCGACCAATATGTGGTTCCACAGAGGGTTCATCTCGGATCGGCGTTTGTAGAAGACCTTGGAAAGGTAGGTGTGTAGGTTCTTGGCATTGAGTGTGCTGCCGGTAGCTGAGTAGTTCTCTCGGATCTGGATAGAGCCCAACAGGCGGTCGATGTACTGCATGTCCGACACGTCACCACCAAAGCCCACGATGGCCGAATCATCGAAAGTGCGGATACGGTTTACGTCAGTGAATCGAGCGAGAGAACCATAGGATGCTGTTATAAACCGCGAGTCAGCTTATTGGTAATGGATGCCTTGATGATTCGAGGTATCATACCTAGGTTGTCTGTGGCCATCGCTACACCTCCATTGAACTTCACTGCAACAACCGAGGTTCCCGTCACTGCTGGCGACTGTGTATGAGTTTTGGGTCCGGATGACTTGAGATATGAGTGATCATAAGGCCCATAAACGTCATCTCTAGGCTGTTAGATCATTAGCACAAATGTATCCTGGCGCAGAACTGGATGACGCATCTACTTACACGACCCCAGGTTCCAGGAAAGTGATCCATCTCTATAGAAGTGTATGATTAAAACTTTCTGAGCCTTTGAGATATAGGAGAACGTAGGCGTGAAGTCGAGGGGGAGATGAAGTGTGTGTTTGATGGTTGATGGGGAGCTTCCAGAGAGCTCTCACCTTGTCTAGGCAGGAAGCTGACGGAGGCGGTGGGTCTCGTCCGCATCAACTCAAAGCCACATCTCAATGTGGCTGATGCTCTTCTCGCAACCATGAGACCCAATTCACAACAGATACCAGAAAATTGATCAACCAAAAAAAAGTTTAGTGATTAATGTACACCCTTTCATTTAGACAATATTACGTGGGCTTTTTTACTCAGAAAATCGGCCCTTTTTTATGGCGACGAGAGCTTAGTATAATCCCGCGATGGAGAAAATGTATCATTATAATCATTCAGACGTTATTTATAGCCTAGCATTCGAATCCAGCTAACCAAGACTTAATATCCTCAAGCACCGTACTTATTCGCGGCGTGTAGAGGACACGAAATCAATGGTTCGATTCTTGTCCCCGTGTTTGGCTTCTTCAATCTTGGAGCGTATAGCCTGCTGCATCTTGTAAAGCTCTTCTTTATATGCCCAGGCAGGGAGCGAAGTGTGATCCCATATATCCGATGGAAGACTCGTTGCATATTGACTCACATCATCAATGCCAGTATGCTCCCTTAGTTTGAGAAATAGACTCGGGTTTTTCAGCGAGGATGATGCTGATAACTTCTCATTGAAGTGTACGCCTTGTTTCTTTAATGCTAGAAACTGTGTTGCTTTCCCACTCGCAATCGGGTCTGGTGATCCAGGTGGTGATGGAGGTAGCTCAAGATTAGGCACAGGAGGCAGTGTCAGATCCTGTATCAGGGCCCGAGAAGCAGAATATGGTGAGGATTGGCCCGGATCTTGTTCTTCTATAGAAGGCCCAACTCTTTCTGAAGGCTGCTCTGGCCCAAGGACTGGTCCATTTATAGGCCTTGATTCTAATGGTGGTGTATCAATATGCTCCGCAATGGGTTCCTCTATCATTTGTTAGTATAGAGTTACTTAGTAGGGCAGATGCTACTCACCTCTATCTAGACTTGTGGTATCCTTGATCTTTGTGTCTCCATTTTGATCCACTACCTTTCAAAAGGTTAGTACATATCCAGACATTATTTGAAGCTAAACACTCACCTTGGAAGAGCTTTTCACCTCTGGAACTTCTGCCTCATCCTCGCTACTATCATAAGATACCAGTCCAAGCATTTTGCTTGTCTTCAAGGTTTTATGAAGTCCTCCGTCGACTAGCTTCCAGAATGAGCACTGAAGATATGTAGTGTCAGACAAATTAGATGCGGCTTGAGGAGCCCTTTTATCTCGTGATAATTTGTCGTAGCGTAGCGATCTGTTATCTGACAACGCCGAGGCTATGACAGGAACAAGCCGCAGAAAATTGAAAAGTAATTTTCGGTTTCTTTCAATGCAAAAGTTCGTGGAATATGCCTTTTTTGTTGTGGTCGATCGTGAAGCTGCTGTGGAAATTCGATCTTTGGTGCCTGTATGGTATATGATTGGCTGGAGAGCTCCTGTATCCTTACATAATCCTACGAGGCAGCGACAGCTCCGCGTCACCATCATCAGCCCAGAGCTTTGCCAGCACCTTTTCAAAACCACATTCATCCAAATAACCTCCCTTCAATCCTCAAAATTCTTAAAACCTCTATATCCACAAAATATTACCGTGTTAAGAGGCAATTTCCAGTTCAAACTCCTGCGATGGCGTCTATTCTACCTCATCTCAGTGCTCCGACGACTGGACATGAGAACAGGGAACATAGCTTTAATCCGTTCGTCAACATACCGTTAAGCTCTTGATCACATCGCTAACAATTTTATCTTGTTTTAGATACACGGATAACGGCGGTTCAACTCTCGGCATTGCCGGTTCTGACTTTTGCATTCTGGCCGGCGACACTCGTTCTACGTCAGGCTACAACATCAACACCAGATACGCACCCAAACTCTTCAAGATAGGCGGCGATGATGAAACGGGGGAAGGCGCTCACATTGTTCTGTCGGTCGTTGGCTTCGCTGCAGATGGACATGCCCTGAAAGAAAGGCTCGACAGCATCGTCAAGGTGTACCGCTACCAACACGGCAAACCCATAACTGTTAACGCATGTGCACAGCGTCTATCGACGATCCTCTACTCGAAACGATTTTTCCCATACTACGCTTATGCCATTCTCGGTGGGTTGGATGAAGAAGGACGCGGCGCTCTATACAGTTACGATCCCGTCGGCTCTTACGAGCGAGAGCAGTGCCGAGCTGCAGGTGCAGCGTCCAGTCTGATCATGCCGTTCCTGGACAACCAAGTCAACTTCAAGAATCAATACATCCCTGAAAGTGGAGAGGGTCATGCTTTGGAGCGACGCACCCCTGCACCTTTACCCCAGGATACCGTGGAGCAGCTCGTGCGAGATGCGTTTACTAGTGCGGTCGAGAGACACATCGAAGTGGGTGATGGTTTACAGATGATGATTATCACCAAGGATGGTATTCAGGAGACGTACACACCATTGAAGAAGGACTAGTTTTTAGAGAAATCGGGTTTTCTATTCCGTGAATGGTGTACTTAGGAAACTTTAATCATAGCCTTATAGACCGGTTGTGAATTCTCATCGTAATCATGTACTCGTCCCATAACCTATGTTAACCTTGTAGTATATTTATGTAACCGAACGCCAGACACATGCGCCAAATGAAATCAAAACGAGTAGATAACCCCCTAAAACCTCTCCTTCATTCGAGATGCAATAGTACGCAGGTTGCCATATACCTTGCTCTGTTGTGATGAATTAGTTCACACGATCGAAGTATCAGATGTGGACGAAACGCGGACAAAAAAACTTACTGGAGGGCTACCCAAAATCAAACTAACTATAGCCTCTTGAGCCATTTTCGCATTTTTGAATGTGCCCAAGATGTGGACTTTCTGACCAGCCAATACTACTCGAGTTCTTGTCGCATTCTCGATGGCAAACTTTGTTTTTCCATTATGACCAGCTGTTCGGGTAACGTTAGCTAATATACATTCACTTCCAACATCATCGAGTACTGTACCTATTCGGCCAATTGCTCGGCTCAAATGGTCGCCGCTCAAAGTCTTCACGTCCTTGATTTCAAAAGAGTTGATATATAGATCGTCTAACCGTAGCAAAGCAATAGCGTCGTCGACGTCGAAGGATAACGCAAAGGCTTTGACAAAGTCCGCTCCTCTTTGCAGTGCCGACGGATCGTTAGTTAATCTGCAAAAATACCATTAGTGATTACGCCCTGAAGAAATTGATTGTATATAATGCATACTTGCTATTCCTTAATTCGACTGTGCGGCTCTTCACGTTCATCCGTACTTGAAGTTTCAAATGTTCGACGAGTGGAGGGTAGATTTTCGGCCAATATGTCTTCAATGGCGTCATTCGATGGGGAGGAATAGGAACTTTTCTCTGTTCGACTCGGTAGACACCAGGCGTGTCCTTGGCGGGTGTGAAAACGGGACGGCCTTCTTCATCGACGTGCATGACATCTCCTGTTGTATCTTCTTGAATAGACTCGACTGTGAAATCGGGGGCATTTTGAGTTGGATCGATCAGAACTTCGTCATCGTCTGTAGAGAATTGTTAGTGAACAGTAATGGGTCACCAAAATCTAGTCGACACGGACTTTGTTCCTGAAGTGAGTTATTGAAGACAGCCTCTTCTGCGCCTTCGGGCTTGTTCAAGAGTGCGGTTGGTGCAGGCATGATGGGCGCCTATTTCCGGTATGTATGCGAGTTGAAAATTGAATTTCAAATAACTTGTTCTTCGACCGTGAGGATGTCCAGACAGAACAAGAGAGCTTGCTTGAAAAGACTGAATTGATTGTACTGGCTCGTCAAGTTGATATCGAAAAAGTGTGTGGGGTTAGGAAAAAAAAGTTGTGTGCAAACGAGGCAAACAGCCACCGAGGATGATTTCATTGCTAAGCCTAGTTTGTCCCAGCGACGGCAGAAGCTTTTCTTTGGACCTTCCTCCGTATCACTCTCTAACTAATTGCTGTTCAACCAGCGCTCCTGTCCGTTTATGCTATCATTTTCTTCAGAATGTAACGGAGAGAATGTCTCACAAAATCGGACATCAGCTGAATGTCTTTCGACAAGCAGCCAGTCCGCTTTTTTACCATGACGTTCGATTAAGCGTCAGTTTCGGTCTTTCAACCCATTTTAGACGGAGTTTCATAACACAAACCCCCTATCAATCCGGATCTTTCCCTGACTCCCACTCCAGAAATAACTTCAAGATCAGTGGAAAAGTCGCTTCTGGTAGTCTCTTGCTGCTCGGGCTGTCTACAAGTTCGGTTGTCGAGAACGGAGCAACAACCCGTACTGTTATTGCCGGCGGCGGAAAGGCGACATCATGTACGCCCAATCTATATCAGTGCTCACAGCGAGGTTTATTATCCAAATCGTCACGACAAATCTGGAAGCACGCATTGCATACTAAACGAGACGAACCTACCGAGAAGCCTAGCAGCGAACGCAAGAGTGAAAACGTTACGCAACAACCCAAAGGAGACAATGGAGAGTATTCATTGCTTCATCGAAATCTCCGTGAACGTCTGCCCAACCTTCACCAGTTTCATAGACCAACAAAAGAAGAATTGTTAGCTGCAGCTACCGGGTTCTGGTCAAGGCTACGAGTCAGGTTCAAGTGGTTCTCCATAAGAAGCGTTCGTCCATTCACTCTCGACGAGATAGGCGCGCTTTTCTCGTGGGTGCTACTGGGCCACGTCCTTTGGATTATTTTGGGAACAACAACTTTCTTTTCTCTTCTCATCCTTACTATAAATACTGTGTTCGCACAAGAAACCCTCGCTCGTTGGGTTGGGAATTACCTCACTTCGTCCTCTGGAGTGCAAGTCGTCTTCGAATCAGCCATCGTACCAAAATGGAGAGATGGTGTCATTACTTTCAAGAATGTGTTTGTGTCCCGCAGGCCTGGTCATGGCAACGGACATGTAAGCAAGGGATCCTCGAAGACTGCAGCGGCAGCCGCCGCCGCCGCCGCTTCAGCGACAAGCGACTCGAAAGAGACCGATTCGAACCATGCGGCTGTGGAAGAGGACTCCAACTATACACAATTTGACGTTTCTATTGACACGGTCAACGTGACGCTTTCCTTTACTAAGTGGTTCAACGGCAAAGGACTCTTACGGGATGTGGAAGTCAAAGGAATCAGGGGGGTGATTGATCGTACTCATGTTCACTGGACAGACTACAATGCCGATCCAAAGTCTTATCGTCGTGAGCATAACCCAGGAGATTTTGAGATCGATTCTTTCAAGATGGAAGACCTGCTTGTGACGGTCTATCAACCCAACAATTTTAGACCGTTTGCGGTGAGCATATTTTCGTGCGATCTTCCTCAGCTTAGGAAGCAATGGCTCTTCTATGATTTCTTGTCTGCAAATATGATGTCCGGCTCTTTTGACAATTCGCTTTTTACCATCCACCCTCGTCAGACGAACAATTTCACAGGTGCTCAGTTGACTTCTAGCGGCGAGGAAACTGTGAAAGGAACCCCCTGGAAAAAACAAAGTAGAATTAGAATAGATGGGCTCAATATCGACCATCTCAATCGTGGTGTTGAGGGTCCTTTCTCTTGGATACACGAAGGTAATGTCGATATTGTTGCGGATATCATGCTGCCTGCGGACGACAGTGAGTCTCTGGCCAAATTTGTCTCGGACTTTTACGACCGGTTCGAAGCGACAGTGACATCACACAGCCATACTGGGGAGACAAATGAATGTCCGCAAGATGCCAACACACCAAGTCTTATTCCAGTCGACGATGAAAACGATAAACGATTCTTCGTCACTGATCTGCGCCTTCATCTGACTAACGTGCGCGCCGTGGTTCCATTATTCACAAAGGATCTCTCATATATCAATAGTGCTTTGATTCGGCCAATTGTGGCATACATCAACTCTCGACATACATTCATCCCTATACACTGTCGACTGGTCAAGAGATTGAGTGACTTTGACGGAAGCTGGACTGTGTTTGATAGTGGTCTTATGGATGACCTCTCTGCTGCGGTATGTTTTCTTACTGTTTGATATTCATAATCTGTAATAGCAACTGACTATCCTTAGACATACGATGCGTTCGCGGCGGATGTAGTGGACGAACAAGCACGCATGCGACGGTTCAAGAAAGTCGGCTTCTGGTCTCTCCAACTCGCCGCGCAGGCCATCTTCCTCGGCATGGCCGGAAACATTGTTTAAATTATATTGTACAATAACGACCATTCTCAACCATCATTGCAGGCGTTATAAGGGTTATACGCGGCGTTCTATACACAGTCTTCTTTCACAGCCGTCGAGCTGGCAGTCTGATGTGATCAAGGAGCATGGGGCGTGAACAGAGTCGGTCCTTGGCCCCAGGCCCCAATAGGAGACTCAAAATCGGTGGTGTTTATGGCGATATCTGGAAAATCATCCTATCATATGTGTATATATAACAACCATCTGATCAAAGCACACTGCATCAGATCTTACGAAATCTCTTCTTATCACACTAGGTAGTAGTGGACAACATACAAATCCACTCAGCACCTAGTAACTATCAAATAACTCCTAATATTAACATGCCTCTCATATATCATTCGAGTATGTGAAGAGAAGATTATCGTAACATCGTCGACGTCCAGCCACTGTGGATGCGGTAAATGAGGGTAATTTCAGACGAGCTAATGAACAGGCGGACTCAGGCGCCATGCCGCTTCGGGCAGTTGACCCCGGTCGTCCCTTCTCATATCAAATTGGCGCCAGGGGGGACGCTCGTGGGTTTCAGTCCTCATTTCGAATCTGCAGCAACGCACAATCCTCCCTCCAAAGGGACTGTTTCAAGTCTTGATCAAGTGTCCAGAGCTTTAGCGCTTGCTCTCGTTGCTGCTTCTACGGAGTATTGTACGTGTCTTCAGACTCGGTATCCATTCCGCTCTGGGGCTATACAACCATTCTGCCCACCCCTTTTTCTCGTACGATTTATTCGTCGAACATTGGGCTCCTGCTTACCTCGAGAACAGCTTTGAAAACTACTGCAGGTGGTCTGAGGATTCCGGACATTCCAGTGGCCTAGACGCGATCACGCGGCCTCGTACCTTGCGCTCGGATGGGCGTGATCCCTCCTCACTCCTCACATACGATTACTGCGACCGCCCCTCTTCCGTCTTTGTCCAACCCAGCAAGTATTTTGTCGAGCAATAAATGACGTTTTTCGCACCTCTTTAAGTCGCGCACGATATATACACGCGGCTTATATATAAATCGCAAGATTGGAAAACCCTCGTCCCTCGCCTTCAGGGGTACTCCACATAACATTAAGCCAAGCAGGTCGAAGGCTGTCAATTTGAGCATGCAGAATGAATGAGGATGCTATCAACGGCGAGCGCCATACAATGGCCGACGCTGTCAAATCTTTTCCGTCTAATGACTCGACCTTGAGTTCGCCAGCACGAACCCCTCCGAATGCCCTCCATAACCGTGGGCCAAGGACTATGCCACGGACTTCCTCGATCGATTCCGCAATTTCCTCTATCTCCTCCGCGTCTCATTCACAAAACTCCTCTGTTGACCTGAACTCCTTGAAACCTTCGGATATTAATAATATAATCACAGCAGCCGGTTCTGCGGAAGCAGTGATTCTGCATCTACTTAAAGATAGGCAACACGCAATTGCACGGAATGATCAACTCTGGCGACTGCTCGAGAAACAACGTGCGCTTGTACTGGGGTTAAACAGAGACCTAGAACGTGCCATAAAAGACAAGGATCGATATAAGAAGAAATTGAAAGAGTTACAAAGTCAAGCCCCGCCCTTACCAACCAACAACCAGCAGTCTTTGCCCTTGAGGGAGGGCTCGTCCAAAGATCAAAAGTCGAATGAAACTACCATCGTGGATGTATCAAACCGGCAACATTCGGACAGTTCACGTCAGGATGACTCCCCCAATACCCAACAGTCGACGAAAAGTGCTCTGGCACCAGTGCCACTTTCTGTTCCACATTCACATGAAGATGTAGAGGCTGAAATTTCGAAAGATACCGCCGGTATTGCACCTCAACCGCAGGCCTTTCCTACAGGACGTGCCAACCAGTACGCTTCAAGGATGCAACATACTCATGGTCCTCCCGAGCTGCCACCACCTAATCGCAAACCTCCCCCTGCTCCTCTCAATCTCAATCATATGGCACGCCGCAGCTCCCCCATAGACCCGCATGCATTTCAGAACTCTGATTCGGAGTACGAGGATGTCGACAGAGGTCGACGAAGAACCAGGGAAGATGATGACAAGGAACGGGAAGCCGCTGTCATTCGCGAGCAGGAAGCTCGCAGTAGGTCCAAGAAGCAGACGCCTGAACCTTCCTCGGGTGAACAGACGTCATTCCCTGCTGCACCTACCGGACTTCCCTCTAGCCCCAGGAAGATCGTGGCCCAGTCTCCTTCGCAAATGGCTGGTGGCCAGTTTGGTGCTACAGAATCCCTAGCCGCCATTGTCAATTCAAAGGATTCGGGGCTTGTGCCACTAGGAGATCGAAGGGGTATGTCTCCTCCAACGCCTGGCTTACCTTTGAGTCCTCGACCTGGAGACCGACCCCTTGGATCTCCCCTCCCAAGACAGCCTAGAGAAGGAACAGGTATGCCTTTTTCACCGCCAACGTCACCAAGAAGTACGGTCACGAGCCTTCCTCAATCTCCTCGAGCAAACAAACAGCCTAGCCTGCAGCCACAGAAAAGTTCACACACTCCCGATGGCCCTGGACCCGAGATTCCATCCATCGATGTCTCTGTCAAAATCGACAGTCCACATTCACCTTATGGCTTCAACAAGACTATATACCAAGGCCTTGTCTCCGAGAATTACCCTGGCCTTCTTCTGCCACCCAATGCATTGCCATCTATTGAAGTCAAGGTGGCATCTTCTCGGCTTCGCCCATCTAGACACAGTTACATTGGCGGTAGACCCGAGGAGGAACCTGTCTTCATTCTTAGTGTCTTCTCACGCTTTGATGGAGCAGAGCTATGGCGTATAGAAAAGGCGATTCTTGCACTTCCACAACTCGACCATCAAGTTCGCCAATCATGCGATTTTCAAGGAAGATTACCGGACCGAGCTGTATTCAGTGGGCACTCTCCAGCCAAGATTGATGCTAGAAGGGAAGCGTTGAACCTTTATTTTGAAACTCTACTTGATACCCCGATGACGGAACCGACAGCCTTGGTGATTTGTCGCTTCTTGAGCTCCGATGCAATTGAGCCTCGTGATGATGAGACTGTTTTGATGAAAGCTAACGGCAAGTCAACTCCGGAACTCGTCCGTGGCCCTGACGGCAGGCCCAGAAAAGAGGGTTATCTCACGAAGAGAGGCAAGAACTTTGGCGGCTGGAAGTCCAGATACTTCGTGCTGCATGGTCCTGAGCTCAAGTACTTTGAAGGCCCTGGCGGAGCTCACTTGGGCACAATTAAAATCCCGAATGCGCAAATAGGCAAGCAATCTCAGGGCGGACATAATCAATCTCCGTCTCGCGCCGAGGATGACTCTGACAATCAATACCGCCACGCTTTCCTTATTCTCGAGCCCAAGAAAAAGGACACGTCAGCCCTTGTGCGACATGTTTTGTGCGCAGAAAGTGACGCAGAAAGAGACTCTTGGGTTGATGCTTTGTTGCATTACGTTGAAATACCATCATCTGAGGATGAGAAAGTGAACGCGAAGTCGTCGAACGGCACGAAACATGCTACGTCAAACACGAAGCCTCGACTATTCCCTGCGGGCAGCAAGAAAGGCAACAAGGGTACGGAAAGCCCCGACATTGATGTACAGGACTCGGTTCAGAGCTTCAAGTATGACGATGCTGTTCCTGCTGAGCCTCCGGTTTTTGGAGGAATGGTGGATGAAGCTAGCAGAGGCTCTCCGACGTCGAACGATCATGTCATTCCTGATGCTATCAATGCGGGATACAATAATCCCAAAATCATATCTGGTCCAACCAATGGTACTGTCATTCAGGACGTCGGTGCATGGGGCAACAAGGCTCCGACTTCCGTGAAAGAAAAGAAGCGAAGTATTTGGGGGTTCCGAGGACATTCATCGTCAGACCTAGCTCAGGGCGGGGAATCCGAGTCCCAGAATCACAAATCTTCAACTGAAAGGAGAGGCTCCGTTCGACCGGTATTCGGAATGCCTCTGGCAGAAGCAGTACAGTACTGCGGACCTAGAAATGTCGATGTAAATCTTCCTGCTGTGGTTTACCGCTGTATCGAGTACTTGGAGGCCAAGAAGGCTGCTTCAGAAGAAGGGATTTTCAGGTTGAGTGGATCTAATTTGGTGATCAAGGCACTCAAAGAAAGGTTCAATACCGAGGGAGATGTAGACTTTTTGGCAGGCGACCATTACTACGACGTCCATGCAGTGGCTTCCCTATTCAAACAATACCTGCGTGAACTCCCAACCACTGTTCTGACTCTTGAGCTTCAATCTGAATTCAGACGTGTACCTGGTAAATATATGCGTCTCCATACCCAGAATTTCAAACTGACATTGTTTAGAATTGGATGATCATGACCAGAAGATCAGGGCTCTCAACACATTGGTGCATATGCTTCCCAAGCCGAACCTATCCCTTCTAATGGCCCTTTCTCAATATCTCATTACCATCATCAATAATTCCGACGTCAACAAAATGACAGTTCGCAACATCGGTATCGTCTTCGCGCCAACGTTAAACATACCCGCCCCTGTCTTCTCCGTGTTCCTCATGGAATATGATAGCATTTTCGTCAATGCACCACAGCTAATACCTCCTGCGGAAACACAGACATCTCCGGCTTCTTTGATACCGGAGGACGTTCGCTCTCCACGACGTCAAATGTTTTCGGAGCTTCCAACACCGTCATACGGCCAAACGTCATTCTATGTGCCAGACGATGCTGACCATCATCAGTCTCAGGATGCAATAAGAGCGAACTACGACACCGGCTTCATCCCAGTGATCCCATCGTATGACGGGGCAGCTCAAAGAGGCGTCGATCCTCGACGTCAGCCTTCTAATGCCCAACGCATGACACGTATGCTAGATCCGAATGAAAACATGAGGTCCACCAAGGCAAAGCGGAGAGAAAGTTCCATGCTTTTTATGGATATGGGCCATCGCAAAAGTTCTTTGCCTCGAATGGGAGAAGACCAAGGTGAGTTTATACTATTGTCGAAAGCGAAAGAGAAGACTCAACGTATAACTAACGTTGCTTGCAGCTCTCGTCACACAAGAATCCGCCTTTGAATAATGAATTTCTTGTTCGTTTTGACTGGATACTTCCATTCATTCTTTATCCACGTACGCCCTTTATGTGATGAATATCACGAATCTTACATGACACGCTAATTCCTATTTTCTCTTGCCTTCTTACGGCTTGATTTCAATGACCGGTTAATAAGATCAACCATTTCAATTGTTTGCAAAGAAAAGGACAATGTTTGGTCGTGATGGCCGACTTGTCTTCTTTTCCACTCAATCAGCGTTGAACTTGGGGCGTTTTACCATCGATTGCTTTTGAGTTGCCATATATTTATACCCATTCTTTATATGTATTACTTTTATCTCGTTCAGTCTGTCCTTGACGTGAGCCATTGATATCTATGGCAATACATCATCATCATCAACATCATCATTCATTCATTCATTCATTCAGCATTCCGCTGCATAGTAATCTTGAGCCCATCCTACAATTCCACTAGATCCTTTCTCCCAGGGTGTAGACCGCGCGACTTGATCGTAAAAAGTCCTTATAATTCGCTAGGAAATGCCATGATCTAGATTACAGAAATCTCCTTGTTCGATCTCCCTGATAAAATCCCAACAATTCGCCCGTCTCCGAAGCCCATTCTCTAACACTATCCACTAGCGCTTTGGCAAGCCCAACGTTCTTATTCCTGCCACTGCCACTTTCAGGCAGGGAAGTCGAGGAAGCAGGCGTGGTGCCCGTAGCATATTCCGACCCAATACTCGGCAGCACATTATCACCCGCACTCAAACTAACGAACAGCGCAAATGGAACCAGCCAAACACACAGCCCAAAGTAGGATGCTACTTCAGTGAAAGTAGGCATATTCTCATAGTCTGGCTGATACGGTCGACGCCATGACGTCGCATCGCGCGACGACGAAGATGGGACTGGCGGTCTTGAGAAATGCCGGAACCAAACCCAATGATTCAGACAAACCATCAAGCATGAGAGAATAAATAGCGGATCTGATAATTTCACAATGGGGAATTTGCGCAGGTTGCTGGCGTAAACGAGGTGGGAGAATATGGAGAGCAGGGAGAGGGTGAGCGGGAAATTGTCAAAAAGCCATAGCAAAACCTGGATTGCGATGACGCCGTATATGAGTCGATAGAGGATTCGGCGGGCGATGACGGTATGTTCTTCGACTAGTTCGGAGAGGTAATATAATCCTGAAGCTGTTTTGGATGATTAGCTTAAGAGCATGGAATGAGTGTAGTTGGGATACGAACCAATTGCTAAGGTCAGGAAAGCGAAGCCTACAACGACGCCTGTGTATCCGACTAATGGAAGAATCCACATATTCAACGGGTGTAGGAGATAGATTGTTGGCTATATGAATCGGTGAGAATGTATTGTATCAAAGAGAGGCGCTAAACAGTGTCGGAGCTTGTTTCTTTGAGTTTAGTGTTGTACATGCCTTGATTCCACCAGGGTGTCAAGGAAACGAGAAAGAAACGAGTGTTTGGGGTAGATTGGCTGTATGATTGTCCTTTCTGAGTAGGCAGTGTCGACAGGTATGTCAGAATATAACTGGCAATGTCACGAAGTTGTACGTAGTAACTATGTATCGATCTGGCTTAATAGGTTATATCAAGGTGGGTCCTCTCCGCGCGGATAGGCTGTTCTGCCTTAGGCCTAAGGCAACACAAAATTTATGCGGGCCACAAATTTACTTCTTCATACAACCAACCACCAACTCTACACTACTATTACGCCGCCTGCTCTCCAATTCTCCTTGAAGTAGACAATCATTTGTTTATCAATTCGATATCTTTTCTTGGGAATATAAGAATACGACAAACCACACACCATGTCGCGCCCTGAAGATATCCTGTGCGTTTCCCACCCCTCCTCGTCTGTCGATTTTGCTTCTCTCGAATAGTGTAACTAACACCGTGTACACAGCCCCCCGGATCTCTTCTATAACGACAATGAATCCCGAAAATACACCACCTCTTCTCGAATCCGCAATATCCAGGCCGATATGACACACAGAGCTTTGGAACTATTAGACCTCAAAAGCCCGTCACTCATCCTCGACCTCGGCTGTGGATCCGGTTTATCAGGCGAAATTCTCTCCAGTGTCCCTCCGGACGAAGGCGGTCCTCATATGTGGATTGGAATGGACGTGTCACCGAGCATGCTTGATGTCGCTTTACAACGAGAAGTTGAAGGCGATCTATTCCTGGCCGATATTGGTCAGGGAGTACCATTCCGTCCTGGCTCATTCGATGCAGCAATTAGTATTAGTGCTATTCAGTGGCTATGTAATGCAGAAACCAGCGATGTGAGTCCTGAGGGCAGGTTAAAGCGATTCTTTGAGGGTCTTTTTGCGAGTTTGCGACGGGGTGGACGTGCAGTGTGTCAGTTTTATCCCAAGAACGACGCCCAGCGTAGCATGATCAGTTCGGCTGCCGTCAAGGCGGGCTTTGGTGCTGGTATATTGGAAGATGACCCCGGTACCAAGAATGGCAAGACATATCTTGTACTTACTGTTGGTGGCGGAGGTTTGAATGGCGACATCACCGGCGTCGTCGGTGGCATGGATGGCGTTGATATCGTTGATTCGCGCAAGAGAGATAATGCAGCTAAAATCGCCAGATCATTACAAGAGAAGAAAGGCAGCAAATCGTGGATTTTGAGGAAGAAGGAACAGATGGCGCGGAAAGGAAAGGTTGTCAAGGCTAGTTCCAAGTACACCGGAAGGAAGAGACGAGTTGCATTTTGAGGAGCTTCGGTTTCTCACATTGTTAATTTGTACACTTCGTGCTCGTAAAACTCGCCTTCTTCCCAAAGTTTCGAGTCCGAGGCATGAGGGTTGTTGCGCTGTCTCCCACGCTAGGATCTTCCACCATAAGCCTTGCTCATCTTGAATGACAAGCAGCCAGGGAGCAGGGAGTGCGAGCGAGGGCTCGTTCATCAACTTGTACGGCACGATATTCGAAAAGATATTTTGCTACTAGCACGTTGCTTCGTTCCGCTCAGCGGTTATGAAGGCATCAAAAATTGATACCCAAAGAATGTTATTACGCGTGTATACCTACCCAGCTATATATCAAAAAAGCGATCTCCCAACATACGAATTTTACATTGTAGATGAAAGTATCCTAGATAAGGATCTAGAAATAAATACGTGAACTCTATGAATATAAGTGTACATGTGTCTCAATAAAAAGTTCACAGCGCCATCCCCGAGTTACAAATCGCGACGAATTTTTAGAAAGAAGCCTCCATCTTATCCAAGACAGCCCGAGTGAATTCGTGGGTTGTGGCAACACCACCCATATCACGGGTTCTTATTTTTCTATTGAAATCATTAGACACAAAACGGATTCACTTGAGTTTGTTTGGAGAGACTTACCCTTCACCAATAACGTCATAAACAGCCTTGGAGATTCTGTTGGCATGTTCATCCAAACCAAGGTGACGGAGGAGCATAGAGCCGGAAAGGATCAAAGCAGTGGGGTTAGCCTGGTCCTTTCCTTTGATGTCAAGACCGACGTGACGGCAACCAGGCTCGAAGACAGCGACTTCACGGCCCATGTTGCAACCGGGGACAATACCAGGGCCACCAACGAGGGCAGCACCAATGTTGGACAAGATACCACCGTACAAGTTGGGCATGACCATAACGTCGAACTGCTGGGGGCGAGAGACAGCTTGCATAGAAGCGTTGTCAACGATCATGTCGTTGGTTTCCAAAGTAGGGTAGCTCTCGGCGACCTTCTTGAAAGTGTTGCGGAAAAGACCGTCGGCCAATTTCATGATGTTGGCCTTGTGAATGCAAGTAATCTTCTTGCGGTTGTTTGCCAAAGCGAAGCTACAAGCAAATTTGGCAATACGCTCAGACTTGGCGCGGGTGATGATCTTGAGAGACTCGACGACACCCTGGACGGACTGATGCTCGAGACCCGAGTACTCACCCTCGGTGTTCTCACGGATAATGCAAAGGTCGACATTCTCGTGTCGGGTCTTGTAACCGGGAATGTTCTTAATAAGGACAACAGAGGCATAGATATCAAGCTCCTGGCGCAAAGCGACGTTGAAAGATTGGTGTCCGGAGCGCTCAACGGGAGTGTGAAGGATACCCTTGAGACCCAACTTGTTGCGTCGCAGAGAGGCAATTGATTCTCTGAAAAGTTCTTCGGAGTGTTTGTTTCCAGTGTCCACACCGCTAACATCGACCTGTTCCCATTCAATGGGGACGTTGTCTGCCTTGAAGATAGTCTTTACTGATTCAGCGACCTCGGCTCCAATTCCGTCACCTAGAGGACAATAACAATCAGTCTCGGCGTCTTTGCAAGCACATCCGGGTGCGAGATATCCATACCTGGAATCAAAGTCACTGTGTACTTGCCGCCGTACTTTGTGGGCTTGAAGATATCGGACTGAACCGTGGCCATAGCTACACACACGACAACACATTAGTCTCGCAGCCACGCAAAAGACCTATTTCGGACAATCAAGAGCCTCACTTACACCTCGTTGCAACATAAGACGGGCGGCTAGTGGAAGTGGCAGCGCGCAGAATAGCCTAAGCAAAACTGCTGTCAGTCTCGAGTCCCAGTTTTGACCTCGTAGGAGGGGCGCGTAATGGGTAGCATACCTGCGTGGGCTGCGAAGATCTGAGAGAGAACATATTGATTGTTTGATATCACTTCCTTCCGTCTAAGGAACAAGCCACGAGAAACAGAAACAAAAGGGAGAGAGGGGAGAGCAATTGCAGAGGTTGGGAATAATGAGGAGAAAAATCACGCAGCGAAAGTTTGAACCTGTTTCTCTAGTAAAGGTATGGATAGGATGGATGCAATGGTTACAAGCGGGATCCGCTGCGAAAGGAAAAATGCCCGCCTTTCGCTGCGGTATTTTTGCAAATACAGGAGAATTACGAAAAATAACCGGCTTGGCGCCCACTAGCCTGCTCCAGAGCTATTCCGGATCTCGGAGCGTGTACGGTAGGTACGATAAGTGACGAGCATCGGATCGAAGCACGCCAAACATTGGCGGCCGGCAACCCGCGTCGGATCCATCCTCAACTTACGTAGCATCATTACTTTGCTCTCTCATTACGTCGCTGGCTTCTCTCCATCCCCTCCAATTGACTTGAGGTCGATAACATTCTCAATTTATATACCTCTCGACGAACGATATGCGCCATCTCACGTATAAGTACGTCGTGGCACGACGATGTGCCTCAAGTCGCACAACAGCAGCCTTAATGCTCCTTCCGGTTATCCGGGTAATCGCTTTGCCACTAACAACCTCTCTAAATTACAAGTTACAACTAACTTGATACACTATGAGATAGCCTATGCCGGTCCCGATTGACAGCACACTGCGCCGAACGTCACATCGCATTCTCCCTCATACAGTCCCAGCGATATTCAAGCCCTCCACCATAATCCCACCAACTCCGCGCGTTATAAACCGGGTCCTTGCATGGACTGTATGTCGACCCAGTGGACGGTTCTTGAGACAGTTGCACTCCTTGAGCTAAGCCTTGGTTTTGAGATTGGTTTACTGTGTTGCTGCCGTAATCATGCTCGTATCCAAGCGACATGTACGGCTCGGCCTCAGAAATCTCAGAGTCCATGCCGCCGACGAAATGTGAATCAGAGTTGTTGTCAACATTGAAACTCGAACGCTTGCTGTCTGTTGTCGCAGTATCAGAGAGTTCTAGTTCGCTATCCATCTCCATATGAAGTGACTCAGTCGGCACAAATGCCTCGGAGTGCATCGGATTCGTTTGCGCTACCCTAGACATTTAGTCGACTTAGTCGTACTCTGGCGATAGAATGGTTTGCAGGTCGGGAGAAGGCGCGTACCAGGTAGCTCCATTGCCTTTACTGGGTACACTCTGATGACCATTTGTATTAAACGGTGATACGATGAAGCTGTGAGCTGCAGCAGAGGCATAGACGATGCGATTAGCAGCCGGTTTGCTCTCCACTGAAACATGCTCGACTTGTGGCGTGATGCTATAGGCAGAAAGGCGAGCCACGAGTTCATCCTCTTGGTTTCGAAGCCAGGCGTCGGACTCTGATAGACCGCACTGAGATAATCTGTTAGCAACTTAGGCTTGTCTAGTTAACTAACATCTATCGGGGGCTTCCGATCTTTGCTGTATCGCGACGCAACCAACGAATAGGGTAACTAAATGCAAACCAACCTGCTGACATAATGTGCTTTCCTCGCAGGTCATATACATCGCTGTAGAATGTGCGGCATGGCCACAGTAAGGACAATTGAATGCCATGTTTGTTGCTTGGAGTGTGATTTGAAATAGTCAGTCACTCGAAAGATCACAAGGCTTTTGATATCTGTACTGATGATGTCTTTCAAATTGAATAGCAAGCAGTGATTATTAAGAATCTCATATACTGCACGTTTAAGGGAACTCAGTACTCAGACATATACGTGGTGGTTATAATATAGAATATTTTCTTCAAACATAAAGAATTCGATACTAGGGGTAGTAGCTGCCTGATCGGGCATCTAAGCAGACCCATGACCTTTGTGTGCATGAACAGGAACGCTGGGAAGTCCACATAAATTGGACAGAGTTTCGAAGCTTACAGGTGTTGTGTAGCTCATTGGCTATCAATATATTAATTCCTTTTGAGATACCTATCTCACTTAGTGAGTCGCAAGAAGCAATATGGTCCTTGTGTTGTTCGGCCTGTAGGAGCCATGGGGGAAGGCTCGAAGCCACGGCATCAACTGACAAGTCTGAGGATGAGGCAGATCAAGCCATCATATCCACCTGGTCTCGTTTTCAACAATGTTGTTGTAGGTAATTTCTAGAAACAAAGGCAATGAAATGAGATCACGTGATTATAATATGCGTTTGATGCCTCAGGCCATGAAAGCTACGGCCAGGCAGATACGGGTGACGTGACGCGATCCGAGCTCCTGGAGCTTCGGCATCATCAATCAGCACTCCAGCGCCAACAGCTTCGGCCAACCGAACTGACCATCTCTCATCCTCCAAGCCAGAACGACATTACCCCAATCCATCCATCTATCCTCAGATTTCACTGTCTCAATAGACGGACTGAGCAGCTACGGCTTCGAGAGAAACGCATCAACCACTCAACAAAGCTCAGCCGTCTTTGAATCAACACCATGGTGGGTTAAACCAGCCAGCCAGCGACCCATCTATCATCAACTTGCAAGTCTGATCTAATAATACTCTCTGCAGACTTCTATCGGCACAGGCTACGATCTTTCAAACTCCGTCTTCTCTCCAGATGGTAGGAACTTCCAGGTAAGCAACCACTTGAGCATGACCTTAGGCAGTTCCTCACAGATTGCTAATCACTTCGATTCTTGACTCAAACAGGTCGAATACGCTGTCAAAGCCGTTGAGAATGGAGGTACTGCGATTGGTATAAGATGCAAAGATGGCGTTGTCCTTGCTGTCGAGAAATTGATTACAGGCAAGTTGTTGAAGCCTGGTGCGAATAAGAGGATAGCAACTGTAGACCGAAACGTTGGCATTGTACGAATACCTTCTTCATCCCTGCCCGTGATAGCTTTGCTGATGAGTATGTATACTAGGTCTCCTCTGGCCTTGTCCCCGATGGACGACATTTCGTCTCCAGAGCCCGAGATGAAGCCGCTTCCTGGAGAAAGACCTACAAAGGACCGATCCCTACATCAGCGCTCGCCAACAGACTAGGCGGTTACGTGCAAGCTTACACTCTATACTCTAGCGTCCGTCCATTCGGTGTTACTTCGATAGTGGGAGGTTGGGACTCAGAGGCGGAGTTATCTGTGGATGGCCAAGTCGGCTCCGGACCCAGAGTCGGAGCTGGTGGAAAGGCTAAAGATCTCAAAGCTGGTGGCCCTGGACTGTATATGATCGAACCCAGCGGTCTGTACTGGGTAGGAAATCCAACACATCTATTGAGCTTGACGTGTTCCAATGACTGACCTCGGATCTTATAGGGCTACTACGGTGCAGCAACTGGCAAGGGACGACAAGCGGCGAAAGCGGAACTCGAGAAACTTGACCTCCCCGCAGGAAACCTCAGCCTCCTCGATGGTGTCAAGGAAGCAGCTCGGATTATATACGTTGCACATGAAGAAGATAAGGACTTCGAACTTGAGATGACATGGATCAGTTCGCTTGATGGGCCCACCAAGGGAAGGCATGAGGAAGTGCCTCGTGAACTACTCGAAGAGGCCGAGAAGGCTGCCAAAGCGGCACTTGAAGGCGAAGATGAAGAGGAAGAGGAAAAGGCGGGCGAGGGAGAAGAAATGGAAGAATAAATCAATCAGAGACCCTAGAATATGATTTACTTTGTCACTAATTCTTTGCCTTTTTACACAAGTAGTCTGATCTACTTAGTCACACTGTTTAGTGACTTGTAATTCCTGCCTCATCAAGAAGTGTCTCACAAACTTCAGAGCAAACGCATCCTTTTTTTTTTTTTCTTTGATTTTTTTTCCCCCCGTCAATGGAACATTTTCACGCAACAATTCTTCCCTCAGACCACCCCTTCCTCTTCAAAGCCAACTCAACAGCCGCAAGACCCCAATCCTCACCATGATTATGCTTCTTTCCGCTACCCAATCCAGCCCGCTCAAGACCTTGCTCCTCAGTCAACAGAGTCAACAATCCAAAGATAACCGGGACATTAGCCTCGAGTTGCACACGCATGATACCATGCGAGACAGCCTCGGAAATGTATTCAAAGTGCATTGTTTCGCCCTTGATGAGCACGCCGATGGCGATAATTGCGTCGAATGGGGCTGTTGATGCCGCCGATGCTGACAAGGAGGATGTGGTAGTAGTAGTAGCCTGTTGAGTCAAGTCAGAGGTTGAGGAGGAGAGGAGGTCGGTTGCGGCGATGTTGCCGGTTGTAGAGCTGGCGGCTGCTTGGACGTGCGATGCCCTATATATACTGTACGAGGGCAAGACTGTTAGCTTTTCATGCATGAATGAGTAGTGGAAATTGAACCAACTTTTGAACTGCAATTGGCAATTCATAGCTTCCGGGCACGGTCTGGATGACGATGTTATCCTTGGACACTCCTGTCGAGATGAGGCTATTCACAGCTCCGGATACAAGCGCATCGATGATTTTTGTGTTCCAACGAGCATGTACAATGGCAATTCGGAGACCAGTACCTGTTCATATGATGAAGAGTTAGCATCAATTGAATCGCAGAGCTTCAGTAGGCAGCAAACAGGAAGATTGGGACGAGCAATGCGGGGGAATCTGCATGGGCAATTGACTAACCATCATAGGTTTCACGGTCACCGGGTCCTTTGATAGATGTCATATTGTCGATGAAGAGCTTTCTTCTCTTGGGTTGTGTTGGTCAATGAAGATTGTGTCGAACTGGATATGATTGAAGAGTAATAGAGAGAGAGTAACCACTGGTGTAGGTAGGTCAACATGTCATTTTCCACGGTTATGGTATTGTAGTGGGGGTTCTCCACATAGTATAGTTATATACTAAAAGGTGCATAAGGCTTATAACTAGTATAAAGCTTAGAAATTGCTGGATTAACTAACTAATGCAACTAAGTAACTTAACGTACTCTTTAACTACAGTCAGATAAAAAGGCTACTGAACGTCGTGTAGAAATGAAACTCATTGTATGTCATTAATGTTCTCTAAGATCAAAATACCCACCAGTGTTCTACTTTCCGATCAAAACAACTGAAAGCTAAAAGACAAGAAAATATAAACCAGGCCGATGAACTGCCTATCGTGTTTCCCTAGACTCCTGCGCGAACCAAATTTTCAAAAAGCAAACGCTTTACTCGACTGTCACAGACTTGGCCAAGTTTCGAGGGAAATCGACATTCAATCCCTCACCAACGGCAAGCCAGTAGGCAATCAGCTGCAAGGGAATCACGTTAAGGAGACCTTGCAAGCAGTCCACCGTCTTGGGAATTTCAATCTTCTCAGTCTGAGAAGTTGGGAACTCCTCATCGTTCTCGTTGCAAATGACGATGGGACGACCGCCACGGGCAATGACTATTTCAGAGGTCAGCTGTTGGATTCTCGTAACAGTGCATATTCGTGAACTTACCTTGCTGGTATGCGTTCAATGACTTGGCGAAGATGTTATCCCGAGTGAGAATCATGATGATGGGGAGGTTCTCGTCAACCAGGGCAAGAACACCGTGCTTCAATTCACCAGACATGACAGCCTCGCAGTGGAGGTACGAGATTTCCTTGATCTTCAGGGCACCTACAATGGATATGTTAGATTCTGAGGGCCATCCAGGAGTGGATTAAAAAAAAAAAGGGGGGGGGGGGGGACAAATGACTGACCTTCCAAAGCTGTGGAGTACTGGCTACCACGACCAAGAAGCAAAAGACTCTTCTGATTCTTGAAGAATTTGGCACACATATCTTTGATCGGGTCATTGAGCTTGAGGATTTGGCGGAACTGGTCAGAAATCTTGGAAAGACCATCCATAATTTCCTCGCGCCTCTTCTGCTTGGAAGCACGGTCCTCGCTGAGGGAAAGTGCAAACATGACCATGGCGACGAATTGGGAAGTGTAGGCCTTGGTGGAGGCAACACCAATTTCAGGGCCGGCGTTGATGTGCACACCACAGTGAGTGAGGAGAGAGATCGAGGAACCGACAACGTTGACAATACCAACAGTTAAGGCGCCCCGCTCGAGGCAGTAACGGAGTGCCATCAGAGAATCTGCAGTCTCACCAGACTGGGAGACAAACACGCAAGTATCATCACGGAAGACTGGAGCTTGGCGATCCAAGAAATCGGAGGCCAGTTCGACGGCAATTGGGATCTCAGTAAGCTCTTCAAAGACACCACGCACTGCCATGCAAGAGTGGTAACTGGTTCCACAAGCGATGAAGATGATGCGTCGGCAACGGCGGATTGTGGAGATGTACTGACGAAGACCACCAAGAGTCACTTTCTTGTTCTCAACGTCCAAACGACCACGCATGGTGTTAACAACAGATTCGGGTTGCTCGAAAATTTCCTTCTGCATGAAGTGATCGAACTTGCCCTTCATGATCTCCTGCAATTCCAACTCGATGGTCTGGATAGCGCGGACGTTGGAGGTGCCATCATCCTTGGTCAGACGGTGAATGTTGAGCTGACCTTCATGAATGTGGGCAATATCGTCGTCCTCCAAGTATAAAACTTTCTTGGTGTGCTCGACAATAGCAGAAGGATCGGAGGAGAGGAAGAACTCGGCGGGTTGGGGAATTCCATCGTCCGAAAGGAAAGCGCGAGACTGAGAGCGGTGCAAAAGCGACTTGTCAGGGGGCGCGAGAAGGTTGGCGGCTGTCTTCTTGATAGCCACATTCTGAGAGGCCTGTTCGGCAGGAAGAGCACCATCTTCCGAATATTCGACGTCGACAAAGTCAACCTTCATCTTCTTGGAAGTGCGGACACCGATGACGAGAGGAGAACCCTTGCGAGCGGCGATCACTTCGTGTGGGTAGTGGACGGACTTCATGAGAAGACCGAAAGCGCCCTGAAGCTCCTTGATGACGGCCTTGGCCAGGACAGTGAAATCAATATCGGGATGCTGGTCGTAAAGATACTTGGCCAACTTAGCGATACATTCGGTATCGGTCTCGGTCTCGAAACGGAAGCCCTTGCTCTCCAAGAGTGCCTTCAATTCCTTGTAGTTGGTGATGATACCATTGTGAACGACAGAGAATTCCCACTTGGGGTCAGATCTACACACTGTCAGTAATCGAGATAAATTCTCCTCCTCCTGATGCGGAATTTACCTGTGAGGGTGGCAGTTGATGCGAGAAGGAGGGCCGTGAGTAGCCCAGCGAGTGTGAGCAATTCCAGCATGGGAATCGTAGGTCTTTTCCAAGTCGACGTTTGACTGGGCGATCAACTCCTTCAATTTCTCGACCTTTCCAACTTCTTTGAAAGCAAAGACTTCGTTCTTCTTGTCACCATCGATAGCTAGACCGGCGGAGTCATATCCACGATACTCGAGTCTGGAAAGACCTGGAAACAGAAAGGGTTGGTCAGTTCCAAAGGTCCGTGCCGATGGTTTGTTGATGGAAAATGGGAAAACTCACCATTGACAAGAGTCTCTAGAATGTGTCGACGGTCCTTTTCGACAAGGTAGTTGATGTAACCGAAAATACCACTTTGAGAATAGAGTTGTTTTGTTAGCTTATCCCGCCAGATTTCGAAATAGAGTTGAGTTTTTGTTTTGTATTGGGGAAAAAGGACTTACCACATGATTGCTGTTCAATTCAAACGAAGGTTCAAAGAAAGAAGGGGGGGAAAAACCGGTTTACTGTGACACGGAAATAGTGGAACAGTTTGTTGCAAGTCAATTGACAACCACAAGTTCCTAGGCGAGAGGATTGATGAAGAGGCGTTTCCTTTGGCGTGAGAAAAAGGTGGGGAGGCGGTAAGAGCGAATGGTGGAGGAGGGGAAGCTGAAGACAGGCGAATTGGAGGTGTCGATCGAGGCAGCTCTTGCTGGGCGGCGTTTGAGATTTAGGGCGAGAACGGATGGCGAGCGAAAGGAGTAGTTTTGGCGGGAGAAAATTGGATTAGTTAGACAGAGGGACGAAGGATATGTAATGTAATAGAGGTGGACGGTAGGAAAAGGAGATGATGAATGAATATGGAAAGAAGAAGGGGGGAAGGAGGAAGGAGGAGAGGGACAGAGGATATAAATAACAGGGAACCACAGTGTATGGAGACGGACGATGCACATACGTAGTGAGTGTACTAAGTGTAGTTTTTAGTATACGGGTCTCCACCGGCAGTGAAGAAAAGAGCTAACTAGTTAACTAACTTAACTAACCTAACTAAAGCTACGACAGCTGAGTCTTGGGCTAGCGAGCTGCTCAGCAACACCCACCCTTATTACTCTCTCGTAGTAAGTTCCGTTACGAGGGAATCGGCGCCCTGAATAGTTAATGAATGAATGGATGGATGGATGGGTGGATGATGCTTGACGTGGAAACAGCTGAGCGGCTCTCGTGCAGTGCAAGAAAGGGAAGGAGCAGGGCGGGCGGTAATTACGATGCCAATACGGTACTCCGTAAGTTAATAAACAACCAAACGTGCTTTCCGTGTACTACGTCGTAGTGGATAAAAATAGGAGGGGCAATGCCAGACAGACAGACGGACTATTGATACTACTATGGAGGAGTTAATAACTTACTTAGTTAACTACTTGCCCCGTGCGACTGAACAATACTGACCAAGCTTGGAAAAGTTGATGGCTGTTTATTTACCCTGTACTCCGTAAGTAGACGAGCTCGCGACGCACTGTGAGTGGACAGGGTCAAATGGCGGTCGCGGGTACCGAAGATCTCCACAATGTGGGCTATGCAGTGGCCTGCAGTAGGCGTGGCGATTGGAAGTTCCAGGCATTGACGAGTCCCCTGCCTGGCAACAAACACACGGAGCCCTGGTAGGTGTCCACTTTGCTGAAACCATGTCTCAAACAGGGCAATCAACGATCACTATGCAGTCTGTACCTGGGTACATAGTAAGGTAATCAGATTGATCGCTCGGGATAGGCAGCTTTCGTCCTCAGGTATGATGGGCAGGTGTTCCCCTGGCAGGGATTGTGCTAATTGTGTTTGAATCTGACATTGATGACATTGACATTGACAGCGACATAACAAAGCCACGACTAACTAATTTGTTTTGGCAGCCACATTGAATGATTGGCGACACCGTACGGTATTTATTTATTATACCGTATCTACATTTACGGCTTCGATGCTACGATATGAACAGGGGAATCACCTTGTTATGCTATAACTGTAACTGTTTGACAGTGTTTGCAATATGAACTTGGTTCAGTAGCATACTCATTCATTCGTCACTCAAGAAGAAGAGGGGGGAAAAAAACGTCAAGAATGCATGTTCCTCCCCTTTCCCCACTATAAGATAACGCTAGTTATCGAACGATCTGTAGAAACTAGCTATCGAATACCTAACTACCACCGAGAATGTGTATGGAGCACTCTGTTCTGCAGAGATTCAGGGGGAACAAACAACTGGCGGTTCCTGGACAAGGGGGTTCGTGAGAAGCGTGGCAGTGCACATTCTATTTTTATGTTTTGGCCGTCAAAGGACCTGGTAAAGTATGTGACCCGAGAATTGACTCGGTCTACCCCGTGCAGCATTGGTTGCTTCGTCAAGGACGTAGTATGGTAAGTTGGTAACCCAACTACCATCGTACCAGGCCAAAGCTTCGATCCGAGAATTCATGTTGAGGCTGTTGAGCTGATATTCAGCCTCAATATAAACTCGACCAGTAAGTAAATCAGCCCTCAGGCTTAGGGCTGAAGACGAGTCAAGCTAAGCTAGCCCAAGCAAAGAAAAGCATTGGATGTCATGTTGCAGAGGTTAAATATGAGATGCATGAGATCGATCGACTACGTAGTAATGTCACCTACTTCTTTCTGACTGGCTTCATAAGAATATTCTGAAGCGCCAGCTGAGATGGAATGTCCGAATGAAAGACTGAAGAGCTGCGTCTACGTAACTAAGTTAATGGGTGGGATAAATTTAGATCTTGCCGGCGGACCGGAACATTAGCCATTCCGAGCTAGTCTGCTACGACAGAGAGTACTCTAACTTCCCGCTCTCAACTCAACCAACGTTGGCAACAGCTTAACCAACCCATCATCAACTTGACACCCTCCCACCAGTCAACTAATTCCATTGGTCTCTACATTGCTTATACACTTGAGCGACACACGAAGAAGGATAGCCTGTCTCATTGACCCGGCCTACCTTCCAAAGTAATCGAACAATCCACTCGAACCCTTGCGGCGGGGCTATTGAAAAAGGAAAAATGGCTGGCTCAGTAGACGACCTGGACTTAGCAAAGGTATGAGTGACTAGTTAGTAGTAGCTCGGATTGCTCGAGATTTTCTTCCCCTTTTGGCTTCACGAACCTACTCCCCCTTTCGTTTTCCTTTATCCGTCGCGCACAGTTAAACTAACCTAAAATAACTACGATAGGCTTTCAAGGAGCTGGCCCAGTGCGTCTTTCAACTTTTAGAAAAAGCCCCTCCGAGCACTCCAGCTAACCCCAGTCAAATCTAGCGGCGAAAACACAGCTCTTGCTTTGGAAAATCATTTAGCTAAACTAGAGCGAAAGATAGATGAGCTCCTAGCGGCGGTAGAAGATAACACTCATGACGAGCAGCAAGAAGCCCGTGATAAACAACAACCGGCACATCACGAAGAGGACGATTCGTCGAAGAGCGCATCGAAATGAAAGTGCCCATCTGAGCCCTTCTCGACGACTCCTTTCTCGGTGATAACGGCATCGATAAGAGCTGCCGGCGTGACGTCAAATGCAGGATTCCAGACATCTATGCCGGTGGCTGCCAGTTGAATAGTCTCCATCTGTAAAGCGTCTCCCACGCGCCCCTGCAAGGGACCCTTGATGGTGGTCACCTCCGATGGGGCACGTTCTTCGATTACGATTTCATTTCCTGACGGAGTTCCTCGGTCAATAGTTGTGCGTGGTGCAGCCACAAGGAATTTAACACCGTGATATTTTGCCAGTACGGCGAGGGCATATGTTCCGATCTTGTTCGCAGTATCGCCATTGGCAGCCACACGGTCTGCGCCGACGACAATGGCCGACACTTTTGATTCGGGCTTGGCAAGTAGCGACGCAGCCATGGAGTCTGTTATGAGGGTTGCGGGCATCTTCTCGTGTACTAGTTCGTATGCTGTTAACCGTGCACCTTGGTTGTAGGGTCTAGTCTCTGTGCAATAGACGCGATTCAAGGCGTTTCCCTCGTGAAGCGATCTGATAACACCCAATGCTGTACCATAACCCGCAGTCGCAAGAGAGCTGATTCTCAATTAGTATTTTCAAACAGAGGAAAAAGAATGTACCGTGGGCCTACGAACCCTGTGTTGCAATGAGTGAGCACATTGACCTTGGCCTGTCCCTCCGTTGCTGCTCGCTCAAGGATCCATTTTGCTCCATACGCCCCAATGTTTTTGTTGTCGCTGAGATCATGGACCAGCATCAACTCGGCTTCCTGGAGATACGCTGCAACAAGTGATTGTCCTGTAGAACCCTGAGTCTTGGTGTGCTCCGTCACCATAGTTTCGAATTTGCGCGCCGCATCAGCTAAGTTGACTGCAGTCGGCCTGCTGGTGACAAGGTAGTGTAGCTTTTCAATGATAAACAGGCCAACCTCTTCCGAAGAAGACGACAATTTCCCGGCAGTTTGGATCTCGCTCAGCTCGACCGCAAGCGACAGGATTGCGACAATCGCAATGGCGGGGGCGCCACGAACGCGCATTTCCTTAATTGCATGCCAACCATCTTGCGCAGATCGAATAGGGATGTATTCGGTAACGAAAGGGAGTTGCAGCTGATCTATGATTTGCAACTGATTGTCGGCATATTTGATGGCTTGAAGAGACATGTTGTCGGTGTCTGCAGAGTAGAGAAAAAAATGTTGCTTTTAATAATTATGCGCCTGAATGACCCCGCACACTTCAATAATAGAAAAGAAGGGATCGAAAAAAGCTAGAGAATAGACAAATATCTGCATCCGCTAATTTCTCTGCTTGTATGAGTGTACGAACTCGTTGTCGACCCAGGAGATAGGAGGTTTATATTGAAAAATCTAAGAGCCACATGTTATATGCGCAGGTCCTGAATGGGCCGATGGCGAATCATCAAAGGTGGGGGTTTCTTTCTACTCTCAGCCGTAGATAATAATTAGTCCACCGATTGACTATACACGACAATTACTATGGAGCAAGTCAAGTCTTCTATTTCCCTTCCTCCGATATCATTTAATTCCTCAATTTCATAGTATTGGGGTATAGCTAGTAAAAAGTCGCCTTGTTCCGAGTGTCACCGACCAGTATCACGCAATCATTCCCTGAAAATCAGAACCATAAAGGTTTAATCTTCTATCTTCTCTTTGAATTTGCAAAAAGTAGTCATACTATTTTCCGGGACCATACGCCATACTCAAGTGCCATTGTTGAAAATCATTTCGAGTCTCTTCCTTCATCGTAGTTTGATCGGGGACTTGCTTGTCTTGTTGACGGTAGATGCGATTTCACGGTAGGGATGGTCTTATTCGATCGAAACTGACCTGAGAATTACCGCGCAGAAATGTATAGTACTGTCTCCAGTCAGTCTCATGGAGTCAGCCCAATTATGAGTGCAAACCGGCTCACCATTGTTTCCACGCACAAAAGCGTCACCGTAAGACCGCCTCAGTTGCCCATTCACATATTCCTCTGTTTTTTCCAATGCAATATTCATGTATCCGTCGACAGACTGGAGTTCGCCTTTTCAACAACCAAAGATAGTTAGTAAAGGCCGAGTTGCTGCAAAGAATCGAGTGCCGAACAGATCATACCTTGGTAGACAACGCCAGAGTTAAGCTTCACAGTCACTGGAGCTCCGGTGATCTCGCTAAGAAAAGTGGAAGGATCCTTTCCTTCTGAGGGGTTTCCGTTTTCCATGGTGTCTAGAGTGTGTGCTGTATCTTGCCGTGTTCGTTCGGTCTGTCAATAGTTGATGAAGGTATCGGTGATGTGATGTTATCGCATAGCAGATACAATAATACGAGAATTAGATATCGTTAGTATTGCGCTAGGTCTGATTCGGGTCTAGCGGTAACATTTCACCTATATTTCAAGCTTGCCCCACCCGATCGCGCGTATTAATAAATACGCAGATCAATACAGATATCATCACATCACCACCAAATAACAAAGCTATCTTTCTATCGCAATAAAGTCCGAAGACTTCACTCCATTTTGACTATATTATACAAAAGCTACTTATATAACATCGTACACGACTCGAAACATCTCGTTAAGCTTTCCGATGCGCTCTTTCTTCAACAAGCCGGCTTGGGCTAAGACAGATGACGAGCCCTCCGCGCCCGAATTTTATCGCCGATCCCATCAGACATATAAGGATATTTTAAAAGCGAATAGAGAACAGCGCCGCGAGGATGTCGCAAAATCGGCATTGACACCTGCCGTCGAGTCAACCAAGGTCCCTGTCCGTTCTTCAAAACGTCGCCGCATATCAGACCCGGAGGTCGACCCAACGGATGACGCTCGCGAGAAAAATGGCAACGGATCAACCGCCTCTTCTCCGCCGGTCGAGCAGTCAGACGAAAGCAACAGTATTGAATATGTTGAAAGCCGGAGACACTCCGATGATATTGATGATGGGGTCGCATTAGAAAGGGAATTGTCAGCGGCCGATACCTACGGAGCTCCTTCGCCTGAGGTTCAAGTTGTTGATGAGCCACCACGCTTCGAGAAATCTTTATCGCGCCGTCTGCCTACACTATCACCAGAAAGGGATAGTAATACATCCTCATCCCATAGTGTATTACCAACGAACGCCGAAGAGGCAAAGGCCGCACTTGATACTCGAGAAAATACAGAACAAAGAGAAGACAAGAAGGCCGAGGTTGTTGTGGAAATACTAGTCACATCCGAGATTGAGAATACGAAACCGTTGATTGTTCGGCGACATATGTCACAACGATTTCGAGATATTCGCTTAACGTGGTGCGCGCGACAGGGATTCGATCAGAAGATGACTGATTCTGTCTATCTAACTTGGAATAGAAGGAGACTTTTTGACGTAACAACATGTAAAAGTCTGGATGTCGGTTCTTTGTCGTCTCCTAGTGATTTGGACTTTGATGATGAACCCCGTACCTTGCGCATTCACGTTGAAGCAGTGACGGATGAGTTCCTGAAAGCTCGGGCTGAGGCAGAGAGATCAACTATGGCGCCTCCAACACCCTCGCAAACAGCGGAGAGCGAGGCATTCCATATTGTTCTGAAGAGCCCGAGCCACGGTGACTTGAAAGTGAAAGTCTTGCCCCGGACGCCTGTCCTTCAAATCATGGCCAATTTCAAGAGCAAAAGGAACATCTCTTCCGACCTCAAGATTCTCCTGTCCTTTGATGGGGATATTCTCGACCCGGACTCACAGCTGAAGGATTACGACATTGATGATATGGATCTTGTGGAAGTTATCCTTCGATAATGGGTTGCTCTCTGCGTGGGCATTATTATGTATATAACTATACCCTTTCCCTAATTCTCTTCGTAGCACGCTGGCAACCCACCAATCACGCACAGATGTTGAGTCCCATCCACTCCGAAATAGATATACCTAGGCTAAACAGCTACTGAAATGGCATATTGCCCAAGAAGATTCATGGTGCTGTACGAGTATCGTTTGATTGTCTATAATGGTATGGATCAAACCAATCAGATTCGGCCGACACGGAAGTGCCGACGGATTGGAAAAATTTCTTGCCCCTCCACACGTCAACAATTTCAGCTCTCAACATCAAGCCCGACTCAATATTATACACAAACGACACTACGGCCACTAAATTCTCAATATGAAAGTGATTACCGTCAATTTTCTGACATGCGCTGTGAAGGCCTGTCGGGTTTCACCAGCATCCACCCCGCTTCATTTCAAAGATGCAGAGCTAGAACAACAAGAACTCGATTTCAACCCCAGCTTGATCCGAAATATCCTGCCACGAATTGATTGGGATTCGCTGAGAATAACGGCTCAAGAAGTGAGTTCTCCGTAGCTTCTTGGCTTCCGCTCATGTCCACCTGCAAAACACAGTCTTTTCTTGCACCTCCTCCGTGTACAATCTGGCCTTCAGAAACTGACATCGGAAATGAACAGCTCGGATTCCCCGATATATCGAACATCAAGCCCAACGATGACCAGATCGACGAAAATATGCTACGAGATCTACACAAATTACTCATGGAAACCCACGTGATCGAAGGAAAGCTCTGCTGTGCAAACTGCGGTCATGAATATCAAATTAAAGAAGGAATCGCCAACTTTCTGCTCCCCAGTCACTTAGGTGAGTTCTCGGCTAGTAACTCATACTGGCGAACAGGCTTATTGCGAACTGCGTTGTGCTTACTCCATTGCAGTCTAAGGACGCCTGTCTGCTTGCATTGAATGTGGACGTTGCTTCAAAAACCCATAAAGTTTGGTCCCCGAACATGGACATGGCGAATTGAGAGGCAGCATCCATTATCCCGAAACATTATGACGAATCGCAATACCCATGCGAAGCCTTCGCATCTTAGGAAATTCTCTTGGGTGGTGTATACATAGCATCCGCATCATATGAATCAACAACTTCAATGCGACAATGGCCGAGCCAGTGACCGCCAGATCTCTCCAGCAGAAGTCCTCCACTGTACGGAGCTAGGCCGACATTATCAAGGAACCCAAAGCGGATACCCACGCGAGTCCTGCTCCACTACAGCCATTTGCTTGAGAGATCCTCCTGTCTCGCAGAATAATTCACATGAATCGCATGTCAAGCTATGTACGGGCTCTTTTGCATTGCAAATGACATGCGTGAAGATGTCAAAGCTGCTGTCTCTTTCTGCAATAGATGCAGCGTAATTTGATTGAAATGAATCGGTGGTTGACCAAACGAAATTCAAATAATATACATAACAACCACACCTATGCATCCACAGTAGTAGACTCTACTACGAATAAAACTCCCTTATCAGAAGCAGAAGAGTCGGTCGCACATTCACCGAATCTTGAATAAAGCCGCAAGCCATGCCCTCCACGAAGTACGCCTATCCAATGCATCCCAGAAACAAGATATCCGCTATTAGTTTTTCGTCGAGTATGATACCTGAAATGTATAATTGCACCGTGTATTAATTAAGGAATCCTTTGCAACCTGCTGATCCACACAAGCAGGGTATCCTGTCTTCGCTATCCCACTCTCTTTCAAACTTGTAATCGTATGTGAGTTCCTCATCTGTAATCATCATTAGCACGGAGGTTTGGAATTCCATGTTGAGGACCCAAAGGACCAACCTTTGCTGATGTCTCGCAATGCATAAATCACAATTCGCTTGCTACCGTCTACCCGAATGATCTTTGCCGTACAGTTGGGGGTGCAGCTATGGTTGATGAACCTGGCAATACCACCGCGCTTTGTAGCATCAATGACCGCATTTTCATCAATTCGGAAAAGGTAACTGCTTCCTATTCCACTCTTCAGGTATCTTCGCTCTCTCATATCTGCCACTTGTTGTCGGACTTTCTCGCCCACGTATTCAATGATCATATCATTGGCTGTAATATTTTCCTCGGCATACAATCCCCAGTTGTGAATAGCCGAGCGGGCAAATCTAACAGGTTTTTTACGCTTCTTGAGCTGATTGAAGCGTAATGCATCGCCATCGCCACCCTGAGGCGGGAGGACTTGTTTCTGTGCGTTGATATCAGCTGCAAGTCGGCGATTCTGAACCCTGGTGGATCTAGATGTAGAATTGTTTACTGGCTTTGTTGGGCCAGCCTTTGCAGAGTCGACAAGCACGGACTGAGGATCGCTTTGAGCCAATGCCTCTCTTTCCTCTCTGGCTTTCTGTACTTTTATTCGGTGAGGTAGATACTTTGATTTCTCTGCTTCAAAGATTCTCTTCTTGCCTTCCGTTCGAGCCGAGCCTGTTGAATTGGGGACAAAATATCCAGGGATAGTCGTTGGGGTGAAAACCGGGCCCGTTTCCCCGAACCGATTCAGAAGCTTAGCTTCTCGCTGCTTCCAGGCCCAAATGGTGATATCACCAACCTTTGACGGTAATGTATCTGACATGATATCTCTGAGAAAATCGAGATCCTCATCGTCCTTGATGAGTGTCTGCCAGCCATCCAGGTCCAAAACGAGCGCGTCATCGTCCAAGACGCTAGGTCGTGGTTGATCAAACGAAACCTCAAAATTGACTTCTGGTTTTGAGTATATATTGGTCTCTGCTTCTGCTAATGATGAGCAGTATTCTTGAAAGGTTGGAATTTTCAGGGTACACATACCAAGACTAATTTCTGCAGACCGTAGAATCAAGTCGTCATCGGTACAAACGGTATCAAAGGAACCAGGAGGAACGTCAACATCAAGAGTAATTGCATCGATGCCAGTAATATCATAGTCATCCTTATGTCGCTTTCGGGAATCAAGACCGTCCTCAAAAGTTCTCTTTCTTTTCTTAGACAGATTAGGGTCAACTTGCTGAAACATTAGCTCGTCATGCGGTTCACTGTCAACATCTGCTGTATTGACATAGTCGGTAGCCTCGGGGTCTTCAGAAGGACTTCGCGAGGCGTATATATTGTAGGCTTCATCCTCGGTATCTGAAACAGACGTGTCGAAGCTCATCTGACTAGGCGACCTGCTTCCAAGTTCGTCTGTGTCCCGTGACATAGGTGTCCGCATGTCATCATCCGAGTCTCCAGCTGCATGAAGATGACGAAGACGATGATGGAGCGGTCGTACATCTCTTCGTCGTCGTATATGCCCACGTCTTTCATCCAGATAATTTGTACCATTGACTTGGTCGTGATATGACTTACGAATGCGGGGAAGAGCAAGGAGGTCGAGCGGACGGGAATGCAATGAGTTGCTCGGTAATCCAAGCTGAAATGGATTAGATTTACGTGTCTCCGGGTCCTGAATGCCCAAAGCCTTCCTTCTTTCCGAGTGTCTCTCTGGATCAAGGTATTCGTAAAGAAAGGGAGCGGCGATGCGAAACTTGACATCTTCAAGAAGTTTTGTCTTCAGTTCGTGTATAACAATACTAAGGACTTCTTTTGAGGGGTCCAGGCTGCTAGCACGTTGCTGTTTCTCTTCCTCAATCTCCAATTCAGCTTCTCTGAGCACCCTCTTCTCTTCAGCCCGAGCTTTCAGCTCCGCCTGCAATCTTTCAGGACTCGGACTGCGCTCATAGTTTGGATTTCCATAAGGCTGACTTTCCATGTTCATAATGTAAGTGAATAGAGGCGTCATGTGGCACATTTTGTAACACCTCATGGTTTCTTCTTCACCGCGTCTGGAATTCTCAAAGATGATATAATACCCAGTTTTATCGCATCGAACGGCTTTCCAGTCAAACGTTCTTAATCGTTTTTGTAGGTGAGGCAATGTGGATCCTAGGACTGGGACATAACAATGAGCGATGAATATATAAGGGTCTCGTTTGATTTGTTGCAGAATAGGCGTTTCTTCAATGGCTGGTGACACAACGGGTTTCGAAGCAGCCTTGGGACCTTCTGGTGGGTTAAAAGCTGGCCGTACTGATGAGCGCCCAGAAGGCCCCTTTGGAGCGGTAGGGGGAGGCTCGTTGTTTTTTGGAGGAGTATCACGATGGCCGGAGTCTAGCGACGGTGGGTTGCTTTTACGCCAGGACTCAACAGCTTTGTCCACCAGTCTCTGACACAAAAGTCCATCGCGATCGAGATCTGCTCTAATGCGTCGTGTACCGATACGTTGTTCCTTTTTGCACTCATAGTAAGCACGTCTCGCGGCAGCTGAAGCCGATAATGGCCCTTGATTCTGGAAGGAAGTGGCATCCTTGAATTTAACAAGACAAATGCCGAGGGGCCGTCCGGTGACTGGATCTGTGCGATTATCAATATGAGCAACCTCTCCGAAGCTTGAAAACAATGCAGTTATTGGAGCGATCGGTGTGAGAGGATCAAATCCGGTGACGACTAGTTGGGAAGTGGCAGCTCGACCGATAGACGTTGCGGCATCGAAGGGCCAGTGTCGTACTGAATAAGGCGTTGATCTCAGCCGTACTTTCTGCGCATTAGCCGAACCGCGTGTATAGTTGGCAATGGAAAGACGCGGGTCAGCCGGAACTTGGAATCTGTCGGTTTGGACGAAGTCTGAATACTCGAGCTTCTTCCTTTTATCCTTCGTGCCAAGTTTTCTATCCAATTCTGGATCGTAAGTTACCTTACGGCCTTTTAGTTCGCATGGTAGAGAAGCGCGTATCCCAGATGAGGAGGTTTCTGCTGTAACATCAGAGCGACCTGGAGCCGGGCTATTACCTACAGGCTCATTATGCTTGATATCGATGGCGGAGCGGGACGAGCTCGGCTGGTCCTCATGTAGGCTGTTAGCATTACGCGACAAAGATTGCGATGGCGACTGTGTAACTGAAGTTTGTTGTAGCGACCCATTTCCATTCATTGTAGGCAATTCAGTCGCAATGGCATGGGCGGAGAGGTCAGAGTCCACAGAGATCAAGGTTGTAGAACGATTGATATTTTTAGCAGATGCATCGTTCTGTAGGAGGAGCGCACGCATATCATCCTCGTCTTTGCCATGCGTTAATAAGGCGTTCTTGGTGGCAACAGCGACTGGTTGCGCAAGTCCGTTGCTAGTCTCTGACTGTGATCTGCTTCGTGTACGATTCTCGGATATTCTGGATTTTCGTGACTGTAGAACAGACGGCGCGGTTGGGAAGAAGTCGGCAAACCCTGCAGACAAGCGCGACATGTTGTAAAGGGCTATTCGCCGAGACCTCTCCAAGCCAACGCAACCGGCAGCATTGTCAAGATTGGAGCTGGATGGCTCAACCGACCCGGTATGTATTTCTAGAGGGTTTTATTGAAACGGCCAATATCGATTGAAGGGCGTGCAGAAGGACTATTCTTATAAAGAACGAAGTGAAAATCGGAAGAAGATGCGTGCCTAATTGACCCAGCACATGGGCTTGGGGTGTTCAATTGGAAGGATTGAAAGTAGGAGGTAAAGTCCAATATTGCGCCTGGTGAAAGTGAGCGTGTAGCAGAAACATAAATTGCTTCACTCGCGAGGCCGTCGGGTAACGCTAGTGGTTGGTCTGGATTGGGAAAGGGCTGGCCCCACATGAGCACAGCACGTAAAAGTGGCGAGGCTCCTGTGCAGCTGGTTTGTTGGCTACAGCAACTATAGAGTATATTTATACTACGAGTATATATTGTAGCTGTTTTTTGATGCCTACTTGTTCGGTATGACTTTTCTGGGTCATCTTGGCAATAAGATAATCTATTTTACTAGCTCAATACCATGATCATCTTTTGCGATGTGAATCATGAAGAAACACCAACACAAACAGCAGATCTAATATCGAGGGACCCAATAGGTACCGGTGCCTAGCGGGATTCCACTCACAAGGTTAGTTAGATTTGATATACCTGCTGTAGCTAGCTACGGTCTAAGGGCCGCTATGCAGGTGTGTGCCTGAACCTGCAGGCATCAATACAAAAGGTGGCACAGCCACGGGAGGCGCGCCGCAAGGCGAGCCACAGAGAATGTAAACGTACAAATGAAACAACGAGTGCAAACTCGTCAAACACGGCAAATGCGGCAAACAATGTAGCCGCAAATAAACAAACAGTGCAAACCCGTCCGCCAGCTCTCCCGTACGTCGTCCTCATCTCATCCCAACGATCCAACACCCACTTTCACACGTAACCCTCTGCACCAAGTCTCGCACCCTTCCTGCGTCGATTCTTGCACCTAATCGTACGCCAGTCCTCGTATCAATCTCATAAGTCGACCGCTCTCATTCGTGCGCTCGTTCACGCTTCTCCAACGCACAAACCCTCACCTATCTGTATGCTCATATCCTCGCTCTTACCTTACAGCACTTCCTCGTTGGCTGGCTCACTTCGTCGTATCAATCCAGGGCTCGTGCTAGCTTCGATACTGGTCCTTACGGGCAAGTGAGCTGGCCTGGCACTCACGTCGCCTGCTTGCGCATTCGTACGCTCTCCCAAGCCAGTGTTAGGGCATTCTACGTAGGACTGTGGGCGTTGAAATCCCCGAGAATTAGACATCGTCCCCTAAAGATAGGGTCCCAATTGATGTCTATAAGGGCTCTCCAGTTACGCCGAGTTGCCCTAACGTACGTGTGATAGGCCCCTAGCCAGCTGTCATAGCAATTCACCACTCTAGTGCTTCTTCCACTCTCCACCACGTCCACCACCATAAAATAGGGGTGGTTAGCGAGGTCTGTACGGGCATTGATCACTACTTTATCCACTATATCCCTCCTTACCGCCGTTACCACTCGGGCATGCTCCCGGGGGGCACTCTGGCCAGTAAAACCTGCAGGAATCTAGGTGGCTAACGTCATATTTACCTACTAGGAGTTCCTAGAGGTATGCTATTACCGCACCTACTTTCAACGCTGCCTTTAATACTATATATACTACAGCGCTAGTATAGATACAGTTGTGCTGAAGCACTAGTATAATTTCTAGCTTAGGGGCGCTTCATTGATAGTTAAGGGAGAATACTAGTCTGCTTCCTTATCCATATCAGGTTGCCTAGTGCTTGGAAAGCCTAGAGGCTCACTTGTAGTTAGCGTCGGTTCCTCCCTAGTCTCTGGGGACTTTAGGGGTTGTGGGGGGTTTGGGACTACTATTCTAAAGCCCTGGGACGTTGGGATACGGTGCTGTAATGTACGGTCCCTAGCTTATTGGATAGCTTGCTTACGAGCTTGCTTAACCTTAGGGCATCTTGGGGATGTGGCTTCGTGGGACTCTCCGCAATTAGCGCACCTAATTAGCACGTGTTGACACAATTTGGCAAGCCTAGCGTTACATCCCATAATATTGCACACTTATGGCTAAGGACCTCATGGTCCCCAGCACAGATAGTGCACCTCGGGGGACGATTCTTACACTCTAGATAGCTAGCATGCCCTATTCCGCCGCACCGAGTGCAAACGCTCTCAGGGCTGATATCCCAATAAGCCTCCGTCTTATAACTTAGTGGAGCCCTCCAACTTTGAGGCCTGCTTTTAGTAGTCCCCGGGCTTCCTCACGGGAGCCTACAGTTACCACTATTGTTGCAAAACCCTGTCTTCTAGCCCGTAGGACCTTAGGGCTCTTGAGCCAGGTGGGATCCCGTTTGAGCCTAAATGGCGTTCCTATCTCTATTTCTTCACGGGCAAGCTCCAAGCTGTTGCTACTATTTATATAGCGCTATATATAGACTCCGTGCACTTTAACGCGCTGCCACTGCTCACTAACCTCTAGTAAGATGACGAGGAGCTGATATCGTTATAGGCTAGCACTAGCACTTTACTAGGCATGCCCTCCTTTATAAGAACTGTAAGATGCCCCAATACCGTATATCCCGTATCAACAGCCCTTATAAAGATAGGTAGTCCTGCGCTATCTAGCGCTCGATTGAGCCATAAAAGGATATCCCGGGTGTCACGTCTTACTGTATCTATAGGCTTATAACGCCTAAAGGCGTCGTTCGTCCTTGCTCCGGGTGCTTATAGGCTTCATTAGCGGTTGCTCCGGCTTACCCTTTGCCTTATTGATTCCACGTTGTTTATTATATTACACCGTCTTCTATTCTCCAGCGTTAGCTTGCTGGGCATTGCCCGCGGTTAATGCCCAATTCTTAGGTGCTTGCTTTGGGGGTGCTGCCTAGGATTTAGCGATATTCCTAGGGACTGTAGGTGTTGATATAGCCTGTTTTTGATAATTCCTTAGAGCTTGATATTGGGGTGGGTCCTGACATCCACTTAAGCTCGTAACTAGGCCCTTAGCTGCGGGAGCTAGCCCCTCTGGGACAGGCGCTAGCCCTTTCCCGGCTTCGGGCCTTGGCGGTGACTCGCTTACCATGACGTCAGGGCCGCTGGATACTGAGATATCGTGAGCCTCTAGAGCCCTAACAGTGGCCTCTAGGGACCCATTTGCTGTAACAAGGAACTGGACTTGGCCCTCCAATGCCCTAATCCTCTTTTCTTGCTCCCCGGAGCGTTCCTCGAAGCGCCTAGTGAGCTCCGAACAGTACACCGTATAGCGAAGGGGACATTAGCCTGGTCTTCCTCATCCCCTAGGATAGGGCCAGCTCGTTTATGGGGGTTGCTTCCTGTCTGCTTTGAGCTAGCGGCCTCAATAGGCTCATTGCTAGATGCCCGCATGGCCCCTGTAAGCCCTGAGATTAGGCTCCTCTCTAGGCCTGCGCTGGCGTTGCCAGGTGCCAATTGCTCCTGTAGCGAGCCCTGGAGTGCCTCAGCTAGGTGTTGCTCTGTTGCTACTGAGCCTCCCCAACCACTGCTCAGCTTTGGGAACAATAGCGATGGCTCTGGGGCCTGACTTTCCTACGTTTGGGGTAGGTGGCCACTAACGACCCCCATCCCATCCCCCGTGGAATTGGGGACTCCTGCGGCCTCTGGGGCACCTTTGGGAGTCTCCATGGGGGTTTCTCGGTGTCGAGAAGCCTATAAAGCCCTCTAGAACGTGTAAAGAGCGCTGTTTTTCAAAAGTGCCGAAACTGGTTAGTATGCATGAGCCTCTAAGAAAATATTATTATAAATATACTTAATAAAACACTAGATTATATTATAAATCTTAAATAATTAAAAATTAATATATTAAAAAAAGATAAAGATAGAATATAATATAATAATAAAATAATACTTATTATTATAATTATTATTACTAAAATAAAATCATATTAGTAAATAGTATATATAATTAAAAAAAATAAAATAATAATAATAATCTAAAATGAAAAAGTAATTAAAATAAATTAGTAATCTAGAAAGAATTTATACTTATTCTAAAATTAATAATTACTAAAATTATTAAAGAATATTATAATTTATTATTATATAAACACTAAAAATTTAAAGATATAATAACTATACATACTATTTTTTTAATAATAAGAAAGTTTATAATTAAATATATTAATTAATATGATAGCTATAACTAGAATAAACTTATTAATTATTAATTATATAAAAAAGTATAACCACTAGAAATACCAGAAAAATTATAAAAAAATATATTAATTAATTTTAAGAATTATTAAAATTAAAAAATCTAATTATAAAAATAAAAATATATAAATATAATTATTATTATTAATTAATTTATAAAATATATTATTATTAGAATAATTAAAAGAAATATAATTATAAGGTAATAATATATAATATTTATATTATAAAAAATATTTAATTAAATAGAATTACTAAGAAAAATTATATCTAATTAAGATAAATTATTTATATTAAGATATTAATAAATAATTATAAAAATATATGAAATTAAATGTAACATTAATAATAAATTATTAATAAATAAATAGATAGAAAGAATGATCTAAACAATTAAATAATATAAGAAATATCTTAATAAAAGAAATATTATATTTTATATAATATATAATATAATATTTAAAAACATATAAATAGAATAAAAAATATAGAAATATTTTAATATAAAGTATAAAGATATACTATAACTTTAAAAAAAAATTATTTATTATAATAAATACTAGAATTAAAAAATATTAAATAATAATTAATTTAGAGAAAAAATAATAAGTTAAAAAAATTATTTATAACTAGATTATTAATATTATTAAATTAAATATAATAATAATTAATTTTTATTATTTTTATTTATTTATTTTATTATTAACTTAGTTTACTTTTTAATTAATTTTATTTTTTTTTTTATCTTTTTTTAACTTTATTAAATCTTTAATTATTTTTTTTATATTATAAGTAATAAAATTACCTACTTATTCTTAAAGTAATTTTTATTAGTTATAAAGATAAAAGATTTTTATAATCTTTTTAATTTTTAAATTTATTTCAAGTAGTAACTAATTTTTATTACTTTTTATCTAAAAAAGTTATATTAAAATTAATATATTTTATTCTTAAAGTGCTTATATTAAATATTCATTATAATAATTAGAACTTTTACTCTTTATATAAGACTTGTATAAATAAATATAATAAGGATAAGAGAATATTAATAAAGATTTGTTCTTTAATATAGTATATAAAATTACTTTTATTAATAATTTCAATAATATAATTAACTTACTATTATAATAAAAATATTTAAGAAAATAAAAATATATTTATAATTTAGTAGAAAAATTTAAATTATTCATTATACTTTTAGGATACTAGTCTTTAAAGAAAAGAATTATTTGAGAATTAATATATTATAGTTAATAGATTAATTCTTAATATTAGTTATATAATTAGAAAGAAGACTAGTTTAAATTATTAACTAATTATATATATTAGATCTAGCGTCTAATATAGTATAATTAGAATATCTTAAGATATATTTAAAGTACAATATATAATACTCTCTATTAAGAATTGATTATATATATAAAAATACTTATTTACTCCTTTAAAACTCTACTTTATTATCTTAAATTAATTATAATAATTTAAATATATATTCTTCTAATAAAGGATATTATATATTATATTCCAGATTATTTTAAGATATCCTAGCTCTATTATATCAAATTCTAGATCTAATATATATAATTATTAATCTATTATTATATTTTTAGATTTATATTTATAGACTAGATTTATTCTTATATAATAATTTTTATTTTTAGTTAAATTATAAGTCTCTAATTTTATTTTATATTCTATTTTAGAGTTTATATTTTATAAATTTAATTTTAGAATACTTATTTTAGTATCTAATTTATTAGAATATTATTATTTTTTTAAGATAAATATATAATTAACTAATAACTTAAACTAGCTTTTGTTTTAATTATATAACTAGTATTAGAAATTAATCTATTAGTTGGAACATATTAATTCTTTAATAATTTTCTTCTCTAAAGGCTAGTATTTTAATAATATAATAAATAATTTAAATTCTCTTATTAAGTTATAGGTATATTTTTATTTTTTTAAATACTTTTATTGTAGAAATAAGGTAATTACATTATATTATTAAAATTAATAATAAAAAAATAACGTTATATATTATATTAAAGAAAATAGTTTTTGATTAATATTCTCTTATACTTATTATATTTATTTATATAAGTCTTATATAAAGAGTAAGTGTTTTAATTACTATAATAAATATATAAAAAATTTTAAGAATAAAGTATATTAATTCTAATATAACTTTTCTAGATAAATAGTAGAAACCAATTATTACTTAGAATAAACTGAACAATAAGGAAAAGATTATAATAAAAATTCCTCTATTTTATAAATAATAGAAATTACTTTAAAAATAAATAGATAATTTTATTGTTTATAATATAAAGAAAATTAAGAAATTAAAGAAGTTAGAAGAAAATATAATAAAAAAAATAAAATTAGCTAAAGAATAAACTAAGTTAATAAAATAAATAAAAAAATATAAATAATAAAAGTTAATTACTACTATATTTAATTCTAGTAATACTAATAATTTAATTATAAATAATTCTTTTTAATTTACTATTTTTTCTTCTCTAAACTGGTAATATTCTTAAATCTTATTATAATAATTTAAATTAATAACTAATTATAAATTTTTTATTAAGTTATATTGTTTTTATCTAACTAGATAATAGATTTAATTATTGTTTTATTTTTTATTTAAGATTTCTTCTATTTTATATTCTTTATTATTAGTTTTATTTTTATTATTTATTAGATTTCTTATTAGTTTCAATAATAAGATATAAAATATTAGATATATTTATTTATATTTTTATTAATAATTAAAGTTAGTAGTTATTATTTTTAAATTTCTGTTATAATTTTAAATAGTCTATATTTAACTATATTAAATTTATTATTTAATTATTTACTTTTTATATTAAAACTTTTTAATGCTGGTATTTATTATAATAAATAATTTTTTTCAATGTTATAGTATATCTTTATACTTTATATTATAATATTTCTTTATTTTTTATTCTATTTACAATATATCTTTAAATATTATATTATATATCTATTATATATATACTATTTATGAAATTATTGTATTAAATTACTTTTTTAATAATATTATATTATATATTATTTATAGATATCTTTTTGAATTGGTAAAATATAATATTTTTTCAATTAAAATACTTTTTATATTATTTAACATAAATTATAGTAATAATAGTAATTCTATTTAATTATTTTAGTTTTGATTTAAATAATATTTATTATTCTTTCTATCTATCTATCTATTTATTAATAATTTACTATTAATAAATTATATTTAATTTTATATATTTTTATAATTATTTATTAATATCTTACTATAAATAATATTTATTTTAATTAAACATAATCTTAGTAATTTTATGTAATTAAATATTTTTTATAATATAAATATTATATATTATTTTATAATTATATTCCTTGTAATTACTTTAATAATAATATATTTCATAAGTTAGTTAATAATAATAATTATATTTATACTTTTTTATAGTTTTTTAAATATTTTTAGTAGTTATATTTTCTTATATAATTAGTAATTATTAGAAATCATTTATTCTTGTTATAGTTATTATATTAATTAACGTATTTAATTATAAATCTTTTTATTACTAGAAATTAGTATATTTATTATATTTCTTTTATTATTTAATTAATTTCTTAGTATTTATATAATACCAGAATATAATATTCCTTAATAATTTTAGTAATTATTAATTTTAAAATAAGTAACGTAATCGCTCTCCGGAAACGCGCTCTATTCTATTTACTACATTCTAACACGTCAGAAATGCCACCAATGCGCAAAAAAGACCCTTTAAAATCGGCTCAGATTGAGGGCAAGATTGAGCTAACCATCTCCGATTTGAAAAATGGAAGAATTCGCAGTATTCGTGAAGCTGCAAGAATCTATACAATCCCCCGTACGGCCCTCCAAGATCGACTGAATGGAGTACCATATCAACATGCGATACGCGCCAACAACCATAAATTAACTCAATTTGAGGAGGAATCGCTTATTAAATGGGTGCTTGATCTAACAAAACGTGGATTACCACCCCGGCACTCTCTTGTACGAGAGATGGTGAATTATCTTCTCTCACAACATGGAAATCGACAGGTTGGAGAAAAATGGGTATATAACCTTGTTAAACGTCGCCCAGAGATTGAATCAAAGTTCTCACGAAGATATAATAACTATGAACGTGCTAACTGCGAAGATCCAAAGATAATTCAAGAGCATTTTGATCGCGTACAAGCTGCTATATCTAAGTATGGAATCTTACCAGAAGATATCTATAACTTTGATGAGACGGGCTTTGCTATGGGACTCTGCGCAACTGCAAAGGTTATTACCGGAAGTGATCGATATGCTCGGCCGAAGCTTTTACAGCCTGGCAATCGAGAATGTGTGACTGCTATTAAAGCAACAAATTCAACTGGTTGGGCTCTACCTTCGTACATTGTTTTCAAAGCAAAGAAAAACGTGCGATTAGGTTGGTTTGATGATCTACCAAGTGATTGGAGGATTGATATTAGTGAAAATAGCTGGACTACAGATCAAATAGGATTAGAATGGCTTAAAACCCATTTTATTCCTAATATTAATGGCCGTACAATGGGAAGATATCGAATGTTGATTCTTGATGGCCATGGAAGTCATTTAACGGCAGAATTTGACCATACATGCATTGAGAATAATATTATTCCAATCTGTATGCCACCTCATTCTTCACATCTTTTATAGCCTCTTGATGTTGGTTGTTTTGCAGTTTTAAAGCGACATTATGGGCAGCTTGTTGAGCAGCGAATAAGGCTTGGATTCAACCATATCGATAAAATTGACTTTCTTACGGCATTTCCAAAGGCTCGTACAATGGCATATAAAGCTCAAACTATACGGAATAGCTTCGCAGCAACTGTATTGGTACCTTTTAATCCAGATTAAGTTATACAACAACTTACTATTCAATTGAAGACTCCAACACCCCCTCCTAGTCGATCAAGCAATATACAATCTTCATGCTTACAAACCCCTCAAAACCCACGTCAATTTAATCGCCAAATGATTACAATTAAGGAGCGAATGAGCCGGCGTACGAGAAGCCCATCTGAGGTTATTGATGGAGCAATTTCACGGATATCAAAGGCTTATGAAATGAGTATTAATGAGCTTACAATTGTACGAAAGGAGGTTCATGATCTACGCGCGGCGCATGAAAAAGAGAAGCAAAAACGTCAAAGATCTAAGAAGCAGATAGCTACTGAGCAAGGGATTACTAGAGAAGAAGTCCAAGCACTCGTATAAGGGCAGGTTGAGGCATCTCAAGTGGTTACTACTACTCCTGCTGGTCCTACTGATCCGGAGCTCCCAGCTTCTCAACCGACTGGTCGTACGCCGCCAATTTCGCTGCAGTGGTTGTGGGATTGAAGGGGATAAAATAAACCGATGTCCTAGTCGTACTAGTAATTAATTTTTTGTATATAATTTGTATGTGAGTTAGAAATTAGGATTTGAAATCAGAATAGAGCGCATTTCCGGAGAGCGGTGGCCGGATCGCTTACATGGCCGGACCGCTTACCGATTACGTTATAGATTTTTCCTAGATTATTAATTTATTTTATTTAATTATTTTCTTATTTTAAAATACTATTACTATTATCTTATTTTAATCTATTTATAAGATAATAAAAAGTAGGTAAATTTATTTTTTTTAATCTCTTTTATTAGCTTTAAAAAATAGTTTTTAAGATTTAGTAATTATTTTTTACATTATTACTAATTAGAGTATAATATAGGAATATAATATAGATTTTAATTTTGTATATTACGATTAGTTTCTTTTTAATTAAATAATTCTCTAGTTCTTTATTAATAATAATAACTTTTAATACTTTCTATTGATAGATAAGCTTTTTATATAGAAACTAGGGTATCTCTTTTATTATAATATTTAATATTACTTATATATTTAATTATTTTAAGAAGGCATATTATATAATAAGAATTTTCTTTTTTTTATTATTTAATAGTATATATATAAAATCTATTATAATATTTTTTAAACCTTATAATATATTAGTTTTAGATATAATTTCTTTTTTATATAATAAATATTATATATATAGTTAGTACTTAGTATATTATTATATTTATTTTAATATATTTTTATATATCTCTTCTTACTAATAATAACTAGTAATTTATTAATAAAAATATTTTTTTAATATCTTATTTTATTACATATTATTATAATGATTCTCTTTCTATTATCCTTCTTTTTAATAATTTATTATTATCATATAAGTATTTTAAATAAGAAACTTTAATATATTATATTTAAATCCTTTAATCTTAGTCTTATTATAGCTTATAGGTTATTCTCATCTCATTAAAAATCCAATATATTCTTTATATGTATTTAAATATACCTTATTTAATATTTTATTCTTTAATTAATAAGAATATACTTGTACTAAAATTCTATAAAATTATATCTATATAAAGTTATTAATATTTAACTTTTTATTTTTTATTTTTTTATTTTTTTTTACAGTCAATTTTTAACATAGTTTATTTATTACTATATATTTCTTATCTAAAATATATTTAATTATAAAGTTAAATAATAAATCTAAGCTAATTAGTTTATTATTAATATACTAAATAGATTAGCAATAAATTAATTAAATTAACTGTTAATATTCTTATCTTAATTTTTAAGATAAAATAGATATTATATAACTAGTATTAAAACTTTTTTAATATCTTTAAAATACTATAAAATTTATATTTTTAATTTATATTTAATTAGATATTATCTTCTTTAGTATATTTATATTAATTAGTACTATCTTTTATTCTTTTAAGTTTATATTTATTACTATTAATACTATTATACTATAATTAGATAAAAATACTATTGATATCTTACTTAACTTTATTTTTAATATAAAAAAAGAATTCTTTTATTTAATTTTTGAATACAATTTAATCTTTTATAGTAGATTAATAATTTAAATTTTGTTATAATTATTTTAAAAAAAATTTATTATCTTAAAGATATAAAATTTATTTTTTCATATTTTAAAGTATAAATTAATTATTAATATTCTTTATCTTAATAATATCTGGAATTTTATTTAAATACTTATAATAGTTTAGTAAGTATTAAAAATCTAGCATAACTCTATAGAATAATCTATATAAATTAATATTAGTAATTATTATATAGAAAAAATAAATACAGAAGAGGATAAATAATAAAAAATATTTTAGGCATGTGTAGGAGATATAATTATATTAGACTTAGTATCTATTAGTCAGGTATACGTAGAGTATAGGATGTATACTAGACTAGTATGCTATACATATTAGTACGGATAGTCCTTCTATACTATGATGTTACGGGCACCCTAGCTCGGCCTAATGGCCGCTAGAAGTGCCCTTATGCTTGAGACTATGAGGGCTCCTTATAGGCATGTGGCCTATAAGCATGCTCGAAGGCCCTTGGCGACTACGCCGTATAGGGGCGAGATGAGCGCCTGGATTTATGTAATGCCCGAGACTGTTAGGGGCTGAGACCCCGAGGCCCTAAGGGCCCCGGGACCTAGCCAAGGCTACAACCGAGTCTGTCATAGCCTGTAGTGCTCTATATAGACTTTAAACTTGATTAATAATAATAATAATAATAACAATACTATGATGTTAGCTGTAAAGTTAGCTGAGATAAAAGCTAGATTTCAACCTAGTTAGACTACTTGTTTATTTATATCAAACTAAAACTTTTTTGATCTTTCTTGACTGAGTGTTACATCTTACTTAAATATAACCCTAAAAAAAATAAAGATTAAAAAAAAGACTAAAATAACAAATGTATAATATTAAATTTTAGTTTATATTATATAAATTAAAGAGTTATAGAAATATAAATGGATAGATATAAAAATAAAAAGATAAATAAACATGATAAATTTATATAATATAAAAATCATAATAAAGACTAGGGTAATTATTATAAAGAAAATGAAAGTAAAAAAATTAATAATAAATTTTATATATACTTTTAATAATCTCTTGAAATATCTAGTTAATTATATATATAAAAATAATATTAATTAAAACTTAGATTATCTAAATAGTTTTGAATATTATAATGCTATAGAAATTAATAAAGAAATAAAAACTAAAAAGAAATAAACAAAAAGTTATTTTTAAAGAGATTAAAGCTAATTAATATATTTATTTTATTACTATTATAAGGGATATAATAGAGTAAAAACTTAAGTTTTAAATAATAATATTTGTAGTAATAATATATTAATATTATAAATTTAACTAAGCTAATATACTAATTTCAACTTTATGAAAAGTATTAGTAGAATTTAGATCAAATAAAATAAGATTTTTTTAATAGATAGTTTTTTTAGTCTGCTAGAAGTAGATTGATTAAAAATTATTTTTAATTACTATATATAAATTAAAGTAGCCAATCTAAAAACTATTCATAAATAAAATATTTAAAAATAATAAAATTTTAAATTATTTATAATTAATTATTATTAAAATATTGAATATTATAAAGACTTTTTTCTAAATTTTTAAGATCTATATATAAATAGATTATGATTTAAATTATTATTAATATTTAATTATAATTATAATATATAAGAAGATTAAGACTGTTGAAATCTTAAGTTATAGTAGCTAATAATATACTAAATAAGATTTTAAAATTAATTATTATAATCTATATATTCTATTTAATAAAAAATAGATAGCTACGTTGCCCTGGAGTTTAAACTTTGCGCACCTATGAAAACGCACCTACGTAGGTAAAAAGTACTGCGGGAAAGAATCCAAGTTATAAAAGACTCCTCCAGCATCCCAGTTACCGGCTTTGGGCATCTCAATCGACGTGGTTGAGCCATGCCACCAAAAAGACCGAAAAGGGGTGCGCCGTGGCCTACACCACGGTTCGCAGAGGGCCGGGGTTGAGGCACCTACATATAGACTAGGGGCACGCGTCTATTGTGATGTTTACAACTGCCGGAATGGCAGTTGCAGCATTCCAAAGCATATGTGCCGTAGCAACAAGGCACAGATGCCGCAGAGCTATCTGCTAGGGGCCGGTGTGCGTATTGACGTTCCGACATTTATATATTTTTAACTTCTTATCTGCATCTTATTAATACTATATTAAAACTAATTTAGCTAGGTAATTTAATAGTACTATCTTCTATTATTATATATATAGTATTTAATAGATATTAAATATATATAATTTATATATTAATTTATATTTAGTCTATTATTACTATTAGCATACTTTTAGGTAAATATGCTTATGGTGCTAAGTTATATAAGAAGGCTAATATTCTAGTAATCTCTAGTCTATAACGTAATCGGACACCGAGCTGATCAATTCTCTCCGGAAAACGCCCTCTATACGAATTTCAAACCTGCATTTCTAACCTACATATAAAATATATACAAAAAATTTAACTACTAGTACGATTTGGACATCGGTTAATTTTATGCCCAATAATCCCACATCCACTGCACTTTGGTGGCGCTCGTACGCGTGGTTGAGAGGCCTGAGGCTCGGATTCAACTGGTGCAGCCGGAATAGACTCAGAGGCCTTATTTCGACTAGCTATTAATTCCTGGGCTTCCTGCGCTGTAAGAGAGCCTTCATAAGATATATGAGCTCTAGATCTTTTACGCTTTTTCTTCTCCTTCTCATTTGCAGCGCGTAAATCATGCACTTCTTTCCGTACAATCAGGAGCTCATTAATACTCATTTCGTACGCCTTCGACATGCGATTGATTGCTTGATCAACCCTCTCTAAGGGGCTTGTTGGATGATCATTGATCCGCTTCTTGATTGTGGTAATCTGACGCTTGAACTGACGTGGATTTTGAGGTGTCTGTAGACAGGAAGATTGTGAATTGCTTGATCGACTTGGAGGGGGTGTTGGAGTTCGAAGTTGAACTGTAAGCTTTTGGTAAACGTGCCCTGGGTCAAGTGGCACTAATCCAGTTGCTTTGAAGCCATTTTGAATATTCGTAGCTTTATAGGCCATCGTACGAGCCTCCGGAAATGCTGTAAGAAAGTCATATTTATCAATATGATTGAATCCGAGCCGTATGCGCTGCTCAACAAGCTGTCCATATTGTTGCTTTAAAACAGAGAAGCAGCTCACATCAAGAGGCTGTAAAAGATGTGATGAATGAGGTGGTATGCATATTGAGATGATATTATTCTCTGCGCATATCTGGTCAAATTGAGCTGTTAAATGACTTCCATGGCCATCAAGAATAAGCATTCGATATCTTCCTTTCGTACGGCTTGTTGTATGAGGAATAAAATGCTTTTGAAGCCATCTAAGCCCAATCTCATCTGTAGTCCAGCCATTCTTGCTGATATCAAGCCTCCAATCCTGTGGGAGTGTCTCAAACCAGCCTTGTTGATAATAGGTTGTTGCTTTAAAAATGACGTACGAGGGTAAAGCCCATCCTGTAGAATTGACTGCTTCAATTGCTGTAACCCATTCACGGTTACCAGGTTGCAATAAATAAGGCCTGCTATATCGATCACTGCCTGTAATAACTTTAGCAGTTGCGCAGAGGCCTATAACAAAGCCAGTCTCATCAAAGTTGTATATATCTTCGGATAGGATCCCATATTCTTGTATAGCGGCTCGTACGCGGTCAAGATACTCCTGTATTATCTTAAATATCCTCACACTTTGCTCGCTCATAGTTATATCTCCGTGAGAATCGCAATTTAACCTCTGGATGCCGGTTAACAAATCGATAAACCCATTTCTCACTAACGTGCTCATCTTCACGTTGAGAAAGAAGAAGATTAGCCATATCTTGTACGAGAGATGGCCGGGGTGGTAATCCACGTTTATCAAGATCAAGAATCCATTTTTGAAGAGATTCCTCTTCATATTGAGTCATTTTATGACTATTGGCGCGTTTTTCAGCTCGATATTCGATGCCGGCAAGACGACGGCGAAGAGTTGTATATGAAACATTATAAATCCGTACAGCTTCACGAATAGATTTGATTCTTCCATTTTTTAAATCAGATATAGCAAGCAGTATCTTCCCCTCTTGTTCAGCCAACTTTTGGCGATTTGCTGTACGATTTGGTGGCATGGTGACGCGTTAGAAATTGGTATAAAGAAATATTTGAAGTATTTTGACGCGCTCGGGGGGGCTGATCCGCTCGGTGTCCGATTACGTTATAAGTTTAAATTCTTTTAATTGAATTGATTAATAGTGTCTAATATATTTCTAACTAGTAGTAAAGTGATCTCATAGTAGATCTGCTATAAGGATAATAGGTATTTATTATATTCTAGAATCTTTAAGACCCTAACTTGTTATAGTTCTAGCCGCTTCTGTAGTAGTGGTTAAGGTGATCGTAGATATAATTATAGTTGTAGTTTAGGTTATAGTATTAATATATTTAATATATATGGTTAAGCTACTAAGTGAGTACTAATTCTTAGTATAGATAGTACTAGGAGTGAGGATGAGTTGGTTTATTCTTAGCTTAATAATATAACTATCTGAGTTCTAAATTAGCTTAGGTTACTCTCTTAATATAATATTAAGGGTTGATGATGGCGTTTTTATTAGATTGACATAGGTAGTTAATAATTAGCTTTAGAGATCTTCCTATAGAGTTTACGACAGTCAATGAAGTATTATAATTATGATTATTAACACAATTTGATTATAATTAGGATTATAATTATTAATATAAATTGATTATGATTATAATTATAATTATTATTATTCAGGAATAAAGGCTAATAATATTTATTTAGAAATACAAAATAATTGAAGGCTTACTATAAAATAATAATTTTATTATTTAGTATTAAAAAATAATTAAAATCTTTATAAAGAATAATAACTTTTATTATTTAATATTAAAAACTAATTAAAATCTTACTACATAATAATAAACTTTTAATATTTAGTACTAAATAATAATTTATATTATTTAATAATAAGAAATAACAAAATTCTTATTAAAAAAGTAATAAAATATTAGTAAAGAATAATAACCTTTGTTATTTAGAAATAGAATAAAATCTTACTATAAAATAATAAATTTTATTTCATAATAAGAAATAATAAAATCTTTATAAAGAATAATATTAAATATATAATTTAATAATAAAAAATATTAAAGTTTTAATAAAAGATAATATTTTTAATATAATAAAAGAATAAAAGTCTTATATTATTTTTTATGAAAACTTTAATATTTTTATTATTAAATTACTAAGCAATATAAATTATAATTTTATATTAAAAATTTAATTATTTCTTATTATATAATAAAATTTATTACTTTTAGTTAATGAAACTTATTATTTTCTATTATTTAATTAATATTATTAAATAATAAAGTTATTTATTTTATACTAAAATATCTATTACTTTTTTATTTTTAATTAAAATCTTTACTTTTTATTACTATTTAATAAAGATACTTATTTTTAACACTTTTATTATTTCTTTTTAAATAATATAAATTATTATTCTTTAGTTCAAAAAATAAAAATTATTATTTTATACTAACATTTTAATTATTTTTTATTACTATTTTAAAGATTTTTTAATTATTGATCATTATAAGAAAAATGATTCTTTACGAAGGTTTTATTATTTTTTTAATAAGAATTTATTATTTCTTATTAAATTATAAAAATTATTGTTCTCATACTAAACCTTTTATTATTTATTAAAAGATTTATTATTTTCTATTACTATTTATTATAATTTTATTAGATTTGTATTAAATTATAAAATTTTATATTTTTTATTAAAATTATTATTTTATAAAATATAATATATGTTAAATATTCTCTAACTTTTTTTAAATTACTTTAATATTTTTTAATTTAACTTATTAATTATTATTTTTTTATAAGATTAAGCTTAACTAGTTTTTAATTATTAATTATTAATTATAATTACTAAATATTTATTATATTATTATTTTAAATTCTCATTTTATAGATGTATTAATTATTTTTCTAATTCTTTCTATACTTTTTTAGTCTTTAATTTAATCTAATCTATTAATTCTTAATTTTTTATAAGGCCTCAGCTATCTCCTAATTCTGATTACAATCTGACTAGTTATACTTATTAAGTATATTCTTACTATATTAAACTAATATTAGATCTAGTATAGATATTAGATATTTCTAATACCTAATTCTAACTTATAATTAATTATATATTAGTAGATATATTATATACTCTTGGTATTCTCTAACTTAGTATCTAAAATAATATTAAACCTCTATTTATCTTATTTCTACCTTATATTAAAGCTTTACTTAAACCTTATTAGATTAATATTACCCTAGTCAGATTATTTAATTTACCCTCTAAATCATTCTTAATATTCTTATTAGTATTAGATCTATTACCCCTATAGTTCTTATAGTATATATTTCTAGGATTAAAAGGTAATATTCTTTTATTCTCTTGATACCTTACTAATTTTTTATTCTATTTATTAATTAGTAAGTTAAATATTTAAAATTAGAATATATATTAATACCTATTTATATAATCTATTATATAATTTAAGTAATCTCTATATATATAACTTCTCTAACCTAGAGAAATATTAAATATTTCCTATAAATCTCAGTAAGTGTTAATATTATTAATATACTAGTATAAGTATGATATAATAATATAGAGTAAATACTTATTTTAAGTTATACTTAGATCTAGCTTATAAAGGCTAGAAGTATATAAAATATCTCAATAATAAAAGATTAATAAAGACTAACTTAGATATTCTTAAAGAATTAGTAATAAAAATAATATATAGAAAAAAATAATATAATAGGTATTAAAAGAAATAAATGAATAACATTAAAAGAAGAAAAGCGGGTTGTAGGTTACCTAAGGTGAAGAAAAGTTCAAACGAGGTGTAAAGTTCAACTACAACCCTCTATAACACATAATTAATACCACTTAAACACCACCACTCTATAACATATTAAATAGTAATATATTATCTATTCTTACTACACCTCCTATCTATTCTCTCTTTCAGTCTCTCTATACTAATTATAGTTATTGTATAGGGTTTAATATATTTATACTCTATCCCCTCTAATACGGAACTAATAAGAGATTATAATTTATGATCTAATAAAGATATATCTAACCCGAAATAAAGAGACTCAGTTTCTATTCTAGCCTAGAAATACTATCTATCTAGACTTAACTTTAAACATCTATTAATTATATACTAACCTATATAGGAAGATATTTCTAAGTATAGCTTAATTATTTCTAGTTATCAGTCTAAAGTTATTATATAATATATTAGTAATAAGCTTACTATTCTAGAATACCTACTATTTCCTAGCGGAGAGGATAGACATTTAATATTTATTTACGAAGAAAATCTATTACTAGATGATATAAATAAGAATATATTAAGAGCTATATTTAATAATCTTTAATCTAATATAAGTTTATAATTAATATTTATTAGACTTATACTTAATACTTATTTACTAAGATTTAATAGTCTATTAAATAAGTTAGAGGTTTGAATAATACTTCTATATACTATTAGCACTATAAATATATTAGAATTAAATATTATAGGAATATATATCTGGATCTTTATATATTCTATATTACTAATAAATTTAAAGAAATAGATTATCTTATTATTAAAAGCTATAATAATATCTAATTATATTTTTAGAAAGTAGTTAAGGAATTACAAAGCTATATTTTTAAAGATCCTATAAAGGAAAATCTAATAAAGGCTTAAAGACTCTTAGATATTAAATCTATTCTTAACCTATATTAATCTAGTATTAAATATAGACTTAGATAATACTCCTCCTTTCGTGTATAACGTAAATCCCAAGCGACCCGCCCACCTCTCCGAAAAATAACTCGCTATATTGATTTCAAATCCCAATTTCAAACCCACATACAAAAATATATACAAAAATCTAACTACTAGTACGGCTGGGACATCGATTAATTCTATGCCCTTCAACACCACAACCACTGCACCGAAATTGGCGGCGTACAACTGCTTGAGGAGCTCGGAGCCCCGGCTAGGCCGGAGCAGTAGTAACAGCTTGAGATGCCTCAATCTGACCTTGTACAAGCGCTTGAGCTTCCTCTCTAGTAATCCCTTGCTCAATTGATATCTGTTTCTTAGACTTTTGGCGCTTTTGCTTCTCTTTTTCATTTGCAGCTCGTAAATCATGGATCTCTTTCCGTACAAGTACAAGATCATTCATTGTTATTTCATAGGCTTTTGATATTCGCATAATTGCTTGATCAATCACTTGATTTGGGGTTCCTGTACGCTCATTTATACGTTTTGTAATTGTAGTTGTCTGGCGTACGAATTGACGTATATTTTGAAGTGTTTGTAAGCAGGATGATTGTGTATTGCTTGATCGACTTGGAGGGGGGGTTGGTGTTTTTAATCGAATATTAAGTTGTTGAATAACTCGATCCGGATTGAATGGCACTAATCCGGTGGCTACAAAGCTATTCTGAATAGTTCGAGCTGTATATGCCTCCGTACGAGCCTGCGGGAATGCCATCAAAAAGTCCAATTTGTCGATATGATTGAATCCATGCCTCATTCGTTGCTCAACCTGCTGCCCATAATGTCGCTTTAAAACTGCAAAACAGCCAACATCAAGAGGCTGTAATAGATGTGAAGAATGAGGTGGCATACAGATTGGAATAATATTATTCTCAGTGCATGTACGATCAAATTCTGCAGTCAAATGGCTTCCATGGCCATCAAGAATCAACATTCTATATGATCCCATTGACCGGCCATTAATATAAGGAATAAAATGGGTTTTAAGCCATTCTAATCCTATTTGATCTGTAGTCCAGCCATTTTCACTAATATCAATCCTCCAATCACTTGGTAGATCATCAAACCAGCCCAATCGTACATTTTTCTTTGCCTTGAAAATAATGTACGAAGGAATAGCCCAACCAGTTGAATTTGTTGCTTCAATTGCAGTCACCCATTCTTGATTTCCAGGTTGTAAAAGCTTTGGCCAAGCATATCGATCGCTTCCAGTAATAACTTTTGCACTTGAACAGAGTCCCATAGCAAAACCAGTCTCATCAAAATTATAGATATCTTCTGGTAGGATCCTATACTCAGATATAGCATCTCGTACGCGATCAATATGTTCTTGAATAATCTTCGGATCTTCGCATTTAGCACGTTCATAATTATATTTCCTTGCGGATTTGGAATCAATCTCTGGACGGCGTTTAATCAGATTGGTTACCCAATTTTTTCCAACTTGTGGTTTGCCATATTGTAATAGAAGATAATTGACCATGTCTCGTACGAGAGAATGCCGGGGAGGTAATCCACGTCGATCTAAATCAAGAACCCATTTAACAAGTGAATCCTCCTCAGATTGAGTCAATTTATGGTGGTTGGCGCGCTTTTCACCCTTATATTCGATGCCTTTAAGTCGATCTCGAAGAGTTGTACGAGAAATATCATAAATCCTTGTAGCTTCACGAATATTGAGAATTCTTCCATTTTTCAAATCAGAAATAGCAAACTGGATCTTTCCCTCTATCTGAGCAGATTTTAAGGGATCTTTCTTGCGAATTGGTGGCATTTTGACGCGTTGAAATATGAGAAATCAATATAGCGAGTTATTTTTCGGAGAGGTGGGCGGGTCGCTTGGGATTTACGTTAGTAGGCTAAGTTCTATACTACAAAAGATATATATATTAATAAAGACTAGTATTATTAATATATAATTAGCCTATCTAAGATTTTTAAAAGAATAAAGGCATATTTTATCTATATCTAGATTATATATATCTATACTAATAATATTTTAAGAAATATTTCAAGGATATATTAACAGAATATAAAATAAGTTTTAGTATAGTGTATTTTTTATTTAATCTAGATTTTTTATAGTAAATTCTTAATCTAGAGAGCTTTATAATTAATTTAATAGAGTTTTATAGAAAGAATTATTATTTCTTCTTTAGATTAACTTGTCGTAAACCGGGTGCTTCACAAGCGTCTAGATCAGAGTAAACTCGTCACTGAACGGCGGTTCGGTGGTATTCTGCTTAAGAAAGGGCAGGTAGCCAAAGTAATAAACAAGATAGCCTTAGTTAACTAGATCTATGAGCAATAGTATACTCAAGGTTAAACAGTTAATTCAAGACGATAGAGTAAAACTAAATACATGGTAAATGAGTGTCCTTATATATTCCATCGTTAACATAGCCATCAGAGCCATGCTCTCATTAGGGCTCTGTTGGCTCCGTTCTTGGCGAACATATCCGTCATAGCCGTTCTCTAACAAACGGCTCTGTTGGCTCTGTTACCCTGACCCTATGGTTGCGGATAATCCTTTGTTCCATCGTGCATTAGTGTCCGTAGACTAGCGTCTGATCTATTGGCTGTGACTTTCTTGATTCTCTGACATAACTAAAAGCAGGAAACTATTTTATTATAAATATTTTCTATTTATATTAAGTTAATATTTAACTCTTAAATACTTATTAAATATCTATTTAATAGAGGCTAGAGATTTATAGATACTTATAATAGTTTTAACAAGTAATTAAAAGGTTCTATATCATAATAATTACCTTATTTAATTTGATATTTATATTTTATATAATTAGAATTGATATCTATATATAATATTAATCCTTTAAAATATCTATAATTATATTCTACTACTATTATTAAGAATAAATAAAAAGTATATAAGGTTATTGATATTATTAAATAATAGGATTTTAATATTTTAATACACTATTAGTATAGCCTAGCCTCTATTAATATTTTATATAGTACTAATATCTTATAAAGAAGCTTTTTTTATCTCTAGTATTTCTCTTATTTAAAAAGAAGTAGAAGGATAAAGGTATATAAGCTATTAAAACTATCTTAAATAATACTAATAAGCTATAATATTTAACTTATAAAGAGTAACTTCTCTTCTATCTAGAGAGAATATATATTATAAATAAAACTAGCTTAAGTATATATTTAATAGAGATCTAGTACCAATAGAAAATTCTAGGAGTATTTTATAAGTATTAATTTAATAAATAATAATTATCCCTTTAATTAATAGTAGATCTAGAAGTTTATTAAAATAGAGAATAGTTATAAATGTTATTATATATTATACTAATATTTAAGTATAGCTTTTTTCTATAGCTAAATATCTTAAAGTAAATCTATTATTTAAAATAGTTATAAGAAAATTTAAAATATTTTTAATTACTAGATAGAATAAATTAATTATAAATAATTTATATTTAACAGATATTTAACAGATATTTATACTATACTAAATATATACTTAACAAATAATAATGTCTATATATATATATTTATAGATAGTAATATATATAAGGTATATAAAACTATATTTTATACCTTATCTATGGCTTTAGAAGAGATATCTAGAAAATCTATTTAATAGGCTTATATATGTAGTAGACTATAACCTCAAGGAATTTATACTATTATAATTAATATATATAGAAAATAAGCACTATATAAATATAGCATCTATACTTTTATTATATATTAAATTTTTTAAAAATTCTTTATTTCTTAATTTATAGTTATTTATAGTTTACTAATTTCTTTTCTTTTTTTTTATTATCTTAAAAAATATTTACTCTTTGATTTTACTTTTAGATATATACTATACTAGTTTTTAATATAGAAGATCTATATATATAATTAATCTATATCTTAGATACTTAGAGTTATTATAAAGGTCTATATAATTTAATTTATATTTAAATCTTATTATTTATTTAATTTCTTTTTATTTATCTTCTATAGGTTATTCTTTTATAAGTATTTTTTTATAAAGTATCTTGATATTCGCTCTTAAGATTTTTATAATTATTATTATTTTTCTTTTTAGTTAATTAGTAACCCTTTAATTTTTATAACTATATAGTTTATATATATATATATTATTTCTATATATATTGATTTACTTTATAATTTTATTAAAGCTATAATACTTATTAGTATAATAATTATTAATGCTATAATCTTCTTAATCCTATTTAATATAATTTTCTTAATCTTTGTTATTAAAATTAGTAGTTTTTAGTTATCTCTCTTATTTTAGACTCTTATATTTTTTTATATAATATCTTTTCTTATAGTAGTTATAATATTTAATATTATTCTTATCTGTTAGCTTCTTACCAAACTTTTTTTATTTAGTTATAACATATAATTCTATTAGTATTAGTCTTAGAAGAATTATATTTATATTAATTCTAATTTATTTAGTAGTAGTTTTTTAATATAGGTATAATTATACATTTTTATTTTTATATTTTTTTATTATTTCTATTTTATTTTATTATAAATGTTAATTATATTTTTTATTTTATTAAGTTGATATAGCTATTTGAAAAGAAAATTTATAATTTATAATAAATACATTAAAAGTTATGAAATAAATATATGAGTATTTAAATAAAATATTAAATATTAAAATAGAAAAGATTATTAATTCGTCTATATCGTAAGATCTAAATAATATTTATATTTTTATTAAAATAATAGGCTCCTTTAAAATAGTTCTAGAGAAATTCTAAATTAATATAAATTTATTATATCTATTTCTAATATAAGAAGATAAATTCCATTAAAAAACTAAGTAAAAGATTTTCTTGTATTAAAAATGAAGGTAAGTAATATATATAGTGATAACATTTCTATTTAATTATAATATAATACTATTAATTATTATTCTAGTAGTAAATATAAATGTACAAGAATAAAATATAATATTAATAACATATTAGAAAAAGTAATATCTAGCTAAATATAAATTTAAAGAATATAAATAAATATAAAGAATCAATATAATAATATTAAAGAATATAAGAATTATAATATTTTAGAAATATTAAAGAAGTTTTAGGATTAATTATATAATATTTATTTTACTTTAAAAATTAATATAGAAATTTTAATAATTTAATTAATTTAGATTTAGCTGTTTAATTTCATAATTAAATATATTTTAAATAAAAAATATAATATAGAATATAGAATAGTAAAGAGATTTTATTAATAAATTATTACTTATTATTACTAATAAAAAGAGATATAAAAATAAATATAAAAATATATTAAATACTAAATATATAATACTTATATTAAAAAAATTGTATTTAGAATTAATAAATTTTATATACTACTAAATAATAAAAAGAAAAGAATTCTTATGATATATAATTTCTTAAAATAAATAAAGATATAAATAATATTATAAATGAAAATTATTAAAAATTATTATTATTAATAAATAACTAGAGAATTATTTAATTAAAAAGAAATTAATAATAATATAGGAAATAACGATTAAATCTTAAAAAATTATCTTTTAAAGTTAATAAAATCAACTAAATTAACAATGTAAATTTATTTCTTCTTTATTATTGTAAATAGATTAAATCTTTATTAGAAATATAGATATATCTCTTTTCTAATTAAATATAAAATATAGTATAATCATATTAATTAAACTATTTACTTTAATATAATAAGTATTAATATAAAAATCAATTTATAATATTTAAACCTTTTTTAAAGCTATAAATATATTATATAGATTAAAAATTAAGATATAAATTTATAATTAGAATAAAAAATATTTTAATAATACAAAATTTGTAATAAAACCTTAAACATTTAATATTATTATATAATTATTATTATTAATCAAGTTTAAAGTCTATAACTATAGAGCACTACAGGCTATGACAGACTCGGTTGTAGCCTTGGCTGGGTCCGGGGGCCGTTAGGGCCTCGGGGCCTCAGCCCCTAACAGTCTCGGGCATTACACAAATCCAGGCGCTCATCTCGCCCCTATATGGCGTATTCGCCAAGGACCTTCGGGCATGCTTATAGGCCACATGCCTATAAGGAGCCCTCATAGTCTCAAGCATAAGAGCACTTCTAGCGGCCATTAGGCCGAGCTAGGGTGCCCGTCCCCCTATCCAACCCCCGTATCCTCCCAGTCTCGCAGGGCTTCCCAACCCCAATGATCACCAAGCTCGGGTCAGATGGCTCCAGGCAAGATAACGGACGTACAGGCGCTGGTGTGGCGCTGCAGACAGTGCCAGAGGCCCCATGGGAGCACCTAGAGCTAGCTGCCTATGGGCACTGGGTTTGAAGTTTTTGACGCGGAGCTCGTGGGAGTGGCTTCGGCACTAGAATGGGCACTGGAGAGGCATCTCCCAGGGCCTATCTACGTTCTTTTAGATGCCCAAAACGCCATCAAGCGCCTCCAATCGACGGAGCCTGGTACTGGACAGTCCCTAGCACTTAGGGCTCACATGGCCGCTTCCCGGCTTAGGCTTAGTGGTCGTCCTGTAACGATACAGTGGGTGCCTGGGAAATGAGCAAGCAGACCAAGCAGCTAAGCCCGCTGCTAGCAAGCCCGCTGGGCCTGGTTTTGAGGGCTTATCCTTAGCCTACGTTAGGCGTGCTTGCACCGAGGCACGAAGAGCTGCAGTGGAGAATTGGGCTCGTGAGAACGCTGTACAAGGAGCTCATAGGCGAGGAAGAGCCTATAAGATGCCACGAGGCTGGGGACTTGATAGGGTAGCCGCCAAAGCCCCTAAACGTGTAGCGAGCCGCTACTATCAGTTGAAAACAGGACATGCCCCCTATAGGCACGTACTTGCACGGAATCAAAGCCCGGGACTCCCCGGAGTGCAGGGCCTGCGGAGAGCTTAGAGAGACGGTTTCCCACATTCTTTTTGAGTGCCGGGGACGACGTGGGCCCCAGAGGATACTGTATAAGGGGCTGGCTGACGCCGGCGTGCCCTTACCTACAGCGGCAGAGGACGCCCGAGAGGCACGACTTTTTAGTGAGCCCAAGGCCACCACGGCGCTGCTGCAATTTGTAGCCAGTGCCAACCTATTCCGGGATAAGGAGCAAGCCACTAGAGAAGCATATAGTTGTCCCTGGGCGCCACTCTGCTGCTTATATTAGGGCTTGTTCGGTGCTCAGCACCCGGATAGTGCCTGGAAAGGCCGCTGGTGCGCTTTGTACCGTCCTCTCGATTCCACCTGATGGGTCCTTGGTTAGGCGCTGAGCTAGATGCTTAGCAAGCCTCTGGCCTATCCTTTTAGGCACTTTATCATTGCTTTGAGCCCATTCTCGGTCATTTAGGGGCTGCTCTCCAGGCTGTGCGTGGGTATCACCATGCCTAAGTGTGACTGGGAGCAGCTGCGCTGTTGGGTGGGTCTCAGGCAGTCCTAATAGCCTCGTCACGTATCCAGCTTTCCTGGCGTCAAGCAGCACGTTCGCTGGCTCTATGTTATGAGCTGACCTCATATGAAATAGGTTCGGGCAGTCAAGCCCTCACCGAGAACGTGCGACACGTGAAGATATTCCCGAGTACCGGACAGGCGCTGAGCATGACACCTAAGGATAACACCCTTGGGAAATGCATCCGGGATACTATTCCCAGGGCCGTACCAACGTTACCGAGCAAGCCCCGAACATACGGGAATGGCACACGAAGTTCCCTCACAAGCACCAAGACGGTGCTGAACGTACGGAGGAATTGACCGAACCAGCGAGCTCCTTATCCCTATATGAACTGCATGTACGAGCTGAGAATCTTGTTGTTTTCTTTCCTTCTTTTCTTCATGTTATGTTTTCTATTTTAATATGCCCTTACAGTGCGCATTAGGCGGGACTAGCCCGTAACACTCTAGGGCTGCCTCACGGATCAAGGCCCCTATTGGCGCCTTGGGAACCATGCCTGTCATAGCCCTTGCTTGGCTATTGACTAGATATTAATAATATTATAGACCTAGATCCATCTTAGTTATAGCAGTGGTGTGTCGAGATATATTAAGATAGTTAAATCTTTTATAGATTCCTAAGTTTCAAGTTATTGTATAGTAACTGTCGTAAACCGGTGCTTTACAAGCGTCTAGATCGGAGTAAACTCGTCACTGAACGGCGGTTCGGTGGTATTCTGCTTAAGAAAGGGCAGGTAGCCAAAGTAATAAACAAGATAGCCTTAGAGTAAAACTAAATACATGGTAAATGAGCGTCCTTATATATTCCATCGTCATCATAGCCATCAGAGACTATCTCGGAAGTCTCTGCTGCAGGCTTCATATCCATGATAGATATTCTCGTTATTCTATGATACCCTAACCCTAGTGGTTGCGGATCATCCTTTGTTCCATCGTGCATTAGCGTCCGTAGACTAGCGTCTAATCTATTGGCTGTGACTTTCTTGAATCTCTGACAGTAACACAATAAAGTAACAATAGAATAAATAGTAACTAGGTAAGTCATAAATTTATAATGTAACTAAGATAGAAGAGATCCTCTATACAGCCTAGTACCTATGTAAGTTAAAATACCTTGCTAACTATTACTATTATAGTATTTAAGTAATTTATATCAAAGAGCTATAAAGAATGTTACGGGCTAGTCCCGCCTGGTACTCAGTATAGGAGTAAAAACCAAATAGAAAACATAACATGAGGAATAAAGGAGAGAAAGGAAAAACAACAGGTTCTCTGGGCATATAGAATGTTATATGGGAAGGGGAAGCTAAGGGTTCCAGCAGGTGTTGCATAGCGACGTAGGAATGTAGACAAGTAAGAATGTCGGCGCTGCATGCTTAGTGAGGGCTTCGCCCGAACCATACCAAACATGAGGTCAGCTCATAACAAGAATAACTAAATATATAGTAAATAAATATACTTCTATAATTCTATTACAGTATCCGTATATCATCCATGTCACTTTTGAACAATTACCGCTTACATGAACGAAAAATTGAATCATGCGGTTATTCATAAGCCTTCTTTAGCATGTTATCATTACAATCTCCCAAATTTATGGTCAGATCTATGCCCTGTCGTCTCAAGCCCTACTGACACCATTGGCATCGATATCTGCTTCGACCTCACGCACAACACCGGTGCCCTGCTTCTCGTTTACATCTGGGAATTCTTCCTCGAAGACTGGCTCCGGTTCTACAGTCTCGAACTTAGTCTTGAAATCGGACAGTCCGTGATTGCTACTGTTTGAACGACGTCGAGCATTGGTGAAATTGTAGTCGTAATCCTGGACTTCCTCTCCAGAGCGACCCCTGGAATTCATGGTGTTAGCTCAAGATTCATACTTCGAATTCGAACAGTTCCTTGTCTATCTAAAGATAACGATTCATAAGTCTTACCAATTGCCTTTGCCGCCTCCGTCTTTCTTGGTCTTGTTGGGGTCGGCATTGAAAGGTCCTGTCTTCCCGAAGTAGCGAGGTACAACCCCGGCCGGGTCATCGGCAAGGCCGGTATGGTCCTGATCATTGAGTTTGTGGGAGCGTGTCACTAGATACCCAAGTTAGAGAGCAACAATTGAAACTAGAATTGAGATTATCGAAGAGGGACTTACTCTTCAAAATGTAGCAAGGGAATTGATGGATCGTCTGAGTATCAGGCAATGACAGGTTAGCAGCAGCCATGTGTCGCGTGATCACGGGGTGTATAAGAGGAATTGAGTATCAATTGTGTAGACCAACCAATTGCTCATAAGTTTCCAATATGAAGTACTTACATGAAAGCTAGCGTAGGGAGTGATCGAATGGAAGCAATCGTCTTGATGATGATGATTGTGAGATGTAGAGTTGTCAGATGGTGTAAGTAGAGGAGAGGAGAGATGGCCGTTACATGGTAAGAGCAACAAGTGGTGGTCCAAGGGGAAGGAGGGAGGGGCACATGACCTCATACGTTCCCAAGCTACTATCAACGGACACTCTTACCTCTCTGCCCCAAAACAGTCAAGGGCAATCCGGGGTAGTTCCCCCGGATCTAAACGTTTATTGGTTTAGCCCGCCCACTTGTGTAGATTACGTAATATGGCGTGATCAACTTCCTTTCATGGACAGATAGCACTAAGACCGAAGCAGTTAGCTGGCTTTTCCGTGATGCTGTTGGGCTGTTTGAGTCTCTCAACTCTTATAAGCTACGAGAGTAGAATCTCCCCGTCAATTCACTTTTCCTGCAATACATCATGCTAGGTTCGTAGCGTGTCTATGCTGTAATGTATTGCCTAGAATGCCCTCGAGAGACCAAGCCAATGTGTCAACCTGTCATTTTATCTTGGGCTTGGGTGGCTAGCCACTAGGCAATAGATGTTAGAAAATAATCACGTGATTTAGGACGTCACATAACCCTATACAAACCATTACCAAGAAGCCCCACTAAGGGGATCTCCTTTTTGGTAAAGTGGTAATTTTTGTCCGATAATAGATGATGGACAGGGTTAACTTAACCCCTAGCTAGTTAGTTGTGGAAAAATGGTAAGTTATATGCCTAGACGTATGTCGCATGTAAATCGCCAAACAGGGAAGGAGCAAGTCGCAAATGCAACAGCTCTATCCGGAAGCCCCGATGTTTGTCGTCGTATGCTACATATACGTAGTATGCCAACGGACTTGTAGCCTATATTGTATTGCTATATTGAACATGATTTAATCCGTACTACGTACCCAGTCCGACGGAGATGGATTTATTCCGAGTCTGAAAGAAAGCGGTCAATCAGATTGCACGCATTATTAAAGCGGTGCCAAGTCAGCCAATCAGACGAGAAATTAGAGATGGAAGCCGATCCTGCCAATCCGAGTCAGACCGCGGATTTCGCCGTGCTACATTTGCCGCCCAGTCCCGCACAGAATCCCGTGAAACGACAAGGCTTATAACAAATAACTCCTGCTGTCTGTGATTCCGTCTTCTGATCTATTTCGACTCTTATTATTTAAGGAGGCATTGATTCTGTTAATCGACGACATAGTCAAAACAATTGCCGCGAAATGTCTTTCTCAACACTGGTTTCCGACATAGCGTTTCGTGACATCGCCCATGAGGATCGTGACTCGCAGATCTCTCGTGCTCGTTCTCAAGTCACCGCTCGATCACTTGCGAGCACTCGGGCAACCAGCGTCAGTATCTCAGGCGATATATCGAGTCAATTACATGCTGGCTATAGCCACCCACTAGCCAGGTCATGGCAAGCGGAAAGACAGTTGACAAAGGTATGGACTGAATTATAGCGTTCATTGAGTCTGACTTCTCTAGATTGACAACTGGTAATAGGAAATGCTTATTTATCCATTGTTCATTACCGATAACCCCGATGAAGAAACACCTATTCCCTCTTTACCAAACCAATGTCGCCGAGGCTTGAACCGCCTGGTACCATTCCTCACACCGCTTGTGCGCAAAGGATTACGAAGTGTTATGCTCTTTGGTGTCCCTCTTAATCCCAACGCAAAAGATCCTCTAGGAACTGCCGCTGATGACCCATCGGGACCCGTCATACAGGCTATCCGATTACTGCGAGCACAATTCCCAAATCTCTATATAACTGTAGACGTCTGTCTATGTGAATATACCTCGCACGGCCACTGCGGCATTCTATGCGACGATGGAAGTCTTAATAATGCGCAATCAGTCGAGCGGATATCTGATGTCGCGTTGGCATATGCCATGGCCGGTGCACATTGCGTTGCCCCCTCAGATATGAACGATGGTCGTGTGCGCGCTATAAAACTCAAATTGATTGAAGCTGGTATCTCTCACCAGGTTCTGCTCATGTCATATGCCGCCAAATTCAGCGGTAGTCTCTACGGGCCTTTTAGAGATGCAGCAGGCTCTGCGCCCTCGTTTGGTGACCGCAAGTGCTATCAATTGCCACCCGGTGGTCGTGGACTTGCTCGTCGTGCGATCATCCGTGATGTTGCCGAGGGAGCCGATATCATCATGGTGAAGCCCGCTAGCAACTTCCTCGATATCATCAGTGACGCAAAAGAATTGGCCAAGGACATGCCCATTGCTGCATATCAAGTTAGCGGAGAATTTGCTATGATCCATGCGGCTGCCAAAGCTGGTGTTTTCGATCTGAAAGAAATGGCCCTTGAGAGTACGCAAGGAATCTTGAGGGCTGGTGCTGGCATTGTTATCAGCTACTTCACACCGGAGTTCCTAGACTGGCTATCTACTTAAGCTTGGGTTTGGTTTAATACTTTATATCTTACTTCATGGGGAGGCGTTTGATTTTGTTTTGGGTTATATGCTACAGCACTCTCTATACACATCGAAAATACCAAAAAGTCAAACCGGCTTGGAGAGATTCTACATACAACAAATGATTCAATAATTTCAATGCAAAATGAGATGCAGCTCGAATTTGCCACATGTCTAGAATTCATCTCCATTCGTAAACTTCCAGCGTCAAACTAAGGAAAAACATGAATAAACGCTCAACTCATTTCAATTACAAAGAGACATGTATCATATATATCATGCAACGCGAAAGAAATACATTTCAAGACAGAAATTAACCAAAAAACAAAACATCATTTTCACATGTAGCTGGGCTTGAGCCCTTGAAATCCATATGCAACAATATCTGACTTCACCACTTCGCCTGGCGCGACATAGGCGCCTCGTCGAAGACGCACTCCTGGGTATATTGTGCAGTTTGCACCGACATAACAATCTTCTTCAATGGTAACGGGACGGCCCTGATATCGACTCTGCGAGCCTTTGCGCTCTTGCATGTTAGCATGGGCCATTGAGCCAAGGATGGTGACATTGGGGCCAATCCACGTGTGGGCACCAATATTGATTGGGCAATCGTCAACCATAGAGCAATTCTCAGATATCATCACATCTTCTCCGATGTGTATGTTAAAGCCATAATGGCAGCGGAAAGGAGCTTCGACAACTGCCCCTTGGCCAATCGAACCCATAGGTCGCGGGGTAGGGGATCCAGAAGGGGTTGTGGTCGCAGGGGGGATGATGATCTCCCTGAGCAATCGGTTTTGTTCCTTGGAACTCACACCGGATAGTGGGTTACAAGCATTGTTGAATCGCCATAGTGCGGACTTGCAACGGTCACGGTCTTCCACTAGTTGCATGTCGAAAGGACGATAGAGCTCTCCGTGAATCATTTTCTCTCTCTCTGTGTCCTCGCCGGTATTATGGCGTGCCGATAACTGGTGCTCAATGCTCAATGCAAGCCGTGCTTGTGCCTGTGGACTACTAGTGTCTATGCTGCTGGGATGTGGAGGTCTTTGATCGACAGCACCTTGGAACATGGGCATACCGGGTTTTGGATGCGGGCCTTGTTGCGAGAGTTCACGGATAGACGGAACGACATGATATTCAGTCTTTGGTTGGCCCTCACGGGAAAGCTCATGGATAGGAGGAACTTCTCGGTAATCGGTAGATTTTGACATGTGCTCAGCCATGTAAGGAGGATGTGACGCGCTTGGCCAGCTTCTCTTGGGCCAAGCGTTCCGATTCCCTGTAACATTCGTTGGCGTGCCTAGATATTGGGCGGCGGCATTGTCATTATCCTCCACGACAACCGGCCTGACTTTATTGACTTCAGCTTGTTGCGCCGTGGTTTGGATTCGCTCGTGATGGCGGGCGTTGACATCTTGCAGATACTGATTAGCTGCTTCAGAGTACCCGTCCTTGGATTGCAAAGGTACCGGACCCTTGCTGCTTGATGGTTTCTGCCATGTACTTCTAGAAGAGTAGCCCTCGCAAACAAATCCACCGCGTATACAATTGTTACCTAAAATTCAAACCATGATTAGCCACCATCTTGACAAACGTGGTAGGACCTGAGCTAGCAGATGAAGAGAGCTTACATGCGGGATGCTGTTCGTCACACTTCTTCTTTCTCCTCCGACAAGTCAGACAACCAGTCTTAGTCCGATTGCTAAAAACTCGTTTCCTCTTCGGCCCAACCTGGACGGATGATTGTGACTTTTCTTGCGTATAAGGTGACATAGGCTCACCCGTGACGGAAGGCGGACCAGTGGGCCATGGTTTTTGCTCCATTGAGTCAGTCGAATGAGTCTCTCTCTGAAGAGCTTCCACCAGTTGTGCATCAGAGGTATCCAAGTTCTGGGCTTTCTGGGCCTGGCTAATCAGATGAGAGTCGTAATCCTGCCAAGAGCCACCTGTCCCATTAATCATCTGCGCATCCTTGATCTCTGCATGCATATAGCCCGCGGAGGGCTGTCCGGAATATTCGTGGCCAGCGGAAAATAGTTTGGAACCGTTGGATGCTTCCGACTGCATAGGCGGCTCCGAGCCCACATCCGAGGAGCGCGCAGAAATTGCTTGGACGTCACTTGGTAGATCCTGTTGTTGCGATTGGCGTTCGAGGGACTCGGAACGCTTTCGTTTATTCTTGTTCCCTCCGTTTGGCGTCGCTTGGGGCGATAATTCCTGAGGGCCATGCTCGGCGACTTGGTCTACGCTGGCATCCAACGTTTCGCGTTGGCCTTCCTCCTGTCTTGAACCGTTTGCACTGCCATTGGCCGCTCCTAAATCGATATTCTCGTTACTTTGAGATGGGCTGACGGTGGAAGTTGCGGTATTGGAATTGTGCACTGTTGTGTCCTTGCCGTTGACAGCAGTGAAACGCGGAGGGCCGTGTTCGGTATGCTGGTCGCTTTCTTGCGCATAAGTTCCGTTGGAAATGGAGGCGGGCTGCGCTACAGTGGCCATGATGAACGTAATCTCTGTCGGTCTGTTCTGACCGTGGAATCACGGAGGGTTTCTCCGAATAATTTCGAATACGCGAAACCACCACTCCTGTGGATGTGTTGACTGAAAAAGCTGCGGAGTAAATCAGATATATCAAATGGACATGGGTTTATCGATATGAAACCTTTCGTTTTGCGTCGATAGAGCGAATAACAGGGGACGTAGGCCCCCTCAATATCGATGTGGTCGAGCCCGATTGAGTATGTCGACGGTTTTAGATTCCTCTGTTCCTTTAAGTTCAGATTCCAATTTGCGCCTCAATACCATCAAAGACACTGATTGACGGGAAACGGAAAATTTCTTGGAGACCTCGACTCCAACTGGCGCAATTGTTAGATCGTTTGAACAGCGCTAAAAGAAAATGCGACGAATTTATCGAGAAACGTTGGAGTTTCACGCAAACTAAACGGCGCGGGCGTTTCGCCAGTGCGTGGTAATTAGCTATGGCGGAGAGAAGAAACAAACGGTGCTCAATGTAACGACAAAACAAAAATCAATACAAATAGTAAGTTGCTAATACTGACGAGTCAGTACGGGACATCACGGTTGGACGAGTATTCTCGGATGAGTAGAAGCAAGACGAGCCAGCACAAGAAGATGGGAGAGGAAGGAAGGAACAGACAGATGGGGGGGGGAAAGGAAGGTAGTACGTACTAGGTAGGGTAGGTTAGTTGGGAAGAAGGAAGTAAGTACTAGAGGGAGGGCCGGCAAGTCTCCGCGCAGGCGATAAACGGGTTCGGCGGTTAATTATATAGCGTAAGCATCAAGCACCAAGGTCTAAGCTTTGCATGTTCTCCGGTGATACGGAGTACAATTCTGGGAAGGAGCCTACTGGTGCGCAGAGTCTGGCAGTTTGGCAGTCGCAGTGGCAGTGGCAGGTGCAAATAGTTGTGTAGAGCAAGAGCGACAAAACGGAAGGAGGGGCGGCGGCCCCGGCGGGCGCAGCTTCCCAAAAAGCATTGAAGCAGTCAGTCTCACAGAACTAGCAGAGGTTGCAAGCGCGCGAGAGGTCGGGTAACTAGCACGGACTAGGTCGACCAGAGCGGGCCCAGGCCAACAATGAGGCGGAATGGGCGCGCTGTGGGTGCCAGGTGCTTAACGTTGGCGCGCGATCGGCGGCGGCAGAACCTGGACGTCTGTGCTGTGGTTGGCTGAGTGTGTCATTAGCGCCGTTGCCCTCCCTGTCACAGGACAACCAATCAGCGCCCATACTCTCGTGTCCGACCTGCAAGGACAGGCGCACTGGACCAATCGACGTTTGTCAAACATCTCCACTTGCATGGAGGGTGGGAGCAGAAAAGGGAAAAAAAAAGGAAACTGGCCCTGGAGGGTTGGGCAGTCCGGAGTACGTACGTACGTACTTTTTTCTCCTGCACGCTTCTTTCGATCTTCTTCCTGAAGGACGACGACGTATGGCGTCGGTTAACGTAGGGACGTATTGCCTTTAGACTGAATCTAGCCATGCTGTTAGAGACTGAAGTACAAGACGCATGGAGTCAATAAAATGGTACGTTGCGGTAATCGATCGAGAGCGAACTAACTGCATCTGGTCGTTACTGTAACTTGATTATTCCTCAAGTTTGGGCCGCGTCGCGCGCGCCAGAGCGTATGACACAGCGCTAACTGCTAATTGATCATCTACCTTTCCTTTCAGCCCGGAGTGGCGTCTATGCTGCTTTCTTATTTGTCCTGTGTACGTACATACTTAAAGCCAAACTCGAATTTCACGGTAATAATCAACCTCTATTCTCATATTATGCTGGCTCCTCTTGAAGAATATTGGGCGTGTAATTAAGGATGCTTCGTATCGGTGCCAAAATAGGAGCCGCCGCACAAGCAAAAAGCCGCAAGAGGCAACAGCGGCGGCTGCGACACGATTAATTTGCTTGCCGACGGCTACCCTCCATGAGTGGTGGGGGCTGCGTAGGAGGAGTAGGTAGAGTGATCACGGATTGCAGATGCATGTCAAGTCACGCTCTGTGCCCGGTCCTTAATCCTTAGGAGAGAGAGGCGCAACGGACTTCCTCGTTAAATTATTCGCCATTGGCGCCGCAATGGCGCCTACACAAAAAAAAACAAAATAACCACTGGAAGCGACCTCCCTCTTTTCTCAGTGTCTTGTGCGTCAATGGTGGATAGCCACTTTGTGCTACATAGTTACTCCTACATATATATTCCTTGCCCTAAGGTACTCTGTAGAAGAAACACCCGGCGGCAGTACAATTTCTCCCAGGCCTGACTGTGCCCAGCGCTCGATTAATCCACCGCGTTCAGAACCACTTTCATGCATCTCATTGGTTGTCCAGGACATTACTCAACAACTTCTAATCGTCGATGGCATCTATGTGAGACGCCATCCTTCCCTTCATTCTATCTCTTCCAAAGCGCCCCGGCGAATCATGCATTCCTGCTATTTTTGGAACTGGGGAGCCCTGGCATTTAAGGCTACCGATCAATCAATGTTGAAGCCTTGTAGTTTCTTCAGAAATGCGAAACGCAGCGCGAAACCGACGAGAGGGACTGCCCCAAATTCGATAAACTGCGGTAATTGCATAGTCTTTGTCTTTGATGGTCTTTGCTTTTTTGCCTGGACCTACGCAATGACAGGGGGGTATTTTCATCACAGCATAACCGCAATGACGCCCTCGCAATAGTACAATATCTTCTATGCCGGTGTAGACATAGACTTAAGTAGAATCGCCATACGTAGATATATGGAGCGGTACAGCAGATGTAAACAACCATGGTTAGTTAACTAACTAGAGCTGTTGTTATGGATGCTGACTCAGCATGACGGTGCTTTCCTTCCAAACCAAGACCATCGCTACCTCAACAAGCTTCATCGGATGCCCAGAACGAGAAGTTTGATCCCTTCATTTACCATTCAGCCATTCATTGAACGGCTTACGACGTCGCCAAATTCCATATCGAGAGTTATCAGAGCTTCACCTCGGTTGATTTCTTGTATTTCCGCCGATTCCCTCGACTGTTTTCTCGTATATCGTTGGATGCTTCGCGTTTGACCGCCCAGCAGCTATCTTTCTCTGCCCCGCCCCGCCTTCAATCTTCCCTCTGGTCCTTCTTCCATCAATCTTCCTGCAGTAACCCCACCGGTTTTATTTATTTTTCTTTGCGACATTAACTTGAAATTACCCTTTGATCATATCGCGAATCTAGAGTTTCAAGTGACGCTGAAGGCGATCTCGCCAGAGTTTGGTGCGGCATGTCTTTCTCAGTACAAGAATTGGACAACACTGTCCGCGCCTTCTATGAGGGCAAAGGCGATGTGGTGAGTATCCGTTGTTCTATCGATCTATTTGCATCTTGAAAGCACCAGGCAGGTGAAAGCAAAGGGCTAACATTGGCGCAATTTATTTCTATCTAGCAAAAACAAGCACAACAATCCTTGACCGAGGTATGATGAAAAGTCCTCACTTGACTCGACGGCATCGACTAATCTTACGCCGAAACAGTTTAAACAAAATCCTGACGCGTGGTTATCGGTGGGAGAGATCTTACAGGAATCGTCTTACTCCCAAACAAAATGTGAGTGTACCCTTGAAAAAACTCATTCCAAACGAGGCGAACGAAAAACTCATTTGTTGTGTGGTAGATCTCGGATTGCAGGTTCTAGATGAGGTTATTATGACAAGATGGAAGGTCCTACCACGAGATCAATGCCAAGGTGAGATTGATTTTAGACACAAGTGAAGTTTCAATAAGTGCAGAACGTTGACACCGGGATTTAGGAATTCGCAACTTCGTCGTCAATTTGATCATCGAGCATTCGAAATCCGAAGAGAAACTCAAAAGTGAACGCGCGTTCTTGAACAAACTGAATCTCGTCCTCGTCTCGATATTGAAGCAGGAGTGGCCCCATAACTGGCCAACCTTCATCAATGAAATCATTTCCTCGTGTCACACCAGTCTGTCTATATGTGAAAACAACATGGCTATTCTTCGATTGTTATCGGAGGAGGTTTTTGATTACTCGCAGGATCAGATGACATCTACCAAAGCCAAGAATCTCAAGACAACGATGACCCAGGAGTTTTCATCGATATTCCAGCTATGTTCCGAGGTCCTGAACACTGCGAATCAGCCTGCTCTGATCAAAGCGACACTGGAAACGTTGCTCCGGTTTCTCAACTGGATTCCCCTCGGCTATATTTTTGAGACACCTATTATCAACACTCTCCTTACTAGGTTTCTCGATGCGCCGGAAACTCGCAATGTGACACTGAAATGTTTGACTGAAATCGGGGGTCTTCAGATCGGTCCTCAGTACTCCTATGACGAGAAACTAGTGTTAATGTTCACCGAGACTCTCACGCGGGTGGCTAAAATCATCCCACTCACTTTGGATCTAAAGAGCACTTACATGAATAGCAATTCCAGAGACCAGGAGTTTGTTCTAAACCTAGCTCTGTTCCTATGCAACTTCTTCAGCGTGCATCTCAATGTAAGTGAATTTCCGGATATTGTTTGTCGGGACCGTCTAGGTCGCTAATCATCCTACAAAGCTTATTGAAAAACTGCCCAACTTGGACTATCTAACCCACGCACACTTCTACCTCATCCGAATCAGCCAGATTGACGACCGAGAAATCTTCAAGATCTGCTTAGAGTACTGGACCAAGCTCGTGCAGGAGTTGTATGAAGAGATGCAACAGCTCCCGATCACCGATATCAATCCTCTAGTAAGCATGGGTGTCAGCGGTCTTGCGAACGGCGGCGCGCCACATCCTAGCACACTCGCAAACTATCCTTTGCGCAAGCACAAGTATCAAGAAGTACTGTCGAGCCTCAGAACTGTTATGATTGAGAAAATGGTACGCCCGGAAGAGGTTCTTATCGTGGAAAATGACGAGGGAGAGATTGTGCGCGAGTTTGTGAAAGAGAGCGACACCATCCAACTTTACAAAACGACAAGGGAATGCTTGGTCTATCTTACACACCTTGACGTTGTCGACACGGAGACTATCATGGCCGATAAACTCGCTAAACAGGTCGATGGTACTGAGTGGTCATGGGCCAACTGCAATACTTTGTGCTGGGCCATTGGGTCAATTTCTGGCGCTATGAATGAGGAAACAGAGAAACGTTTCCTGGTCACTGTGATCAAAGACCTTCTTGGTCTGACGGAACAGAAGCGTGGAAAAGACAACAAAGCAGTCGTTGCCAGTAATATAATGTATATTGTTGGCCAATATCCAAGGTTTTTGAAGGCTCACTGGAAGTTCTTGAAGACTGTGGTGAACAAGTTATTCGAGTTCATGCACGAGACACACGAAGGTTTGTTTATCAATCAATTACAATCTCTGGGCATTTCATTTACAGCTTCTAGGTGTCCAGGACATGGCTTGTGATACGTTCATCAAGATTGCCAATAAATGCAAACGCCATTTCGTCGCTCTTCAGCCTGGAGAAACTGAGCCATTTATTGAGGAGATAGTTCGCAACATGCGAAAGATTACCTGCGACCTTTCACCACAGCAAATCCATACCTTCTACGAGGCTTGTGGTTACATGATTTCGGCTCAGGGCCAGAAAGGCCTTCAGGATCGATTGATTGAGAGTTTAATGGCATTGCCTAATTCTGCGTGGGATGCCATCATTGCCCAAGCCAACCAAGACCCTTCCATATTGCAGGACTCCGAAACTATAAAGGTCGTGGGAAATATCATGAAGACCAATGTTGCGGCCTGCTCTTCAATTGGCACCTACTTTTATCCCCAAATCGGCCGCATCTACCACGATATGCTCAATATGTACCGCGCTTCCAGCCAACTTATCTCCGACGCTGTTGCTAGCGATGGTAAGTTTCCAAAGTCTTTACCGTAACTTGTACTAAACTTTCTTAGGAACCATTGCAACGAAAACTCCTCGTGTGCGAGGACTACGTACCATCAAGAAAGAAATCCTCAAGCTTATTGATACATATGTTCAAAAAGCAGACGACCTGGAGATGGTTAATCAGAATATGGTTCCTCCGTTGCTCGAAGCCGTTCTGCTTGACTACAATCGAAATGTCCCCGATGCTCGAGAAGCAGAGGTATTGAATGTTATGACAACAATTATTCACAAGCTTCATGTACGTTGGACCCCAAGAACTTCGCGATTCTCCGTTAGAATACCAGTCTCTGTGTCATTTGATATCGATACTGACTTTTCCCTAGAATCTTATGGACGACAAGGTGCCAGTTATCATGGAGAGTGTCTTTGAGTGCACTCTCGAGATGATTAACAAGGACTTCCATGAATATCCCGAACACCGTGTTCAATTTTTCAAGCTGCTACAAGCGATCAACTTATACTGTTTCCCTGCCTTGCTGAAGTTAGACGGCAATCAATTCAAGTTCGTCATCGACTCGTGCATGTGGGCAAGCAAGCACGACAACCGCGAGGTCGAGAACACCGGATTGACCATGTGTCTTGAACTTATGAACAATATGGCAGAGACAGATCTGCAGACATCGAGCATCTTCTTCCGTCAATTCTACCTTTCCATTCTTCAAGATGTTTTCTTTGTGCTGACTGATACCGATCACAAAGCTGGTAAGTTGATAGCACGCATCTCAGACATAGAACTCGTGCTGATACCTGAAACAGGATTCAAATCGCAAGCAATGCTTCTGTCGCGCATGTTCTACTTTGTTGAGTCCGGCAAGATTCAAGAGCCCATCTACTCCCCAGAACAAGCACCAGCTGGGACTTCAAACAAGGATTTCCTACAAGAATACGTTGCCAGCCTTCTTCAATCGGCTTTCAAGAATCTTCAAGAGTAAGTCAATTCTTTTAATTTGCTCTTCTCTAGTTACTAAAATATGGCGTCCAGAATCCAAATCAAGCAGTTTGTTATCGGATTGTTTGCGTACAACGACGATTTTACCAAGTTCAAGACACACCTGCGAGACTTTTTGATCTCTCTCAAGGAGTTCGCGGGAGATAATGCTGAACTCTACGCCGAGGAACGAGAACAAGCGTTACAGGATGCTAAGGCTGCCGAGAGAGATCGTGCAATGAAGGTCGGAGGTTTGCTCAAACCAGCCGATATGGATCAGGACGACGATCTATAGTACATTTGATCACTCGCGTAGTTTTGAAGAAACCTGGAAAGGGGGTTGGAGGCAAAGCCAATATTCACTTCGCTTCGGGAGCTTGAGAAACAGCGCAAGTCTCAGGTATATACCCGCGGCTCTGCCAATTCCTTGCTTGAAACCTGTTTTGACTGTTGATTTATCAAAATGCATATCCAGTATACATGGTCTGGAGTATGCATGATTGGAGGAAGCGCTTGCTGCGGGGGGGTCTAAAGGCCCAGATGTGGTGTTTGATAGCCATTCTTCTTAGGAAAAAGGAAGCAGTAAATCTAGCAGCAGTTCTAATCAGTCCAAAAGGTTAAATAAAATAATGATATCGCCGAGTGTATTTGAGTTTTCTTGAAATTGTAATCTGGAATAAATTGACGTAGGGTACGATCTGCAGCGGAGCACCGCTGGATGATTCTCGATGGCCCCACACATTTTTAAGCTTGCCATCTCGCCATCATCAGTCACCCTACCATTTTGCAGCCTCGACAGGACCTCGAACTGTGATACTTGCTGCTACAACAAAATTTTGACTCTTCCTCGAATATTGTACAACAGGGAAACCCCTCATTGACCAACGATGCCACGACAACAGCGACAACGACAGCTGAACACCGGCACAACAACGTCGACGACGACATCAGACTCCGAGTCGGCAATAAACGCAGCAAGCTTTCCACGCACTCTGCGCCTCCGAGGCGAAAGTCATAGCCATGTCGTTACTGTCGGCGAGAGTGCTCGTACAGAGACTCCAGAACAAGAAGCCGCAGAGGGATCGCCGTCTCGTCGCGTGAGGTGGGATGAGAATGTGGTTAATAATGAGGGGATGGGGAAGAAGAGTTCAAAAGGTTGGTTTGCCTCAATTTACCAAGTGAAATGATCAAGTTGACATAATGACTCGATTCCTTATCTAGTATGCTGCATATATCATAGACCTCGAGCCATGGACGAGAGTAGTTCCGAGTCCGAGTCGTCGTCTAGCTCAGATGACTCTGATACTGATGACGATAACGATATGCGTGCTAGGCGGAGGCCTGCTCGACGAGAAGGATGTGGCCATGATGGCCATGACCATGAGCACGATCACAACCACGGGATCAAGAAAGTGAGGAGAAAGAGGCCGAGTCCGAATGCTTATGAGCGGCAACCCAGGAATGAGCGAAGACCTACGCAACAATCAACGGCTGACTAGAGGAGGAAGATAACGGAAGAAAAAGATTAAAGTGATGATCATATGCATTGTCATTACGAACTACAGATTTCTACCCATGGAATATGGATATCTAATTGGGACCGAGAACAACGGAATACAGAACTGACGGGTATATCAAACCGAACTTCTTACTCCCCGCCCCATACAACTCCGACGCCTTGCAAAAAAAAAAAAAAAAAAAAAAAAAAATACACGGACATTCGAGAACGCAGACCAACAACATCAAAAACTTATACCATCATACTCCGCCTCCTTGTCGAAGCACGCTGACTCCGCTTGGCTAGCAAAGTGCTACTCTCATCCACGAGAGTTCGTGTTGTTTTGGCCTTTGTTGTGCCGATATCCTTGATAACTGATTGAGAGTCCTCTAAGCTGTCGTCATGGAACTCACTGTCATACGCTAATGTGTCATCGTCCAGGATAGGCTTTGAGCGATCAGAAACTGCGGGGTTGGAGGAATGTCGGCGGGATTGCGAAGTAGGATTTGTTGAACGTCGTCGTGTATTATTAATAGCGACGCTCTTGTTGGCTGAGGGACTCAACATGGCGCTTGAGTCGTCCACTTGATTAGTCTGCTTTGAAGTTGATCCAGACTCGAGATCATTGAATCGTATAATATCATTGGTACTCGCAGACAATGTCCTTCGTTTTCGCTCTGTAACCATATTCTTTGGTATTTCAGTAAGGCCTTGTGTCGTGGCAGTCGATGCGGTATTACTGTCCGCAGATGATTCATGCTCTTCGGGGATGTTATTCAAAGTCGAGCTTTCGTGGTCGTTATCTCGACCAGGTGTGCCTGTGACAGTATTGGAAGCACGTCGGCTACCAGCAATTATCACTGCATCTACAAGCTCATTCGTGGCTCTTCGCATCTTGTCGCGTAGATTCGGCTCTGCGTAGCTGACTGCGCCTCTTGCGCGCCTGGATGGTCGAGATCCAAGACCAGGAAGAGGCATAGAGTCTGTCACAGCAGGTTCGTCCGCGTTAAATGACTTTTTTTGAATGCATTCGCTTTCCTGAGGCTCAGGTATGGTTGATATGAGTGGTTTGATGGGCTCATCTTCGTGTATAAAAGCTGTGGCTGCTCTCTTCGGCTTTTTCACATTGTCGGATTGGAACTGCGGAATCTTCTTTGCTGGTTCTCCTCTGCGCGAATTCTCGTCATCTCCTTGTTTCTTCATCGGTTTCTCTGGCTTGCCATCGACCTGCTGGGCTGTCTCCTTGGTCTGTTTTTTCGTTGAAGATGCCATATTGGTGGTTTCTGCGAAGATCTCATTAGTGTATTCCTCCAAATATCACATATACAATCGATTTAGACGTACTCGGCTCTAACACTCTCCGTTTTGCAGCAGGCGTCTTCTTCGGAGGTTGCTTCTTTGCTGGTCCCACAAGTTCATTGACGATTTCAACGGCCACATTCGGACGATCGGTTCGCAAATCGACTGCACGCGTAAATTGAAAGTCGTCATCAATTTTGCTAGTAGCCGTTACAGGCAGCGGTGAAAATGTGATTTCATCTTCCGTCGAGCTAAACTTTCTCTTCGAGCCGGACAGGGCAGGAGGTGACGCAGATTTGGCTGGCGAGACTGTTTCTTCTACCGGCAGCTCCTCGTTCATGTTGCTTGCAGATTCTTCAGGGCTGTGGCCGTCATATTCCGCATCTGGAAGAATAACATCGTCTATATCGAGAAAGTCATCATGTCGTCTTCGTACAAGTGGGCTTTGATTCATATCAAAGTGTGCAACCGGAGGTGACCCTATGCTAGGGGAATCTATGTCCTGTGATTCTGCAAGTTCCTGGGGGCTAAGAAAAGGTTAGCGCTGGATTTTAGGCAGTATAGTTGATCATCCTTACTCGAGAGTCCGTCTTGGAAAGTATTTGTCTTCCATGATAGTTGGCAGTCTGTCGCCGTTGTCGTTCCATGTTATCGGTCTCCGATTGGGATCAGCTGAGCGTTGAGTTTCACCTTCCGCCTCGAGATGCGCAGTCTTTTTCATAAAGCTCTCGGGAATCAAGCCCAACTCGCTGACCAATTTGTTCAGTTCCGATACTTTGGCTGCCAGCTTATCTTTGCATTGATGGATTTCTTTGTGAAAAGCTCGGCCGGCAGCGTACTTTTCGGCATCTTGCGTTAATGAAATCACCTGTTCCTTGAGTGCGGTATTTTCTTTGAGTAGATGAGATAGTTCGGCTTCTAGGCCTTGGATCCGTAGCGACTGGAGAGAGTTTACTCGAGCGATTTCGCGGTTCTGACGCACGAAACGTCTTTTGACTATTATTCGTGTCGTGTCAGCACTGAGTTCAAAGTAGTCAATGGATCAAAGGGGAGTTGCTTACGAGCCTCTATGGACTCCGCTGGTCCAGGTATTTCGTTCAATCGCGCCATGTTGTAGATCTAAGGATGGTTTTCTGTCTCTCAGGCTCTAAAGCCTTGGAGTCGATAGGCGCCGCAATCTCTCAGCGCTGTTAAGAATATCCTCGTATCATAGGATTCCCGTTCGTCGTATTTAGAATATCGGCGGTGGTGATTCGGTGTCAATCGAAAGATGATGGATAATTGTAGGTCGTGTGTTCGTTGTTGAAGAATGATATTTTACGGCTTGTTTAGGTTGCTTGTTGATGTTTGTCCGGATATGGCTTAGCTTTGCTAGGAGCGACCCCACTTGCTGAGATTCACAATTCTTACAGAAGTAATAGTACGTACCTTCTACAACACACACACGACCACCACGTAAACGCTTGTCTTCTGCTCTTTGACGACTATATTGAATTCTCAGTCTATCGAACCTCGATCGCAAACCACGCCGAACAGCACAATGGCGCATCCGACTATAAACGCATCTCTTCGCCAGAGCAATGCCTACCCAACGACGTCACAGCAAGCCATGACGTTGACCATGCGAATCGAAGCAAAAAAGGCGGAGTTGGAGAATCTCACCCAATTACGCGATCTGAGTAATGCCCTCGCCTCGCAGATGCAAGCTCTTGAATTAAAATTGGCTACTTTGAAAGACGGCACAGAATGTATGTTGATGGGCCTGTTTCATACCATTTGGTGGCATTTTGTACTTACCTCTGAATAGCCATTGCTTGCGTTTTGGCAAACTGGCAGAGCGTTCTGCAGGCGATCAACATGGCGACCAGTATGAGCTCCCTGATCGAATCGATCTTACTAGATTTGGGCTATTTTGCATAGAGCGAGAGTGCTAATGAACCTAATTGAACAGAGAAAACAGCGACCAGCGTCGAAGCACTTGCGACCGCCGACAGCCGTCCAGCAACACTCGTGCGGATACCTACTGCGACGATTGACACTCTTCCGGATGCGTGATACTAAAGACTATTTGATGGGGCTCTTTCAAGTGACAAAACAATGTCTCGAAAGGTCGACTGCGCACAAGTACCGAAAAAACACGTGTTGTAGTGGGCTCCGCATCAAAATTAGACGAAGTCTGAAACTTACCAAACTCGTGCCACGTATAAACTCGACACTCAGAACGCACCACAATGCTCCACGATTCTAAGCCGTTTATCTCACGATGCTTGATCCTATCGCCCTTATCACAGACGCAATGCAAGCAATGGCCTACGAGATGGGATGATTTGTTTCGCAGGAACTACAATGCGATGTTCATCAACCCCAAAACAGGTAACGAGAGGAGGTTCGGGTAGAAGTGGGACTGCAGTGACAACAGTCTGTTCGCGAGAATTGACGAGAGCAAACTTGGATACCGTGAGCGTGGTGTCTATTAGCTTTGATAGCCAAAGAAAGATAAGCTATGTCTCCTCATGCTAGTTAGTTAACCGTTTTCTCTGTATTAGTGGTACAGTGACTATGATGTGGTGCCGGGATTGGTGTCAGATAGCCGTCTCATGGTCGATGATCTCCACAGACTAACTACCAGGAACTACCAGCGAGACTAGGGAAGTTGGGAACTGATGGTGTGTTCGGATAGATAGGCTTTGGGGAGATATGATCAACGCAGTGACCAGGAGATTGTCAAATGTCAACCGAGCAGTTAAGTTAGCCAGCCAACCCAACTAGCCAGCGAGCCACGTACAGACCGAGAGAGACAGAGAGAGAGAGAGGATCGCATCGCAGGGAGTCACGGACACGGGCCAATCAGATGACCAGGTCACGAGCTAGGGCAAATAGTGCGGGAGCCAATGCTTGGCTTTTTGCCGTAAGCGCCCGAACCCGCCAGAAATAAATCATTTCGTCTGCTCTCTGAGCCTCTCTCTCTCTCTCCTCTTGACCCAGAAAGAATGTTGAATGCTTGACATGCATTAACTCTATTCCATCTGTTTCCATCCTCCAATATGCTAACTACGGACACCTCTCTATACGTCTATACGACTACTACTCCCGTACGTATTCATACGTACACACGGCCACACTCAAGACAGCTTCCCCTCATTTGCTGGCGTGGGTGGACCACTGGAATGGACATTAGTTTCAGCATCGACCATCGCCTAGCCTCGAAGCATTATCCATTGATAATCGAATTCCCCCACTGCGCTGCCCAGCATAGACAATTGTATCCACCAGCCAACGACGACGGAGCAGACGCCGCCAACTAGGTCAAGTTAACTACGTACCACGGATACATATTACAGAGCACATACACATACGCACCAACTGCATAGCACATACTCCGCAATCGTACTGCTTGACGTGGAACCAGTCAGTCCGTGGCGTGATTCTGGCTGTCCAGTCCAGGAACCTGCGCACAGGTATGACTAGTTATGTAGCGCTTAGTGCGTGTCCGGCCATTAAGTCAAGTACACAGAGTATAGCTGAGTTAATATTAAGACCCTAAGAGTAGCCATGCATGCTTGATGCAGTCGACAATGAAATTAGGTACGATAGGAGACGGCCAATCAGCCTGGAGCGTGGGGAGCTGCCGGAGGACGAAGCACCGCCAATCTAATCCTATTACTACGTAACTTACTACGTACTGTAACTAGTAGTTCACTAGCATCGACTCCGGGCGTCTTATCGTCTACACCTTCTGTCGTTTGTTGTTGACGGGTTCTGTGGATTGATTCTTACACGAGTTATTCAGCTGCTTTTCAGCAGACAGACCGAAGACCATACATCAATGATGCCATCCATCGCCATCGAATCAGATGACATACATTCCACTGCGTGTCGTCCGTTACGCGTATGAGCTAATTAATGAGGATGCTCGCGCAGGCAAAATGCACGTAATATTGCGTACGGCAGGGTAACGCTGGTAAGTTGGTAAACAATCTGCAGGGTGCCCGGCGCATCCAAGCGGAGTCTCACTGAGTGCATACTTACTCTTACTTACTTCCTTACCCTACCCTACCTGGGCCTACCAAGAGAACTCGCTCTGTCCGCACTGGCCTGACGTTGGAGGCCATGGCGCTATCGTGATCATTACTCAAACCAGCCAAGTCTGACGAGCTAACATGTGTCTAATGCGTCTAATAATGTTGTTGTTGTGGGGAACTGGGGATGAAACCCCCTCTGCGCTCTGTTGCTGCTCCCACTGCTCTGTCGCCAAAGCTGAGTAGTTATATATATCCACGATTCTTGCCACTTCTTTCTCACATGTCGCTCAGCGTGTGTTCAGCCTGCCTTCCATAGCCGACCATAACTTACTTGCGTGTGATGACCTGATCCTCTTCTATCCGCTTTTTCTTACTTACTCTTGCTCTCAAGCAACCACACCTGGCTCTCAGATCCCCCCCCCCATCGGCCTTGACTGTACCCGTACCGGTCCCTTCGTGGTGTGAGCCTTGTCCTGTCTTGTCTTGTCTTAACCGGTAGCTACGACCAGGCAGACATGATACAGCCTTTTTATCGTATACGTTATTTATAATCCATGAATGCAAGAACCTAGAGTCATCGCGAGTATAAAGCTGGCCACCACATCTTGATCCAGACCCTGCTGTCGTTTCTTTCCTTCTCGAGTGCCATTAAGAAACTCGTCTAAACTGTCGCATCAACGGAAAATGTCTGCAGACTGGTCTCTCGATTTTTGCCTGGTCTGTGACCAACAGACCTCGGGGGCAGGACCCTACTGCTCCCAGAGCTGTCGACTAGCCGACCTGGATCAGAATGCATCTGAGTCTTCCCTCTCGAGCTATCCCGTCTACCTGTCCTCCAAATCAACCATACAACCAAAAACAAGTTCGGTCTCATCTACACAATCCAGAAGCAGTGCTGTCAGCCGACAACCTATTGGCAAACGCTCCTCTTCTTCTTTCTCCTCCACAAGTTCGAATGAACAGTCATCGAGTCTGACATCGACCTCGTCTCAGACCTCGCTGTCGTCACTCACTGGTACACTTTCCCCGTCCGCAGCACTGTCGAATCAAGTCCGGCATGAATTGCAAGACTACTCGAAGAGTTTCGACCAAGTGCGAGACTGGAAGAGACGATTAACAAATTCGTGAATCGTCCTTCTTGATCATCACTGATTATTTTCCTCCCTCCTTGTCAACGACTCCAACGACGGCGTATCAAATCAAAGCATCATCATCATCATCATCTTCTTTCAACTCGGTGTCTGGATTCATTTTACCTTTCTCGGCGTTTCAGGATCTTGCATATCAGACGTGTCAAGAATATCCGGTTTGCGATCTTTTTCACCATCGACATTACCATCATGAAACATTATTCGGCGCATGGATAGGGGGCCTCGACTGTAATACATATCATCTCGTCTTACCATCACATGGACCATCCGGTAAACAGTTACGGATCGTCATGTTTTCAGTTTATTTTCTCGGGAGCTTGGATAAGGGTTAGGGTTATTGTGTTGGGAGTTTTTCCTTTTGCAATTGTTCGACGGTTTGACCAATTTGAGACACATGGGGCGGACACGAATACGTGGTCCGCGAATTATCAAGAGACACATCTCCAACATCATTTGCGCAATCCCGGGCCGAAAGGAGAACAAGTTCACCTCTTGCTCCACTTGATCGGCATTGGGGGTCGCCCTTTCTTGATTGCTTTTGATGGATAGAGAAGGGGTCTCTGTATCTTAGTTAGGACAGTATCATATACTACGAATATATATGATCACTCACCCATCTCCTTCGTACCTACCTAAGTACCTGGTAAGCATCCATCGTCGCGGACAATAACCGTCCAGACGGAGTTCCTGGATGAGCAGAAAGTCTGGGCCAGATTTGCGTGCGGAGCCAAAGGTACCATTGGTACTCTCTCAACTCCACAGTGGGTATAACAAGATGGAAAACATGGGTGTCATATTAGATTCTTCTGGTCAGATGATATGATGGCGGGTTAGTTAGCCCGGCCAGACTGAAAGCAGTGCATGGAAGCAATCTAGAATGAATGAGCTTACATTCTATCTGCAAAAGATGGCGTATACATACTCCCAAGGTAGAGTGTAGAGAGATGGTACTGACTCCGTTGTATATATTAGTTGTATATATACTCCGTCAATATGGAATAATCTGGCATGGCGACTCCCGTCCGTGATGTGATTGGTGGGAGAATTATGTCCGACAAACTCTGTGATTTGAGCGAGAGACAAAAGTACGTATCTTCTGAGCACGAGTGAGCATTATCCGGATGGCTTACATGAATTGGTTGTTAACGTTGACCTACACAATACAGACAACTGCACAAGGCGTAGACTGTAAGTTGGTCACTATAGGTGGACTGTACGCATCCCGTCGTAAACTACTTGTAATTGTATGCTAGCATGGGGGACTCACCGGACAATGGCCCGAAGATCACTCTCTGCTGCTCTGTTCGCAGCTGATCCATCTGCCAATTGACAATTCCATATATATTCTGCCAACAGAAGACCGACTCTGTCGAATCTATACGTAGGAACGTTCCATCGTCTCTCTGTCAGCAAGGAAACGACACACTTCCGCCGAGCGCGTTCGTGGATCAACACGTCATAGCTAGAGAGCCTCGTCCACTTTTTTCTATTGAACCCACGTTCTCTCCCTCTTCTCCCGTCATCTTCTCCCAGGGGCTCCCTTGTGTCGTCGTCGTCCGGCAATTTTTCCGTCAGGAAGAATTTCCTCTTCTCTTCCTCTCTTCCCTCCCTTGTACCTTACTCTTCATTCCTCGCGTTGTTAGACAATGGCCTCCCAGCACTCCCGCCGCTTCGTCCGGCCTCTTTTATATACCTCCGCCGCACTAGCCACCGGCGCCGGTCTTCTCTACGTCGCATATCGCCCACGAAACATTCCAGGTTCAGAGCCAGCCGTTGTGCCCCCGCCCGGGTATCGCTCAGGAAAGCTTGTGCCCCCGAGTTTTCCGCGCATCAAATCGCGTGAAGAGCAAATCGCCGACTTGCGACGGAGCGCTGGTTTCGGCACTCAGAATGGAGAGGCAGAGCCCTACGACTTGCTCGTCATCGGAGGTGGTGCGACCGGCTCCGGTATCGCGCTCGATGCCGCAACTCGAGGTTTGAGAGTCGCCGTGGTCGAGAGAGATGACTTCAGTGCGGGAACCAGTAGTAAGAGCACCAAGCTGGTGCACGGCGGTGTTCGTTATTTGGAAAAGGCCGTTTGGGAATTGGATTATGCCCAGTATGCTTCTACATCATAGCCACCATTCAAAACCACCGAAACAGAAACAAACAAAAAAAAAAAAAAAAAAAAAAAAAGCGAAACCACCAATTCTTTCGCATAAAAGATGTAGCTGACGAGGTTATCTTCTGCTATTTCTCAGGTACTCGCTCGTCAAGGAAGCGCTCCGGGAGCGTAAATATTTCTTGAAAACCGCTCCCCATTTGTCCTCGTGGCTGCCGATTATGGTCCCTGTGCAGAAGTGGTGGCAAGCTCCATACTTCTGGTTGGGTTGCAAGGCCTACGACTTCTTGGCTGGATCCGAGGGCATCGAGAGTTCCTACTTCCTGACACATAGTAAAGCTCTAGATGCTTTCCCTATGCTGAAAAAAGAGGACCTGTTCGGTGCCGTGGTTTATTACGGTAGGACTACCACTCGACGTGCTTTTACGTACACTGTACTAACATATCGCAGACGGTGCACACAATGACTCGCGTATGAACGTTTCTCTAGCAATGACCGCCGCCTTGTACGGTAGCACAGTTGTCAACCACCTGGAAGTCACCGGTTTGACCAAGGACGCCTCTGGAAAACTCAACGGAGCTCTCGTCAAGGATCTCGTCGCCGAAAAGAACGGCCAAGAGGCCAAGGTGTTCCCCATCCGCGCCAAGGGTATCATCAATGCCACTGGTCCTTTCTGCGACTCGATTCGCAAAATGGATGAGCCCGAAACCAAAGACATTGTCGCCCCTAGCTCCGGTGTCCATGTTATTCTCCCCGGTTATTACAGTCCCTCCAACATGGGGCTTATCGATCCTTCGACATCAGATGGTCGTGTGATTTTCTTCTTGCCATGGCAAGGAAATACCATTGCTGGAACGACTGACCGAGCCACCCAGATCACAGCTCACCCCCAACCCGATGAAGAGGATATTGACTGGATTTTGAACGAGATCAGCGGATACCTCGCTCCGGATATCAATGTGCGACGGGAGGATGTTCTTGCGGCATGGTCAGGAATTCGACCGCTCGTCCGCGATCCCAAGGCTAAGAACACAGAATCTCTTGTCCGAAACCACTTGATCACTATCTCTGCATCCGGTCTTTTGACTTGTGCTGGTGGGAAATGGACAACTTACCGACAAATGGCTGAAGAGGCTGTTGACGAAGCCATCAAGGGATTCTCTCTACAGACTCACAAGGTGCAAGATGTCCCCGACGTAAGCGGCACAGGACTCAAGACGGACAACTTCAACCTCGACGGTTCCTGCCAAACCCACCAGGTTCGCCTCATTGGTGCTCACGGATACTCCAAGACCCTTTTTATCAACCTTATTCAACATTTCGGCATTGAGACCGACGTTGCCAAGCACTTGACCATATCCTATGGTGACCGTGCATGGCAAGTCGCTGCTCTTTCTTCTCCAACCGCTGCCCGCTTCCCTGTTCGCGGAGCACGTGTATCCCCTCTTTACCCCTTCATTGATGGTGAAATTCGCTATGCTGTGAGACACGAGTATGCTCAGACGGCGGTTGACGTTTTGGCTCGCCGAACCCGTCTTGCTTTCTTGAATGCTCAAGCTGCCCTCGAAGCGCTCCCCAGCGTCATTGATTTGATGGCCGAGGAATTGAAATGGGACGAGAAGCGAAAGAGCCTTGAATGGAAGGACACCGTTCAGTTTTTGACATCCATGGGTCTTCCTCAGAGTTATGTCAACGTCACAAGGAAGGAAGTTGAGGAAGGAAAGTCTCGTATTTTGATCGAGGGCAAGCCAAGCTCAGCCAGGACCGGTATGTTTTTCTCTTTCACATATTGATGTTTACAGATCAAAGCTAACGTCTTTAAAGACTCTCCCGCCGATATTCTCCAGGGTGATCTTACAAGCATAGGCAAGAAAGATCCCGGCATGAGCCCTGAGTCGCCCGTAAACAAATAGATTGACTTCTTTGGAGGCTGTTTGTATTATACCTATAGAACAAATATCCATAAAATGCTGTATCGGAGAGATGACTAGCGCGTCGTCTCTCGGCTAGTGATTGATAGACCGTACATAGATCGTTGGCGTGTTAATTAGAACCGGTTTTCTTTCATTCATATTTCAAAAATGCTACGTATCCTTTGAAAAAGAAAACCTATAGATCATGCTATAGATCTATGTAAATCAACGAGGAGTATCGATGGCCGCTCTGATTGGCGAGATCCTGATAAGGTGCTACCCCACCTGATCTCTAATTTTGTACACCTTCAATCCTCGGAAGTGTACGCCTGCAATATACTCAACTCTTGTCTTTTGAATAAAATCCGACTCTCAAATATGGTCTACTACTTTGTCTCCAACGTTGTCTCTCCTGCTGCGACCATCTACGTCGGCAAGGACAAGTTCGAAAGTGAGCCTGCCCCTCCAACACATTGCACATCTTCATGTCTAACATACAATCTCCCCAGATGAGGAGCTTATAAAACACGGCCTGGAATCAGACGTTTGGTAATCCACATCCATGTCTCGGTTATAAACAGTATCGAACGGTATATACTGATTGCATGATGTCAGGGTTCGTTATTCATTCCCTTCCCCGATACGAAAACAAGAGAAAGGCCTAACAGGCTGCTAGTTCCACGTCGATAATCTATCCAGTGCGCACGTATATCTACGACTAAGGGAAGGAGAAACATGGGAGAACATACCCAAGGAAGTCCTGGAGGATTGCGCGCAACTGACCAAGGCCAATTCCATCGAGGGTATGCCTTGACCACCAATCCAGTCACGAGGCGAATACTGACTGAATTGGGGTAGGAAACAAAAAAGATAACATCACAGTCATCTACACCCCCTGGGCAAACCTCATGAAGAACGCCTCTATGGCCACGGGCCAAGTCTCATTCCACAACCCCAAACAAGTGAAAAAAGTATTCGTCGCCGTACGCCAAAACCCGATCGTCAACCGACTCAACAAGACCCGCGTCGAGAAGTTTCCAGACCTACAAGCTGAGAAGGAAGAAATTCTAAAGAAGCAGCGCAAGGAAGAGCGAAGGGCCAGAGAAGATAAGAAGCTGGCGGAGAAGAAGGAGAGGCAGGAGAGGGATCAGTTGAAATGGCAAAAGGAGCATGCTTATGATGACTTGTTTAGTGAGGAGAATCTAATGCAGAGTAACAATCAGGATCGGGGGGAGGATTTCTTTGATGATTTTATGTGATATATTCATGATCATATCGAATAAAAGAAGCCTCAAAAAAGAAATGATTTTCTTGAAGTGAAACATAAAAAACATAATGGGTTGAGAGTATGTGTGTTGTATGTATGTCTATCAATAGGTAACTAACTAGTCCAACAGCTCCGCTATTGGCACGCACCTGCCCGCGGCCCGCATTGACAGTTAACTAGCACTAAATATAAACTACTCCTACATCGACAGTTACGTATACCACAACAACCTAACTACCTCTTCTACAATTACAGCAACTTGCAAATACAATCCACCATGTCGCCAGACAAGCAGTATTCTAGTTAGTTCATACCAGATTCATCCTCCGAGATGTTTCACTAACGTTTCTAGGCGCAAAGTCCAAGAAGAACAAGAAGAAGAACCAATCCAGCGAGCAGAATGTCGACAGTGGCAAGGCCGCCGATAATGAAACACAAAACGATGCTGTTGTTAAAGAAGAGTTGAAGGATGAGCCTGAAGGAGAAGAGGTGAATATTTTGTTAATGCGGTTAAAATACATCTTCATGCTATTCTTCGGTAATCTAACCATTCATACTTAGAACCAAGCCCAAGGTGTCAACGGTCAAAGCAAAGCCACCGCAGACTCTGCGACGGAGAAGAAGAATAACGACGAGAACAATGCCTCGGACGCCAAAACGATAACAACTACCAAACCGGCAGCGTCAGAAGATAACAGCAAATTCGACGACCTAGTACGAGACCGGGACTCTCTCCGCGCCGAAGTGACCGAACTCCGCAAATCGCTGGAACAAATCCAACACAAGCACGAAGAAGAAATGGAAGCGCTGCAACAGAAATTGAACGAGTCCGAGGACAAGAAAACGCAGGCCGAAACACAATTCCAGAAACTGTTGGAGCGAGTGAATACGATCAAATCGCAGCTGGGGGAGAGGTTGAAAGAGGATGCCGTATGTTGGTCCCATACCTACTGTTTTGAGGCGTCCTGACAAATATATAGGAGGAACTTTCGCAAGCTCGGTCTCGTATAGAAGAATTGGAAGACCAAAATTCGGCTTTGAAAGCCGAAGTGAGCGAAAATTTGACCAAGATCGCAGGCTTAGAGAAAGACGCCCGAGAACATTCCAACGAACTATCGAATCTACGCAACAGAGCCAATCTGTCTCAGCAGAATTGGCAGCAAGAGAAGGAGGAGCTTATTGAACAAGAGTCGTATATCCGGGCAGAATTCGAAGAGGCGAAGCAGGCAATGCATAATTGGGAAGTGCTGGCAATGGAAGAACGATCAATCCGGGAGGGGCTTACGGAGAAGGTCAATGATTTGGAAGAGCAGCTTTCGAGTCTTCGTGATGAGTACAATAGTGCTGTTTCGGATAATAATACGCAATCAAACACAATTGATGGACTGCAGCGAGCATTACAGGAGATACAAGACGGTGAGTCCCCTATCCAGGTTACTTAGTACCAAGGCTGATGTGAAATAGCACGAAAACAAGAACTGCGCGAACTTGTGCAAAGCTCCGACGCGCAGCTCGAAGAGCTCAGAGAGAAACTTCAACAAGTTGAGAAGCGAGCAGAAGAGGCCAACACAGACCTCAAACAGGCGCAGACGGAGCTAGATCGACTTCTCCCATTTGAGAAAGAGGTCAAAGAGAAGAACCTTCTCATTGGCAAACTGCGGCATGAAGCCGTTACTCTGAATGATCATTTGACGAAGGCATTGAGATTTTTGAAGAGAGGTAAACCCGAGGATAATGTTGACCGGTACGTCAATCTATCCTGTAATGAAAATGAGATTACTGATTTAAGAAGGCACGTCGTGACAAATCATCTGCTACACTTCCTAGCTCTCGATCGGTCCGATCCAAAGAAGTTTCAGATCTTGCAACTCATTGCAGCTCTCTTACAATGGGACGATGGTACACCTCCCTCTTTTTCCATAGTTCATATATTGATACTGACTTCAATAGACCAAAGAGAACAAGCAGGACTCAGTCGTCCCGGCACATCGACTACAATAAGTAACATCACCACTGCGCTAAAAGTACCGAGTTTCTACGTACATCGAACACCGAGCACACCCTCTCTTATGACCGATTACATGGAGAACGGGAACAATGCTGCGGGCGGAAAGGAGACCCTTGCAGAACTGTGGTCTAATTTCTTGGAGCAAGAGGCCGAAGCTGCTGGGAATGGAAGTAAACGAGGCTCTACAGCCGGTCTTTCACCTTAATAGTGATTAGCCAGTTCGAAGGTTATGTTTCTGTGTAATAGTATAATGTCCTAGACCGTGTGTGTATTATTATTCTGATATATGTAGATACAATTCCCACAAACATTTCTATATGCAATTGAAATCTCACGCAAATCACTCGCTAGCCCCAAACTTTCCTCCATCCACAATCCAATCCCTCAACTCCGTGTACGCCTTCTCCAAATCATCATTCACAACGATCTTGTCATGCGCACCGGGCTGTCTCGAGTACTCCAACTCATTCCTCGCCTGCGCCAGACGTTTGTTCAGACTATCCTCCGTCTCGGTGCCGCGACCCCGTAGTCTGCGCTCAAGTTCTTCGAGGGATGGTGGCGACAAGAAAAGGAAGCGTGCGTTGAGGTCTGTTCGTTTCACCTGTTTGACTCCTTCCATCTCGATATCGAGGATGCATATTCTTTGCTTGGAGGCGATGTTGCGTACGGCCTGGACGCTGGTGCCGTAGAAGTTGCCGCCGAATTGCGCGTCTATCGAATATAACACATCAATCCTATTGTATCTTCCAGGATAGGGGTGGGGGAGGGGCGGCGACTCACGTTCAATAAACCCATTCTCGTCAACGAGTTTCAGAAAGTCGTCTTTCGTCGTAAAGTAGTATTCCCTTCCATCTTCTTCGCCTGCTCTGGGGGCGCGAGTGGTGTCTTTTCAACAGAGACGTATCAGCATATTGTAACTTATCGCACTGGTGCCAGACAGGGAGGAGTAGAGTGATCATACGAGAAATTGAAAAACCAAAGGTATCTGGGAACTCGGCGAAGAGTCTTTTGAGGAGAGTCGATTTGCCTGTGCCTGAAGGACCGGATATGACGACTGGGCGGTATTTGTGTACTGTATACTCATCAATTTTCCATACTCGTGTGTGAAATATGTATAGTTTTAAGGCACGAAGCTGTTTTCATACCTGAAGAAGTAGCCATGCCTGATATGCGCGTATGCGGATAGATGTTGCAACGGCCACGAAGACTCGATTGGGCGAATATAGATCGAAGTTTTTGCGAGTCAAGCGCTCGGCAAATAGACATGTACTTGACTGTCCTGGGTCTGGAGCGTAGGTAGTTGTGTTGTAGAAGCTTTTATAGAAATGTCGGGGAAAAATCGACGCGGGGAAATCTTCCAGTCAGGTCGGGCGGTGAGACGTTGTATCATTTCTATCAAACATACATATACACATATATGACTCAGTTGAGAACTTTACTGCCTTGCTCATTTTTACGAAGATCAGTTTGGCCGAGATCAAATTGTGCTAATTACTTAAATGTCGTTGTAAAAATAGCTAGTCAAGCTCAAGTCATACCCGTATCAATCGGGACACCAAGGAAAGCAAAGAAAGTAACAAAGTTGACTTAGAAAAGAAAATTGCATAGTTAAAAATGGATATCTGTAACAGGCAAAAGGAAAACCGCTCTCACGGGCTTATTATAACAGCAAGCTTGTTTATTTTTGTCTGCACCCCTTTCTCCTTTAGAGCGCCATCGACCGACAAGTCTGGATGTCCATTAATCGTCACCCATTCGCAGCCAGACTGAACCTAGTAGCCGTTCATGGTGACTCTCTGAGAGTTCCGGCTCAACTCACGATCAGCAGATGGGCTGATGGGTCGGCTTCCACCAGTGTGTGCACCTCCAGCAGCGCTGCTCTCCTTCAACGCCATGAGTTGTTTGGCGCGGAAAGTCTCGTAGTGGATTTGGCTGGTTGTTTCAATGAGGTCTTGAAGGTGGGTGCGGGTCAAGAAGTTGCGGAGGTAAACAAATTCGCAGTGGTTCTCGTCCTCGACGTTGATCACACCCCAGCGGTTCTGGCGGCCGCGCACCTGTTTTCCGTTGACAACAATGTTCTTCTCGCTTCCGACGACGGCGAATGGGATAATATCCTAGACTCATTAGAATCTCGTAGCTGCTGTAGTGGTTTGTGATAGTACATACTTTGATCTGGGCGTTCATCACGCGCTCCTCGTCATCCAATTCGTCATTGTCATAGGGGTACATCTTCAAGTTGTGGAAAGTGAACTCCTCCTTGATTCTCTCTTTGAATTCTTGTCGCTCTTCCAAGGTCAAGGAGTCGGACTTGGCAATAACGGGGACAACATTAACAACGTCGGAAAGCTTCTTAAGGACGACGATATCGATGGGCTTCAGGCTATAAATCGGTCAGTATCGCGATCAAACAGCAGGGTCGAAGTCACGTACGCATGGCCGGATGGTTGAATGAAGAAAAGGCAGCAGTGAATACGTGTATCTTGGATGTAACGTTCTCGCTGAGCTGTAAGTTCCTTGCGGAGGTAGGCAGAGTGCTGATCTTTGATGTATTTGACGATGGGGTCCCAGCTACAGGCAGTCAGTCTAGATATCTCTCAGTTGCTCTTCTCACGAAAGCGTACCATCGGTCATTGTTGACTTGGTCACCGTATCCGGGGGTATCGACAATGTTGAGCCTCAAACGTACACCGTTTTCTTCGATGACTATAAATCACAAGATGTTGAGTATATGTACTTTCCGAACACGTAGATATTATGGTCTGACGTACTGTGAGAGACGGTTTGAATTTCAGTTGTAGAGCGAACGGGCTCATTGGGGGTCAGGCGACCCTTGGAGTCGATCAAATGTGAAGCAAAGATAGTGTTGATCAAGGTCGACTTTCCGAGACCAGTTTGGCCTTTATAACACAAAGACATACAGTTAGCTCGTTGCTTCTTATCCAGATAATGTCGAGCCGAGAATTATTGCACTAACCGACACACATAACATTGAACTGGAAACCACGCTTCAAGAGCTTCTTCTCAATCTGAGAGGTAATGCTGTCGAAACCGACATGGCTGCGAGGGAAGACGGTGCTCGGGGGAGCTGCAACACTGGATGCAGAGGCCATGGCTAAATGAAACGGAACACGCGTAAGCTGGAGATGAGAAGTCGGCAAGAAATGGAGATATGAAAGAAGACCTGTGAATCAAGAAAGAAAACGGCCAACGATCCGAACACCAAAGATGTGCTCTCGGACTAAGACAGATGACCCCCTATTGTTGTTTCTGTTGCGGGCGGCGGATCAGGGGGGAAAGCGCTAGACCGGACGGAGACTAGACCGGCTATTGCTCCAATTGTCCAACCAAAACATTCCGTTCGTGCCCCACCCAAGTCGAAAGTCGAAAGTTGAAAGGCTCAAGGCTTCATGCGAAATTTCCACGCCGAGCTGTCGTATGCCGATTACCCAACACCAGCAGCCGCGTTTGTGTCACTCTTCTCGTCCGTGACTTGGGTCCGCTCGATTGGCTACCGTGGCCTTTTCCTCAACTATTTCTCGCTTCGAGCACTCCCACCAGCGACCGATTTCCCTCTAAAATCACAACCATGGCCGTCCGACACATTTCCGCGCTTCCATTCCTGTCGTCATTTACATCCCCGGTTCTGCGACAGTCACAACGATGGACCACCATTTACTACCAACGGGCTGTTTTACTCCAGGGCTTGCCTGTTCTGAGCGGATACATCGCCAATGAAGTTCCCTCGTTCCTAGCTGGTCTCTGGGAATCAGTTCTCCGCGCCGTTCCCAAAAAGAAGACCTCGCATATGAAGAAGCGACACCGACAGATGGCTGGCAAGGCATTGAAGGATGTAAAGAGCTTGAGCAAATGCCCCAGCTGTGGAGAGCCCAAGAGATCCCATGTTCTATGCCCTACGTGTGTCAAAGGTATTACAAGCTTGAACCCAGTATTTTTTGGCTCAGAGACTAATTATTGTTCTTTTCCAATCACAGACATCAAGGATCAATGGGCACAGGCCGCGATCGAAAAACAAAGAGCAGCGGATGCTGCTGCTACACGCTTCTGATTCATGTCGCGCCTGTATGAAGACTGTATAGTTTTTTCGAAGTGGACTGCCTGATTCTTGAGGTAGTCAATGCATGGCAACGGGCGTTATCTGGGTTTTGTATTCTAGCATCAATGTTTCATTAGAGCTGTCAAGCTTATTTGTATGTACTATATATGTATTCGAAACTCAACAAAAACCGTTCTTTTTCATTGTGAGTCTGGAAGGTGTCGCCCATATGTAGAAAAAAAGCCGTAGATAAAAGGAAGGCACCACGAGGCTTCCCTTCCGCATATCAACCTTGGCAACATCAGCAACTTGACCAAGGCTCACAACCCTCCCCGCTACAAACCCCGCTGTTCTTGAGACAGAACTGCGAAAATCATGGTAAGAATGGAAAATACATGGCTTTAGGACTCAAGCATATCTAACACGTGAAAAGTCCAAACAATATCTTTCGTGGGGCTCTGCGGACAATGGTAAGTTAGCAACTCTGTTTTGCTGCAAGTGGGATAGAGAGGTCCTATGAACAAAGCTTATGAAACTGTACAGCCCACCCGATTGATATTTTTTCACTGGCTGTGACTTCCAACCAGATCATCTCAGCTTCAGGAGCATCTGCGCTCAAGATACACTCTACTGCAGACACGGATTTTCCGCTTGCTCAAACCATTGAAGCTGCGCACAAGATTGGATGCCACCATGTCGTCACATCAAGGAATGGCCTGAAAGCCGCAAGCATTGGCTTCGGGGGTGAATTCAAGATCTGGAACAACAATAATGGAGACTGGTCCGAAGAGGTAGCTCTATCAAGTAAGCGATCTTGCTTATTTGCTTATGCATGGGTTAGATGCACTTTAAAACTGTCACTAAGAATACATCAACAGACGCAATAAAAGAACCAGACACTTGGGCAATTTGTTTATCAGAAGATGGCCGATACCTTGCAGGGACGACAAATAATGGCCATATCAAGGTCTGGGACCTAAGCAATGGCGAACAGTTCAGAGACTACGAAACCAAAGGTGCCTTTGGTGCTTGTATTGACATGGTATGTTCAAATAATGCTGTCCTTATTTCGTTATTCATCACTAACCATGATCCAGTCAAATGATGGAAAATACATAGCAAGCGGCCACCAGAACGGTAGTATCTACATGTTTAGCAACGAAACTGGTCGTATGCCATTCTCATTATCCGGTACAAGAGTCCCGACTAAAGTCTGTTTAGAAAAAGTTCAATCGTCTAACTCATATCACAGGTCTTATTAAACCAGTTCGCGCGGTTGCATTCTCACCAGGCGGAAAGCTGCTTGCAGCAGCTGGGGACTCCAAAGTCATTGTACTCTATGACACAGAATCCGGTGAACAAGTGACTCAACTGACCGGCCATTCGGCGTGGATTCTATCACTAGACTGGAGTCATACTGGAGAGTATTTGTTAAGCGCGTAAGTTTCCGATTGACTTGTAGAATCTGATATCTCTTTTTATCTCTAACCACTTCCAGATCGTTCGATGGCAAGGTCAAAGTATGGTCTGTTGAACGTCGAGCATGTGTTGCGACTCATTCTGAGAACGACAAAGCTGTATGGAGTGCAAAATGGTTGCCCAAGATAGGCAGAACGGAAGGATTTGCGACTGCTGGTGCTTCTCGCAGTATATCCTTTTACAGAGAAGCTACAGGCGGCTAGGCCCAGAAACGAGATCATTTGGCACGGGAAAATCTGAGCTTTATGCATGAAACGTTATGATGTTGACATAATGATCGGTGTGGCTGCATTTCTTTGTAGCCTGGTCTTGTTGTATTACTCATGAAAAGCATCCTAATGATTTCATATCCATCAAGTGAACAAATACTCGTAACCATCCATAATCCCATCATTTCATTGACTCCAGGAATAGTCGACGCATCCTCTTCAAAAGTGCTCCAAAATCTCGGTCCTCGTTCACAATGTCCAATTCGCGTTGAATGGCCTCCCGTTCCAACTTGGGCTTGGTATGATATATCTCGTAATCCCTGGAAGCCGTACCCAACTCAAACCAAGCCTCTTTCTCCCAATCCTTTTCGAGAAGATGTGTATACACAATCTTTAATCGATCTTCTCTCCCAGCACCTTCGATCCGCATACAAAGATAATCCTGCCAAAATTCTAGTTCCGGGACATTCAATCGCGCTTGCGAATCGAGATACTGAGAATGTGCCTTTTGCGCCTGCAGTTTCTGGTCGATTGCATTCTGCGTCTCTGCAATTTGTCGCTTTAGTCTATCCCGTTTCGAAAGTCGGTTGTCGCGTTCAAGTGTGATCGAGGAAATGTGTGCATGGATTTCCGCGGCTTCGGCCCCTTCTCGCTGGATTGTTTGCTGGTGATCTTGGGTTTTTGAGGTCAAGATTTTGATGTCATTGTGTTTCATATCATAGTCCTCTATTCAAAATAATACAATTAACATACAATGCTCTTTTTAGAATTAGCGACCCAGGAGAAAAAGCAACATACTCTGAAGCTCGGCCAAGTTGCTATGGAACTGATTGCGTTCCTGCAGAACTTGCTTCCGTCCCTTCTCAATAAAAGCGTCAAATTTCGCTGTAAATTGCGCCATTCGACTCCGCAAGTCTTCAAAGCCGAAATTGAGGCTTGGAAGAGAGTCTGCCATGGAGGGGGCCTCTGCAGAAGCCAATGGCGGTCGCATGGCGCTGGTGGAAAGTGAGGGCTCGAAAGACGACATCTTGGATAATCAAAGGATATGCGGCGATATTTGAATTACTCAAGAACTGAACAGGATGTTTGGCACGTATCTTTGTTGTATGACCGTAAAGCAGTAGCAGGTTTAAATCAATCTGAAGTCGAACGTGCCGAACGCGACTGATAAAGATCAAAGAGGGAAAGCGCGGGTGGCAGTTGCGGGGCAACGGGTGTCTCCATACAAATTAATCCGATCCGAGCTAGACCGCAACAGGAAGTCCAGCTAAAAAATATCCCCAGAGGTTCCTTCTTTTCTGTTTGCTTCTTCACTTTGTCTCACACAGAGTTCACCCTCGGCTCTTTCAGCTTCGTTATAATAATTCCATCCATCGAGGTTCTTGGTTTATCACGTATCTCATTGATTCCACCCTTCCACCAACCAAGTCGAGCTCCTACATGCTTGTTGTGCCGCAATGAGTGACCGATTCTACAGTTTGACGAATATCGTGACAGCAATCAGGACAGGTCCAAATGGATGACCACACTTATGGCCTTGCCATTCAATACGGCAACCCGGGTCCTGCAACATATTCTTCAGCTAATCAAGAATGGCATTTCGCGCGACGTTTCAGACCCTGTAAGTTCTGACCAACCGTTTCATCGCGATAATGCAGGCTGATAGTCTCTAGCACAAATAATCTCCTATACAGGGTATGAGAAACAAGTAGTTGCCCCATCAGCAGTGGAATTGCCGGTCATTAGAAAAAAGGACAAAGACACCAATGCGCTATTGGAAGATTACCCCGAGTTGATAAGTATCGCCTCATCCTTCGCACGCGAAGAGGAGTTATCGCAAACCATTCAAGAGGCAGAGTCACAATTCAATCCTCAAATATCCTCCGTACTCGGATTTGGAAATGCGCAGCTGTCCGAGCAGGTACGCATTCGTCGAGGTCGAATGCGGACTGTTCCTATTGCAGCCTTTGCCTCTGGACAGAACCAGAATGTACTTTCACTTCGGCTTATCGAAGCTGAAAGAGTTGTGACGAATCTTGAACAAGACGCCGCTTTTCGTGTACCAACGATAGGTTGTTCCAGGGCAGTTGATTGGATTTGTAATGAGACACCTATCCGCCAGATTAAATTCGCAGACAGCATCGAAAATCCAGGGGATCTGCTGGCCGTCCGTCTACTCTCTAGTACAGCTATATTTCAACCAGTTTATCATCGAGAGGCTCAGCTCATAGATCCACCTGAACTATCAGGCCTTGCATACTCTAGGCCGCAGGTATCTCACATTGACCCGTGTCTAGTTGCCGAGATTGACGTTTCGCAAACAGGCGGATTTACTCATGTTGATGTGACTTTCAATCCGTGGTATCTGAAACAGTTCGCAATTGTTGACGAGCGAGGTCATTGGAGCATCTGGCAGTTGCAAAATATTGTCCGACTTGACAACGGTGTGGCTCCCGAACTCCTGCATTCTGACTTCCTACCTTGCGATGCCGCAGATGACAAGGGCGAGAGTCTTACTGATGAAGTGAAATACGATACTTGGGGTAGACTTGAGTGGGTAAGGGATGTCAATACATTTATAGTTTGTGGTCGACGCAATGCCATGCTCTATGTTTTGGAAGGGACGACTGCTACGTCTTACAGGATTGAGCTAAATTGGCAATCTTCAACCGAATGGATTCTTGATGTCAAAACCTGCTCATCTCAGAATTCTCTCGGCTTCATTCTAACCACAACCCGAATACTATGCTTTGATTTCAAACTGGCAGACCAAGAGACACAGCCTATTCGGCCGCAATTCGCATGGCTGCATGATCGCGATGCGGACGATCTCACTCTTCGATTGACATCGCTCACTATTGCTGAAGGTACGAACACTTACTGGGTCTTATCTATATCATTCGTTTGTTGCTAACTTCCCCTCTCAGAATATTACTTGCTTCTCTACTCGCGTCTCGACTCGTGCATATTAGTCTTTCAAGTCCCGGTTGATGGTTACGAAGATGGCATCTACTCAATGTCTGATCCATTCTTCATCTATGTTCCTAGCAGACCCAACGCCAACGGATTAAACACGATCCGGTACGAGTCTCCGATCAAACAGATACTTGTCAAGGAAGTTGAACAGCAGATATATCTGTCAAACCGCGTTACCCTCGAACACTGCCCTAGGTTCATAAAACTTTTCATGGTTGACGGCACAATGGCAATTCACGAATATTTGTACTCGAAGCCTAGCGGTCTATCATCCGCTGATGAGCTGAAAGTGGGCCGTGAAGCATTGCTCTTGAGTGCAGTGTCTCTTTTGTCGAACAAAAAGAAGCGCAAAGGAGATAGAGAGACAACCGTTGAACCATCTGATAATGATGATGTGGATGATATCAATCGAATGCCTCTATATCTCTCTAAACCTATTGAAACCAGACCCGCTCGGGTATCCGTGGATTTTACAAAAATATATTCTCTGCTTTCTAGAGGCGACTCGCAGCACTTGGTAAGGCCATCGGTCTCTCTTCCCGAATATCAGAGCTTTAGAGATTATGTAGAGCATCTGATAATAGCGGTGACCAATTCGGCTGAAGAGGGGCATTCATTCGTGCACACCATGTAAGAAATCCTCTGACATGTACAATTTGAGTCATGGCTGACTTAGTTCTATAGGTTGGACATTATCGACAATCCCCCCGTCCTTTTTGATATCGACGATAGTTCTCATGAACTTGACTGGTTCAGATCTCGCTTTTTGCCTATGGAACCCTCTGCAGAAACCGCCTTGTGTTTCTTGCCTCTAAACGTATCTCCCGAACGGTCGCACGAACAGGCCAACGTTATTCGTTCATTTCAACCGTTTGGTGTATTGATACTGTACGAGAAGCTTGTACGCGACTGGCTCTTCAAGTTGCCGCGGAATTTACCAAGCTGGATCCGGATTTCCAAGGAGAAGCTAATCCGGCAAGTGTCTATTGAATTGTCTTTGGCAGGCACGGTGCAAATAGATATCCCTATTCCCGACAGTGTCAGTATTGTTTCATCTCAACCATCCTTACCAGGGCGGAGGAGTTCAACAGTTAGCCAACGAGATTCTGTCAACGGAGTGGCCGATTTTTCAAAAGAACACAATATGGTCACTCATGCCCTGCTAGATCTCAAGACAGTTTCACCGCCAAGCATGAGTATCTTGTTAGGAGGTGCCACACAGGATATTCTTTCTCTCTGGAATGTTGGAGGTGACCCTGATTTCTTTGATCTGGAGAGAGCTCTAGAAGCAGAAACAGGCGAGAGAGACTTCGGCTCTAGATCCAGATCCAGATCAGCACAGCGGACGCGTACTCGTTCGCGATCGAGGGCTAATAGCGCTAGCGGGAGGTCCATACGAAGTTCGCCTGTTGTACCATCGATGAAATTCTCTGGCAGCCAGCCCCAGTTCGACAGTGCGAGACTGCCTATACGGAGTAGTCAATTCTTGCCGAGTAGTCAGATAACGGATAGTATGCCTATGACGCAGGCTGAACGAGGTGTATTCGGTAGCCGACAAGCTGGGAAAAAGAGCAACGTTAAGGCAAGAAAAAAGAAGAGGGCGGCAGGGTTCTAAACTTCTAATCAGGCTAACTGTTTAGGCGATCAATGATTTTTTGGACCGTTTCTCGCTGCATGTTTGGGAGGTTGTATCAGATGGAAACAGCATTATTAACTTGGTACGTTGGGAAGATACATAGTTACATGTGAAACAATGAGATATTTTCGCGTTGAGTGATTTATGCGTTGCATCTGCTGCCACTTAGTTCAATAATCTCTTTCCATCCAATAATCCTTTATATGAACATAATGGTCAGACAAAGCAGGAGGCAATTTCTCGCTAGACTAGATAGTTAGCTACTATGTACAGTTTCTGCATTTGTAATTCATTCAGCTAGCCATTTCCCGCTTCGGAGATAGGTGGGTGATTACGTTTTCTCGGATGGCATCATCAAACACATATATTTACCTACTTATACCCGCCCTGGGTACTTTCAAGAAAGCTTGGAGTAATTCTCCCCTAAACTCCCATCGCCTACGATTTAAATACATACAGCCATACAAACAAACAAACAAACATCCATCTTCTCGAGTGACCAGAAGCGCGCTCTCCCTCAAACATACCCCGCATATCTCCCCTCCGACTTGAAAATGGCCGAGCATCAATACAAATTCAACGTCAGCATGAGCTGTGGCGGCTGTTCCGGCGCCGTTGAGCGTGTTCTCAAGAAACTCGACGGTAAGTTCAAGTCACTCTTTTTGCTTTTGCGACAACATGTGCTAATACAGTTGTTATTTTCGTCTTAGGCGTCAAATCCTACGACGTAAGCCTCGAGTCGCAAACGGCCACTGTCGTCGCGGAAGACTCGTTGGGATACGAGAAGGTTCTGGAGACTATTAAGAAGACTGGAAAGACCGTTAACAGTGGAGAGGCGGATGGAATTCCTCAGGCTGTTTGATCTGTTAATCTATATTAGAATAGGCAGGAAGATTATGGGACACGTTGCAATGCTGTCTACATATACCGAACTACCTGCCTGCGCATGTCAGATAGTCATACGATTTTATGAAAGCGAATGCATTGGAGAGCCCAGAATGGAATGAATATTTATGCGTTTATTCATTGTACCAACAAGTATAACATCTACAATCAGGGTATCACCGATAAAACATAAAAAGACCAACCACCAACACTCCATGGAAACCTGCAGCGGCGCCCAATTTGCTATGATATGGATGTAAAGCGAACTTGCTTATAGCAAGCTAGGTCAAAGACCAAAACGCCTAAAAGTGCCTCATTGCCGCTCCTGAAATGGGGCGGAGCCGTAGCGATGAGGGTTCAACGACTTCTCCAGTTGAACCTCGTAACGTCTTACTGCTGATGCGGGGAGAGCGTCTCTCTTCCTCTGACTATCGAAAACAAGGGGCTGCGAAGAGATGCGTCGATTCTGTGTTCCATAGTATTGAGATGCATTATCGGGTGTTGCATCACGAGTCAAATCCACAGATTGTTCCATGAAGTCCTCTTGATTATGGACCGGACTGTGAGTGACTCTTTCGAGCCTGTGCGCCCTACTCATTGGTAATGATAATTGAGGGACGTTGGTCGACCCCGTCAACCAAGTAGGATCCTGGGCTGCTAATAATCTCCTGTGCGAACCGTAAGAGTTAGCCTTACTTCTCCATACTGCATCATCCGAGCCAGTGCCACGGCTGTGATGGCTGTGATGGCTGCTGGCCGGATAATCCATTCTCGGAGGTGCTTCTTTTGGAGGCTCCACTACATAGCTGTCACCGCTGGAGTTCGAGTTCCTGTATTGTGGCAGCGTATCAACGCGTGGACGACCTGTAGGCGTGCTACCAGATCCATTAAAGGCTTCCGAAGAGCCAAGAACAACCCGGGAGACAGAAGTAGAGGAACCATGCAGCATATTATTCGGGTAGTATGCTGCCCGGTCAGTAGTCTCTTCCCTTGGCCTGTTCATCATATATGGAGCTGGGTCAGTCCTCATAACAGGTGCGATGTCAGGCCGTTTGCCTTGCGACACAGACTCAAAGTATCGTTTATGCTTCATTAAATGTCCAGGTTGGGTTCTTGATTCAACAACTTCGAAACTCATGAGGTCATCCCTATATGATGAAGAGCGGTGGGGATCGGAGAGTATCTCTTGGGATTCTAGTCGTCTCCTTTTCGGAAACTCCTGATCCTCCGTCAAGTCAATCAAGTCAATTCTCTTTGAAAGTTCATCAAGTGGCCGCCTATACTGTGAAGCCGAAGTTCCACGCACAACATTCGGCAAGATATTGGGGTCGCTAGTCTTGTGCTGAAGCGGAAATCCCGTGGATATTGGAGAATCCCGACGTTCAATAGAAGGGATTATCGTGTGATTTCGAGGAGAATCACCGCTTCGATTACGGCTGGGTGGTCGATGGGCGGTCGGGTGCACTCGTTTGAGAGTCGTCTCATTATTACCTTCAGAGAACAATCTGGGCCCCGCAACAAATACAGGAGCAGACGAAACATCAATTGGGAATGAGTTCCTTTTGTGCGACGAGACTGGAGGGATTTTGCTAAAAACTGATCCATCAGAGAAACGAAGAATATCGGGAGTTTTGTGCTCTGATGGTGGACCCTAATTCTTAGTTAGTACGACCAAGCACATACAGAACTTTGACGGAGAATAATGAGTGTCATTACTGCTTGGACCCTGTTGCCATCCTGTGAAGCATACTCCCTCCCGTGGTGAAGTACATCGCTAGAATGGGGTCGATTGTCATAAGCCACACCCTTGAACAGAGGATCGAACACGCGCTCTACGATGGGTGTGAGCGCCCGCCCGATAGCTTGATTCCCATGACCGTATGATGGCCTTGAAATAACGAAGGCCTCGTCTCTGGTAACCACGGGAGCCCGAGATGAACTAGGCTCGTTATATCCTGAGAGAGCTTTCTCTCGATAGCGATCCATCGCTCGGTCCCAAGCTCGGTAGCGACTGAATCCACGGCGATCCACCCTTGCTTTGCTCGAGGCCTGAATTGTGGTTCCAGCTCCGTAGTTGTAGTCACTAAAGAGCGGTTTTCGGCCGACTCTAATCGGAAAGGGGCTGACAATATGATTGCTATCATCGTTTGTGATGACATCAACTTTGTCAGCAGCAACTTGACTCGATAGGACCTCAACACTGAGACCCTGGTCAGTCGAGGCAACATTTTCATTTTCGATGAAATCGCTTTCTTCAGAATCTCCTTCCTCGTCGTCAGAGATAACAATGACCTCACGGAAGACATCTTCGAGTTCCGGCATTCCACTTTCATCATCACCACGCCACTGAACAAGCTTCTCTAACGTGGAGTCTTCTACCGAACGCCTGGCTTCTTGGAAAGATGTTGTTTTCAGTAGCTTGTCATAGTCCGTATAGAGATGGCGAATATGAGCTACTACAGCTAGCTGGGCCCTACGGGCCAGCGGTAGCTCAACGGCAGTCCCTACTTTACGTTGGCCCTAGGATGATATCAGCTGGTTTCGAGGGAAGTAGAAGCAGAGTAAGCAAAGTCACCTTTTGAAACGCCGTCTTGATGATTTGATTTATGTCATCATCGGGAATCCGAGGGAAAAGGTCGCGAATGACGTCTCTGGCTTCAGTATTTATTGTAATCTGAGGAACATCCACGTCACCGTCGGTCGTAGCGGGCTTGGTACCAAACTGTTCGAACGGCACCACGTTTCCATTTTCTGAGATATATAGGCCGAGTTCCATACACTTTTGAGCCACAACAGTGCTTGGAAAATGGTAACCAACTCGATGAACCTGCTGGGACAGTCCGTGGGTGTTTTGATGGGGGGTTGTCTTTTATCTCGAAGATTTAGCTACCAGCAGCTAATAATGGCTTTAACATGAACAAAAGCTTACCGTAACGGTGAAGATCTTTAGACTCTGTTCACGGCAGAACTCTTTGCAGGCTGTCGTAAATGTTGGGTTGCCAGCCGGTATAAAAGTGTATCCAGGAGGAGCTTTTGCTTCGAATGATAGCTATGGTCTAATTTAGTGACAGGTGCGCGCAAGATAGGGGATACGAGAGAAACAGACGATTGTCCGAAGCCTCTTTCTCTTCTGGGTAACACTTTCTAATATGACCTTGTGCTTGCGGAACTTGCTCCTGGCCGAGCTGTTCTGGGCTCGACCTGGGACAAGACGCCCTGGCAATCGCGTCATTATGTCTTTGGGGTTGATACAAATCTCACAGAATCAGATTGATTCCCTCTCATGAGAGTTGTTCAACTACGAAAGAGCCGAACTAATGTATGCGTTGCCACAGGCAGCTAGACATGGCAGATTTGGCTGCCTGCTCCTTGTTCGTGAGATTTGTCTGAAATTTGGTGGTCAGAGAAGGGAGTGGAAGGAGGTTCACTGGTCCTGAGCGGTGGGAATTCACTTCCCTGTAGACAGGTACATGTCGTGATGGTTGAACATCGAGAAGGCTCAGCAGGTAGTTTTGTAGGTAGGTAAGTAATTTAGATACTGCGTGACGTAGAGAGAGTTATGGCTAGGGCCAACACTAGCATGCTGTAGATGCTGGTGGCATGGAAGGACAGAATATGCTCAAAGGGATAGATACAGTACAGGGAACAACAAGCAAGATCTCCCCAGTGAGAAGAGAAGTGGAAGAAGTATCCTCCCAGGGTCGTGGATGCCCAGCGAGCCTCTTTTGGGGTAGCTGTTTCCCTTTTTATGCCGTCGGGCAGGTGTGAATGCGAGGGGAAGGAGCTCCCCCATTGGCTCCTACCGTGACCGCTTTCTCTCTGTTTGCTCTCAGGACTCTTAGGCCAACACCAACACCAACAATACAACACGACACACCTCACTGCATCGCGTTCTCTGAAATGGAAGACCGTCTGGTCATCAATGCATATCGGCACTTATATAAAAGAGGACTACAAGCCGTCAGACATGCAACCCCGGCGCGCCATGTCCTACGAAATATCCTGAGATCCTCTTTCCGATCTGAAAGTCGCACCGAATTCGATCCAGCGAAGATCGCACGTACCCTGGAATTCCTCGATCGCGCGGCCGAGTCTAACAGCTACGAGCATAAAATTCTCAGGAATTTGTTACATGTCAGATATTACGAACAGCCTCTCGCGAGGGTTGAAAGGGATGCGAAAATGTGAGTTAGGAGCAACTGGAGTAATGACTATGTGCACAACTGGGAACTGACCTCCACAGCTCTGGCCGCCGTGATCGAGTACAGAATTATCTTCGATTGTCTACAGCCGCGCATTTCAACTCCACATTGATGCTCCTAAACGAAAGTCTCGGCACTTGTCTGAGATGATTCTCAGGACGATTAGATGGAATAATCCACGACCACATGACACACCATCACGAAACGGACCCGTCGCAACAGAGATGCTTTCGTGCCCGGCCTCAAGGCGATAACACAGATCGGACCAGTACATTTTGAAATAGACCTTCCAGGCGCATACGAGAGGGATAGCGGTCAGCGCTCCCTCCTTGACCACGTGTGATGACGTGGTTGACTGCGACTAGGACATGTGAACCAATTGGCCCTCGATCTCACTCTTCACAAGAGTGGATTTAACCGACAGGGTTTCTCGAATATAAAAACAATTACTAGAGATAGATGGAAGACCCGAGTAAAGCGGACAAGTAGAAAGCAGAAGAAATGATTTGTATGCAAGGTGACAGGTCATAGTGGGCTCACCCGAGTCGTGTCACATGCTTCACCAGCTGCCCCCCAATGCCTAGAGACAATATACAGTTGCAAATTTGACTAAACAGATAGCTTCCCTGATTATGAAATGATATACCTTATTCGTATACGAAATAGTATTTGATTGTTCCAATGAGTGACTATATTTCGTCTCTATTGATTGAGCCCATCTTAAGACACGCTCGCCGCTTCTCTCAGTTCCCTGAGCCATCCGTCTTCGACGACGAATCGGTCCCGCCTTCCCCGAGAACCTATGACCTTGACGAACCTGCTCAATCAGCACTCTTACAATTTTCGATCCCTTCAACGCAGAAACTGGATAATGATGATCCTCACTCAGTAACACGAAGCGCCTTCTTAGATGCGGATTTGGACTGTGTTCAAAGACGAGTGGTGGCATGTAGGGCGTCGGGTTTCAATGACGACTTGAGACGGACAATGGACGAGTCCCAGAGACAACCAGTCACCGGCGGTGAAGATGCTCGAGAACCTCAGTCACATCTGGTGATGGATACTGATACAGGGAATCATACCGATCGACTGTCGGCGACAGGTACGGTATCTACGCCCAACGATGCGATCAGCGATCGATATCACAGCCCTAAACTGCGTGAACTGCCTGAGGATGATGGAATGGCCGATCTACGAAGGAGAATACATGCTATAAGAGACAACGATGCAAGCGGTATTCAAAAAGCCCGTTTGATTCATTCCTTGATGATCGAGAGCTACGAAGCTGCACGGGCAACATTCAGCGAACGACCGACATCATTATCACAATCTCCAACCCGCATCCGAAGTCGCGAGCACTCAACAGCTTCCTCATTACCAAGAATCAGACGCCTTTCTAACATGAGCTTCGATGATCTTATAGAACGGAGTACGGCTGCATCTGTTAGAGAATACTACAATGTATCAACCGAAGATTTAGAACCAACTTTTGCGCCAAAAGATATCGACCTTACTACGGGCAATATAGAAGAGTCGCCGGCTGCAAACCCTGTGCCAGCGATTGAAAATGATGACAACCTTAGCAATAGCGATTATGCGGACGAGGATATACAGGTTCTAGGCTGCCTACACTATAAGCGCAACGTCAAGTTGCAATGCTACACATGCAAGAAGTGGTACACATGTCGGTTTTGCCATAACCAGAGCGAAGACCACGCTCTTGAACGTCAAAAGACAGAGAATATGCTCTGCATGCTATGTGGGCTGCCTCAACCAGCAGCACAATGGTGCAAGGGATGTGGCGAACGGGCAGCTTCATACTTTTGTGCCGTCTGTAAGTTATGGGATAATGACAGCTCGAAGAGTATTTACCACTGCCATGACTGTGGCATTTGCCGTATTGGACAGGGTATCGGTAAGGATTTCTACCACTGCAAGGTATGATGCTTCTCCCAATAATTTGTTGAATTTCAACTAAACTAACACCATTTAGACCTGCAGTGTATGCATACCGATATCTATCGAAAACACCCATCGGTGCATCGAGCGTTCAACGCAATGTGACTGCCCGATCTGTGGTGAATACATGTTCACCTCCCCAGATACTGTCGTATTTATGAGGTGTGGACATAGCATTCATCAGAAGTGTTACGACGAATTTTCCAAAACCTCGTACAGGTGTCCAATCTGCAGTAAGAGTATAATGAATTTGGAGGCTCGCTTTAGGAACCTAGACCGCACAATTGAAAGTCAACCAATGCCGATCGAGTTTGAAGACACAAGGGCCATGATATACTGTAATGACTGCGGTGCCAAGTCTAACGTACCGTATCATTGGCTTGGTTTGAAGTGCGATTTGTATGTTCCAACCTGTCTTCGTTTCCAAGTTGTCAATACTGACTGTTTTCTAGGTGTGAATCTTACAACACAGCACAGCTTCGCCTTCTCAGCGGTACTGACGAAACCAGCGAGTCTGAACTGGCTCTAAGAACTAGGGCCATACCTGTGAATATACCAGATTCAAGTTGCGACCCCATGTCAGCCACAAGCTTGGGTGTTGAACCGTTTGAAAGAACGGATGCCAATGCTCGTTGGCGACCATCCACTGCGACTTCGACTGATGGACGCCCTCGTCAGCGTGCCGTGTCACCTACTATTGGAAACTACTTCGAAATGTCGCGAGACTCTACTTGGGCTGCATCAATTTTCTCTCGTCGTCAAAGTGAAGGTGGGAACGGGGATGAGGAAGCTGGTTTTTGGGCCACTTCGCCTTTACGAAAATATACGTTTTTCAGGAAAAACAGCGGATCGAGTGACGAGGAAAGTGATAGCGACAATGAAAGTGGAACTACTGATGAGATCGAAGATGAAGACGACAACGATGTGGAAGAGGATGAAGAGGATGAGATAGATGCCATCGAGATTTTTGGCCATCGTTGAGGTTGTTACATCCCATCGCTTTTCAAACCCGGTGCCGTTTTCAGGTGATCTCTCGCTCGATCTTACTTGTGCAGATATGCCATATGCTCTGGAAGCCTCTTCGGATGGCTATCGTGTAAATAAATGGTTTCCTAAAATACCATCTGTTTACCACATTTTTACTTCCCGTTTTCTAACTGTTAGGCTTTATATGTCACTTGCATATTTCATGTCGACGTGTTGATACTTGTTCAATATCAACTTCGACAAAAATTTTTCGACTGGGGTATTTTGTACAGCGAATCAAGATGTCTACATTAGAGCTTTGTGTGATACAAACATTTGTTGGTCAACTCGACTCAGGATATACATCCTCTGCATTCCATTATGAACGAAATGATGATAACGATATGTTCACTTTTATACGGGGTAGGGGGAAAATACAAGGAAATGACTATAAATTGGGATTGGAGTTTAACTGAGCTAGATACTCAACATGGAATATTTTAGTGAATACACAAGCTATAGAAACCAAAACCAAAATCAACGCCGGGCATTCTCCCATTCTCCCATTCGTACAAAAACTCAACTCGAATATATGGCATGCTTCGTGGATATCATTACTGGCGGTGAAAAGGATCGAACAATGAATGCGTCTCGACAAAAATAACAAAACAAGAGACAAGGCCAAAAAATAAGACACTCAATAGGTCATTCAGGGATGGGGTGTGTAAGAAATAACAAGATAAATGGTAGAAAAAATATGTATACCACCAAAAACTCAAAAACGCCAATGCACCAAACTAAAGCCAATCAATCAAGCTCATACCTATTCCTTAAGAGCTAGAAGCCTCTCTCAATCCGAGAGACCCTTCGCGTCTCCTCTGACTATCTCGTTTCATTGAGAGCTCATTCTTAGCACGGCGCAGACTCTCGCCGATTTTCTTGGCCTTGGACCATTCTTGACTCATGCGCTGCATCCGGACAGTTGCCATCACCGCAAGACCTGCTGTTCGGATCTTACGGCGTGCATCGTGGACTTTCTTGGGCTCGGGAGTATGGATGCCCATTTCAGCGATCATGCGAAGATCGGCCTCGTTGCTAGAAGTGAAGACATGTTAGTTATGTATTTCAGATGGGAGAGATATGATCACGTACCAAGCTACTCGAACCTGTTCACCGAGTTCCATAAGTCCTTTGCTCCAAGCCAAGTCACGACGGAACTTCTCTTCTCTCCTGAGCCGCGTTCTGAGCCATACAATCTCCTTTCCAAGTCCCCGAATCTCTTTATCATGGCGGTTCTTGCGATTCACCTTGGCGTTGACATCTTCCATGAGCGAGTCAACCCGTTCCTGCAGGGCTTCACATTCTTGACTAGCTTTGTCCGACTTCTTGACGGCCATGCTGCGCTCCTCGCGGATTCGACGCAGCGATGCCTTGAGATCATTTACTTGAAGCTCTTTCTCGGACAGTTTCAAAGCGAGCGATTCGGCTTCAAGAGTGGACGATTTGAGTAGTTCGTGGAGATCTTTTCGGTCTTCGGCCTTCATCGCGCTTCTTTCTAATTCCCGATTCTTTGTTTTGAGTTCCATGACGATCTTATGTGCTTCCTTGAGCCTACTTCGCATCGCCCGTAGATCTTCATGTAGACCGTCAGATGACGACCTTGCAGGAGATGGAATGTTCAACTTTTGCATCTGAGCTTCATGAAGGGCCTCTTCGAGTTCCGAGATTCGATTTCTCAACTCGCGTATAGACTTCTTATGTTCACCTTCGCGTTCAAGCAGCGTTTTCTCTCGCTTGCGTGCGTCATCGAGATTCTGACGAAGCAGAGGAATATCAGTAGCAACTGACGAGCCTTCTGCATTGACTGGCTGTTGTTGCTCTGCTATGGCATTAAGCTCCGATATCCTCCTTTCCAGTTGGCGAACCTGGCTCTTTGCCACGGCCAACTCTCTGTCTCGACCCCCCAAGGCTGCTCGCAGTTTGTCTTGTAGCTGAACAAGTTCACCCGACAATCTATTTTCTTCCGCTGTGGAACGCTCGATCTCTGCATTCAACGCATCTTCAATTGATTTTCGTGCATCCATTAATGATGTCTTTTCGTCTTTCAACCGTTGAAGCTCATTCTCGAGACGAAGCTTGACCTTACGGAGCTCAACCTTTTCGTAGTCAAAGTTGTTGATTCCATTCGATTTGCTCTGAATCTGGTTGAGTTCATTCTGCAGCAAATCGCGTTCGGCTTCAACTTCAGCGGTGGATGTCCGCAAATTGTGTAGTTCAACGTTTGCGCTAGCAAGCTGATCTCGCAAATTTTGACGCTCAGTCATAACCTTTTGAAGTTGACTGTCTTGACCGGATACTCCTTGAAGAGTCTTGGCTTTCGAGTATTCCTTTTCTTCCTGTAGACTTGCTCGCAGAATGGCAACCTCGTCCTCCAGGGCCTGGACCTTTTCTTTGAGGATTTCTTCTTCGCGACGCCCAACTCGAAGCTCTTCCTTGATAGTGAGCATCTCACTCCGCTGTTCGCTGATAGTTTGTCTCTTTGACGTGATGTCATCGGCCAGTTCTTTGATTTGGCGACTCAAGACGGCCTCCTCCTGTAAATGACGTTCCTTTTCGCTATCAATCACATCCTGGAGTTTTGCTGCGCGGCCGGAAATGGTCAATTCGACATCTTGAAGCTTCTCAATCGTACGTTTGTATCCAGCAGCTTGTTCCTCGGCCCTATCCTTTTGCGACTGTAATGTACGCTTCGCGCTTTCCCAACGATCTTGGTCCAGAGCAAACTGTCCCTCTTTATCCTCAATTTCCTGGTGCAAAGACATAATCTCCTCACTCAGCCGTTCTATTTCCTCCCGGTGCTGAGTGCGAAGATCGTGATTGTTGTCCATGCCACGCTGTTTTTCATCTTCAATTTCTTGCTCAAGGCGTCGAATTGTGGACTGGGCATTTGCTAATTCCCTCTGTAAGCTGGCTGATTCGTCTGTTAGAGCGTGGTGGCGAGTCTGAAGGAGCTCTTTCTCATCAGTCTTGCGATCCAGATCGTCGAGAACCTCCTTTAATCTGCCTAGAGCTTCGTCTCGCTCTGCAAGATACTGCTCTGCACTATCGGCTTTGTCACGAAGGGAGTCCAATTCCGCCGCACGTTCTTGTTGAACCTCCTCAAGTTGTCCTTCGAGCATCTCTTCCCGGCGTTCTTTCGCGGCGTAGTCTTGCTTCAAATCGTTGTATTCGTCACGAAGCTGATTAAGCTCTTTTTCGAGGTCTTCGGCCCTTTCTTCAAGTTGTCGACTGAGGCCTTTGGTGGAAAACGACTTGTTCGCCATTTCGTCTTGAAGTTCTTTCAAATTCTCTTCCGCTTTCTCTTTTTGCTCAATAGCTTGCTCCCGATTGCGATTCGCTTCACGTGCGTCGGCCTTGGCCTTTTCAAGATCGTCCTGGAACTCCGCCAACTGCTGTCTGGCCCGGTCCAGCTCGGCTTCTAATTCAGCAACAGCATTGCTGTCTTGGCCGTCATCTTCCTTTAAGATTTCGATCTCTTCATCCTTGGCATCGATAATCCGTTCTTTCTCACGCAGTGTTGTTTCCAGATCTACAATTTCGTCTCGCAAACGCTCCACCTCATCAGAATCTTTGTCCTTGACATTGCGTAGTTCTTCCTGAAGGTTGTTGACTTGCGCTTCCCGGGTTGCGATTTCTTCGCGCATATAATCCATTTCCCGCTGTATGGCCTCGTCGGCTTGTCTTCGCTTGGCCTTTTCTCGGAGTTCTTGAAGCTGTAGACGGTATGCTTCTAAGTCACGTTCGGCTTGATGAAGACCTTTTTTATAACGCGATATCTCCTGCTGCATCGTGATTCTGGCAACCTTCAGCTCGGTGTTTTCCTTGAGTGCTGCTTGGTTGTACCCTGGACCGGCTTTTTTGAGTTGTTCTTCTAGGTAATGGATTTTCAACTTTAGCCCAAAATTTTCCTTATCTAATTTGTTGATAGCCTGTGGAAGACCACGTTAGCTGATGATATGCTTTCCCAAATCTATGCGATAGATTCTTACATTCTCTTGCTCTTTCAAAGAAAGCATATTCTGATCTGTATCCAACACTCCTCCAGCGCCTCCCTTGCGCGAAAAATATGGTAGTGGAGTCCCATTCGGGCTACTGCTCGCGACTTGAGGTAGAGGCGTAATATCGTCCATGGCCATTGAAGTTGTTCCTCCGTCCTCATAGATATTTGTCGCATCAATTGGCGGGAGTCCTGGCGTGTTTCCATTACTTCGATAGCCATCTTTGAGATATGCTGGGGTTTTGGGAACGCCGCTGCCTCTCACTGCCGACATATTTCGAAGATAGTTATTCCGCGTCACACTTCGCATCATGGGCGTGAATTCGCCTTTTGGCGGCGCGTTCGCTGGTAGTGTTCGTCGATCACCGAGGGAGTTGCGTGAACTTCTTGCTCCGGTGCCAGATACGCGCGGTGTCTGTGTTGTTGCTCCATTAACTGCGTTTTGTCGGGCTTCCAGTGTTTTGATGATATCCCCATCTTTCGAAGGCGTCTGAAAAGAGTTTTCCACCGAGTCGAGGGCAGATAGATTGCCACGGTAGGCGCTTCGAAGTCCGTTCGTTAAATAGGTCGCGTTTCCGTCTATCTCGGTTCGCGGCGTGTCGATGTAAGGTACCGGCATTTTGATGAGGATATTGTTGCTACTTATACAATTTCAAATCAAGACGATCAAGACGATCATGACAAGTAAATAGTGTGTCTAGTCTGTGTGTCCATGACCAGAAGAAAGTCGAGTTCCTTCTTCGATGTGCTGGGTGTAGAATTTGACGTGTAGTGAAAAGTGCCCAGGCCGAAGCACCGACTCCAAATTGATGATGCGCGTTTCTCTTTCCGCCCGCCATGTTGACGTTTAGCTGAAAACGGCCTAGGTCACGGTGGGTCTAGTCCTCGGTCCGGGACTACTAGTTGTTCCGGACAGCTCTTTTCCGATGAGGTCAAAGTCAGAAACTCCATGAAAAATGGTGGCAATGTTCTCATCAACAATGGCAACATGCCACCCATGTCAGAAGAAGACCTGGAATGGTTCAAATCGACCTTTCGTCCCATTCCGCGTCCCCAACTACCAGAAGATGCCGTAGAGTACTCGCTATATTTGCTGTCGTCAGACCCCGCCCCCGCTTCGACAGATACCATTGTTCAGACACGTGCGCGCCTTCAGGAAGTTCAGAAGAGTGCGTCAGAACTGGTGAAGGGCTTATTGACGGATTACATATGGCAGCGAGAAGCCTTCAGTCTTGAAATTGCCAAAGAAAATGGTAAGTGTGGCCAACAGTATCAACATTTTTACCCTGCCGCAGTGCTTATTCCACATTTTGCATTAGATATAAGCTATCTCCGTGGACGAACCAACTTCGGCGACTCTATCGAAGACGAATGGGTCATCGTTTATCTCCTGCGGGAGTTGACAAAAAAACACCAGGATCTATGGATTCGTGTTGTGGACAGTGATGGCGAATTTTTACTTGTCGAGGCTGCTAGTAGTCTACCAGACTGGCTGGAGCCTGAAGTTGCCGATCACAGGGTAATAAACGCTTTTAGTAATTCTTGACGATAAAGACTAATATGGAATTGCAGGTCTGGATCAACAACGGCGATTTGGTAATCATCAAGCCGAAAAACGATCGGAAAAGAGTGATGGAGAAGATAACGCTCGAAGAGTCGTTAAAAATTGCTGCACACGAAACCGAGCGCTTACTACGCTCATCGTCTATCGAAGAGGAGGCTTTCTATCGTCTACGAAAATATCCCCAGCAGATCAAGGAGAATCTTCATTGCGCACTCGTGACTATTCCTCGGAAGGTTGCATACTTGCTCCATCAGAAACCGGCCTATATATCAGCAGCTGTAGATGCCTTTTACACTCGCGACCCAATTTCTTTGCGGACTTTGAGAGCAAGAGGCAAAGATCACTTATTGTTTCCTCCAAGTGATTTCGTCACAGTCAGTGTTCGATTCACAAGGGTGGGTTACGCTCAGGTCAAAAGTCAAGACTTTCCACCTCCCACTTCTTGGGCACAAAGTATGCCGCCTCCTGCAGATGATGACAAATTTGCCAAAGCGGAAACAGGCATGAAAGTGTCCTGTGGATTTGAGATGCTTCTCAGTGACCCCCAGAATCAAGATAAGCCTATCGTTCGAGAGATGAAGCTTTTACTCGAGGATCTAGAGACAGGCGATGAGGTTTTGCCAACTGTGGGTGAAATACAAAAATCATGGAGTATGCAACAGGACGATGAAGGCTGGTTGGATATCAGCTTTGAAGATCTTGATAGGGAACTCAAAGGGGAGGCCGGCAAGAACAAAGAAGCCGGAGCCTTTGGCGACCAAAGTGCACAGGAGAATCTCCAGCGAATTGTCGCCCGATTCGAAGAGTTCCTGAAAGACGATTCAGCTAACTTCGACGGTGTTGATCTTTATAATTCCGACACGGACAATGAAGCAGGCGAAGAAGAAGAAGCGAGCAGCGAAGACGAAGAAGGAGATTTGAAATTCGATGAAGAAGAGTTTATAAAGTACATGAAGGAAATGCGGATGGACCCTTCGGGCGTTGATCTACGGACGAGATTTGATAAAGCCATGAAAGGAAAAGTAGAGGAGCTTGACTCAGCGGATGAAGATGACGATATTCGGGAGATTGAGGAACTATCGCGTCAAATGGAAGCGGAGCTGAGACCTACCGGTATTTTGAATGTTAGCAATCAGGAAGCAGATCAGAAGCCGGCCGTGGTGAAAGGCAAAGGCAAACAGAAAGCCAAGCCTGAAGATTTCGACTTTGACGAGGAAGATCCCGCCAACATCAACCTGGTGAAGAATCTTCTTGAAAGTCTGCAGAGCCAGGCTGGAATGTCTGGCCCTGCTGGTAATCTCCTTGGGATGATGGGCATGAAAATGCCTCCAGACGACCGCGGCTCCCGCAAATCCGGCAAATCATGAGTCTTACAGACTGGCTGGCTATAACTCATCAGAGAACCGGTATTCGTGGTGCTGCCCTCCCTAGCAGAGTGTTTCCGAATCTTCCCTGGGCGAGCGTATGAACGTCCTTAAACAACGCAATATCTCACACCACGATATAGCTGGTATCCGGGATTCAAGGACACAACCGTGATCACTCAAGTCAATCAAAATAAATGACGGAAAGCGTAACAGACACTACCTTGAAAAAGAGTGGGCGTATCTTTCGCGTCTGCTAGGAGAAGAGGCCACGACTTGGATAGGCCAGTTTATACTACGAGTATAAATACAATATCAGTTGTTGGAATGCACTCATTATGATTCGTATAGTCCAAGTAGACATGTGATAATTGTATCGTGATTGGTCACTTCCATCTCGAATTGTGATAGATCCAGTCCGATCCACCAATAGACCTTCGAGGACTGTGGGTCCCGGGGACCTTTAGTATCTGAACACTCCTCCATACAATTGAATGACATCCCCGCTTTAACCCGTTTCAACCCTGACTTCTTACCTACTCTTGCCCTCTCATTGCCGTTGACTTGAGCCTATTTACGTATTCTAAGCATTGGTATTGTCCGCGTGATCTCGCTTGGTCGGATGCATACGTTGTCCGTCTCAGGCTAACTTCCCGGTTCGCTCCAAGGCCAGGAGATCCTCGTTATTTCTATTCGAGAGGTCCGCCAGTTGTTGCTCGCCATTTGTTCTTGATCTTTACAATTTCTATTTCATAAAGCAGCCCATGTAAAGAATTTTATTTGATAGACTCAATATTTATTAGAGCTCTGTTTCTCACATACCGGAATCACCATCCATGGCATCCCCGGCACAATGCTTCTACTGCTTCGAAACTCTGGCTGCTTCATACAAGGATGAGGAACCTCCCAGCCTTGCTGCTATAGAGAGTTCTTACTGGAACTATATCCAGTCCAAACAACTAGCCACTGTGGAAGACAGGGCGTGGGTTTCCTCATACTCTGTATTGACATCTGGAAATATACAATACTGACTCTTGTCGTCGTCTTACTCTAGTCTCGCCGAAGAAGATGAAGACGAAGGGGTAGAAGGACTCGACGATAATACAAGTCGGCTAAAGACCATCAAATTACCCTCTATAACACGCTTACGACAAGATACATCATCCGATTCGTCGAGTACGACTACGTTATCAGCGACTTCATCTCGCTCGATACTATCAAACTCAACAAATGTGACCACGCCAGGTGAAGATACAAGCTCTCAACCACCTTCTTCAGCGGAGGAAGCTTATCCATTGTTTGTTACGTGGAACTTGATTTCGAGACATGGCCACAAGTCGCTTCGTGGTTGTATCGGCACGTTTGAGGCACAAAAGCTCTCTTATGGATTGAAAGAGTATTCTCTGATCTCGTAAGTTTTCTATTGGCAGGGAATATCGTGACGTAGAAACTATTGGGAGCGATTTTATTCCGACAAGATAGCTAATAACAGGCAACAGCGCTTTTAACGATACACGATTCTCTCCAATCCCAGTATCTCAACTACCACGCCTCTCATGTTTCTTAACATTGCTTAGCAACTTCGAACCTTGTGCGGATCCCCTGGACTGGGAACTAGGCACACACGGCATACGAATCTCTTTCATCCACCGAAATCGACGATATGGCGCCACATACCTCCCAGACGTCGCAGTCGAACAAGGGTGGACGAAGGAGGAGACCATAGAGAGCTTGATGCGTAAAGCCGGGTGGAGTGGTAGTAGTAGCGGTGGTAGTGGCGTGGCGAGAAGGATTCTACGAGGGAGCAATGACACTGGTACGAACAGCAAGCCTTGGGATGAGGTTTCTGATTTCAAAACTACACGTTATCAGGGACTGGGAGCATCTGCGGATTACAGTGACTGGCAGGAATGGAGGAAATGGGTTGAAGCTGATAATGCAAGGCTGGATTTGTTGCTGTCATGATCTTTGGCATGATATCACTTCCAACTATGATTATCTTGCTTCTTAGCTAATGTGCCTAGAGCACATCTGCTCTATTCTTATATGACCTTGATGAACTCACGAATTTCGATTACATAACTTAATATGACGCATCTCCAGTTATAATAGTCTTACTCCTTGATGACATTGGTGTCATGTAGCTATTTAGGGTGTAGATTCGAACTCAATTTTTTCTTCTGTAACCGACTCAGGAAGAATTCATTGGGTATAATCGATAGGCTGAACGAAACATACCCATATACCAGTGCCGAAATATATAACAAAAAGAGCGGTTCAAAAAACCCGACAACTCGTCATCACTGAATACTTACCAGAAAGCAAATATATGAATATATATATATATATATATGTATCACACTTAGATGAAATCACTGCCGGTTCCCAGCCGCCTTCGCCCACAGCCCAGTCACCACTTCCTTCACTTTCCGTTCCTGCTCACGAATCTGTTCCTCCGTCTGACCTCGAGCATTGCCCCGACTATCAATCTTCATCGCGTTCTCATCCCCATGCGGCGCGTACCTTTCCTCTTCATGAACATCATTACCCACCACCCGTTCGGGTCTTGGCTCAATACTCGCCGCACCATCCATCATCAACCCACCACCTTCGCGCAACTTATTAATTGCGCGCACAGTATCAATCGCTTTATGAAGTGTGCGTCGCGCATTAAAGTTCTTCTTCACAGTAGGCAAGAGATCTTCACCTTGTTGTTTCGAGAACGAATCATTACTGATCCATGGATGCTGAAGGGCTTCATGGGCTGTGATTCGTGCCTTGGGGTCGATGGTTAGGCAGCGATTGATAAAGTCACGCGCACTTTGCGAAATGCTTCGCCAGTGCTCGAGGGGCGTAAAGGAGTAGTCCGCGACGAGGATGGCCTGCATCTCCTCTAGGTTGGAATCACGGTCAAATGGCGTGTAGCCGCAGAGAAGGAAGTAAGTTATGACGCCGATGGCCCATATATCTCTGTGATCCGTATGTCAGCACCATATCTGTAACATCCCGACCGTCCAACGTGGAGATAGAACATACACAGGCTTCCCATGCCCAGTCTTCTTAAAAATCTCCGGCGCCATATAACCCGGCGTCCCACATGTAGTCGTCAAAACATGAAACTGCTCCTCGTCCATGATCCTTGACAAACCAAAATCCGCAATTAGAAGGTCTGCATTATCCTCGGGGGTACGAAACAGTAGATTTTCCGGTTTCAGGTCTCGATGCACAATGCCGTGATCGTGTAGGTATGCGACGGCCGACAATATAGCTCGGACGAGGTCTGCGGCATCGGCTTCGTAGTAGCTTCCCTTGCGACATATGCGGTCGAAGAGTTCGCCGCCGAGAGCGAGTTCGACGACGAGATACAGGTTGTTCATGGTCTCGAAGTAATCGACAAGAGTTAGTATGTTTTGATGGCCCATTGAAACTCGTTTGAGCACCGCAATCTCATTTCGGACCTATCCATTTGCATGCTATTAGTGAAATCTAGTTCAGGTGAGCAGTGAGCGAATTTACCATGTGTTCCCTACCAGCCATTAATCGTTTATTAATGACCTTTGCGGCGAAATACCGCCCAGTATCGATATGAACACATTCTTTGACGACCGAGTAGGAGCCAGCTCCGAGAGTCTTTCCGGTCTTATATCGGCATGGTTGGATTTGCGGCCGTTGAGGTTGCGCCTTTGGTGCAGGTGCAGCCATCGAGAAGGTAAGATGTTAGAATAATTGATATCGATTTCCCAGTCGCAATCTATGCGTTGAGAAATATTAAATAGCTTGACAGGAGCGGATGTTTGGAGAGTGGAGGGGCGAGGGGAAAAACGGTCCTGTGGGGTTGGACGGATCGGAGTCTAGAGCCCTCATCTACAAAGTATAGTGTATGAATATATAAAAACATTCTATCTATTCAACTATAGACATCCTTATTTCCCACACGTAAATGGTATATAGACATTACATGAATCATTTCTTCACTAAAACAAAATAACGCCGCAATGTGCAAACAACGCTTGAAGAAATCAATCAAAAAACAATGTCATTAATGGAGAACAACTCCCCATTTCACGCTGGATGTAGACAAACGAGACAGCATCACATTCTCTGTAACACCTCCTCCGAGACTCCCTCAAGAAGCTTCAGGTCATGGTATTTGGCAACGCTGAGCATGACACGTAGCTTTTTCTGAATCTCATTTCTGTCCAAGGTGGTCATCCACTTGCCACTGCAGGAACAATGTTCCATAAAAGCGCTGACCTTGAGACTGTTGCATTTGGAGCACTTGAGATCCTGCGCCTGCCACGAGACTATCACGCCATGCACTTCTCCAACGAGTCGCTCTTCTTGAGCCAGGCGGTCATATTCTGTTTGACAAAAGGGACAGCGCCAGGCTTTAGGGGCTGTCTTTTTACCATCCGTGTCTGGGTCGGGAAGAATGTCCTCGTCTCGACAGAGATCCAAGTCACGGATCAAACAGCAAGCGCTGCATGTCAACTCCGGCAACTTCAGGCTGGCACTTGGATTCTCAAAGCGGCCCTCTTTGCTGAACTCACGGACTTCAAATAACGCTAGGAGCTCACGCCGTAGAATACGCGTTTCTAACGTCGTGGTTTTTGACAAGCTGAGGACTTGCATCAGTGCCTTCACGAGCTCTAGTACGGCATTGCGATTCTCCGTGTTGGGGTCCACCAGAGCTCCAGGTAATACCGGGAAATCGTAGTCTGATGCAAGCTCAGGATGAAGAAGCTCATCTCGTTGTCGACGAATCAGACCGACAATCTGTTTTTTGAGAGGCTTAGAAAATTTATCAGTGAGAAAATTAGTCACTTCATCGTCTGTAGTTTCGGTCAAAGACTTGATCGGTATTTGGGTGAGGCGCGGAGTTGAGCTATCTTCATCCCCTTCATCACCTCGTTTAAGGCCATGCATCAAGTCGATGTATTCAATCACCCAATCGTTGAAGACCTGCTGCATAGGGTTTGGCAAAAATCGATTCATCTGCCAATGCATAATCGTGTCTAGCTGTTGAGATTCTGCCTCAACAACTTCCTGGCAGCCTTTACCTCCGTAGTTGAATTCATCATACCACACCAAAAAGTCCCAATACTCCTTAAGTTCCAGGTCGATAAAATGGAATATCGGGTTGGCTCTGATAGATTTCAGAATGTATTGACTGTAAGCATAAGCGGTTCCGACTTCTTGTTTTGTCGTTTGCAACAGCAGCCGTGTCGGGCTAGCAAATATGACGTTTGAACCAACACGGCGGAAGTCGCCCATCAACTGTTGGAATGACTTTCGAGACATCATTCGGACATAATAGTGCAAAGACCGGTCATACAGGCATGAGCTGGGACTTTCCACCCAGCGTACCAAATGTTGAACCATGATATCGGCCATGGTATTACCTGTACAAGCTTCTGACCACCATTGTTTGACCATTTCTCGTAAGACAAAGACTCCTGCTGATGCAAATGCCTTTTCAGAATAAAGAACGCCATCAGCCGACTCTTTAGTGGAGGCGAGAAGTGTATCACTGCCTTCTAAATCATTGATGATGGATGACGTGAGGATCGTGTTGATCGCCAGGTTCCGTACTTCGAGTTCTATCGAGACTGTTGTATAAGTACCTGGTACGTTGACAGAAGGCATTTCCACCGTGTCCAGAGACCCTAGAATGTCATCTTTCTCATAGCCAGCATGATCGGGTCGGGGGCCTGCTGACCACCACAGCACCACATTACTCTTCTCAAGTCGTCTCGCATACGAAACATCTATCAGGTATCGGGGGTCATCACTCTCTAAGTTGCAAACAGGAACGTCTCCATAACGGGCAAGCATTTTGAGATGCTGAATCCAGGAGCCCAAGTAGAGGTAGTGAGTCAACAACCGCTTTGCGATGAAAGACTGCCATCCTAGAGGAGGCATATCTGTGTCCGACACTTCCGGCTTGACAGATAGCATGGGGTAGTCCTTCAGTATCGGAATATCATGGCACAATTTTCGTTTTTGTTGCGACTGAATGACAAATACCACAGGTTGACTTTCTTCGTTGCGTAATTTCTTCACCAAGTCGCCTACTTCTAAAATAGCTTTTCGAAGAGTGGTCACTTGGGTGGTCTTGAAATGTACCTTCTCCTGGTAATCGAATGCACCAGTGGAAGCTTCGGACTCAGCAGCGATCTTGCGGCCGAGAAGTTCCACGTACATCTTGTCAATATTCGGTAGACTTGACATATCCCGGCTGCGATTCAAGATGATGATATTAGCCTCACTCTTCGCAGTTGAAAATAGAGCGAAGACTTGTCGATCACCAGACGTGACGTGATACAAGTAGTAATATGTCAGAGGGATTCCCTCTAGGTATGGAGTCTCGGAGGTAGTGTGCAATAGAGATGACAGGTCAAACCCACGATCTAGACCATCGCCGAGGACGCCTCGTTGGCTTTCGTCAAAAGTACAGGTACTACCGAGCTTCATAACAGCGCGAAGAGCGAGAGGAACATTGCGTTCATAGACACCCTCAACACTAGGATGATTGAGCAAGACAGCCATTTTCTCAGACTCTCCCAGATAAACATCCTCTGGTAGCGTCAGCTTGAACAGGTGGACGGACGGATGACCGTTGGGTAGAGTATTATTCACTTTCTCTACTTCACAGCTGGGAAGCTCAACCTCCGGTAGAGAATCGTCCTTGAAATTGATAAACAGTTGCCGAGGCACTTTGACGGTAAGAGCGTGAACTCTACGATCAATCAGGACGAATGCTCGCACTTCCCCAGGCACATCGGTCTCTCTGAGCTGCAATACTGTCCATGTGTTGATAAATAGTATTTGCGCCTGGTTTCGGAAGTAGTGACTGAGTGAGTCTGATGCCTTGGACTTCTCTCCAAAAAGTTGTCGTCGTCGGATTCGAGCTTGTTTCTGAATCTTCCATTTTTGCTTTTGATACTTGATGAAGCCCTCGTAATCTTCTGTGATTGATGGCATGACAGCCGGCAAACTGGCATACGGGTCAAGTGATGCTATCGTAGGACCCTCTGGCAGCTTTCGCTTTTGAACCATCTTGCTTGAAGGAGAAAGCTTCTTCTTTTCCATCGTCTGGGTTGCCATATCTTCCATGTCCGCGTTGTGAGGCACGCGGTGATCCAATATATTGGCAGACTTTTCTGAAAGAGGGTTCTTCTCAAACATATCAGTCATCTTCTTCTGCTTAAACTTGTCATCTCTCGTGTTAATGCGACGCTGGAGCCAGTCAGGATGCTGAACCCTAGGCACTGGATTACCGAGCTTTTGAAGTGCTGCAGGGATAGTGATCAGTTTCTGAATGACCGACCCCAATCGCTCAAGATAGTAGTCCCAGTCGATAATTGATCGCGGATCCATGTCACTAGGATCGTCTTTGAGCCACTTGCGCAAGAAGAATCTCTTAACATTTTCTTCTGCAGAAAAGATGGTGACAGGAATGGCTCTTTCCGTAACTGGAGCATTCTTTGGCTTGGATGAAATAATGTAACGACAATTGAGACCTCTGTCCTTTATCATCTGCTCTCCAAGAAACTCGGCTAACCGTTTAGCAGTTGTAATTGATGTTGACTTTTGCGCTCCGTACTCCTCGACAGTCTTGGACATGCTTCTGTTCTCACAAATCAAATCAATGAGCTCCTCGTCTGCTAGAGTAGCACCATGCTCATAAAGTACATCAAGCCATCTATTCGCGACGCGAGCAACCGACTGGTAGGTTTCTGCGAGGTCTTCACCGTCTAGAAAGAATTTAAAGATTTGTGTCTGGAAAATCTTGATAAGTTTGAGTTCACCTCGACGTTTGACTTCGAAACCCTTCAGTTCTGCAAGAGATCCATCGTCATTGAAAACCGCATAACGCTTCTTCAAATTCTTGTCTTCTTCCTTGGATGCAGGAAGAATCATAGCTTTATACGGCCCGTCAACCTCGAAGAAGATCGAATTGTCGCTTGTTGTTTCGTACTTGAAAGACTTGGGGTCGATTAGTGTTTGATATTGGTGATTCGTGAAACGTCCATGAACAAGATGATTCAGCATTACACAGGGATATGATAAGGCCATTTTCTTCCCATTTTTCAAAGTGAACGCAAAATTCTCCGGGAATGTAGCTGGAAGCATGCACCAAATACCATCTGTATCCAGTTCCAGGGGTCGACCAATGCGTTCGACCAATTCTCTAGCCATCTGGATAATACGAGCGCCTGTGAGACAGGTCACGCCAGCCATTTCCATTGAGTACCAGCGTGAGCCTTTTCGCATGACATAACCATAGAAACTGTTCAAGATGACTTTGTGCGCTAGCTGAAGAGAATCAAAAAGGACAATCATCTTCTTCGCTTCATCAATTTCAGCATTGGAGGCACCGGCAGCTTTCAATGATTCCGTCTTGCCCTTCCACACCTTTTGTTTTCCTTTGAAATCGTATCTTCGGTCACGGAAGTCACGGACTGTGTCCACGTAAAAGGGATTTTCTCGTTGACATATAATCGCCTCCTTCTCTATCGTCTTGCTGTCATGGATTTTGTGATAGATCTTCTTGCTATATTCTTGTAATCGTTTCTTGATAATGGCAGCTTGCTCTTCAGTTTGCATATCTCTGAAGTGACGCATAGGTGCGTTTTTGTGTTTGCCGGGAAACCTTTCATTCTCGACAGCTCGCCGAATCATGTTATATTCGTCTCGCTTGGCTGGTAAGAATTCACCACGCCATGCCCAAGGAAGTCGACGGTCACAAGTCTTGCCTGGCCGATTGAAGTCGCATGCTGCACAGTCAGATTCCTGTTTCATAGAGTCGGGTTGTAACCGATTCGTTGTCATAATGTTTGGATACATTGAAGCAACGTCAAGATGGTATATCAGTGGTCGTTCGCTGCGGTTTGGTGTTGCCTTCAAACTCTCTAACCGCTCAACAATCTGAGCTTTCACTTCTTCGTAATTAGTGACGTCTTCCAATGACTTCTTTTCCTCCACTACGATGCTGAATTTCAGGGCTGCATCGAGATCTTGTAGTAGCTCATCAATAGCTTTGGGGTCTACAGCGAAGTTGACAGGTATATCGCTACGAAAGACACCAGCTTCAATACTCTCAACGTGACCACCGACATAGGTCTCAGAGTCAAGAAGGTGGCCTTCGTAGAATGATTCCGGCGGGTCCTTATGCTTGTTAGGAAGAATGATCTCGCCCTTATATGCTTGAACCATGAGAAGCATTTCACACAGTGTACCTGTTCCTTTTCGAAGGACGTCATCCGGGTTCAACGGAATGATGGTGCAGAGAGAGAAGATGAAAGGATGAATATATTTCATATAAAGGTAGTATGTCGCAACGGCGTCGGACACTGAATATTCAGCAAGTGTTTGTGGTCGCTCACTAGCGTATCGAGTCATAAGTTCCGGATCCAGCTCGTCTGGATCGTATCCTAGCTTTGCGACGGTGACGGCTTTCAAACCTCTGCTACCCTGGGGAAGGTAACTATCTCGGTTGACCCATGCAAAGCAGTCCATGTGAGCAGAATGATCGCTTTGGTAGATGTCCTCACTGTTCTTTTTGAAGCCGATCTCAGCATACATATCAATACCCAGGACACTTGCACGGGCTTCGACAAAAGGCCAATCGAAAAAGTCACCGTTGTAAGTTGCAATAACTGTCGGCTTTGCCTCTTTGATATGACTGAAAAAACGCTCCAAAACATGACGTTCATCAGGTTCGTTAAAGATCACAAACGGTCCGCTGTATTCTGGCTTGGGCGTGTATTCAAAATCATTGATATCTTCCGAGACAATTTCGCGATTCGTAATGAGGAAACCATTGCCGTCAATCATGTAGGAAATCATCATAATCTGGTCGATTACTGCATCCGGAAATTTCAAGGGAAGTTTAGTCGTCTCGATATCAAATGCGAGAACTACAGGATCGGCTCTTTGAAGTCGCTCTTCAATGCATGTCAACTTGGTAACTCCGTGCTTTGCTTCCACATTATACCATTTTCCAATTCGAATATCTGATTATCGTTAGCGGAAAACGGGAGTGATAAGGGATGTGCACCGTGAACGGACCTTTATCAATAGAAACTCTGACATGATATGGCACATCATATTCTCTAATATCAATTATGAAATCGCTCGCATTCAAGGTGGCATTAGGTCGTGATCCGTCAAGTTCGTCGTCAAAGAGATCGAAGCCAGCAGAAGTCCTGCATTTGTCAGTCAAGTTGCGTCAATTAACAGCCCAAAATGTCTCATACCTGGCCATCTCAGCATATGTATCCATAGCCGTCACATTCTTTTTATTCTTCTCTGCAATCGGCATAAGCAACTTTCGCGCTTCCAGTAGATTGCCAACGTTGGCGAAGCTGAGGCGCAAAAATGTCCTCCGGTTTCCCAGTAAATGGTTGGGCATTTGCAAGTCTTCCCTCACAACCCTGCGGACGTCTTTGACAACACCTTCCAGTATCCTTCGACACCACTCCTCAACTTCTTGTTCTCGTCCACCCTTGACAGCGATGAGAAAATATGGATCGTATTCCACCGTAGCCTTGAAGTTGTTGCCATCGTCATCCAGGAAATAAAAGTCCACTCCGGCTCGACCACCAGGGATATTCGGGTCTTCGACCGTGGTGCTATGCATATTTATCAGCCATCCTGCTCTCTTTTCGCCCGCCTCGAATCGCGGAAAGCCCATCGTCTCATCGATGCTGTTGGCCAGCCGGATAGCCTCGAATTTCTCATCCTGCGAAGTGGCTTCTGTGGAACGAAGGGTGTTGAATTCTACCGTTTTTGCGCGTTTTGGGTTGAAGAAGGCCGTGCTCGAGCGAAACTTGTTATTTCCATACTTGCTGGGCTTGCGTGAAGGCATGATGGTGTTGCTGCAAGCCTGCAGGAGGGTTGTCGAATTGGTCGTTGAAGTCACAGATCAGACCATATGCAGGACATTAAACATTGGCATAAGTACAGAAGTTTCTCATATTCTGGGCTTGGTACGTTCGCAGAGCTCCGTTATAAGTGTTGTATCTCAATAGAGTTGAATTGGCATGAAAATTGATCGTGGTTGTTGCTGACATGCATTAGACAGGCACGATGATTGATCCATAACGCTTTTGGCAGTCTGCAAAAGACGCGACCGCGTAGAGTGGGAACGCGTCAAGAGGAATAGCCAATCTAACCAGATTAGGAAGCAGCATTTTGGCCCGGATAATTGTGTTTCCGCGCCCCGAGTCCGCTCCGAGAACTAGCGTGGGTTTAGTCTATGAAAGCGGGCGAGTATGTAATTAAACCATATGATTTTGAGATGAGCGGCAATTAACTATCATATCATCAATCATTTTATAATATATTTCGCTACCTGAGCAATTCTTGGGGGGGTTTCTTTAATACTAGAAGCACTGCTTCGCCCGCCAGCACCATGGCTGAAGACGCAACAGGCGGAGATGCCGCATCCATAAAAAGTCCTACGAACAAGCCGAAGCCAGAATTTCCCCAAACACAGGTTGGAAAACTATGGGAGGCATTCGGAAACCCAGATGAGCGAATCAATGTGCACCCGGGAGCTTCATATAATCCCGCGCATTCTCCAAAACCAAAGGACATCACCATTTCCGAATCGCTGAAGTCGATAAAGTTGGAAGATTTCAGCACTTTCCACAAAAAGCCATGCGCGCGAGATTCATTGTTGGTGGGCCTTGGAGCTGGATTCGGTATTGGAGGAATACGTGGAATTGTTGGAGGTGAGAGAACATCATTGTGCTGTTTCAAAGTTTGGTTCATGGCTCGGTCTGATTGACTTGTTTGTCTTCTTGTAGGCTTGTCAGCTATGTGGCCCGCCTCCAATTGGGCCGTCGGCGCCTTCGCAATTGCTTCTTTAGCTTCGTACGAATTCTGCCAACGACGTCGAGTCAACGAGATGAAGGGTATGCAAAAGGCGGTGGAGCTCATGGCCGAGCTCAAGGCGAAGAAGCAAAGGGAGAAAGAGCAATTGAAAGCTATTCAAGATGCAGAGGCGGAGGAGCTTCGCAAACAAAAAAGTTGGATCAACCTCTCCAATTACAAGTTTTGGTAGAGGACGAGCGCATTTTCTGGCATCGATGTGGAGTTTCGGCGTTTCTGTTCTGTATATTTAGATCTCTCCCATTTGCTCATAGATCGAGAAACATCTTGTAAATTATTGTGAAATGACACATGGTCCAATCGCCTGTATTCAGACGTAAAGATATGTATCAAGTAACCGCAATTCATGGTTACAGCAAGTGTAATTTTTTGAAATCATTCGCAGTCTCAGCGCAGGTCGAATTTCACTTTCTTCTGGACCGCACCACCAGGGTCATATTCTGATTTGACTCGGGAAACCCCCTCTCGACGTTCTCTACGTTTTTCTCGTGCTTCTCTGGCTTCTCGATTCTTCCACTCGGTCACTTGCTTCTGTCTTTGCTGTGACCGAGCCCATGCAATGGCAGCAGTGGGCTTGAAGCCAATACCATTGATCCCGTAACCGTCATCATTGGGGTCTGTTGGGTTATGACCAGTTATTTCTGAGTCATCCCATGTCAATGAATCTAGAATGACACTCTCGTCGGGTGGAGGTGATTTTTTTCTTCGTGATTTTGTGGGTGACACGGCCTTCACTTTATTGCGAGAAGACCCATTTGTCGATTGCGTCGTGGGCTGTGTGTGCTCTTTGGTAACATGGTCTTCATTTGAATCGTTTCCATTTGAAATCTCCAACTGAGTGGTCTTGAATGGACTCTTTTGGGGTGACAATTGTAAGTTTTCAGCTTGCCCAGACGACTCAATATTCTTTGCTGCAGAGCCCGAGCCATGCCATTGCGCAATGGGTAAGGAATGTGGTACACCCTCGTGTATAGCTAGTTCCTTGAAGCGACCGGCAACCGCTGTACGTGGGCTATAACGCCCAAGTTCCTCGCCTTCAAGGAGTCTCAATTCTGCATAGCTGGCCACCGAGTGAGTAGATGTAGGAGAAGCTGGTGGAGTACCGTCTTCGGCTTCTTCTACGACATCTCGTTTTCGCTTCGGCGAGCGATATGATGTTGCTCCAGGCGCCATGTTCGTTGCGGGGTCGGAAGGATTGCCGAACATGACATTGCCTGGTCGAACCCAGAGAGTGTTGACAGTTAGATTGATGAGGATGACTTACTCAAGCATAAGGCTCACGACAATTAAAAGTTCAGTTCAGTGTTCTATTATATCCAATGTTGATTGCTTGTAGTCTTGTGGGGGCGCTGCAAGCGGTAATGACGGGACGAGAAGCATTACGGATTTTGTGGCCGATCGCTCCTCACTGGACTGCCCGAGGCGGCTGTACTCCTGAGAAGATAGTGCAGTATCACCTTATGCAGGGAAGATTACAAGGTCATGGCAGTAACTGATGGTAGTATTTTTACAGCAACAACTAAATCCAAGAAGAGAGTCACACAATATCAGAATCGACATCTGACAGACATAAATCAAAAAGAACTAAGCAGATCGAGGAGCGCCGAACATCCAAAACAACGCCATAAAATGAACACATTCTTTTCCCATGCCGAATCACATTGATCAAGCTTTCGATTTCTTCTTGGATGAGCCTACCTCGCTGTCGCGCTTTCGCTTCTTCTCTTCTTTGTTCTTCTTCTCCTTCTTCTCCTTCTTTTCTTTCTTCTCCTTCTTGCCCTCCTTGTCCTTGGCCTCCTTCTCCTTCTTAGCCTTCTTGGGCTTCTCTTCATCATCCATCTCAACATCACTGTCCTCCGGCTCGTCAACATCCATATCAGCAAGGATCGAGTCCATGGCGGATTTCTGCAGTTCAAATTAGTAAAATGAGTGCTTGTACATGACAAATAGACTATTGACATACCATAGCGATTTCGTTCTTGGTGGGGGGAGCGCCAGAAGCATAGAATTCCAGACGTTCTTCAACCTGCTTCTTAAGAGCTTCTCCAAACTTGGTCGATGGAGTCTCAGAAAAGTTGTCAATTCTGGAGGCGATAGAACACTTATTGGCAAGGAAACGAGAGATTCTGCCCTTGTTCTTGGGTCCTGCTCGTCCAATGAAAGACGAGTGGTACAGAAGACCGTACTTGGGCGTATTTCCCTTGGTCTTGAGAGCTCTGAACAGAGCCTTCTCTGCGCCAAGAATTTGAACAGTAGAAGCGGGGTACTTGGACAAGTTGGTCAAGCTACCGGCGTGAGAAATGAGACGAGCACCAACAACCTCTCCAATCAAAGCTGCCAAGTTAGGGGCCACAACGCTCATCTTAGAGACAAGGTAAGAGTGCAAGGACTTGCGGTAGTCGGACAAGCTCACGACACGCTTGGCGAAAGAGATGACATTCTCCATATCGGTCTCGGAGATGTCTTGACCCATGCTGTGCTTGGCCGCCTCAATGATAGTACGAGCGACACCTTCGTCGTCCTCAACCAAGGCAGCAAGATCGTGTAGACGGTCATCGGTCAAAGACTTCTTGTCCTGGACGAAAAGCGCAACGTGAGCATAACGGTAGTTTTCGGACACAATTTTAATGAGCTCAGGGAAATGCCACGAGTACCATTCTCGCACTCTCATAGAAAAGGTGTTGATAGCCTTATCCAATTGATCCAAAATAGCAATAGCCTGGATGATATGGTTGTCGTCGCGCTGAACAGAGAACTTAACCTTGGCACGGGAGTAAGCGTGACCAAGACCCAACTGAGCGGTATCCAAGTCGCCCTCTCGGAGGCCTTTCAAAAGCTTTGTGGAGTGCAATCGGATGCCTCGAAGCATATCCTGCACGACTTCACTGGTGTCTCCGGTTTCGCACTCGAGGTATGGGAAAGCAGCCTTGATGCTAGTTGCCAAAACACGATCGTACACACCCAAGCTGACCTTCTTCTTCTTGCCAGCCTTGGGAAGGTTGAGTTCAAGGAAAGAAATAAGAGTCTGTGTAGCGACACCTTCGGAAATGTCGTTAATCTCGCTAAGCGCTTGCTTATTGTTCCTAGAAGGGTTGTCAGTATTTTTTGGCATACGGTAGCAAACATGGGTAGGCTTGTACGCACTCAAAAGGCAAAAAGCTGACAAGCTCAACCATCTTTCCAAACTTGGCAAGATCCAACACACTTTCTTGCACTTCTTTCAAGCTGTTTCCCACGGTATCGGCCTGGTGCACAGTTTTGAAGAGCGAGTAGCCCATTGGGGCCTCGAAGAGAATATAGTCGGCCATGACGAGTTTTGTCGCGGGTCACTCCGGGGTAAAATGGAATAATTGACTCAATCAGATAATCAGCCCGACCAGCAGCGTTTCAATTGTTGCGAACTAGCTGGACGTGGGTTCGGCGACGTGGACTGATAAAGCAAAAAAGAGTTGAGATGTTCAGGGAAGCTCTTTTTTTTTCTTCGTCGGCGGCGGCGCTAGTCCTAATCGGCAGTGTGGGCAATTTTTGGCAAAATTAAGCTCACCGCGTTTAGACGGAAGCACCACCGCCTACAAATCGACTATGGTCACTTGGTGATTTGATTTTCTTCTGTCGACGGACTTTTTGTTATATCACTTTCATTTCTTGAGTTTGACAAATCTTTTATTTGTCAAATAAATCATGTCTGCCACTCAGTTACTCAATCCAAAGGCGGAGTCCAGAGTAAGAATGCACCTGTTACCCCTCCGCAAAACACGCACTGACAAGAATACAGCGGAGAGGGGAGGCTTTGAAGGTCAACATCAGCGCTGGTGAGGGTCTTCAAGATGTCCTGAAGTCAAATCTTGGCCCAGCCGGGACGATTAAGATGTGAGTAATATGAACCAGTGGAAGAGAATTGCGTCAAGATCTGGGAAGCTTATCTAACCTGAAATATCTAGGCTTGTTGACGGTGCTGGAGGGGTATGTTCATCAATCTCTCTTTATGAGACCCAAGCTTAACGTCGGAATAGATCAAGCTTACCAAAGATGGAAACGTGCTATTGAGAGAAATGGTAAGCGTCTATACATTTGAAATCAAAGATCTATATCGCTAACCTCGTCAGCAAATCCAAAATCCCACGGCTGTAAGACCCCTTTTCGATGATACGACCCGAATCGATCGCTAATTATGGAAGGTTATGATTGCGCGAGCTGCCACTGCACAGGATGACATTACAGGAGATGGAACAACGTCTGTCGTTCTTTTGGTCGGAGAGCTCCTCAAGCAGGCCGATAGACAGATTGCCGAGGGTCTACACCCGCGAGTTCTTACAGATGGATTTGAGCTTGCGAAGAACGAGACTCTGAAAGTTAGTTGCGCTTACACGGTTTTGGGAAACAAACTGACGAATTACGTTTAGTTTCTGGACAGCTTCAAAATCGACCGTGAGATTGACCGCGAGCTTCTCATATCCGTTGCTCGAACATCCCTATCCACCAAACTTAACAATGCTCTTGCCGAGAGCCTCACCCCCGCCGTCGTCGACGCCGTTCTCGCTATCTACAAGGCTCCAGCCAAACCAGACCTCCATATGATTGAGATCATGAAGATGCAACACCGATCAGCATCTGATACTCAGTTGATCAGGGGCTTGGCGTTGGACCACGGCGCCCGCCACCCAGACATGCCCAAGAGAGTGGAGAATGCTTTTATCCTTACCCTCAACGTCAGTTTGGAATATGAGAAATCCGAGATCAACTCCGGTTTTTACTATTCGAGTGCGGAGCAGAGGGATAAACTGGTGGAGAGTGAACGTCGATTTGTTGATGCCAAGCTTCAGAAGATCGTGGAATTGAAGAAGCAAGTGTGCGGAAACGACCCCAAGAAGGGATTTGTCATCATTAATCAGAAGGGCATCGATCCCCTCAGCTTGGATGTTCTTGTGAAGAACGGAATTATGGCACTTCGACGTGCTAAGCGACGTAACATGGAGCGTCTGCAGCTTGTCTGTGGCGGTATTGCCCAGAACAGCGTGGATGACCTCACACCAGATGTTCTTGGTTGGGCTGGCCTGGTCTATGAGCACCAACTCGGAGAGGAGAAATACACTTTCATCGAGGATGTGAAGGATCCCAAGTCTGTGACTCTTCTCATCAAGGGACCGAACCAGCACACCATTGCTCAGCTTACAGATGCGGTCCGAGACGGATTACGATCAGTCTACAACACAATAGTTGACAAAAGCGTGGTACCTGGAGCTGGATCTTTCCAGGTTGCAGCCGCTGCTCATTTACTTTCAGAAGAGTTCAGCAAGACTGTTAAAGGAAAGGCTCAATATGGCATCAGAGCTTTTGCAGATGCTTTACTTGTCATTCCCAAGACCCTTGCTGCCAACTCTGGCCACGACATCCAAGACTCTCTTGCCAAACTCATCGATGAACAGCGTCAAGGGCACGTTGTCGGCTTGGATCTCTCATCTGGAGAAGCCATGGACCCTGTTCAGGAAGGTGTATTCGACTCTTACCGTGTGCTACGTAACTGCATTGCCTCCAGCACAGGAATTGCTTCCAATCTTTTGCTGTGTGACGAGCTATTGAAAGCTAGACAAATGGGCAGGCAAGGTGGACCTGGACCTGGCATGGACGACTAAATCTAACCAAGAGCGATTTTTGTTTGTCAAGGAGAGATAAATGTACCACTAGGTTCAGTGTCTTTGGGGCGGTCTGAATAAAAGTATGAATATAAATTAATCTTTTAATTCATGGATTTACATGGTTCTCCAATGCTTGAAGACCTACGAAGTTGTTAGTACAAAACTGAGCTTGGTGTTTGTGGTTTTCCCTCTTTCCAACGAATATCTGCCGTAACTTGAGGACGCTGAAAATAAAGATATATTTTAGACTGTAACTAGTGGGTATCTAAAAGTCTCCCCTTTCGACAATGTATCCCCAAACGCCGCTTTATGCAAGTCGCCAACGTAAACAAATTTTGCTGCCTATCATCAAATTGATGAATTGCCACCACTGACAAGAAACTGGAGCTAAGCATCACTCTCTTCTTGCATTTGGAGTCTCTCAGGAGCCCATTCGCCAATAAATCCATCCTCTCTCACCGGATCTCGGAGGGTGACATTATGAATCTTTGTCCATTCCAGCACATTCGATTTGCGGATAATGACCGTCTCACCGTCTGTCGAAGTCGTATTCTTCCGTTTATTAGTAGTCTGCTGCTCTGGATCCACTACACCCATCCCTTTCAAAGCCGTAATAACATCTTCAGGCAACATTCCAGTAGCCTGGCCAATTTCTCGCACCGTCATGCGTTCCCTAGGCGGGGAATTTTTTCTCAACGCGGCCGCTTTCATGGCTGCCTGTTTCTTCTGCCGAGCCTGCTGGATATACTCCTCTGGGTCTCCACCCGGTGGACCAAGTAAGAGATACCGTGCCATACGCTCTTCCCAAAACCGTGTATAGCTTCGGTGACCCAGTTCACTGAGTGGCCGTTCGGGTCCGCCGATTAACCCTCCTTCCCATTCCCATGCACTTAGTTTGTAGCTGACGCCCATTAGAAGCCTGCCTAGCTTCTTGTGTTGGTATGGAGGGAATATGAGGATGCAAGCGAGGTTATTCAGATCCCAGGACAATTTCTCCTTGGAGAAATACCCGAGCACATAATAATCGTCTGGTGTGTTGGGATCAGTGAACGTGAGAACGTAGTATAAAAATGATGAGACATCGAAAAAGACGGATTTATGATCGAGGAATAATTTCGCGAATAAAGACAAATTCTGCGCAAATAGTTTATCATCTTCCCCGTCGATTTCCCAGACTGCGTATCCGCCGTGTTCGTAGACTTTCTCGCCCAGAGGCGTGGTGCCTCGGTCACAGAGCTTCACATGACTTGCGTAGGCTGCCGCGTCACAGGTATATCGAAAACACCAGCGGCAGACGTATAGTTCTTCGGTGTCCTTACTGACGAGTTCTTCCGGATAAATTGACTGATACCATGTCCGGAAGGAGAGGTCGCCTAGAACGACGCGCTTTACACCGCCGCGGTTGGCAGGCTGCTTTGCGATTGATGCGACGGTGGAGCGAGTCATTGGAGGGAAAGGCACCAGATGAAGGACGCGTTGCGTAAGGCGTAATTTACGATCATGCGAGGTTCGTGGGGGGAATCCCGTATAAGTCGCGGGTTCGTTGCTGGCTAGACTCGAGATAGAGGAATATTTTATCCATCGTTATCGATTCGGCCTACAGACTAACTATGTACCGTACAGCACAAGGCTAACTGAGACTCGGCCTCCGGTGGCACCGTCAATCCCAAGTATTTCTTCGAAAAGCCAACCATACTATTGTCTATTTACTTATTTTTTTATTTGTATTTAGGACAGAGATGCCTATGAAAACAACCTATATTCTATACACAACAATAGGATCAACCATCTCGGAGTTTCCGTTTAGTAAGCCTGAGCGGGGAAGACTGGACAGCCTAGTCTGGCTAAGCCTACTCTTGCTTAGGTAGGGTAGCTTGTAACTATCTCTTATCGATTGGAGCTCATCATTGCCGCCTCGGATTACTCCTTCCTCCTCTTTTGAACTCGGTTGCCTGAGACTCTACGTCCACTTTCTGTTCTTCACCACCAGCATCATTTTATATTATTGTTATATTCTATCCTTCCTCTATTTGTTCTGTGATCACTGCAACCCCTCCCTCTGCACTCAATGATGCTGTGCTACTGGCCCGGTCTCGTGTAACTCTTATCGCCACTTGAAGCTCCCTGCTACACTAGGCTGTCACTCTAACAGTCTATCATTCCATCCAGTCATCCTTTTCTTCTTCATACTGCCATCTCCATATTCATCCCCGTTACTTGATCGTGAAAAATGGCAGATACAGCGTTGAAGCCGTTCCAAATCAGGAACCTGCATATTTATCCAGCAGAGGAGAATCTATATGACTCTTCGACCGAGAGCGTCATCTCCAGCTCCGCGGCTGATGAGACTCATCCTAAGCCATCAAGCCTCATTCAGTTGTCCGCAGGTGAATATGATAAGATCGTTAGTGATCACCCAAATGGAACGTTGACATATATTGACGATGACGATGGTGATCTTATCACTGTGAGTGCTTATTTCCTTCTAGATAAGCCGTTCATTCTGACAGGGTGCTAGGTTGGATCCTCTTTCGAACTCGAACAACGCCTCGATGAACCATCTCAGTATAAAGCAATCACCTCGCCGGACCAAACGGAACCAGCTGCGATTCACTTGTTTGACATTCGTCGTCGCAGATCTATAATCAAGCTCTGGAAAGATATTGAGAAGAGATCGAAAATTCGATGGGCTCAGCCTGCATACTCCAATGATCCAGAAAAAATCACTACGGGGGTTGTAGACCTGTCAAAACCTAAAGAAGCTGGCACTTCGTTTGAAGGGTCCACAGACTTGCGTCAACGATGGTTGGACGCATGCAGACCACCTCGGCTTCAGTCTCAGGAGACTCTAGAAAAAGAGGTTTCTTCTCCTGTCCTCAAGGACCTGGAATCATCCTCACCAACTATAATGTCATTGTCAGCCATTACAGATGAAGGCAGGCGTCAGGTGAGCAATGATTGTTTGATACAGTATTCAATTATTCTAACTTGACATAGGCGGAAGAGGCAGGCAGTCGCATCCGGAGTATGTGGAATGCACCCATCCGTGTTTCCCAAGCAGCACCTGAATTTATCCACAATCACGAGAATCCTTGGGCTGTCTCAATAGAACCGGTCATAGATGTCAAGGACAACAGCAGCACATCCAACTCTCAACCGTCACAGTCTGAGGCAGAGTCAACGTCACTTTTGTCGGCATTCGAGGCCGAAATGGCCAAAATTCTGGAAAATTCTCAAGATGCTGTAAACGATACGAGCAATCCCATTGTCCCGCAAGAGCCACAGACTTACCGTTCCGAGTCGATGGAGCAGATATGGCCAGTCAATCTCGTGACTGGTGTCTTGCAGGCTGTTGCGGACGGAATTGAGAATATGGGATCAGAGCTTAAGACGAGGATTCCTGAAATGGAACGCCACTTGGCAAATGCGCAGAGAGCCATTCCGGAGGATGTAGGTGCCAAAATGCAGACGGCCTTGTCAGCATTTGAATCACAGATTCAAAATTTGGCACAGATTGTACAGCAAGCATCTAATGCTTCTGGTGAGGCCGCTGAACGGGTTCGTCAGGCCGATCTCCGGTCTACCGAGCAGATGCTCAACGGACTTGGAGACATTGCTAATGAGTTTGAGGATTTTGGAAAAACCTTGTTTGCTGCCTTTGAGACTGAGTTCGGTCAACGAAGAAATGACGACGAGGCAAATTCTACCGACCATATGACTGCGAGTCCGAACGCAAACCCTGTCCAGTCTCAAGAGAACGATGTATCGGCAGCTACTCAACCACCTTATCAAAAGGGTAAGGAGACATCCTCGTCAGCAAAAGTCAATGTGCCTCAGGGGTCTCATGGTAAGGCTTCGGAAGCAACAATCACGGAAGTACCACCTGCTTCACTGCCATCTGATCTACGAGATCAACTATCATCTCGTGTGGGGGAATCCTCTATACTTTCAGACATCAGAAGCAGAGCTGTTGAATTTAATCGGCGACAGGTAGCCACTTCTCTCCAACAACAGGGGACTGGAAAATTACCTTCCACAAGAGAACCACTTCTCTCAGAGATTAGAAGTAGGGCTACTCCGCAAGAATCGTTACTTCCAGAGATCATGAGCAGAACCACCCAACAAGACCCGCTGCACCCGGAGATCAAAACAAGGGCCATCCAGCAAGAACGCTTAGTTTCAGAGATAAGAAGCAGAGCTGTCCAAAATGATCAGTCACAAGAGGATAGTTCCCGACAACAAGAGAGTATTCAAAAGCCTTTGTTCTCAAGTTGGCCAAACCGCCCAGCATTTGTGCTGCCACCGAAACCAGCAGTCGCTCAACCACAAGTAACTGATATGAGTCAAAACATTCACTCGTCTCATAGTCGGACCTCTCAACCACCATCTATACCCACAACCACTCGTCCCCCAGTGCCTCCAAAAGCTGTCAATGAGAAGCGAACTCTACGCACGGATGCACAACCAGCAGCTCCATCAGGAACGGGGGATGACCACTCAGAGGATACAAGCAAATCCCTCTTTATGGGTAACATTGGATTTGAGGTCACTGAACGAGTCATTGAAGAGGTATTTGCCTCTCACTTTTTTTCAGCTAAAGTCCACCTACCAATAGATTCGTCTACTGGCAGGCATGCCGGATTTGGATATGCCCGTTTCCTGTCTGATTCGTCAGCAAAGGCTGCTCTTGGCAGGCTTCAAGGAGTTCTCATTGACGGTCACTCTTTGAATTTGGAGTACTGCGATAACTCTCCCATCGATGACATTCAAACCCAAGCTCGGCCACCAGTGGCCTCTAGTGGCAACCTTCCAAGTGTCTTTAGCGGCAATGCTCGCAGCAGCAATCTACGCGTTAATAGGCCTGCTCCGGGCAACTCCTTGAATCCCTTTGATCACCCAGAAGAAACTCCAGAGTTTGCAGCACGATATCCCTCTCTACTTCCCACCTTCAAGTCTCAGGATAACTCTTCGACAGTACCTGCACGTTCCATGACACTTAGCCCTAATTTTGAGATGGCCCGCTTCCCTCCTGTTTCGCAAATAGATGCACATCTACTGGCAAACCACCAGCGTCGAAGTCTCGCCGAGACTAACCCAGGCCGATCGGGTCCTGATGGTGTCTCCAGACTACAGCGAGAGGAGACTAGAAGACCAAGCGAAGAACATCGAATGCGAGAGCCACGACGTGTCGCTTCAACAATCGAACGGGGATCTACTAATCAACTTGATACTCAACGTAGTAGTGCGCGCTCTCTCAGACGTAGAGCAACGGAGGCAAATTCATTGCGTCGCCGCGCTTACGACAATCCTTTCCGGGATCCACGTCCCGTGAGCCTTTACGACAGACCTTCCGGGTCAACCCCTGGCAGTTTTCCGGTGGATTATGTCCCAGCAACGGTCACTAATAATGACGAGTCTAACACTGATGGGGATTTTCAGCATGCGATGCGACAGAGTCTAATAGATCAGTGCGTTGATCATTTGGTGAAACTTGGTTATGGCACGTATATTGATGGAGGGCGAGATAGACTGAGAATTATTGCCGAGGCCTCTAACCTTCGTGTTTCCGAAGCTATTGATATGATTGAAGAAGAGCGGGCGGCTTATGAGCGTTATACGCCAAATGCTTGATTGATTCTTTGAAGAGCGAATATGATACCACACTCATTCATGATTTGAATTTTTTTTGTTCGGGACAATGTCTAGCTGTGGCGTACTGGAGTGTCATTTTGCTGTTAGTCTGGATAATCTAAGCATGAGAACAAATTGAAGATATCTCGTTCATCTATAAGCGTGTACTCATAACGTTAGGGTTAGAGCATCGATGTAGCTCCACTGGTCCATGCGGGAGTTAGCGGACCCACCTTGAATTATTGTTTCTCAGCGAGTATGATTCACGACTTTCCGACAACATTCAACCATCACTTTAGTTATTCTATCAAGTCAGCTCGTTTGGCGGTAAATCCGTGTACTAGAAATGCGGGCATGGCGACGCTCATTCTCGACGTCCGTCGTGAAACGATACTCTCCTTCAAGCTCGTTAGCAGCTAATCAATTACGATGCGCCGAACTCTTGAATGCGACAACTACGACGACGACGGACGCCATAGACCAGGAATTGAAAGCGCATAAATACGAAAACGAGGAAATTACCTTAAAAGGATTTATTCGATCAGTCAGGAAACAGAAGCGATTTGCGTTCGCGGAGATATCGGATGGGTCGACGGTCAAGTCGTTGCAGGCTATATTGACGCCGGAGCAGGCTGCTGAGTATGTAAATTCCGTATGCTGCGTGGATAGGGCTGACATTTTTTTTTTTGGGTAGTTTGTCAACCGGAACGGCGATTGAGATATCTGGAATATGGAAAGCATGTCCTGCTGGGAAAGAGCAAACACATGAATTGCAGACTTCGGAGATACGGATCGTTGGCGATGCGGATGCTGAGGTACGATCATCCAACTTCTACCAAAGACGATTGAGCTAACTGCATGACGGTATAGACTTATCCAATTCAAAAGAAATATCACTCCTCGGACTTTCTACGACAAATCCCACACCTACGATTACGAACACCCTTCAGCTCTCTCCTCGCCCGCTTCCGCTCAGAAACCATATACCAGTTAGGACAAGTGTTTAGGTCCGTCCCACAAGGAGGCTTCATACAAGTGCAGCCGCCATTGATCACATCATCAGATTGCGAAGGTGCAGGAGAAACATTCACATTATCCCCACAATCATCTGGGCTGCCTCTAGATTCTCCAAAAGGATCTGAAGAATTGGAGTATTTACATTTCTTTCGCAACCCGAAATATCTCACAGTCTCATCACAACTTCATCTGGAAGCATATGCTGCTGAGTTGGGAAATGTATGGACATTATCACCGACGTTTCGTGCGGAAAAGAGTAAAACGCCGCGCCATCTGAGTGAATTTTATATGCTGGAGGCTGAAGTGAACTTTACGAATGAATTACCCGCTTTGTTGGATTTGGTGGAATATTTAATCCGGGATCTTGCGCGCAGACTGTATGATACCCCTGTTGCGCAAGAAGTGCTATCGGCCAAGCGAACGGGCGAGTCTGGTTTGGATAGTAGCGATGATGTACAAGGGATCCTTCGCAGGAGGTGGGAGGTATTACTGTCCGAGACAATCAGCTGGCCTCGAATCACATATACCCAAGCAATCGAAATGCTTCAAGATGCACAAGCCAATCACGGAGCATCATTCGTCTACCCACCATCATGGTCCGAAGGCCTTCAGACCGAGCATGAGAAATATATCGTCGACACTATTTTCAACGGTGTTCCCGTCTTTGTGACTGATTACCCGCAGAAAGTAAAACCATTCTACATGGCGCCTTCAGAAGGTGCTGACGCTGGACATCCGGACCAAGCGACGGTGGCTTGTTTCGATTTACTCTTCCCTGAGATTTGTGAAGTTGTCGGTGGCTCGCTGCGTGAGCATCGGTTAGCAGAACTAATCAGCAAGATGCGCGAGTACGGTTTGATCAAACAAGGCCCCCAGTCATCGAAACTAATGGATGACAACGAGAACGAACATATCCTTGCTCTCTCAAAGAATTACCCATACTTGCAACCCGGTGAAACACTCGGTCATTTACAATGGTACGCTGACCTCCGTCGATGGGGCAGTGCGCCACACGGCGGGTTCGGGCTGGGATTTGATCGGTTACTGGGGTATTTGGCTGGAGTTGGCAGTTTGAGGGATGTGGTTCCTTTCCCAAGATATTTCGGGCGAGCCGATTGTTAAATTTACCCAGATACATGATTTGTATTATATTTGTATGATAGATAGGTCTAGCCACGGTGGTGGGCAGTCTTGTATATCCCCCGTTCACCTACAATCTCATGACATTGAGGATTATCGATGCGTCTTCGGATTGAAATTCTCTATGAAGCAGCGATGTCATGTGGGCTAAATCGAGGCCCAGTCTGTGCGTGCCTAGGTAGGCCGACTAATCTAACGGTGGACATCGGCCTAGTCTAAGTCGCCGGTATACACCAATCCTTACCCTAAAGAAGAGATTAAAACCCATCATCAAAATCATTCATTGTTGCGACTCTGACGTACGCAGGAAGGTCTTGAGGTAATGTGCAAAAAGAAAGAAGAGAAAAGAAAGATAGCGTAGACATAAGATATGTTTCACCATCAAATTGCCCCCGTAGTATTTCTAATTTTAGCCCCTAGCTACACCACACCTCAAGGTCGTTGATATTCGAGATCAACGTTCGACATCCTTGATGAGATACAGGGGTAGGTAGTATTCGGTGGAGTTGGGCTTGTCCATCGTTCGGGAAGACCGATCTCTGATTCTCTGAACTTCAAGAGAATTGATCATAGTCATGGTTTTCCAAGGCTACTATGGTATACTCAGCCTTGTACTAAACAGGGCTAGGAAGGCAGGCTTACGACAGACATCAATGTGGCTAACGCAAATAATACGGTTATGGTCCGAAACGCAAATTTCCCCAATATAGAAACATCTACCCTGGACTACAAGATTGAAACTTTTAAGAGGAAAAACAAAAACAAAGATACGAAGGATAATATGTTCGGTAAATGTCCCGTATATTCAAGAATCCAGAAAAAAATATCCTATCTACTGGGTATAGTATCCATAACCCCTTGAAAAAATAATCAACGAAAAATTTCCCAATCCAATGTGTATCATCATCCAGTTTAAGGCAACCGGGCCTGACGTCTAGTGTTGTGTTCGTTCATATGTACAAAGCTCGTAAAATGGGTTGTACATTTGGATGTTGTCTGTCGTTAAGGTTCGTTCCCAGTTCCTTTCTCGATATGCCTAATATTTTCCCCAAAAGTCCTCCCAAAGATATAAAATTTCCAATAGTCCGTCGTAGAAGTTTAAAAGGGGTGACAAGCCATGTCTCTGACTAGAGAGTGGGTAGCATGTCGTGAAGAAGAAAATAAAGACAAAAAATGGGTTTGAGTCAATTCAATTGACGGTAAGAAGGGTGGGTCTACCAGGACCTGTTTATGCTGTCGAGCCTCAAGAGACAAGCAATTTAGGCAAGAACAGATCCGAGGTCAAGCTTGAGCACATCCTTGCTCTGGCAAGCGTGGGTAGCCCAGTCGTCGTTGGGGAGCAAGTAGGCAGCACCACAGGCGTGGTCACCAGGGGCGCAAGTAGCAGACGCGCAGGTAGGGTCAGCAGAGCTAACTCTGAAGCCCATAGTGGTGAATTCGGAGTTGTCACCCATGTTGATGCAGGAGAGATCCCACCAAATGGTGGGGTACTGGAGAGTGTACTCGAACTGCAGGATTTTGTCCTGCGCAGGAGTGAAGGAGATCTTGATGGAGATACCACCGCCGTTGGGGTTGGTGCGCCAGTTCTCAGCGTACTTCTCGCCGCTCATGAGGGTGTGCATCTTGCTGGAGACATTGGAGACGGACCAGAGGTAGACGGGCTTTTCCATGTTATTGACGATCTCGACTCCGTCGCTGATGATGTCGGTGTTCTCCTGACGGGCCATCAATTGGCGGTGCTCGGAGTGAGCATGATGGCGCACGTTGTTGCTGTTGTGGACAGCGGGGAGGGCAGTTGCAATGGCGCTGAGAGCAGCGAAAAGTCCGAGGGCTTTGGAGAACATTTTGTTGGTTTGTCTTTTTAAAAAACAGAAAAGAGAGTGGTCTGTGATGTTTGGCTAGTGGCTTGAAAGAATGAATTCAATCTTTTCAAAAGACTGTATAATCTCTATCAAAGAGATGAGAAGTTGATTGATAAAAGCTTGGGGGCTTTAAGGGAATGGCTACTCTCACGAGAGTTGAAATGAATGATCAATGTCTGAATGAAACAAGAGAAAAAGACTGGAAACGGGGATAGTCCATCTTATATACAGTCTGGGGGGCGAGTCTGGGCATGAGGGGCGGACACTGTTTGTTTCAGGTACGCACTCTAGGTCCCCCAAGCCAGAATAATGCTTAGACGTCTTTTGTTCTCCATTTGGCGTTTCTTCTCTCTTTTCTGGTAAAGTTTTTCGAAGCAGTGGTGTCCCACTGCGTAGTCCAATCCGATACCCTCAGTCGACGATACCGACAGCTTCGATTGGGAGGAATCCGAGATCCGGGTGACCATCCGTCCCACAGGTCGGTCCAGCGTCAGGCACACTGCAGGTTAGACACTGGTGAGTCGTGACAGTACGTACTACGGAGTACCCGGAGTAGATTTTAGTCTGATAATGGATTGCTTCGTCAGACTAGCCAGATGGTAGAAACTAAACCGAGGCGCCCACTCAGTGGCGCTGGCCAGATGCAACGCTAAGAGAAAGCCATCGATCTCGTCGGTGAAAAGCCAGTTTTTCACCAAGTAATTTGGGCTAAAGGCGTTAATAGAGGATCCAGGCCCGATCGGCCATCGGATTGGCAGACAAGCCTGCCGCTTGTTTAGTGCATCGGCGCTCAATCGATCTGAGGGGTCTTATTGGCGTGTCCCTGGGATTAGCGTGGACACGTTGGCGCCAGCTCACAGGTGTGTTTGTGAGAGACGGAGTGCAGGATGCATGATGACCTCTGTCTGTCAGCTTTTCTGTCATGTCAAGTGGTTCATTAATTGAAGATGTGTCAACCGTGGAAAAGTGGAAGAGCAAAGAAGGAGAGATGGAGAGAGCCAGTCAGGTGGTCGTCCAATTCAAGTCACTGTTTGGTAGTTGGTTTGCTTAAATTGCTTCGCTCTGTTGTCTCAGGCACCATGCCCCGAATCAGCCAATCACCGTTAGTGGATATGGCTTTTTATTGATTTTATTGGCTGGCTATACCCGCTCTGTGCTGTGTGCACCATTTTTTCTAATTTTCTGATTGGCTGGAGCTGAGCGCTTTTTCTCTTCTTTCTGTGCGTGGCTTTATCTCGTCCACACTTTTACTCACTCATACTCTCATAGTCGACCGGTTTATTCTGAGGATAACACTCGGTAGGACCGTGCGTGGCATTACTATCAATGCTACCTACCCCCACATCAATTTTCCGTACACTACGTTTCTGCAAGGTACTGTCTGAGCACGCGCTGAGTTTCATATTACCGTGGATGGGCATGACCATAGGATAGGCCTCTATTCAGAATTTCAGACAGAAGCAAACGGCGGCTACTCGGTAATGAGAAGTTCAACTCTGCCGCATGAGGCTTACGAGAGGAGAGATTCACGGCCGGAGAAATGCCCGTCAGCCTGAGGCATTTTGATTCCCTGCATCTTTCCTTGCTCTTCTTAGACTAACTGAAAGGAGCCCCATCGGTGAAATGACATCTTACCACACGATGATCATTGAAATCCCCAATATGAAAAATCAGGGTAAAAAGCAGAAAAAGAGGACCCAAGGGGCCAATACGGTGGCGAACATCGTTGGCGGGAGATACCAAATAGTGAGAGCCTGGACTGTGGACATCCAGGGAAATTTTCATATGATAACATCGCCTCTGTCCGGCAAATCATACACGCGATTTGTCTTATCCGACCTATCAACACTTTGGTCCTCGGCTGTAAGCTTCCAGCTCGTCGGATGAAGCGGATATCTCGTGGGGAAGGAATGGCTACTCTAGATTCTACTGTCTGTACGTACGTAGCATGGGATTCTGCAAGTGGGCAGTGGCAAACCTTCCCGAAATCGAGTCCTCGTCACGGACAATCGCTCATTCAGGCCTGTCAAACTCTGTTAATTCATTTTCCTCCTGAAATCTTTTCCGTCGTTCATTTTCATTTTCATGAGTCCCGAGAGAGAGAAGGCTTATAGCCTTATCGATACGGAAGCCACCACGTGTTTTAGCCGAATCAATGCCATGGGAGATCACCAACTTTACTTTAACCATAAGAAAGAAATTGACAAGTTAGACAAACACGTAGTGATCGATCATTTGCTCTAACTAACAAAGGCAACACATCTAATTCGATATGGGTAAATACCGCACATGTCTACTTTACATACTACACAGTATGCAGAAAAAGGAACGAAAAAGTTTTGTTCCTGGTTCCTTGCATATACTGAGTACTTGCGGGAACAACCAATGATAATGGGGCATCGCTTACCGATTCGCTGTTATTTGATCCGTCACGAAAATGTCTGCCTGAAAGTTTGTTATTCCTTGCCCGTTCTTACGCTCAAGGAGTGCGTGTGATTGATTTTCTGAATTCATGCGGAGAAACCGAGAGTTCCCGCGTTGAGTTGTCGGATATGAACATGTTCATATTACGTAGATGGTTTGAAATCGACATGTCATGGATTAACGCAGTACTTTCGACAATGACAATCAGATTAATGAACTCGTTTGATGCAGGAAAACATTAAATCTTTCAATGGAAGTGCTTGTATGTATGTATATGCAATCAAGTATGGAAAAGAAGAGAAATGGTTGAATACACGAAAATTTTGGCTCTGCTCGCTTCGTCCGTTTTAAACTACTCAGTTGATAATCATTCAAGAAAATATCACTCATTGCCACCACTATTGCGACCGGGATCACCAATACGGTGCTCGTATTCCCGTAAGACTAGAAAGTGCCCCTTCACCCGAACTAGTAGCACTGTCCTCCTTCTTCCGGTGTCCTGCCAACTCCAAATTGATTTGGCGGTGTATATGCACCAGCCAATCAACATAACTCTGCGCCTCGTTGTTGCGGTCTTCCACTAAGGATCGCGCAAACTCGTATTCTGCACCGTCGATACCTTGTCGCGCTAGTTGGATGGTGACTGCTTTGGATCCACGGACAGTAGAGAGATATTGAAGTAGATTGCGCACTTGGGCATTCAAGTGCGTGTCAAGGACTGGGAGAGATGACGTGTTCGGATCTAGGGCCTGGAGGGATGTGATTCCGGGGCCAAAGAGGTCTTCAATCAAGTTGGGGGATACGAAGGAGTGCATCCAGAGGAGCATGCTTTGTCCATTGTCAACGAGATATGCGCCGCCTTCTTCAATGCGGGAAAAGGATGCCCGCAATGCAGGAGGAACCTGCAGTTGGCCTTGTTCATTGGCAAACCCGTCCTCAGCACTCAAGTTGTGAATTGGGATGATTCGCGGATACAGATACAACGACAACTCCAGACATCCAATAGAACGGAGCATTCGTAAGTCATGTACACGTCGATCCGCAGTCTCGCTTCCTCCTGTACAACGCATCAGTTAGCTCTGACTTGGATTTGTGCAAACGACCGACAACCACCTACCCTTGAAGGCTCTTGACTTGATCAACCCAAGCATGTACATTGAGAATTCTTTGAGATTCTCCGGCAGAACCAGCTGACCAGGGGGATGCGACCCAGAGAAATTCTTGCGATATCCAGAAAAGATGTCCACAGTCTTCTCCGTGATACTGGCACGAATATCCTTCAATGTCTTGTCTCCAGCTTTCGAGGCAGCTATTTGCACATCAGTATATATTGCGAGAACTAAGATCTAGGGTAACCCACCTTCCTTGGCAATAATGGCAACAACGGCATCCTGGTCAATGCACTTCATCGTCTCAATGCCCCCCTCATTAACACCAGCTACGACATTGATACACCGGACTCGTCGCTGGCCATTGGCTGCAGTGTATAATAACGCAGCTTGGAAATGTGCATCGAGTTTAGGATCAAGCTTTCCATCGTAACTGAAGAGAACTCCAAGCGCCTTATCAGCATCTATAGTGCCAATCTCAAGGTCTGCGCCGAAGGTGTGCTGTAAGAAGTTGCCGTGATATGCTGAAACTTGAAGCCCATTGGAACATCGTACTTTCATCAGTGCTTGATATCCAGTGTCACGGGTTACTGTGTGAGTTATTTCTTGCGATAGTTTTAATAAATCCCGAGGGGAGTGGAAGTTGGGATAGAAAAAGCATTCACCACCAGAAATAGCAGCCGTATAACCTACGCATGGTCAGTCGAATCCAAAAAAAGGAGATCAATATAAGAAAATTCTCTACTCACCTATCGTCGTCAAGTCCATAAATGATCCACCTGGTGCCGCAACAAAAAAGTCAATGCCCACGCCGGCCTCTGTCAATTTGCTTGCAACCGCCTTGTAGTCTGGATTATCGATGGCAAATAGCTTATTCTCTCCATCAGGCGCCTGGCTCTTGTCTTTCATAACAAGCTTGCCTGGTCCATATGTAGGGAGACTAGCTAAACAACAAATGATCTTGCCGCCTGACGATTGCAATGCGGATATACCTGCTTTAATCGTGGGTAGTAAAGCGGATTCGGGGCTCTTGACACGTGCAAACAAGGTTGGTAATTGCTCAAGTAAAGATGTGATGACGGCCCTGCGCCTATGTCAGTATGCTTCAACCACCCCATTTGCATTGCAAGATCATCATACTTTGATTCATAAGGATCTACAAAAAGGCCTTCGCTAAGAGGGACGAATGGCTCTTCCAAATCAGTCATCACCATCATCTGCGCTTTGTCGAGACGAGCCTATCCGCAACGCATTAGCAACCATCGCCGGATATGCTGTAAAAAAATAACTTACGCAGAGATTGTAGAAATGTATTTCCTTGTCAAATGTGACAATGCCAATCTTTGACCCTTCAGGAACCTTTCGCGACTCAGTTTCGGTCCCCTCTGCCTGCTCCTCCTCTTCGTCGCCGTAGAGAGCATTAACAATGCCGTCACATACTCCCTTCAAAAACCCTCTATTTACGGACTCCTGGCTAACATCAATCAAAAAGAGTTGTCGCAAGCCAACTGGTTCCTTCACCCAGTATTCCTTGGGTACTGTAAATTCAACCGTCCCCAGCATCAACTCAGGTCGTTGCAAACGATCGACGCGTACTCCAGACGGATCGACAGGAGCAAAATATTCGGGTGGCACATCGTTCGGGAAAGTGCACATATTGCAAACAAACTTGTTGCCTCCGGAGCGGAACGTCATGAACGGATTGATGTATGTCCTACACCTTCGACATCTTGGTGGCCCTGTGTCGCCAAAATCGATCACTGGTACGGGTTGTTCACCAGCCTCCAGCTTCGCAAGTGGCTGTAAAATCATACCTAGGGGGAGGCCGGTCGATTGCAAAAAGTCTGATGATGACGGGATATTGTTAAGGGTTAGCCGCGCAACTTTTGGCGATGCGTTGCCCTGATCATGAGCGATGAACGGAATAGAGGCCGGCGGAGGGACATGCCGTTCCATCGTAGGGTAGACATGGTTGAAATAGTATTGTGCGGGAAGGTCTCGCGATCTAGGGACGCTGGGGATCTGTTCGGGGTCAATTTTCCCTTGTGTAGGAACGGACCCAACTCCTCCTCCTCCTATGTCTGGGGTAGCGCTTGGTGCAACATTAGCAGGTACTTGCCCAGCCGGAGCTCCAGGGAAAGGTGCTGGGGCTGCTGGGTGTTGCTCTGGTTGATTCAACCCAGTATTGAGGAATTGTGACTGTAGGTTGTTCTGCGAAGGGAAGGTGTTGATACCCTGGGCGTTGGGACCTCCAATATCGTGATGCGCATGTCGATGCTTCTTCTTGTGGCCGCGAGCACCGGCGTCTGAACTTATGCCCAGTCCTTCCATCTGAGTAGCCAAACCACCCACGGGATTTCCTCCTAGACCTTGTGGTGGCGAAGACATAGGCCCCGGTCCATAGCCGACACCAGGCTGTCTAGCAAACTGAGGAGGTTGTGCTGCTCCATAGGGAGGTATTCCGGGTTGTTGTTGTATAGCTTGGCCAGAAGGGGCATTCGGGTTGTAATACGGCGCGGGCACGCCTGACTGTTGTCTGTTTGGATCCTCCCCTGGAGCGCCGGCATAGCCAGAGTTATGATATGTACTGTAATCGGCCATTGCGACTCATGGGCAGCCAACGAAGAGGGGGACGGTATTGCGGGGAGTCCCTGACGTAGACACCTGATTTTTGTTCAGAATCGTGCCATCACCCCTGTTGTCCAGTAAGTATTCAGATGGAAAAGAAAGCTGTATTCGTTTCTTCAGACGGGAATCAACAGATTGTATGCGGCCAATCTGTCCAGATCTCTTGCGTATGGCGGTGTTCGTGTACAGGTTAATGGGGGGGAGCTGGGGCTCGACAGTTGAATTGACCACCAAAAGGTCTCTGGTTGGTCGATCCATCCCGGATTTACTTGGCGCCGGCTAATCGCTCCACGTGTTGTTGCCTGAGGCAGGCGGCTGTATATAATTCTCCACCCTCTCTCTGATCATTCTCCTCGGTCCTTAGGTCGATTGGTCAGGATGATACATTCTGAGCAAGACAGATATCGTTTCCCCCCTCTCGATAATCCATGGAAACCGATTATCCCCACTCCAGGGAATGCTGGTCTGACTTATCTCTATTTTCACCAGACAACTTTGCGTGAGTGATACTGGTAGGCCATAATGTAGGTCGCCAGGAGCTAGTTATGTACGGTGTGAGGTATGGACAGATTCTGGCTGTCACCCGATCACTATTAGTCATGGCTTGCTTAGAGATGATTTTAGAATTGCAAGCTGAATGCATATACTATCCTATTTCTCCCGCAAGGCGTACAGTTTCAAGTATGACTGCAGTATCGCGAAAGTGAGGTCAAATGTAACTACGTATAGTAACTTAAGTAGTAGGCATATGAGGGGCATGGGTCAGTCAAGGAGGAAGGAAGAAGAAGGAGGAGGAGGAGAGGGAAGGGGCTACCGTACGGGCCGGCCCTTCCTTCCGTCATTTCACTCGGCCAACCATCCATCTCTTGTAGAACATACTCTTACTTCTTCTTTTCTTCTTCTTATCTTCTACGACCTTTTTTTGGTTCTTTTCTTTTCCTGAAGATGAATCAACTAGCCAGTCAAAGGCGATGTCGGGCTTGTCCATGTCAGTGTAGTAGCGCGTCCTAGTGTGCAATCCGTTATCAATCAAATCCAACAGCTAGCTCAGAGGTGGGTCTGGGCTGCTTCGGATATGCATTAGCACATGGATAGATAGCTACACCTCGCGGATGCCAGAATCTCACTCACAACGCAAGCCAATCCCGACACTTGCTTCTAGCATGTCCAGACTGTTTCATGTACGATATCGCTCACTCATTTGCTGGATATACCCCTGGCTTTGCGTTGCGTCGAGTTACCCAGCTCCCTTGTTATTGCATTGCAGCACATTCATTCTTATCAGTCAATCATCTTAGAAATCATTTCCAGTAACACAGCAGACAACAAGGGAGGGAAATAAAATCATAGACATATAACCACATCTTGATCATCGTGCTAGTTGCACAAAGCGAGCTGCGCCGCCCAGCAGCTCAACTTATAACGGGTATGTTGACACCTGTTTCGGCCTCGTTTGAATTCGCCCAGCATTCATCTCTCTACTATACGATAAGTAATCATGGAGCTAAATCTGACTGTGCAGTACCCGGAGGGCATTGTAGTCGAAGAAAAAAGCCAAACAAGGTCGGAAAATAGACCGTCGGCGGATATGGCCACCATATATGACGACGATGAGCGGCTTTTAGCCCGTATCGGATACAAACAGGTAAATATTTGTGTTTACTTGATCATCGTTCCCCCTTTGACTAATTTTGATATTTCCATTAGGAATTAAGACGCGAATTTTCAAGATGGTCAACTGTTTCTTATGCCATTTCGATCCTTGGAGTGCTAGGGTCAGTTCCAGCTACCTTCACATTTCCTCTCGCAGCCGGGGGCCCAGCGGCCGTAGTCTGGTGTTGGTTTATAGGTTCTTGTATGGCAATGTGTGTCGGTAGCTCCGTCGCCGAGCTGGTATCTGCCTATCCAACCGCCGGCGGCATGTACTTTGTCACCAAGCATGTTGTGCCAAAAGAGCAGGTCGCTATCTTTGCATGGATCCAGGGATGGTGCAATCTGCTTGGCCAAACGGCAGGTGTATCGAGTGTCGCATACACTGTCAGCCAGATGCTTCTTGCTTGTGTCAGTATGAATTCGACTTATGAAAGCAGTGGCCGGTACTCGTATTCACCGTGAGTGACACATCTCTCTACCCAAATCATTGAACACGACCTTGACTAATCATTCGCTAGGACGGCTGCTCAGACAGTACTTGTATCCATAGCATTGCTTTGTGTAATGGGGATCATCTGCTCCCTCACGACAAAGACACTGCATCGAATTATTCTATGGTTTGCACCAGTCAATAGTAAGATATAATCCGACTGTTGCTCCGAAGTCTGCACTCATCTTACTGCTCCTCCAGTCCTTGCAACAATTGGTATATGTACCGCGATTCTATATCTGACACCCGAGAAACAGTCCGCCAAATGGGTGTTCACTACCGTGACAGATGGGTCAGGATGGGGCTCCAAGTCCCTCTCGTTTCTTCTTGGCTTTCTGTCTGTAACATGGACAATGACTGACTATGATGGAACAACCCAGTATGCACCTGTGGTAATTGTTGGATTTACGTTTTGCTGATAATACTATTTAGTATGTCCGAGGAAACTCATGATGCTGCCATTCAGGGACCAAAAGCTATTCGAACTGCAGTCGTAGTATCTGGAATCTTTGGATGGCTATTGAATGTGTCCATGTGTTTCTGTATCAATGATCTGGACGCCGTATTGACAAGCCCAACTGGGATGCCTGCGGCACAGATATTTCTCAATGCAGGTGGTCGAACCGGAGGAACTGTAATGTGGTTCTTCGTGATTCTAGTTCAATTTTTCACTGGATGCTCTGCCATGCTGGCCGATACTCGCATGACTTATGCATTCGCTCGAGACGAAGCTCTGCCATTTTCCAAGTGAGTCAATTCTAACTATTCGATAAGCAATTAGCATAGCTTGGCTCACCTTGATTCAGATATCTCGCCAAAATTAACGAGAAAACGCATACTCCAGTGAACGCTGTCTGGTTTGTGGTCTTTTTCAGTACCTTACTCAACCTGATCGCTATCGGATCGACCGAAACGGCAACAGCTATTTTCAACGTTACCGCGCCAGCTTTGGATATCTCATATATCTCCGTGATCCTTGCTCACCGTATTTATAGAAGACGTGTCAGGTTTATAGAAGGTCCATATACTCTTGGACGGTGGGGACCACCTGTGAATTGGATCTCTATAGCATGGGTTGTGTTTATCAGCCTTATCCTGTTCTTTCCTCCCACAAGACCGATTACAGCAGCGAATATGTTAGTATTCACTTCCAATATAACTACATAGGCGTAGTGAACTAACAAATGGCAATCTATAAGGAACTATGCTATATGCGTAGCCGCCTTCATTGCCATCTTCTCTCTATCATGGTGGTGGCTATCCGCAAGAAAGTAAGCAACTATCCCCAGTTTTCCCTGAAGTCATGGACTTGTATTACAATGTTCTAATGGGAGAATAGCAAATATATCGGTCCTCGTACCAAGGAGCTGCTGCAATCCGTCCCGGAAGATGATTATGAGGATTTCGATCGATCGAACTCGGACGATGCGTGATAGAACATGTCGATGCTAGATTTTGGGATTTCGGTTTAGGGTTACAGATTTTAGAACGTGATAGAAGGAACTAAGTCCACTGATGGGTATAAATTGATAATGAACCTCAAAATCCATTTATGTTTTCCTTTCTTGGTTTTGACATAGCACATTCACGGCGTATGAAGAGTAAGGTATCCAGTCCGTATCCATTAGGTGTTTTCATCGCACTGATATCAAATCCCTACTCTAATAGCTTGAAACCACTGTCCACTCTAACAGTCTCGTTGAATCATTTTTGAAATAGCAATAAACAGCCTAAGGCAGTTAGTTCATTATGTGATATTACACTTCAAAGCACCACACAACCCTCGCGGCTCCCTTTCCTTGTTTAGCTCTTGTATCGCAAGGTTTTCTTGCCTATTTGGTGCCGTCTCTCCTGATGGCCCCTGTTCATTCTCATTTGCTACCGGTTGACTAGCACCCTCACTATCATGTAGTCAATTACCAGCACCAGCGACCTTGGAGACGGCCTCATAGAACGCCTTGCCCTGGGCTTTGGCTATCTCAAGTTCAAGCGCGGTAGGAAAGCGAGAGCCATCCGCACCCTATTTATGCATGAAATGAATTAGCTGGGTGTTTCTCCTAGCTCAAGAAGAGGGATTGTATACCGCCAACGTCCCAGCACCCCAAGGACTACCACCATGCACCTCATCCAAATTCGCCAACATCGGGAAAACAGTCTTATACCCCAACGGCACATAGATAAACCCATGATGCGCGAGCGTACTCATTGCAGCAAGACAAGTGCTCTCCTGACCACCACCAAGTGTCCCCGTAGAGACAAACAAACCCGCATATTTGCCCCAGTAACCTCCCGCAGCCCAGATTCCGCCGGTCCGGTCCCAGAATGCTTTCCATTGAGCCGGGAAATTTCCATAGCGAGTTGGGATACCAAAAAGCACAGCGTTGTAGTCTTTGATGGTGTCGATTGTTGCGACTGGGTAGTTGGATTTGGGCGGAGCGTGCATTTTGGCGAGGACATCCTCCGGTAGAGTTTCAGCGATTCTGGGCAGTGTTAATTTGACTTTTCTATCGGCGAGGCATTTGAGTAGAGAGAGGAGTGCTTACTGATAGATATCGGCTTTGCCGCCGGCAGCTTCTATTCCTGCTTTCTCGGCTTCGGCCAGTTTTAGAATGTGGCCGTGCATGGAATACTATAGCATAGCAGATGATATTTAGTTATATAATTGATCGTACCATGAAGATATGTTAAAAGAACTCACGAAGAGGATAGCAATTCTTGAGGAAGACATGTTGGATGCCAATTGATCGTAACTAGTAGTATAAAAAATGTGAAGCCGACAGCTAAAATGTGCTAGAGTGCGCAATAATTATAAGTATCACAAACCCTAGTAAAATAGGAGAGGCCGATGCTTGCAGGCTGACTTTTGCTATGTGCTAAAGTCATGGCGCCATGATGACGCCGCCATTCTCAAAACTTTGACGGATTCGGAGATCCGAGAGTTACTTTGCTAAGTATATTGAAGACCATAGCAAAACAACTCTAAGGGATCATACTGAACGTTCGAATTATCCTACGTAGTTTTCGAATTGAAATGCTAACTACCCGTGCTGTTAGGAATGACGACTAGTCGACTCCTCATTCCCATGATGCTGTTTTCCGACGCGGTTAGGGCTTAGGGTTGCGTCACCGCCGCAGTGCCAGTCAGTCAAACCCCAATAATTATTAGTATTGAGAATTGAATAACTATGATTAATACCCCGTGATTTTGTTGAATTGTATGACAGTAACATAGCACAAAAAGAAGCCCGGGCATGACACTGTGTGTTTGTGTATCCTTTAGCTCACCTAAACTTGTTGGTTGACACTCATACTATATAGGGTCATTCTGCATACAACCTCGTGCCCCCAGAAATATACCTCAATACGTGATACTTTCCAAGGCTGGACTATCCCATCACAGCATAGCATTGATATAGCACAGGTTTTACTAAACACTGGGTTTGCCCATTTAGAAACATAAATTCCCTGTAATTGTCTGAAGTAGGAAGGAAATGTACATTGTGCAACTACATGTGTACCCTAGCATACCCGGCAACTATGCTCTGGGATAATGGATACAGTGCTGTCAATGAGAAACTAGTTATCTCGGGCAAATTGATACTTTTAAAACTTATATCAGAAGAAACCAAGGACAGTAGTAGCAGATGTGAAGTATGTGAACAATTGGGAAGATAGGGTACTTAACTGCCGGTGCAGACACGAATCATTGAAGGCTGGCTTCAACAGTGCAAGCTGCTTAGAGGTGCAGTCCAGAGCCACGTGTATCCATCCTGGCTGGAAAACCATGGCCGTATGGGGATCGTTGCACAGGTGGTATATCTTTACAACAGATGAGTCAACTGTACAACCCCTAGGATTCAGTCACTCTATGAAAACTACTGAGCTGAGAACGTTGATAGCAAGGCAGCGACCTGGGGGATAACTCAAGGACGAAGTTTCCACCGTATAAGAAGAGCCTCTTGTACATCCTGTTTCTGTTCCTTTTTCGATTCGCCCTCCATCTTCAACTCAAAACACAACTCACCAGGCTTTCATCAACCAACTATCTGATCTTCAAGCTCTAAGAGACAATCATCTCCTCAAGTCTCGCCAATATGCAACTCCTCTCCCTGACTACCTTAGCTGCTGCTACCATGCTATCCGTCCCTGCACTCTCTTGCAAATGCTTCGTGAACGGCAATATGGACAACGGTCGTACCCAATCCTGCTGCAATCAGCTCCATGGTGTGTTCCGCTATGGCAACGATTGCGCTGCCAGCTCGATCTCGGAACATCTTTCCAACTTCCGCAGATGCTGTGGTGGCCAATCCGACTGCGACTATCCCAAAACCGAACAAGTCGAGGGTCTGGTTGAAGAGAACAGTGTTCTTAAAACTATCGTTGTCATTCCCACTGCCGCTGCTCAGAATTAGATCCTACCACTGGGGTTGAGAAGGAATTTGTCATCGTATCAAGTGTCTCTTAGTTGGAGGCTGGATTGATTGTGTTTTCAGTTCTGATTTTGTATGACATTCCAGAGGCGATAGTTCCTCAACGAGTCTTGTTAATTGGAAAATTGCAAAAAATATGTCAGGAAGGTAAAACATGTAATGAAAATGTAGGATATAAACCTGCTACCATCTATAGCAAAGCCTATTTTGTGCATCATGATTTCATTACAGACATACAAGGAATCTTAGGTTGTGGTTTGATTGTTCATCAGGAACGAAGTACCATCTCGCCCGAGATCAAGTGTGGTTCAAAACATCCCAGCTCCAAGTGAATAGGCCTAGCTATTTTGTAGTCTGACACCGTAGAGCTGGATATTTGTGCTCGACTTGCAGCAATGGCGCCAAACTATTTTTTCAACGCACATTGTTCTGTTACTGCTGAGTTTTGAACATGATAGGGTGAATGAAAACCATCCATGACTTGTTTACAATCCCACGAGCACAGCTACAAATGGTTGAATACATCTTCCTGGAAAACCCAGTCGTCAGGCTTCTCAAGAAGAACAAGCCAGACGATATCTATGATGAAGATACAAAGGCCATTGCCAAGCTAATTCGGAAAATCCTACAGGATGAGCTCTCGGCGGCCTTCTGCCAGTTAGCTACTTCACTTCTGATGAATGGTTCCAAGACTAGATCGTATTTACATCTGAACTTGGCTATATCTATCCATCTATACACTTTGCTTTTGCCTCAGTTCTGAAGGCAGAGCACACTTAACTCAAGTGTTAATACTGCATAATATCGCGAGAATGAAGATGTAGTAAGGAATGAGGTACAATGTAAGCCTCGGAAACTTTGCCATGATGGGATTAGGGCTTAGCAGCTCATGTGCTCTAAAATCTCACGAGACTCACAGAAACTATCCACGAAGCGAAACCCAGTCTATGGTTACGTGATCCCGTAACAAAAACTAGTGCCCAGCTGTTCTGAGCCCGACAAAAGGCGGGTCAATTAGAACTCTGTTTCTATTCATGCAAAGTAAATTAAAACTGTCAAAAATAAGCGGCCAGAGCTTTGAGCAATGGGAAGCAAGCAAAGCATAGCTCATCTTCCCCTCCTGTAGTGCTAAACCCTCAGGCCGTATCGGTGTGTTAACTAGTTGATCAAGTAGTTAACTTGCTGAGTTGAACGAGTCCAACGAGAACTAACTTTGTACATGTTAGTTTTAACTCGGATTCTATCAAGCATTCTATGGCATGTAGTAGTTACCTTACAAGTTCGTTCATTCGTCAGGTTCTTGTACAGCCGTATGCCGCTGTACACGGATTTGTTGACTCTTTGGAGTAGGATACTAGGGTAATAAATCGATACATCCAACCATGACTCGTAAAGCCAACCTTCAGGCCCCCGTACAGAAGATACCGTAATAAAACACGTATCAAGACTCTAAAAGTGTCAGAACAAGTTTTTTTTCCCCCCCTTTTCTCCTTGACGATTTGGAGTAGAGTCAGCTGACGACAAGCTAGCCGAGAGACCGAGAGTCTGGCTTCTCTGAACTCCGCATGTCAGGATGACCTTCTAGAAACGTAAATACATGCCGGCCACTTTGTTAGAGTTCATGCCTCAATCTATTATAATTTGTCTAGCCACATGAGTGACATGACATCGAGTAGGAGATGCCGAATCACTTACTGGGTGTGGAAAATGGAGTAAAACTATAATCCGCCAGCCGGACCATTGGGACTCGCTATGTACTAGTAACGCATTATCCCACTTGCACGAGGCTGAGTGGGACAGATTCCCAAATGGCTTAGTGTACGCAGTAGCAAATGGGGGAATAAAATAAGCCCAGCCATTTTGTATTTAAAGTTGACAAATGCCAGAGTAGGAAACTTAAAGCCGAATACCTGTTAACGAATAACGATACGTAGGTAGTAGTTATATGAACAGGTAATTAGGCTTTGGAGCTGTAGAGAAGAATCATTACTGAATAATAACTAGACCTGCTTGAATAAGCTTAAATGCCTCGTTCCTACATACGTACAAGCCTACGAAGCGTCCAAGACTCGAAGCCCAAGACATTCCTGAATCGTAATAATCAATAGTTGATCGAAAAGAGTACCCATAAACCAACCCACAAGGGACAAGAGCATTGACACGATCTTTACAAAGTCCCACTAGCTTACACATACTGTACCCACTTTTATATAAGTTGGTTATATGATGATTTGGACAGATTGTGTTTACTACGTATCCTTGGAAATGACAGCGAGTTGAATCTACCAGATGCTAATGGGGAGGGGAGTTTATCTTCTTCGTTAAACGAAGTCCTTGTCTTTGGCGTTTGGTGCTCGCTAATGCTGGGTGGTTTTATTGGCCGACGAAATCGTGGCTTTCTATCAATGCACTTGTGTCAACTCTAAATATGGACTACTCTGTGCTAAGGCAAATAACTGTTGGTCTGGTTGGTCATTTCGGTCTTCGGAGCTTCTATGTGAAGGCCGAGATGGTACGTATTAGGTGACGGTGTAGATGTATTAACTACGCCGTCGTTTTTTTTTTTTTATATATATAGATTATCAGCCACATTGCTTTTGCACATTGTTTCTGGGCCTTGCTAGCTCTCATTTCGGCTCCGGAGTGAGAAGGGAGAGCAAAAGGATGGACAAACTCTGTGACTCTGATTTTTGGCTACGGCCTTAGCTCCCTGAAAGCAGAGAGTCATTAGTTAGAACGAATACTTATTGGATCAACTGTATTGGAACGTATGTGGTCTCGGTATTTAGACTTCATGAGGACAAATGCTAAATACGAGATTGGGTCTAGTCAATCAAGATAGACGAGTATGCAAGATCTTACATCTTCCAAGGAAAATCGTAAGCACGGCTGAACTTAAATGATAAGTGAACTACTACGGTATGTAACTATGCCGTTGGTTTTGGCCCTATCGATGGTCAGCCGCAGCGACGCGAAGCGTTCACGTTTGAACGAATCTCATACTACGTAGTTATTTCCTCAAGTATGAACGAACGAATGAATACGACCGTACCGTACGGACGTGGTAGTTCGCAACACCTACCTCAATTTAACCAAACGGTCAGAAATTAATACATCGCAATTGCGATGTAAGTAGACTAACGTATTTTAACTACTCGTAAAGGCGGCCGTCCCTTGGTCGACCCTTGACCTCAAAAGGACAAAAAGCCAATTTTTTCCACATGGCAAGATCTTAAAGTAAATCATCCGGTGAGTCCCTATTGGCACGCTTAATTAGGGTGGAGCACGCGGCTTTGCCTTATTTGGGGGCAACCCCGTGAGCTTACTTTGCGGTTCGCACACGAGCCTCTTTTTATTTCTACGTGTGTCCGTCCGTAAGTACGTATACGAAGTACTACGAAGTACATGGTACCTAGGAGTACTACTGTTAAGAATGGACGGGTGACTAGAAGACGAGGCGAAGTACACCTTCCTTGATGATTGAATTGTTGGAAAATCATACCCACACGACGATCCACGCCAATAAGTGACATAATCCAACATAATGCGGTTGGTTGATGGGGGTGTAAACTGCTTCGTATAACTCGGTACGAATTTGGAGTTTGCGTCCGGAGTTCCAATGATAACTAATCGGATTCTGATTCGGATATAATACGCAGAATACAGGCCACTGGTACGGCCATGTATCGTATGGCCAACGGCTTTCCCGGTTAGGGAAAAGCCCCGCGAGCCTCCTCCGTCTGATAAGACTTATAAGTGCCATGCCTGTAATAAAACGGAGTAGTACCACGACGCCTGTAAGCACTAACGGATCCTACCTAACAAGCTTAAATATTACATAAGCATAACTAAACTCCTAAGTTAACTCCTTGCATTCAATCTAACTTAGTTTTGAGCCCAACAAGCTTTTATTCCCGATGAAAGGTTAGACTAAGTAGTAGTCACCAACCCAACACCGATAACTAATCAGTAATCAGTTATTCACCGAGGGCCGAGACATGAAACTCGTACGGAGTACTCCGTCAATACCTACTATATACTCCGTATATACCGTAGTATGTAGTAACTATGGAGTAGCTTAGTTAACTATGTATTAATATTATGATAATCAGCCTTAACTAACTAGTGAACTATGATAGGCCGTTAAGCACCATCATACTCTGTAACAATACGTATCCGTAACGTGTTAGGGTTATAACCTAAACAACGCTATCGGTGCAATTGATCCCCGACTGATTATGAGATTCGTGAATTCCATACGGAGTGCTCCGTACTCCGTAGTAGAGTCCCGTACTGATGCGCGTTTTCAGCTCCGACATGCATTATGATGATCATAAACTCGGGCCAGCCTAACCAATGACCCATCCCGTACAGGGTACTACGTAGTATGTACGTATAAGGTTGGTGTAGTAGGGTAATGGACCACTTCTTATTTCTGACACCGGAGAAACAAGTTTCAGCTTAGGTCCTGAGGGACATGGCCTTCCTTGTCAGAGGTGGTAGTGCATGCTTGCTTCAAAGTTATGTGGCGCATCCATGTCTCTACATTACGTTGTTCCCGTCGGAGCGGTGTACCTAAGCCTTAAGTAAGGGGGGGGTTGTGTGTGTGTGTGTGTGTGTAGCGAATTGGTCTGCGGCGTATGGGATATGGAGCCGAGTTGACAACCATGTAACTCTATATTCAATAAAAGGATGATCGAATATAATAAACTGTACCGACTCACCGAGAATAGTAATGAGAGACTTAGTTTAAAAAAAAAAAAAATTGGCCGATGGAACGTACCATGTACAACAACAACAACAACCCGGGTCCGTATACTATGTACAGCTAATGCGTCAGAAAAAGGATGTGGCTGAATCATGCTTAAAAACCTTAACGGTGATTTACATGCTTAACCCTTGAATAGGAGGGACAACCGGCGGGATGCTCCGCTCCGTCCTGAACTTGCTCCAGATACTCCGTACATACTACAGTAGTAGAAACAAGAGGTAGTTAACTATGTACGGAGTATTCGTACCTACTACATACGAAGACGAAATTCCCCATCATATACGACTTTACGAGAAGATCGTCTTGATGAGCATGCGTAAGCATGTGGGCCGGTGGCCTTAAACCAGTGCACCGCCAGCATACTACGTATGAGTAAACCAACCAACATCAACGACCGCATCTATGAAATCGCGGATCTTGATTCGCTTGTCCATGCCATCATGGCTATTTCTCGTTCATTCGACTGTTGAATCGTTGTATATCTGCTTGATCCTTTTGGCCTATTGTAAATTCGCTGGATCACAGCTCACAAGTACGGAAAGATTGGGTAGTTACATGATATATTTGTTCCCAATCTACCCCTGTAGTTGTACGGGGTAGTTAGAGGTAGTTGAGTTCCAGAGTTTAAATTTTAGGTTACCTTACCGAAAAACCAAAGAGTATTTCCCTTTCTGGGTATATTCCAGTGCCAATCCTTGAATCAAGATCTTCTTTCGCACCAGACGGGGGGAAAAAAATGTGGTTTTCTACTATTTATCGCCTAGTTGCTTGGTCGCCCCGATCGGCGTCACTGCTACTGTTGTTATATGAACACTCAAATAGTAGATACTGAATATTGGGCACGTTTTGAACTGGACGGTCCAAGAATCGCGAAATCGCTAGGGAAATCGATTTTTGGGTAGGTAGTGGCCAAACGAGGAAGTTGACCATACTACAGTATACTACGTATAGGGCAGATTAATGCAAAGGGTAGGGATTGAGCGGGAGATCTCGGAGGGGTGCAGCGCTCCATCTAGTTACTACGTAGTAATTGTCAGCAAAACATCAAGCCAATCCAATAACTATTGGTTCGACGCCAAGTGGTTATAGCCGGATGCCTTGAATTTCATTGTGGTCATTGTGCATGAGCCTGGCCAACAATGGAAGGTGAAAATAACAGGCTGGCCCGGCTGGATTTATCATCATCTTTTACTGTACGTCTCGGCCTGAGGAGTAGCTGCAGCGATGGGAAGACGAGGGGTTTGTTTGGGGTTGCATCTCGGCGCATTCTGGCTGGGGGAGCCGGAGACTAAATCTGCGCTCCCAGCAGGCACCTAGGTTAAGAATAGGAATGTTCTGGAGCGGACGGGATCGGTTGTGCTATGTAGCTCAGAGATGACGATAATCAAATCGAAATAAGCTTCGGATGGAATGCACCTACGTACGTACTCTCCATATCTAGGTAACTAACTATATGCAGTCAGAACTCTCAAATAAGATTTTACTACATTCGCAACATAGATGTCGGTGGATCGTCCTGTTATGTGTGAATGCTTGTGTTACAGTCGCATTCCATACAGATCTGTATTCCACTAGAGCCGACATGACATGATCTACACGGGCTGTAATAATTTTGGATACAACGCGGTACGGAGTTTTAAGATGTCCATCACCTGAACAATGAATCAATGTCCCAATATTACCATAATACCAATTACAGTTTAATGTCCGATACGTTTCAAGAATGTAGATGGACTCCGTCATGGTTCTTGTATTTTGCAAACTCCTTGCAACAACAAGGGTTTGGAACCATGATCCCTGGGGGTATGCATCTACATACATAGTGCATAACTTAATATGTATGTATGTATGTATGGAAGCCAGTGGAGGGACAAGCATTCAGACCCTACATGCATCGTTACAGCTTATCCTTGATACCTGCTTGCTTGGCTTTGCAAATTAGCAATTGTGGAATTATGGTGACGCGTTTACAATATCCAGAAGAAGCAGGTAGACTGTTCGTAGTACGTACTCGTAGCACGAAAGTACTGAACAGAAAAAGTAAAAATAAAAAAAAATAAGGCCCACAAGACGTACAGTTCAAATCTAACGTCTGTTAGTACATTCTACTTTAGCGTGAATATCAACTCATCTCGATCCAAAATGCGCCTTATCATAGTCTTGGAACAATAGTCGATGAATCGCAATCGAACCTCATGATCAATCATCACAGTCTGCACACACACACACACACACACACACACACACACACACACACACACACACGCACACGCCTATTCTTGCCACTTTCAGGCTGTGCGCCTATCAATAATCGGGATGGATTAGGGTTTGTTGGATTGCATGTGACAACGCTCAACCAAAAAAACGCAAACCAAAATAAGTTTATTTCCATGTCCAACCGCACATCCTGTTCCTTGTTTTCGGTAACCCATACATAACTTACTGCTACGAGAATGTGTGTCTTGGGCCGTTGATGTTATGTTTCAATGCGTTTACTCAGGGTTTACAGACTAAGGTTTACAGAAGTATGGGAAGGGGATTGGCACTGATCCACACTGGGTCCTTCCAGAGCGAGCATTACGTACCAACATCCTGGGCACAGATTAACATTAATAAACGTTATCCACCGACAGAATAACCAGTCTTGTCACCTCTTGCGTCTCGGCTATCGCCTCTCGTTTTTGCCTCAACAACCCAGGACACAGCCTCGTTAGAAATGGAGGTATCGAGTTTAGCCTCTGCGCGCGTTGAATCGATCCACAACTTTAATCGGGCGAAAAAAACGAGAAAGCTTAAGCAATGGTTTAGTCTTCAGTAACATGGAGAAAGTGCTACTACCACTAGTACGTGCCTCGTACGCAGATGATTAAATTTATTTCAAGTAGGGGTAATTCAACCGAATACGAATTTTTCGACTGCATTTTCTGGAACAGTTCCGGAGCGCGTGTGCTGATACGTCGACGGGACACGCACTTGTTCGTAGTACTCCGTATCATTTAAGGATACGGATAATCGAGCGGGTAGCTTAAAAAAAAAAATCGTAAATCCACCCAATAGCGGCAAATCTTAGGCGAGCCACACCAGAAAGAAAATTAGAATTTTGTGGCATTCCAACCGTTCAAATTCAATGTCAGGCGACAGAGAGCCAAGGGCCAAGGCGTCTACTACGGAGGATGATTACGGCCGCGGCCTTCACCAAGGCTTGGGTGGGCGATATTACGTATACAGGGTTAACTAGTTAACTAACTAACTAGTTAAGTTAATCTGCTCTGTATAGTTACTACTACAGTAGTAGTTGCTCTGATAGTATAAACCGCGTATGGCTCTGTACAACCTAGCCTCACAGCCTCACGGGCTATCCATGGTTGGCGGTTACCATACCATATGTCGGATACCATACTTTAGCATGACGGACGGATAACTCATTGGAAACCCGAGTCTAATTCTGTAACGACTTACCAGAGGAGAGAATCGACGTAAATACATACTCACATACTCGCAGCAAAACTAAATACGCGCAATCTGTCCTGTCAGGGTTCAGTCCTCGTCACGCAGAGGGGGCGCACCAAGACTTGGCTAGCCTGAGCTTTGGCCACCGCCCTAATGCCCTGACAAGTCTAATATTTCCCCAACGGGACTAGCGCCGGTCCTCGTACATCCCATCCTTCATCAAGTCAGGTCAGCTAACGTGCCTAAGTGCGCTAAGTTCACCAAGTCAAACTAACCAACTTAGCTCACTAGGGGCTAACTTACGCTTGGAGTACATACGTAATACGGAGTAACTTGCCCAGCATAGGTAGGCTATTAGGCTGAGCGTACTAACTAAGTTAGTTAGTTGCCTAGCACAGGATCCTGTACATTAGCCAGCCACAAAACTCAAGTGGGCTGAAGCAACTAGACTAGCGTCTAATGCCTCGTGTTGGATTAAGCTTAAGCTTCCCAATGGTGTCAATCTTATTACTGGTCGGTATTACAGCGTATATACTACGTGGCGTAATTCATAATTACCGTCTTATAGTGGCCACTCACGTCGCGCGTGTGACAATCCGTCCCGTACCGTACGTATCATTCCTCGGTACGTATTCCCTTGTTTGATCGATTGGCCAGCCCGCTTATTATTTCTTGGGTTTGGTTTGTTAGATGTTGGATGTTAGAGGTTGGAGTGGAAGGTGGAAGGTGTCATCACTTGACGAGATCAAGACACTGACTCTCTGAGCCGAGTCAACTAGCTGGCTACTCCGTTGTACGGAGTACTACTATGTACGTAGTATGTAAATATGTACAGACAGACGATGTTTCGTTTCTGGAACGAGCAAATTAATTAATTGCTGCTACACATACCGAATCAGTATGTATGTCTCTCAAGTTGCACAAAACTGCAACACGTCCCATTCCCAACCCAAGGCTAGATTGAGCAAAGCCAAGCCAGCCAAGCCTTGCCGTATGGACTGATCCAGAATCATGATTCATGTTGACTTTGCTTTGCCTGAGCGGATGATGCATGCTGGTCGAAGAATGCAGGGCGGCACACCTTGCTTTAAAGTACACAACAAGGTTTTCCTCGTCGACCTATATGATATGGTGCGTCCCGGTCGCCAGGTATGGAGAACACCCAAGCACGCTGAGTTATTCGTCGATTCGACCGTCACATTCTTTTTTTTTTTTTTTTTTTTTTTTCATTTTATTCAATTCTATTTTATTTTTTTCCCTTCTCCACTCCATCAAACCTTCCAAGCAGAGCCGGCAAGTCTTGGCGAATCTTGGTACCAAAAGGCTATTTTCAGAATGTGGTAATGCGGATAGTCATGGTGTCCAATCAGATCCCCTGTTGGCTGGAGAGAACGAACGGATGAACGGAAGGGCATTCGTTCATTCAGGTCATTGTCTCAAATTGTTAATATAGCCAGTCCTATTTGACACGCGGCCACACGCCGAGCCTTGTCCGTTTTGACCCTTTCATTGGAGTTGTTTCTTTTTCCATTCTGGATTTACGCTCTGTTTGACTGATTGTGGCGGAGCGCCACATGTCCCAGGAGCCAAAATAATGTATTCTGGGGGCGTGTCGACAACGGAACGGATAACTTACTGCGAGTCTCGAAGAGGACAAGACTCTCTCTGTACTGCACTCCGTAGAAAAACAAAGCGAGTGTCGGTCGGTCTATCTGCGAAATTAAGCCCAACTCAGTCCGAATCCCGAGATGTGGTTCGCCAAAATTATCATTATTATGTATGTTAGTACAGTATATTTTTTTTCTAATGCCACGCCACGCCACGCCACGCCTTTCCTTTCCTTTGACTTGCTCCTCCGATGATCGACTGCTGTAGCTGGCTAGCTGATCTGATAATCGGATTTGAGTGCTAGTCGCCACCCACAACCCACCACTTGCTCCCAACTGTCTGCTCGCAATCAAATCAATAATTACCGATCGTCCCAGTAGCCGGCGAATGCAGAGCCCATGATCCATCCCATCTGTGCGTGTGTGGACTCGGGTGGAGATTAGAGTTTCCCGACATTCCCACTTTAATCGCCAAGTCTAAATTCTAGCGTTTGTGTCAGTACAGGCTCTCTGTACTCCGTGTCCGTATGGAGTACGAGTACGAGTTACGCTCCATTGTTTATGCACTCTCTATTATTAAGGTGTTGTATATACTGCATTAGGAAGCCCTTTCATGCTTACTTATGTAGTATAATCTTCAAGAAAAAGAAAAGAACAACCCCCCACAACCAAATTCGTCACAGAGTTGAAATCCCGTTTACCGTGTTCTCGTCGTACGTACTTGTCAAAGTAAATGCTAAACGGCAATAACAAGGTTGAATGGGCAACAGACGGAAATAGGATGTGGTCTTTTGTAGCAAATAAGAAGAGAGATATTGTTAGAACTATCAGCGCGGCGCCGACCCACCGCCGACGTTCTTCCACACTTGAGTACATGCTCGACTCGCTCCGTAGACAGACAGGCTCCATTTGATTGCTTATGTCTGATGTGCTGCGCCGCACTCACTCTGCACCATATCACTCGTAGCCAGCCAGGCCTTGTTGGAGCCTTGGAGTCGGATTTGGTCAGTAATCACGTAGTTGACTACGTACGACGTAGGCTACCGATAATAATGCCCTCCCCCCCCACTCAGCACTACGTCCTACTAGTAAGTTAGTACGTAGTAGTAACTTCCTCCATATTGAGTTACTCCGTAGACGACTAACTAAGCTTAAATTCCTAATGCCTGTCCTTATTACCTAACTCTGTAAATGCAATTGTGTGGGTCGCCCGGAGGGACTCGCTCGTACATACATAGTTTTACATACTGTATGTACATTTGCCCTTGAACGGTACGGATACCGCGTAATTTACCAGCTGCATTGTATCCACGGGTTTCGACTGTTCTTGGCCCCGTTTGGTGACGTATTATAGGTTACTTGAATGCTTTTTGGGTAAAATTAAAGCTCTCTTGCCCACATGGATGGATGCATCGCGCCGCGATCTGATATCCGAGAGCCCCTGCCTGTTCTTGTCTTCTTAGCAACTAAGAGGGCTGGTCTTTTTTTTTTTTTTTACATTATTGTCGCTTCTCCCGTCTCCGTCGATCCCTTTCTTCCTTCCTTCTTTCTCCCTTGTTCCTTCCTCTCTTTATCCTACTTCACTCACACACTACCTCCCCACCCTTCTCACACTTGACCTTACAATCGACTCGCTTGTTATTCGAGTCAACATCACCAAAGTCACCGTTCGACATTCGCAGTCTAGTGCAAATCATCGTGCACAACAGCACAACAACCGGGAAGCAGCGGCTCCCAAATCAATCCCCAATGGAAACGTATCACGGTCTCGTCCGCACTCCCGCAGACGCCATCATTCTATTCGAAGCCTGCCGATTAGGACTCCTTCCTCGCGTACAACGTCGCCTGTCCGAAAAAGAACGACAAGCGATCAAGTCAGGCTCGGTATTTGTGTGGGATGAACGGGAAGCAGGAATGCGCCGATGGACCGACGGCAAATCGTGGAGCGCCAGCCGCGTTTCGGGCAGCTTCTTGACGTATCGCGAGATGGAGGGTAAACGTGGAGGCGGCGTCTCGACCTCTCGGAGTGAAAAGACCCCCGACAGTCGAGGAAACAGCGACGATGACAGGGATGGTTCAGAAGATGGCCCCGATGGATACCGTTACAAGCCAGATGGTCTCATGAAACAATCCTTTAGCATTACCACCTCTGCAGGACAACATCTCCACCTCATCAGTTACTACGCTCGATCGCATCCAACAGCCCCCAATTTCAACCAGCCTTCTACTGATCCTGCTCTACGACATATTCGCCCACAAAAGGGTCTCTATCCCGAGTCAACAGTCAACGATCAACAGAATCTGCCCGTTGTCACTCGAGGCCCGATGCCAGGCACTATGACATTGTCTCCCCACATGCACATGGCTGGCTTTCCTCGAAATGGTGCTACTCACCCACAGTCATATGCCCCTCTCTACAGCTGGCCTCCAACTCCTTCCGCAACTCCACCAGCCGCGACAGTTCCATATCACCCTGGACAAAACTACCTCCCACCTCTTGCGGGCCCTTCTCCTTACGGACAACCACAACAACTCCCACCACATCCTCAAGCTGTCGCTGGTCCTCCTCATCCTGCTCCTCACCACCAACTGCCTACACCTTCGGAGCGACCACTCCACCTCGACACAACACTTCCGCCACCTGTACCTTGTGGCACTGTTTCCGCACCTGGCTATCCTGGTTACAGCCGATCGCCACGCACTGGCCCTATGTCTATGGAGGCACAAAGGGTGCATTCTCCAAGTTATGCAGTCAAGCCGAACTTGCCTGGACAGACTGACCCTCGCATGATGTCTCCTCGGTCCCAACCACCGCCAGGATCCAGCGCTGAACCCCGGGTGTCTCCAAGACAGCCTCTAACTCCCAATCAATCACATTTGCCACCACCACAGGGACACGAAGCCCCAGCAACAGGAGCAGTGCCCAGCATCGTGACATTGATAAATGGACCTGCTACTTCACCTTATTCGAAATTAAACGGCAGTCCAAGTTCTCTACGAGCGGAAGGTCCCAAAGATATCCCTAGTGATAAGATCGGATTCGGTGGAGAAGATATGCGCGCTCTACGACAGTTGGATCGGGTGTTTACTGCCTAGTCTATCTTATCCTACCAGGTTACGATAAAAACCAGTAATGTATTTGTTTCTTGTTGTGTTTTCAACGGGTGGGGGGTAAACTAGCCTACGGGCTCATGGAATGGCGTTTATCTTTGTATGTTTCTGGGACATGGCTGGGAATCTATTTTGCATGGGCGGTCTGGGGTTTTTTTATTTATTTCAATGGGTTACAGGGTTTCCATTTTGTTGATATAGGGTTATTTTTTTTTTCTCCCGATATGTATGTATCATCACCGGACGGCTATTTGATTGTTTCGTCTGTGTGGAATTTATTATGTTTCAACACCGGTCAGTTTGTACTGTGAATATGTGGGCATGATTCCACTGTCTTTTTTTAACTTCAATTTTTGATACGATGATAGTTTTTACGTTGGGTTAGATAACTGAACCGAATACCTTGACTGACTGCAGAGTCGTCACAAACGCATCTAAGTTTTTAACTAAGTTACTTACCATTAACTTAGTACGCACATAACTAACTTAGTTAACTTATAGTTTAGACAAAATACATGACAAATAAGTTACATGCTTGTATTGTATGTTTAGTCCAACATCGAATCAGCAAGGGGGTATAAAAATAGTCGTACAAGAATCGTATAAAAAAATTACCTGGGTAAAATAACGGCGCATACCATATCCGAATGTGGCACGGCGGAACGGCGTATACGTATTGGGGGGGGGGGGGGGTAATGCTCAATATAAAAAAAAATGTTTGCGCGCCCATCCATGTACACCCATATAATAGCACAAGAACCATGGTAAACTGGATAAAGTAGATTATAATCAATCACCATACTGCAATACATTACGCGCTTATTATATGTTGGTTGGTTAAGTTCGTCCATTTGACCCTTGGCCGTTGAATTTTGTTGGATTTGTATGCGATTCGTATGCGATTCGTATGGCTCATTTCGATGTTTTGTTGGTCGTATACGAATTTATGAAACTTAGTTAAGTTACAGTAAGTTTAGTTAACTAACTAACTAACTAGTGCTTATCTAGGTTATCTCATAGGTACAGTGCGTGCGTCGATGTAAGTTAACTTATCTTTACAGGATGCATATAACTAACTACTCGGTACGTACTACGTAGTACATACAGGTAGCTTTGGTTACAAACTTTACCAGGTATGGTAGTCATTTCTTTTCTTGATAAGCATATATATATAAGTATACATTGCATATGCAGGGTCGCTCGCTTGTGTGCTCATCTGGGAGGAGAGGCTGGGAGAGTGGTTGGTCATCCCCGTCCGTTTATCACATTAACTCTGGGTTACGGCGAGTAACTATTGATTGCCATGTAGTAGTAGTTAGTAGTGGAAGTGGCAGTAATATTGGATTGTGTTTAAGACTGACTGGGTGGCTGCAACGTATAATATTATAGCATGTGAATATAGAGTATGTTAGTTCTTAGCGATGTAATTGTAATGCAGAATATCTAGTATAATTTATTCAGTTATTGGTGGACCATGGTGCCTTTTTATTTTTAACGCTTGACCAGTAAGCTTGGTCGGTGATTTAATTTAGACGAGGGAATAACCTAAAAAGGATATTTTCCCCTTCTTGTTCCTTTGAAGGCTTCTGAATACAAGAAAGAATACACCGACTGACTGTACAGGCTCTGCATAAGTTAAGCTGTTCGGCTTACTTAAACCGAAGGAATAAAAGGAAGTTTAGTTATGTTAACTAACTAGTTCGACGACGGCGTATCTGTACTCCTCCAGCTTTCGCAAATCTAAAGCTGAACAGTGGGGCGGGCTAGAAACAGACGGAGCATACGCAGAGACTAATGTCTGTGTAGCATCATGCAACCTATCTTGAGAGAACAAAGAAGAATTCCAAATCTTAGCTCGTACTTTAGCCCAAGACCGGACTTTTTTTTTTTTTTTTTTTTTTTGACTAGGGTTGGCCTTATTAACCGGCGTTCGGGGGTCGGTCCGGCCCAACCGAAAAATCACAGGCCAAGGTTAGGGTTTACAGTAGGGTACTTACGGCACTAGGTAGGGGCCGGGGACTTCGGAGTACATTCATACAATGATACAATGGAAAGCCGGATTTTCTGTGAACAAGACAAAAAAAAGAAGGTTAAGATATTTCCTGACTGGGTCTAGAGTACGACGTCGAGCACCTAGTTTGGAAAAGACGGTGGTTGCTTTATGCTTAATTTTTGAGTGTATTTTCGATTTACAAACCGGTACGTAGTTATACACATTAGTTTGTATCGTAGAGTTAAGCTTCTTAATGCGCATAGGATAACTATGAAATAATTGTCTTATTTTCTTACATCTCAGCTTTTTTTTTTCACTTTCTTGTCTAGGTATAACGCCGCTGACAATTCGTCGAGAAAGGATTGGAGGAACAAGATTTGTGAATGAGTGAGAACCCCATCTCGGGCTTGGAACAGTCCCGAGAAATGAGTTTTACAAGACTCGGATTACGATAATGAAAAGCAAAATTCTCTAAATGTACTACGTACTATGAAGTCATTATGCAGACATGCAGTTCTGTTCTAGATCTTTCACATGCTTAATAGCACGGTGTATTAATATTTGTGTACGGAGTACTACGTACTGTCACGCTAAAACCATGCCTATGGTAAGGAAACACGGCGTTGGATTTTAGTTGCTTCCAAGGATCAAGGACCAAGAAACCGGTACTAGAGTTCCAAACATGTTCCCCTACTTGTCTACTCTGATTTGATTCAAGGATTGCAGGATCAGGCGATTTCCTTGTAGCCCCCGCTGAACTTTATACTGACTCTGTAAGTTAACTGGGGGTAATCAGGCTGACGGAGTAAGCGATACGAAGGTTTGAGTAAGCTTACTCAGCAACGCGTGAGTGAGATTGAAATAAGCATTCACTAGGATTGATAGTTATACGTACATGCTTTCTCGCCGTGGAGTCTACTTGGAGCAGGTTGCTTTCTACCAGACAGGGTGGTTACTGAATCAGGTTGATCATGGATCTGTGATCACCTCATCATACTTACCGCCGGCTGCAGTGCTCTCTGCAGATACTCCGCGGTGCTACAAGAAGTATATAATCGGTACCTTGGCTTATTTATTTCCCCAAAAAGAAACCAGAAACTCGTATGGAGTACCCGCACTTAGAGTACTTGCGTACTACGAATCGACTTCCAATTCCAGACAAGGATTACGCATTCATTGATTCCATCAACCTATAACTTAGTACCGAGCTCGATTCTGCTTCCCCTTCCCAAAACCCGCTATTGCCGTACTAATGTATAAACCCCGTGGAGAACAGCATCTACCAACCAGCCCAACCCTTGTGAGAACTAGTATCCCGATCTGTAGCAGTGCCACACCACCAACATATTACCTACCTGTCTGGGTAGTCTAATACAAACGAATTATGCATCAATTGTAGATCCCAGTCAAAATTATAGAGTTGAGCGCTGGTCTGCGCCGCATTGATCCCAGCTGCTCAGCTACCCATTCGTCGCATCGTACGGAGTACACACTGCACAGTGGCACCTTATTTCCGTGCGTTGTATATGTGGCATATATTCCGACGTTGCACACAAGATAGTTAACCATGGGGTATGCCAAGGACTTATCCACTCGTGTTGATATGCCTAAAGTGGAAGTCCCTACTACGTAGTCGGTAGGGGAAGGTTCATGGCCGGAATAGGTCTTACTCGAACAAAATCATGAAACTACCCATAAGCTAAGCTGCGTTCTACTCTAACTAGGCAATCTCATACTAAGCGGTTCTTGCATATTTCGGCCCTAGATAAAGGGCGGGGATGTTGTGTGCTTTATTTGGCATTCAAAATGGCATTGACTAGAGACGCCATCTTCAGCTGATGAGAATAGAAACTCAATCACATGCAAAGTCCAGTTTAGGAAATCGATGAGCCAACGGAGAAGGCCGATCCTTACAGCCTCCAAGACCTTGAAGGCTTACAAAGACACGGAGGAAAAATTCCGCACCTCCACAAGCCTCTTCCTGGCATAATCCAAGGTGCTTACCACTACATCCTCGCCTGCCTGTTCAAGGCTTGTATAGCCAAGAACTATTACATCAGACTACATCTTATCGATGTTCCAAATTTAGTAACTACGCATCAGTCAGAACCCTGAATCATGTCAATCACGGAGTTTCTCGTCAACCATTGGGGCGAGTAAAGATGATCAACCAGGGTGTACGAAACGTTAAAAGATATGGCTGACTACTCGTCTCAGCTAAGCACTAGACACAGATCCTGGTTGCTGACGCGCGGCGGCGGGCGCTGTTCACCGTTGCACAGAGTACACTTTAACCCTAGACCTGACGGTATCTTGAAGTGACGAGTATTTCTGCTTCATGACTCCTTACCTACAGACCAACTATCAGTTCCCTGCCGTTTCATGTCCCATCGATGAGGCTGATCAAGAGCACCCCCAAGAAGTGGGCACAATTTCAGTACGTAACGTGTGGAAGGACGGACCCGATCTGACATCCTCCGTTCGGACACCGTCGTATTCGTGTGCTTTCTTACCCCATCCAAAGTCTAAGTCTGTATTTCCAAGCTTTTACTGAAATGAGACTTCGGAGTAAGCATGATTAGGAAACTCCGGATACGGTACGTTTTAGCGTCGGGATACCATAAACAGTCAAAACTCATCTACTCTGTAACTTAGTAGTTATCGCTCATATTTAAACATAAACCTCTTAGAGTTAGGTTAAAACTGTAATTTAAGCTTAAGCTGAGTATCCTTGTCCATAAATTTATGCGTCCACACATTCTTGCGAATGGCCACCGCGCATTATCTGAGCTGAGCTAAATTGTTCAAAAACAATCGTGTCGATGGCGACGGTAATCATACAGCCGAATGATCAGCCAGTTCCACCAAGACGAATGGTGGATACATTACAACATACTTGCACCACGGCATTATGTAGGAACTTCGAAATGTAGTTACTTATAGAAAGCACACGGTAGCATTCGGCCGCAATATTCAATAAGTCGACATGTGATTTCTAGCCCCCAAACACAAGGGATTACATACCCGGTACATATCAAGAACGGGCAACTACCCCGAACTGCCTTCAAAAGTGGAATTCCATTCGACCCGATGATCTTCAAATGATCTCCGTTGTGGGGGAAACTAGATATAACTGTTGTTAGCGTATTGTATACTGTGGATATCGAGATTGGGTTACAATTTTCGGAGTAATACATGGTTATATACGTAGTATCCGAATTTGACATGTATTTCTTCTGACATTGTCAGGTATTTACAACATTGGCATACAGAACGTGACATGTATTCGAGGCGCTGAATGAAAACGAAATGGACTCGAATCAGAATGGCTGTCGCTCCCTTTTCTTGTTAATAAGTACCGCACTAAATGAGCTTAATAATGACGATCAATTCAATGTTTGGATCAAGCAAAAAGTAAGGTGTACTTTCTAACTACCAGTGGTTAGTGTTCTCGGATTTGACTTCCAAGGTCATGTGATATCTCAAACCCTACTCTGCGAAATGTGACCACCATGCATCGAGGTTGACAATCTCTGGCTCTTTCTGATCGAACTTGCTTCTTGAATAACTGAGATTTATCTCGCTAGGTGGCCGTGAAGCGTGTATTACTTGAAGCTGCTCTTTATCATGCCAAATTTTTGGTAGGAATTGCACGAAATCTCCACCTACCTGGATGTTTGATGGTCATGAAATACACAGTTGACACAAAGTGGCTACCTTACAAGCTCCGCATGCTCTCTGGCAACATAGAATGTCCATTCTGACCCGACGCTGTGGTAAGCAGCGCTATCCAGCGACCCACAAATTGAGCTAGGGGCTCACATTCGAATCCATTCTCGCCGGCGCTTCAGAACTTCGCAACGACCAGTCGTGACCGGGAAATGGTTTGCCGCCCTTGGCGACAGCAAAACCGCTCAGGAACGCTGGTTTCCTAGCTTCCCCTTTAGGGTTGTGAGTGAAGGTTGCTTAGGAATTTTTAAGTGTATTAATAATACAGGCAGTCGGCACTCCTACTAACTGTGACAAAACGGTGTGGAGGTAAGGTTCTTAATGTTAGATTATAAATGTCATGTCATGGAGAACAACACCGTGAGGACGAATTCTGTTTCTTATAGAGTATGCTAGAGGAAGAGGTCGATATAGACTTCAAGTGATGATGAGGAGGAGCAAAGAACGACGTGATATTTTCCGACATTAATCCTTCCACCCAGCTGGCTCTCTATTTTCGATAACTACACAGATAATAAAATCACACCACGTTCCAAATACTCCCAATCCTCGGCCTAGGCAACCGAGTACCAGTCATACCTAGCTACCAAAAGAAGTCCACAAGAGGTTGTTCATGTTCAAGAATCAGGACTTCGAGTCATGAGCCACCCAAGTTATGGCCAATTAGCCTCGATGACATTCATTTATAAGCATACAATGTATTGACCCTTGATATATCGTAGTCAATAAAGACACTCCCTTGTTCGGAAATGTATTCCTAGGCACAAATTCTACCTAATATCATGAATAAAGTTCGACAAGATGCATTTGAAATGTCCACTAGTGTATCGCCAACAATCCAAGGAGAGATTTTAATTGTGTAACGGATCTTATACTGTATTGTGATTGATGCATTGACCCCAGAGTAAAGGGCCATTACATTCCTCACTGACGTCAGAACGCTTCCCATTGGGTAGGCTTTTTTATCCAGAGGCCTGTGAGAGACCATGAAATATTTTCTAACTGTTCTTTCACATTCTATTCTAGTCCAGAAATTCTGATCTATAAAGCCTTGCGTAGGAATGTTACCAACGTCGGGTGTATACTATACAAAATCATTCTACTGGCTTAGGGATCTTTTAAGATCCACCAAACCCTGTCGTTTTGGTGGAAAAAAATAGATAATCTTGGAAATACATGTGTTCATAGGTCATGTGTTCTGAGAAGCGAGAAATTTGTGGCTTGAATTCTAGTATTTATAGTGACAAGGAGGGATAATCGTTCCTTAGAAAACGGTCAAACTCTCAACCCCAGTTGCACGGATGCCCTTCAATGTTATTTATCAAGTAATGGCTTGATAGGGATAAATGTTCTATCCAATAATAACCCTGTACGACCAGGATACGCAATGAAGCTGGTTTTGGTATATTCCCAAGTTTATGCCTTTTTTTTCTTATATATATATATAGCACCATTTGCCGATCGTGACTGAATATCGCCACTCAATTCACCAATTCAGGAGGAAAGAAGAGGCGGAGGTTAGAGACATCATGAGAATCCTCAGATAATTTAAAAGGCATATTCGTGGGCAGTGGAATACGTAACCGTCTCCCATATAGATGCTGTGGGTGCTTATTGGGTAAGCTCAAGAGCAAGTGGCCTCTCTTGTCTATCGGATTCCTACTTTGATATCTTGCTGACATGATTCATAGATGTTGACTGGCTGGATATTATTGTTATATTTATCTCTATTGAACCATGGCAAATGAATTTCTCTGGTGTTGAAATATCCAATTCCTCGATACCTAAGTTCACCTCAGTACTGGTCGACTACGATTGGACCTCGTCACTTGAGTGGCCTCGACCAGCGACCTACCCCGGTTGTTTTGCTGCGACACAGAATTGACTTCAACATAAACGAAGAAAACCAACCACTAGCCTGTCGAGACAGCATTTAAAAGCTTCGGAAATTGAGTAAGACATAAAACTCGTGACCCGTCATGGAGGTAATCGGTAAGATATGCAGCCTTTACGAGTTTTCTCATAACTAATACAGCCAATCAATCAAGACACACTACCGCCTAGAAAGCGTCGAAAGACTGAGGGAGACATTCCCAAGTCTCTTTTCTGGTTTGGGCAAGGTACCGGCGTGACGAAATTTGGAGTAGGGCTTCTGCAACCATTTCCTCAAGCAACTAACCCTCATGTTGATTCCAATAGTTTGAATCTACCAGTAATTGTCCTATCTCCAGCAAAGGAAACAATGAATCAACTCATTTCAGATGAAAGAAATGAGCGTCAGTACCAGCAGCCACAAATGACACACACCGACCCACATTCGATAGCTCGACTTGCAAGTCAACAGACAAATCTTGCACCTATAAAAACACCACGAGGATCGCATCACAAAGTTAATCTCGGAGCAAAAGAGAGCCAAATTTTTGACCCAGCATACAACTTACTTCAACCTCCTCGGGTACATGTCCGAAGTAGCTCCGGATTTCCGGAGTTGAATGACATACACGTGGAATCAATTTCTGCTGCAGCTCTGTTCGCCAAAAGACGGCGCGTGAACTCTCAACCTACTTTGACAAGTGGTACCGGAGAATCGCCTCAAGACTATGCTCCTCACCAACGTGCAGGAGGAATATGGGGCCCGTCTCAGAGACCGAGCGAAGACCATTCTTCCGAGAGCTCTAGTGAGCGAGCACCTCTGCTTTCGCGATCTCGGCAGCTTGCCTTAGACGCGGCTGCCTCGCGATCTCGAAAACATCAATCTGTCAGTCTATCCACGGACGATGGAGTCAACGAAACCCTACAGCACATTGGCAAATGCAAAAGTCTTTGGTTCGTGGTGATAGCCATTCTAGTTGGGGTGTTCTTGATTCTTTTCTTGTACGCATTTCACATATTAGATTAGATACCCACGATGTTGCATGAAAGGGAATAGATTGACATCAATATCTTCGTGTTGATGTCCGCATGAAAATTGGATAACTGGGTGCATGTATTTAGGGCGGGTGTCTGAACACATTATAGTCATATATAGACGGTTAGAAAGAAATATTAATACTATAGAAGAGCCATATCCCTTAAACTATGGGTATAAGAAATGAAGTCAGGATGCTTGTGCTATGATTGGCTATCTCAACCAAGTCTAGCCGAGACAGTGGACATTGTGAGTGCTCTCGATTCAGGAGGCAAAACCTAGCTCAAAAATCATGTCCTTCCCAGAACTTTTCAAAATGTGGAATTAATGATATTGTCTCAGCACTAAGGAATGAGATGAATGCGATAATTTTCCCCCCACAGGCGCAGTGTTTATCTCAGTGCCTCAGACTACTCGCTACGCAGAATATTACGCCGCTGCGAATTCTCCACGCTCCGAGCTACCTCGGTTTAGCGCCGATTCCCTAGGCCAACCTAGCTAGCAGCGTCGGCTGAGGAACTGAGATAACGCAGTGTATACAATAAGGACACAGGATAATTACCTATATCACTACACCGAATAGCGGATCTCTGGGTCTAAATGCGGGTGCCACTGGAGATTTTACGCCACATCCTTCAGGATGCTGTTGAAATTCTCTCAATCACAGATCTATTTAGAGCAAGGCTGGTCAATGGTGGGATGTCAGTCCTGGCAAGTAAAGAGTCCTTGCTAACCATATCCACAGTCCTTTTCGCCGACGAAATTCTCGGTCTTGCTCTAGAGAAATTCTGTATCCGAACGTGGGACCGCGACTTTGAGGACCCAGATAAGAATGCAGAAACATGCTGGAACAGCCTTCCAATGGAGCTGAAACGCTCTTACATCCAGAGAAGAATAGACCAGCACCCAGATCAGCCTTGTATCCTGTCATCTAATGTACATCGCATGCTAGAGCTGGGAGCGGACAAGATCTCTAACAAAGACCAAAGAGCGATGCTGACTGAAAAACTCATTGATGGTATCTTAAGTGGGACGTTTAGTCCTGACATCATGTTTTCCATTGTACACTACAAAAAACGCGTCCAAGCCAAAGCTTCCCTTAGACCTGAGAATGCAGTTTGCTTTAGTGGTGTCCATCATATGCTCCAGCTTGCCCTCGCGATCAGCGCTATCAAGCGGAGCGATTGCGCCGAGCTCCAAAGTCTTTTTGACCAGGGCCTTCAACCAGACCTGTGGACCGAGGAGCTGATATTACGTCCCTTGGATGTCGCGGCGAGCGTTGGCGACCAAGCAATCCACAAGGTCCTTATCGCGAATAAGTGTCCCATGAGTAATCCACGCGGCTTCTTTGAACCCTGGTCTAATATCTTGACTACAGCTGCACGGTGCGGCAACGTGGAGGCTGTAGAGGAGTGGACCAAAGTAATACAAAGCACGAATTATAGCTACAGGGATTGGATGGGGCATGTCATACGCTTGAATAAGTCGAGGGACATATGGCTGGCACTAATAGAAACACATCACAGTGCGGCAAGAGGAGGACACGTGGAGATCCTGAAGCTATTGGATGCCAGAATCAAGGATATAACTGCAGAGAAGCGTTTCCATTCCTTTGTAGAGGCCATCAAATTCGGTCAATGCCACACGGTAGATTGGTTTCTTGACCAGGGTAGGATTGACCTACAGATGAGAACGACACACGAAAAGAAAGGGCCGATGTCTGCCGCGTTATTTGACACCAACTGGAGAAGGAGGCCACAAATGGTCAGACTGTTGCTGGAACGTGGAGCTAATCCGAACGAGGTCTTTTCACCTACAGGTAGAACGCTCTTGCAGAGGGCACTGGAGAAAGACGACTCGGAAACTGCGAGGTTGTTAGTGGAGCATGGCGCTGATGTGAGCTCCTCTGGGTATGGGCCAACTTGTCGAAAAAAACCGCCTTTGTCTATTGCCATCAAGCGCAAGAATGCCCCGATGGTCCAGCTCCTACTAAGAAAAGGGGCTAATCGAATGTACGGAGGACTGTGCGAGAAGAAGAATCACAAAGAACGAGATATAACCCATATTGAGAAAAACTTAAAGTCAATGGGTTGGGATGACAAGGAGGTAAGGGACAAAGCGCTTGAATACTTTGCCCTGAACTTCGAGGGTATACGAAACCCCAATTGAACAAGACCTTCCACATACTTTCTATACTGCTACGTACTCCGTATTACAGTAGAACCTGGCTATAACGAACAGAAGCCTTCCACATTTCTAATTATTCTATGGTATAGAAACCTCGATTGATACAAGACTGGAGAGCACTCGAGTGCAGTGATCTGGCTTGATTATTTCTGATTAGGAGCACCCTCGAATACTAAATTTCATAGTATATGAGTATAGAGAGTATTTTAATTCGCTATAGCCAGGTTCTACAATATTTATATATTAAAATATTAAAAAGTTGTATACGATGAAAGAGTAAATAAATAGTGCGACACAATGCAAACGATGCAAACAATACAAACACAAGTCCGACACGCAGCTTTTGGGAAGCTATGATGTTGCGGATTAACTTATCAGACTCCAAGTCTCTCTGTCGATGCATTCGCTTTGTTTCGGAAACCTGTAACGAATTCTATCCGATCATGAATTAGAACCTCGTTTTTCAGCAGCTTCAGTATACCCAGACACTGCATCAGTGCTGATCGTGTGGACGACCCCTTCGAAGTCGGCGCCATCAGGTGGCCGTCTTCAAAATGTTCACATTCACGCCCCTTCTGGGGGCGCAATTTTCGTCATCGACAGCGTCACAATCGATTCTTGAGCTTGAAGGAGGAATTAAAATTCTCGTCGATGTTGGATGGGACGAGACATTTGATGTTCTGGAACTTGCGGAGCTAGAAAAGTGAGCACAAAGCTTTACCTGGGCTACCGAAATGATTCTCTAACTGACGCGCATTGCCATCTTAGACACATTCCTACGCTCTCGTTGGTACTTTTAACTCATGCTACGATTTCGCACATCGGCGCTTTCGCGCATTGCTGTAAGATTTTTCCGCTATTCACGCAGATTCCGGTTTATGCTACCGGTCCGGTCATCTCGCTCGGTCGAACGCTACTTCAAGATATGTATACATCGGCACCACTCGCTGCTACTTTCCTACCTAAAGCATCGATATCTGAACTAGGAGCATCCACATCCGCAGCATCAGCAGCCGTCGCAACAGCGTCTGCAGAAGGTGATGACCAAAGCAGCAAAAAGCTTGGTACAACAGGGAGAATACTGCTCCAACCGCCAACTGGAGAGGAAATCGCTCGATACTTCTCACTTATTCATCCGCTCAAATATTCACAGCCTCATTCACCGCTTTGCTCGCCATTTTCACCTCCGCTTGATGGCCTGACCTTGACCGCGTACAGCGCTGGACACACCGTGGGAGGAACAATATGGCATATCCAACATGGCATGGAATCTATAGTCTACGCCGTGGATTGGAATCAGGCAAGGGAGAATGTAGTTGCTGGTGCCGCTTGGTTTGGAGGTTCAGGCACCAGTGGCACTGAGGTCATCGAACAGTTGCGTAAGCCCACTGCACTTATCTGTAGTAGCAAAGGTGGAGATAAGTTTGCACCACCTGGCGGTTTGCATAAAAGAGATGCCCTACTGTTCGATATGATTCGCAGTAGTCTGGCAAAGGGCGGTTCTGTTTTGATACCTACGGATACTAGTGCGCGTGTTTTAGAACTATCATACGCACTAGAACATGCCTGGCGGGATGCAGCCGACTCTGCCGATAGCGAAGATGTGTTCAAGAAAGCTGAATTATACTTAGCCGGAAGAAAAGCGCACAGCACCATGCGACTGGCCAGGAGTATGCTGGAGTGGATGGACGAAGGTATAGTCAGAGAATTCGAAGCCGTAGAGGGTGGTGACGCCGCGGCAGTTCGAGGTCATAAAACAACCGACAGTCAGAATCGCAATGCAGGTGTGACCCGAGACAAACAAGGAACGAAACTAGGTCCGTTCACCTTGAAGCACTTGAAGATTGTCGAGCAAAAAAGAAAATTGGAGAAGGTTCTCGCAGATGGCATTCCTAAAGTTATTATTGCCTCGGATACATCGCTAGACTGGGGATACTCGAAGGAAACCTTCCGCACTCTTGCACAAGGCTCACAGAACTTGATTCTCCTGACCGAGACACTTCCGATCCGCTACCAGACCGATGACCCAGAGCAGCCTGATAAGATGACTCTTGGACGGATGATATGGCGCTGGTATGAAGAGCGAAGGGATGGTGTGGCTATGGAGACAGCTTCCAACGGAGAGCTGCTTGAGCAGATTCATTCGGGCGGACGAGAAATCTCTATCGTCGACGTAGAGCGAGCAGCGCTTGATCCGGACGAGCAGGTGCTTTACCAACAATATCTCGCAACACAGAGACAAATACAGAATACATCACAGGGACGAGGCGATGCGAACTTGGACAGCACAGCTGACGCTCTAGATGATGGGGCTAGCTCGACATCGTCTGAAGATTCTGAGTCTGAGCAACAAGGAAGGATTTTGAACTTTTCAACATCGTTGGCACATACTAATAGGAATAAAATCGGAGTGAGAGACGAGGATCTTGGTGTTAATATTCTTCTGCGACGGAAGAACGTATTCGATTATGATGTTCGCGGAAAGAAAGGACGTGAGCGCATGTTCCCTTATGTTGCTCCTAAGAAACGTGGAGATGAATATGGAGAATTCATTCGACCCGAGGAGTATTTGAGGGCGGAAGAACGTGAAGAAGCGGATGCGCAGCAGCGAGAATCTGGACCACAAAGCGAGATGAAGCTTGGGCAAAAGCGCAAATGGGACGAGATAGGGCTAAACAGCCGACGACTATCCGGCGGTGCACACAAACGTCAAGAGATGTCTCCAGATGGGGCTTTAGGAGGTGATATTGGAGGCATACGTGAAGACTTGTCAATGGGCAGCGACGGTCCAGAATCTGAATCTGAAAACGAGGTTGACGAACAACCATTTGAAGGGCCGGCTAAGACAGTATATCAATATTCTACGGTAACCGTGAGTGCACGTATCGCATTTGTTGACTATATGGGTCTGCATGATAAGCGAAGTCTGGAGATGCTGATCCCTCTCATTCAACCTCGCAAGCTTATCCTTGTTGGTGGCATGAAAGAGGAAACAGCAAGTCTTGCAGCTGAATGTCGGCACCTACTCGCTGGGAAAGATGTAGGAGACCGATCTGCTGTTGTTGACATCTTCACACCAAAGAATGGCGAGTCGGTTGATGCCAGTGTGGATACTAATGCCTGGGTCGTGAAATTGAGTAACAACCTGGTAAGACGACTCAAGTGGCAACATGTGAGAAGTCTTGGTGTTGTAGCTCTCACCGCCCAGCTCAGGCCGCCGGAAATAGTCTCGGTCGAGGACGAGGTCACCGAGTCAATAAGCAAGAAACAAAAGCTCATAGAAACCGAGCCAGATGCCGTCTCAACCCCTCAAGATGGAGTGCATGACTCGTCGATCTCGAAGGCAGATGCATACCCTATTCTAGACGTGCTACCAGCCAGTATCGCAGCTGGAACGCGCTCTATGGCTCGTCCGCTCCATGTAGGCGATCTTCGACTTGCCGACCTGAGAAAACTCATGATAGCCGCAGGATACAAAGCAGAATTTCGCGGCGAGGGAACTCTGCTTATTGACGGTATGGTTGCGGTTCGCAAGTCAAGTACGGGCACTATTGAAGTTGAGGCTGCAGTGCAGTCCTCTGCATCAGACCGTAGGGGGCAGGCTGGCAGTTTCCTTGCTGTGAAACGTAAGATTTATGAAGGTCTTGCGGTTGTTGCTGGTGGCTGATTGTGTACCATAATGATTGTACCATATCATATAAAAATGTATCACATGAACTTACGAACCGAAGACAAAGAATTTATTGATTTTGCACTTTAGACGATGTTAAAGGAGGGGTTCGCAATGACGCATCATCGTCCGAACCAATACGAACTCACAAGCTAACCTTGAAGAGTACGGAAATCTATCGAAACTCTTTGAGACTACAGTGACATTTACGGGCCGCATTAGATGATATCGACTTGTTCAACCATAGAAAATCAAGTCACACGGGGGTTAGCCGAGCCTCTCTAGAGCCCTATAAGTATGACTGTTGTAGTCCGTACGCATCTGTTCAGTTTGACTTCTCTACTCATTGTACCCGGTTGATCATATTGTTACTATATCACTTACGAAATATTAGCTTCTAGGCTTAACTCCTTACCATTGCTGGCTCGAGACTTTGAAGACTCTATTAAGATATGCCTTCACATCATTACAGGTATATATACAAATATACCAAGACAACAGTCATTGATGAAGAGTCCCAACATGCAAAACACCATGATGATGGCGCAGTACGACGACGAAGAAAATGTCACAGTAGCTCTTCTGCTCGTGGAGAGGAATCCACATCAAGAAGCAACGAGTATCTTCGCCCAGTGTGGTTGACTGTCAACAAGATTGATAATCATTATGGCGTGAGTCATGCATGCTGCAATTCGTTTTCTTGTTGTAACTGAGATCGAAGACATCATGCTGATTGAATGGTTCTGTATCTACAGTCGGAGAGTAACGGACACCGACGCCGAGACGAAAGGGACCATGCTCGTGATCACAGTCACAGCCATGAACACCGATCTAGGTCTTCTCGCCACTACACATACAGTGATAGAGAACATGATTATCCCCGGACTCATCGAATTGGGTCGGGTCCTCCGTCACCATCACCATCACCGCCATTACCAAAACCCGAGTCACAATCTTCGGTAGGGCTAGATATGTCGCCCTCTATGCCTAGCAATGTTGATGTAGGAACGAGTACTCGTGACTACTGGTACTACTCTACACAGACCGTTAGAGATCCCATTCATCAGCCACCAGTTTTATCACCGCCTCCTTACACAAGTACTGACGCATCGTACCCATATGGACCATCGATGTTTGAAGCTCCAACATGTGCGTTGACGTATTGCAGTAATCCGGCGGCAGATGGGTGTTTTGAATCAGGACATAGCCAGGTATTCTGTGTCACGGTTCCGATGGTGATGTACACTGCGTGCTGTCAAGGTTCGATCTTGCAGGGGTATCCGTGTATTGGAGGGTTGCACATATGAGTATGTCCAAATCCTCTGTTCATAGCTGTCCATTCATTATCAGGTACGCTTGATAGAGGGGCATGGTGACTACCTAGGCTTCCACTTTTTTCATAACTACGAGTTCCTTTATACTTTATATGTATTCTAATATTCATACCTTTGGTTCTTGGGGCACAGATTTATCCTTACGGCATAGCGACGTGTGTACTATATCTCTGAATACTAATATTTGACTATTTAATCATAACAGATACTATTTGCTAAAAAAGGGGGTTGACTCTGATATAGTATTTTTTGAATTGATGATATATCTTGCTGCATAAAGTTCCTGGTATGACCAGTAGAAGTATCACAAAACGGAGGCAGGTCCATATTATAAGCGAAATGCTGAATCAATAATGAACCCAAATAAAACTCCACTTCAAATTAGAATAAGGTGTCAATGTGCAATGCCAACTTTTCGACCATATCACTCCAGATCTTCTCATGTATTTTTCTGACGATCCATGAGCGGATATCCCTCAACCTCATCCTCCTCCTCATCAAAGTCGTCGCCGAGGTCGAACACCTCTGCATCCGCAATGTCCTCCAAGTCTTCCTTTGGAATAGCATGTCCACGTTGCTGTGACTGGCGACGTTGGTGCTGCCACAATACATACCCATAGCCAGCGATCTCAACACACCAAATCAGGAACCAGATGAACAATCCCAGAGACGACCAGTGGCGGCGGTACATACCAAGTCCGACATTCATAGTGCCAAACAAAAGAATTCCGCGCCCTAGCCAGCGATGCACGAGCGTGAAGATTGTTTGTCGGCGGATCTTGACAAAGTCAATATGGTGCTTGTAGCCCGCAGCAGCCTGGATGATCAGAGAGCATAGGATGGCAAGGCCGATGATCTTGTGGAGATGGAAATGGGTTGAACGCAAGAGCATGTACAGGCCATTTCCGAGTGCGAGGACAGATGCGCCGGCTTGGATCATCCAGTGATATTTGAAAGCGCGAATCAGCGGGGAGCGGATGGCCATGCTGCCTACAAAGTACAGTCCCATGAAAGAGACGGTCATAATGGCACCGTGAATTCGAACTGGAGTGAATAACCCTTTATGCTTTTTGGGTTCTGGTACCGGTGAATCTTCGGTAATTCCAATCGTCTCTTCGCCTTGGATGGATGGGGCTGAGTTCGTACTATCCTTTGCTGTGACGCTCATGTTACCCCATATCTTACCATTGAACTCATGTTGCGTCAGGCTTGAGTATTTGTCAGCCCCATAGAAAGCTTGTTCTTTGTTTCCGGCAAATATGTAGGGCGACAATCCATTAACCTCCACTTCTGGTGACCAGCACGAATAGCAGACAAACTGCGCGAGATACTTGTCATCTGAAACTGTCGCATGCAAGACCGAGACTTGTTCGTGGGCATCTTTCACAACACTGGGCATAACATGGCCGCTTGCAGATCGAATGCTGGTGATGAGCGATTTACTTTCTTGATCTTCATAGACGATGAACATCAAAGCACCTTTCATTTCACGGCCGAGACCGACACCAGTCCAGCCTCCTTTCTTTGATGGGGTTGCAGAAATGGTCAAGTAGACATCGTGGCTATCACTTGATGTGTTTTGTTGAGTAGTCGCGGCGAAACAGAAATCGGGTCCGGTGTGACAGTATTGAATGCCCGCAACGAGAGTTGAGGATATTAGGAGAAGCACGGTGTAGACCAGTGCTGTGGATGTGTGGAAGAGACCCATTTTGGCTAACCTCTTCGCGTTGTTCACGCTGCTATTACGACACTTTCCCTGCAGACGTGGAATTCCCGATTTTTTTTATCGCTCAATTCGAGCTCTGTCTAAACCATTCGAAGAGACACGACACGTACCGGTATACCAATGTCGGCTTCCTTGGACTTCCGGACTCCTTGCAGTTGATGTAAAGGGGAGTCCAAAAGCTTGTAAAAAAAATTTTAAAAAAAAAAAATTGACAACTGTTCAGTACGGGTGTAGACGATATGAATTAAGCATAACTTAAATTCCAGTGGGGACTGAGACAAAGCTGAACTCGTAAGCGTTCTTGTGGCCCCCAACCAATCATGATTGACTTGCAAATCGCGAGCTTTCGAAAGCGCTGGAACTGATTGGTTCTCATGCTTGTCTGATCTGCGAAGGACGCGAAGATAAGGAGAATGAAAGCTGATTTGCACAGTGTTGGACCGATAAGAAGGTGTTGGGGTTCTGTTCTTCCTTTCAGCTAACAATAACCCTAAGATATGCTTGTCCCCAACCCTAACCCGGAAGACGTTTGCTACCTTTCAATCACTAACTGTCTTCACTTGGTTGATTTCAATTACAGCCCCTAAATGACGCCTTCGCCGCAGTTACTAGTATAGGGGATCTGATCCTTGGAGGTATTCATTGAACAAAAATCGGACGTGAAAATGGAGTATCTAATTTATCGTTCCTACCAAAGAAAAATCCGAAATTCCGAAATTCCGAATAATTGTGATTGGATAATCTTATCAGATGCTTCAAGGTTCGCTGTTAGCTTTGTGCTAAAGGCTTAGCGTATGCGAGGTTCGTATCTCTCTTGCAATATTATTTGAATATGAAGCTTGATCTTCGAAATCTCTAGAATCATCCTGTCGATGTTGGAATATCAAAGATTAAGTTAACTACTCATAGTAAAGATTCAATTTGCGCGCTGAGACGGCGCCCTGTGACATGGGAAAACCTTAATTGCAGCCAATCAGATTCACTGAATGGTTGTCTTCACTATGGTCCTATTGGCTACCATTTTAATGGAATTTTTTCTTTCACTTCATATAAAAGATTAAGAGTCCATGTAGGTAGTGAGGAGTTGAGGTACGTCTGAAGAATCTTTTAATTGTTACAGCAACGATTGAGACTTAAAGAGAGACAGACATACATCGGCAGTATCTTGACGAAACCATGGCAGACATCGCACTATCAGACATACCGGTGACCAGAACAAGTGCATCGAAAGCACATTATCAGAATGCCGTTTCAGAAAGCGCGTACCAAAGCGACAAAGACATCAATTTGCTAAGTGCAGATCGTCCAACTACGACAGCATCACTGTCTTCTTCTACTTCAGACCATGCCGATATCTCAGTCTGGCGGTTGGCGAATATAGTCTTGGCCGTGTCTGGAATCACTTTTCTCGGCAGCTTTACTACTGGACTTCTCACTATTGGACTCCCACAGACTGCCCAGGATATTGGGCTCTCGGAGGATTTGATTTTATGGTATTTCTAGCTACCTCTTCATGAGTGACTTATACTAACTCTGTATCTGGCAGGCCTTCTTCTGTTTACTCGTGAGTGCAATCCGTCAACCCAGGCCAAGTATCAAACTGACCAGTCAGACTGGCGAGCGGCTCTTGTCTCCTCCTAGCAGGTTCCATCGCCGACGTAGTAGGCAACCGCATCATCAACCTGATCGGCTGTTTCCTAGTCGGCTGCTTTGTCACAGCATGCGGTCTATCACAAACAGGTATCCAATTAATCATTTTTCGTACCATGCAAGGCGTGGCCGTTTCCCTCTGTCTTCCAACCTCAGTAGCTATTGTGTCTCAAGCGGTACCTGCCGGCCGCAGACGGAATATTAGTTATTCGGTTTTGGGGTTTGTTCAACCGGCTGGGTTCTCGGCTGGGTTAGTGTTGGGTGGCGTGATGGTTAATACCATCGGGTGGCGGTATGGGTATTATATCTCTGGTGGATTGACTCTGGCGTTATTTGTGGTCAGTATTTGGTCTTTACCGGCGGATCGTCGTGATGCTTCTGGGAAAATCAATTTGGCTAGACTTCGAACTGAGATCGACTGGATTGGTGGTATTATATCGTGTGCTTGTTTGGCTATGTTGTCGTACATTCTTGCGTAAGTCTACTCTTGAATAGAGCCAAAAACGGAGACTGCTAACCTCATTGAATCTAGGGCATTAACAAACGATGTTAACAACATCAAAACTCCTGGAAATATTGCCATGCTTGTGATCTGTGTGCTTCTCATGCCTGTCTTTATACTCTGGGAACAACGTCAAGAACGGCTCGGAAAACCCGCACTCATCCCCAACTCCTTATGGCGCAACTCCGTCTTTACAAACGTGTGCTTGATGGTTATGTTTTCATGGGCAGTCATCAATGTCATGGAACTATACTGCAGTTTGTTGTATGTTTTCTTCCCCCCTCCCTGCTGAGGATAACGTGTCTGATCGACGAAACAGTTTCCAAAAGATTCAAGGCCTGTCTGCCTTCCAAGCCTCGCTTCGCATCTTACCCAACGTCGTGATCGGGTCAATCTGCCAATTGACTACAGGGCTTTTAGTCCACCGCATATCCGCTTTTTATCTAGTAGTCGGATCAACCCTCCTCAGTGCTGGAGCTCCCTTGTTAATGGCCGTAATCAAAGTCGAATGGCCGTACTGGTACGACGCATTCTTCGCACAAGCACTGTCCCCCATTAGCGCTGATATCCTCTTCACTGTGGCCTTGCTGGTCATCTCCGACGTATTCCCGCAACGCACGCAAGCCCTAGCCGGAGCAGTTTTTAATACCGTCTCCCAATTCGGGAACTCGCTTGGTTTAACGGTTATGGCTGTCATTTCTTCCGTCACTACGAAGCATGCTGCTGCTTCACCGGCGGATTATGAGTCTCCTGGACCGCTTTTAGCGGGGTATAGAGCTGGATTTTGGGCTGCGTTTGCGTGGATGATGTGTGCGTTTTGTATTGGGGGGTATGGATTACGGAAGATTGGCAAGGTTGGATTGAAGCGGGATTAAACACTTCATACTACATTTGACTGCTTTGTTGTTATTGACTAGGCTTGGTGTACATAGACATAGACATATACTGACATATAATTCTACCAAAGTTCAATTGTTATCCATGAAACACGTCCAAAGCGAAGGCGTCATGATCGAGTGTGCAGAATAATCGCATATTCGCCGCTACAATCCTTCAAACAAACTGCAAGGATTGAGACTCAACCTAAGTACATAAACCAGATCTTCGACTTTACTCATCTTTTATTTTCGTCCCGGACTTATAACCATATTCATCCTCCCGATAATAATGTCCGGGTATTCAATAGCATGACAAACCCTAAGCGCCAGGTATCATGAATACACAGGCACCAGCCCAATCCCGTCCATACCGAGGTCAATTATACGAGAACCCATCCCCATGTCGAGCATTAGTTAATCATTCCTATCCATGGGATTTCCTCTTTGGGTAAGTCGTCGTCTTCCTCTAACTTCCCAGAAAGTCCGAAATGTGGGGACCCCGCTTTTTGTACCACCGCCAATTAATACTTACATACAGTACGTACACTTTGTATATGTATGTAACGATATTAGGTATTACTTACTCGCGTCATCATCTCCAAACCTTTCTCTCCGCGTAAGATCGGGTATTATTGGCGCATTGTATATTGAACGGGGAACAGAGTACATCATGGATTTCGTACGATTCATCAATTCTAGACTCTCGGCCCCGGATTCTTGCAGAGGCAAGGGTATATGACATGCCTGAGTATTACTTAACGACACTATGTATCAACTATACCAAACTAAGCGATACACAGGTTACATCGTACGTACAGCTCAGCTCAGCCTTAGACTTTTTAGTGTTCAGCGACGTTTTTGGGGGTCTGTACACACCCGGTTCGCTTTATGGGTTAGGTTAGTACTACACTGTAGGTCACACATACAGTGCCTATGTATCCCACCCCGCGTCTGTACTTACCTACCTAGGTAGGTGTATGCCTTGCCTTGGCTTGTCTGTTGGCCTCGCCTTGTCTCGCCTTGCCTTGCCAAGGAGTCGATGAACAAATCGGAGGGAGACAGGGCTAGCTGAGCTAAGTAAACGACTAGAGAGCCAATGACTCAGGTACATACTACATATGTAGTTCGCAGTTATATGGATCACTAGAGAGTGTACCCATCGGAAGGGTTGGGGTCATCGTTAGACATAACTGGACAATCTGAATCGCTAAGAAGCAGCCAACTCCTACATAGGTATATACATACAAAACATCAAAGTAACTATCACGACGATTATACAATAAACAACAAGGATATATAACACGAAGATAGAATAAATAATACACAGAAATAAAGGTATATGTACGTTAATATATGTAGTAAGAATCAAATGCATAAATTCAGTGGCACTTGGGCTTCACCGATCAGTAACTCGCTCAAGATGATAAACTCAGTCAAGGAGACGAAGGCATATCCTTCGTCAGGTCTCTCAGCGACTGGCAACCCGTCAACTCCCGCAATCCATGTCCCTCCCCAAATATCCACAGATGAAAAATAGAACCTGTTTTTGTCCCTTTTGGATTTTTCCACACAATCCCTCCCTACTTTTTCCACCTGTGGTGTCGGAAACGAAAAAGGAAAAAACAAAAACAAAAAAAAAGCGCGCCGCATCCAGTTCCGAACATAGTGATAAGCAAACAATTTGGCCGCTTGGTCATACAACACAAGTGCATATAGTGTGACAACAGAAATAAAAGAAACCGCACCGAAGAATGCTATGCAACGCAACAAAAGCAGACACCTCCAGTCGTAACAAGCAAAAACGTAACCGTATCCCGTACAAATCATAAAATCAAGTCAACAAATAAACAAGGTGGAGAATCAAGATGGTTGTTTTATAGTGATTCCTTTTCGAAAGAACAACGAGGAAACTTGTTCATTGTGCGCCGTTCAAGTAATCAAAAAGTCCATCTGCATCTCTTCAATGATCTTCTCCCAGTCCCAGCTTTCCTCCATCTTCGTATCCATAACTTCCCAGACCCGTTCGACGACTCTGAGAGCTGGCTCGATGTTTCGCAGACTGGAGTACTCTTTCAGCGCATCGAAGCCTTGCTTGATCCTCTCGCGTTGACGGGGCAAGAATGCAGAGCATCCAATGAGGAACAGCGGCATGAGCATAATGCTATATGCTCCTGCGTCCTGGGGAAGTAGATCTAGGTACTTCAAGGCATCGTCGACAACCTGGGAAATCTTCTCGCTAGAACGTGATGGCCTGATGGTTCGGTACAGGTATACCCATGTCGACTGTCGGTACAGTTGCGAGGCGTACCAATTCGGAGTTTCAGGAGCATACGATGGCTCCCAGAACCGTAGAGCGGAATCGATGGTAACTGCTTCACTGAGAATCTGATAGTCAACGGCCGGTTCGAACCCTTCGCTATGGCGTACTCGAATGCGATCCCTTAGCCTAGTGATTTCGGAAATATAGTTGAACAAGCCATCGAAAATACCAAGGAACGTTCCCGCCTGTGCGTGAGGTACAAAGTCCGGAAGTCGAAGATCGCCAGTGAGCTGCACTGGTCGTCTGTCCAGAGAAGTCAACGAATTCGATACATCATGGTATTGAAAGAATTCGATAATGAACTGTCGAAACTTTTCGTTCTTCGGCTTCTGATTGAGTAAGAGATAGCGGGCAGCATCCATATGAGATCGATACTCTCCGCTAGTCTCTCCCTCGCAGATGGTGTTCAAGCACAAAGCAAGTGTTGAAGCAATGATCGGATCCTCCACTAATAACTGCGGCTCCTCAGGATCTTCCACCACGGGAGCGGCATTAATGCTATCCCGCAGGTCGGTGATGGCTCGGTCGAAATGGTAGTGTTTTCTTTCTTTGAAACGGGGTTCGGGGTCTCGCGCTGATAGATGGGAACCTGACAAACACATTAAAGAATGCATCAAACCTCGATGTTGAGTGGCCATGGGAAGTAGAATCTCTTTGAACGGGTTAGAGTCGTCGTTAATTAGGGTGAGCACTCGACTGAAATCGAAGACGAAATGGTCGAGGAATCGACGGTCAACGTCCGTTTCAATTCCATCAATCAGGATAGGGAGTCCGCGTGGTAACAACAGTGAAATAGAACTTCGTCGGACCGCTGGCAAGAGTTAGACCAGTTTTCTTCAAATGCACCGAGTTTAAAGCACGTACCATCTGCCATTTTCTGTTTCCCGCTCTTCCAGATTTCCTTCGGAGGATAACCTTCGCAAACAACGGCATTCTTCTGACAGTTCAGGCCTGTAGTGCAGATTAGCGCCCGTAAATACTGTTAAAATCTCCCGGCGGGCTCCTTACAGGCCGGTTTTGTCTCGTCGCATTTCTTCTTCCTCCTCCGACAGGTAATACAACCGGTCTTTGAACGGCCTTTGGCGACTTTCATCTGACCACCGGGCATGGGTAAGGGGTGCTTGCGTGGTCGACCTCGCTTTCGTGGTAGACTGGCAACAGCGGTTGTAGAAATATCGTCGCCGGGACGGTCGTCGCCGGGCTTGAGATCCAATAAAACCTCCCCGTCGTCATCCAACTCCTCTATCTTCGGGGCGAGCGCATCAGGCGAATTGGGGTCGATGGTATCGGAGACATTATTGGGGTGGAGATCGGTGCTGGCAAAGGTCACGGACGTGGCAGACGAGGGGGACGTTTGATCGGATTCGCGGCGCATTCTGTAGGCATTCGCGGACGGAAGGAGACGGTGGTCGTCCTGATGATGCCAGTCAATCATAAGCTCGTCGGAGGTATCATCGTTCAGACTGTGCGACTGGCTGTCGTCGGACGAGGAGGGACTCTCGATGGCGCTCCCAGACCGTGGGACGTGAGAGTATAGACCCAGCGAAGAAGTTGTTGGCGCGCAACGGAACGGACCGGCTCCACTTGTGACAGAGGAAGTGGCAGCTGAAGGATTTTTTACAACGGGAGATAGATTCTGCACCGAGGACTGATGACTGTGCATGGCCAACATTGGGATGTCGACATATGAGGTAATACTGGAGTATATCCAGAAGTAGATTGGGGTGGGAGCGAGCCGGGTGGTATATACTATGCTATTATACTCGGGAGTGGATAATAGCAGAAGGGAGGGAGAGGAGGGGAAAGGCAGTCTAGGCGGGCACTAAGGGAGGTAGCTGGCGGGAGTAGCGAGAGTAAAAGTCAGAGCGGACTGGTAATCAGTTCATATAGGCCGTCGTAGTTTGTTGGGAGAGTAGTAATAGTCGCAGTGGGAGGAATGGATGGCAAGATTACACCCATCCAATTATAACAGGCAGGTGACAAGCGGGGAAGAGTCGAGGATGGGACTGAATGAACACGAGGCTCACTCGTTAGTAATCCACAGGTAGGCAGGCAGAGAGCTATTCCAAGGGTGCTATTCTATTTTGAATAAAATTCATAGAAGAGGAACCGCAGCGGGTTCAGATGGGCACTACCGTGTATTAAATATGAGGGATAGGATTTGCGAAAAATGGCTGCAACGTTACTATGGCCGGAAATTCTACTCCGTACTGTGTGTATGCATGTATGTAGAAAAACACTGGTTAGGTAAGAAAGGGAGAGCGCAAAGAAAAAGCAAGCAGCAGTCCGATCGTTATTTTAGTATGCGGGAAATAGTCGAGGTCTGGCTCTATGAATAACCAACACGTAATGGTAATGGTCATGCAAATAGCAATAGGAAAATAAGTCAGATGAGACAGGCTACATAAAGCGACACAGAGGTCCAAGCAGAGCGTAGCGCTATGTAGAGAGGCCAGTGTGCAGTGTCCAGTGACCAGTGGAGGAGTACATAGTCCTGTAGGGGAATAGTGTATACAGCATAACGGTACTCCATACTTGGGCACTCCGTATTCGCAGAATGGTACAACTTTGTGTGTGTGTGTGTTTAAAGAGTTTGCGACGCGCCACAAATGAGATGCGCCGTCTGGGCTACTGCATATGCACTAATTTGGTATGCGGGGATTTCTTGACAATACACGGTACTCATACAATACCAAACTTCCGTATAGTTTACGTATGGTACGTATCTTCATCGATCAGAACAGAGTTCAGCCTATTGATCGAATATCAATATCCTGTTCATCTACTTGCGGTAACTCGTCAGAAGGACACATCATGATGGCGGTAGAGGTACGTACGTATGTATGCACTTGGCTGACTATTTCATAGAACAGAGTTACTCCGTGTCGACTCGCAATTCCGGCTTCGTACAGAAAAAACAACTTACTGCGACCGACGGACAAATGAGCATGGACTTCGCGTGGAACTCCCTTGCATGAAACAAAAGGATTTGCAGAGAGAATCCGGAGGGGCGAGTATGGGGTAGACTTTTGGTGAGCGTCAAAGGACGTGCTCGGATCCACTTGTCTCTCCTCTTGGCTGGGGCCAACTGTATGTATTAGTACGGGCTACGGAGTACTCCGTACAGACAATACAGACTACGATCTGGTGAATGTAATTCCGCTATTGTAATTGGACAGACAGCAAAAATCCAATCACCCTGTCAGCCAACCCTCCTTGAATGTGAGTGCAGCGCCAAGCGATCTGCTTATGCTGTAATTGGATCTGTGGATTCAGTAAGCTTAGAGGCTCTTTCCCGTCATTCTCCCCCTTGGCTGTTTTCAGGACGCAGCATTCAGCCAGAGTCCCAGAGCTGACGAGATCTTAGTACGTAGTTAACTACGTAGTTAAGTTAGTTGCTTTTTACCAAATGATGTAATTATCATTCATGGCATTTTTCCTTCAATATGTAGTAGTTAGCTCAACTCAAAAGTCGCAGTCTCAACAGCTGCTATACAGCCACAATCTCGAAGATCTCGCCAGCAAATACTTACACTGCGCAGAGTACGTACTACGTATGTATCAAAGTTAACCACAAGCAAGGACCACCATCCGGGGGCTAAGAACGAAACATGACAGACAGCAAATCCAACCCCAGAAACAGCCTAGTCAAATTCTCAATTTACAATTTACGTAGTAGTATGGTAAAAGGGGGCAGTCTGAATGTCTCCACAACACCGATTTTATTTTTGTCCGGAGTACGATAGTACTATGAGTAGTCGCACGATATTTCTGACACTGACGGCAGGAATTAGAATTCCTAGGGATATCGTTGGGCAAAATATTGTGCCTGAATATGATAGTTTAATTGATATATTGCATGGTTCCCATTTTCCTAGTACGGAGCGGATACCCTAAGCACTCTATCATATATTCTCCATATAAAAACTGCGCATGACGGAGTGTACTTCCGGACAGGTAGAGTTTCAGACTAGCGAAACACAACGACTAGCAAGTGGGAAATAAAAAAACAAAGTATGGGAAAAGGATCGCCATACCTACCTGCCGAGGAGAATTCGAAATTCTTCACAATGGAACGTTGGTTTTGAGCTGAATTGATTGATCTGGTTGGGCATGACGACGGTCACATTTTATTAGCTGTTTGGCTTGTACAGTAGTATGTTAAGTACGACGTACCTGTATTCAATACCGTTGCGTATCTCGAGGTATTTACATGAGATCTGGGCTAGAGAAAAAACCTTCATCTGCGTTCCGACTATGTACTCAGCCACAGGGGAGCAGCCACCTGGTCTGGGATGGAGCATTGCATGTTCGTGTGTCTATTCGGAGTGCTCCGTATGTCCTCATATGTATGTAGGATGGAATCGGATGGATACATGCGTATTGTGGTTGTGGTGGAGAGAGTGGGGGTTTGGTTACGGGCCGTCTAGCCGCTTCGTTCCGTACCTTGCTGTCAATGTGAGATGAACCTGAAGCCCTGTTAATCTATCTACGAACTGGATCATTAGGATAAAATCATAAAAGCATATATTAAAGTTGATGTATCAAACTACATGTCAATCGCGCCTTGAGTCGGGACTAGCAGAAGCAGAAGCAGCGGTAATAACGAGCTTTGTTCCGGATGTACTTTGGCCTCGTAATCCTTGTTATTAGTAACTTAGCATACTCTTACTACTGGTAACCGTAGTACTAAGTCCTACGTAGCTGCACATTTGAAACCTGGAATAACGCACGAGACTCGACACGAGTCCGAACGCATTGTATGTTCTAGACTTGCTCATCTTCTTCAGCTGCTCCTACCACCAGTGGACAATGCGCATCTTGGAAAAAAAAATTTTTCTCTGAAAAAAATTTTTTTTTTTCGCCATGTTTTCTTTTTCTTTTCATCTTAACCTAGGCAATTGAACCCTGACAGATTGACATGGTAGTTAGTTAGTTAAAGTACGAAGGACATGTTACTTACATACATTAGGCTTAAGACTAGGGAACGCTTTTTTGGCTCCATGCGCGCCTTCCGGATTAGGAAAGAGACACTAGGGAGTGAAAATTTTTCTTTCGTTAATTGTCCAACTCTAATTCGTTCTCGACATGCATACAGGGTGACACTTGTAGCTTGGTCGAGTTCTCCACCACTACTCCGTAGCCAAATTTCATTTACGACCAGCAGGGCCAGGTAGGTCAGGCTTGGCGAGTTACACGTAGTAACAAAGAAGTATGGGGAAATAATCACCTACATAGTTAGTAGCGTACTCGACTGACCTATATAAAAGCGTCGCTATTCACTCTGATGTATTTGTTGGCATTCACGGTCTGTACCTACATATACCTAACATCACCAACCATCTAATTTTCCCTCTGCCTTTACAGATGAAACTGCTGAAATATTAACACGCGGCAAAAGAGGAAAGCAGAATAATTCTCCTGATGGCAATTAAGCGAGCCAACAAGGAACATCCATACGAAAGCTGAGTTGCTTACGTACCCGATTATAGGTACGGGATCCAATCCCAGCTCTTAGAGAGAGTGTAGGGTTGCCTCACTTCTTTTCCGGTCCCCTACAGATCTACGAATCTACGACAATGACATACGTAGTGCACTATGGGATACTTCCGCGGGAATTAAAAGAGACACATGACCTATTTCCCTGTCTGATGCTGTCCCCCTTTTACTTTTTCTTCGAATTGCCAGCCAGGGATTTGTCTGGATAGAAAATGACCAGCGCCTCCGCCTTGTGGTTGGTGGGAGCCCTTTAAAGTTAACTTCTATGTAACGTGTACGTACTCAGACTACAGAGCCATGACTCATTGGGGTCCGTTAGTTTATTAACAGTACTTAATTTGAGTTTTCCCTCGAGTCGATCCGTGAGGATGTCAGATCAGTCGGTTACCAAGGATGTGGTTCACTTCGTTTGCTTTGTTTTTTTTTCCGCCAGCTGGGATGGGACACCGGAGAACAGTACGCCGGGATGACTAGTTTGATGTGGTATTTTCCTTTTTTTCCCTCCCCCTTTGACATCTCCCTATGGCTTGCTCAATTTTGGTCGTCGTAGCATACTCTGTAGGTAAGAGCGGAATCCTGTTAGGACTATTAACGCCATGTCTACGGTTTCTCCTCGGAAGTGTCAACTACTGGTACTAGTCAGCCGGGGCCTCTCAGTTTCTTAACCGCTCAACGTTGATCCAACTTATGTTTTGGGTTACTATCGATGCCTTGTGTAGATTACCTCTGTACTATTGATCTATATAGATTTTTATACAATCTTTAGATTTTTCTTTTTTATCACAATGGCGTGATCAAACCCGGCAGGAGGGAAACAGTCGACAGCCCGGTAGATTAGATTAGGGCATATGTACCCCATACGGAAGCACCAGAGGATCCCCCACGCCATGCTGTTCTTGTACTACCTGGCTTGGCTGGAATACTGACTACGGGCGATGTCGGATGTCCACAGAGTATACGGAACTAGCCAAAAGGTGTGTTACTGTCACTTAAGTTGACTTAACACCAGGTTGTATGCATAAAAGGCAGATTTCCCCCAAAAAGTTAAACATCCAGTCGGTACCTTGAAAAAGAAATTACATCAAAAAGGGCTCAGATCGATATATCCTTGTCCATCCAGGATTCCAGATGATTTCTTTTTGAACATTGTGAATAGTTACGGAGTACTACCTAGGTATTTAGGCAGGTCTGTGTGATTCTGGGCAAGGTTGCCATTATATAATGAAAATCCAACCTTGGGATAGAGAGTTTGTTCACTGCGGCTTTGTGATAGATCCAAGATTTGGGTTATTTGGGTACTTAGATACCTACCAAGTGACCACGGGAAAAAAAAAGTACTCCATGGAAGTTTTGTGTGCTCCATGTCCGTAAAGTCGGAGACTTCATATGATCCGACAGATGATGGGCGTACCAGGCGATGTACGGTGAAGAAGATCATGAGATCAACTGCATTATACAATAGTTATCCCAAACCTTGTCTTCCGTAAAACCAACGTTAGACTCTATTTAACCTCGATACAGTGCAAAGTCAACTTCACTTTCTGAGATAGAGTTCAAACTAAAACGTGCCCTCGTCTGTTTATACTTTATTTGAGCAGACCCCATTGCAGCCATACAAGCGAGATGGCACCAATAAAAACGAGGCAGCATGATTCAACGGAACCACCTGTTCAGGGAATCCGAATTACAACCTATCACTTCAACGAACTAAAGCCAGTAGAATATATTAAATTACTAGCTAACAGCCTTCAGGTCAAGGGCAGGGTCAAGGGCTTCAGCCACTGAGAATGAACCCATCATAACAGGACATTTTTCAGATTATCTGATCCTGGCTAACCCTAAGCCTTGCTTGGCAGTTCGTTACGTACCTACAGGTATGTAGCCATTATTAGGCAAACACAAGTTTGGTCAGAGTCTGAATCTTCAATGTATGTACGTAGTACGTGCCTGTCGTGGCGACGTGGTGTTAGGGTCTGAACCCGCTTATACTCTCCCAATAGAGAAAAGTCTAGGATCAGACCCTGACTGTTAGCCTGCTTGGCTCTAACTATGTTGGACATGTTCTCCAGGCTGAAATGATAAATCAAGAATTTATTCTTAGCTACGCAGCAGTCAAAAGGCCAGGGCACAGTGCCACAGACTGTGCGGGGAGATAAATTTGAAACAAGCTAGAATGATCCGTAGTCATGCCTTTGTTATATTCGAAGGAGTACGGAGTAGTCGGAGTCCGCCGTGAGCAAGTATCGCAAAGCGCCATTTTTCTTCCTACGTATTCAGGATCTGAAGAGGAAATTTGCCTTAATCGTGGCGATTTGAGTACATCGACACTCAGCAGGCATATCTACTGACTTGAGAGAAATACGTACTCATCTCGATGAAAATTTGCTAAAAAGATTCAAAGCATAGAAGAAAAAAGAAAGGCTCTTGAAGACCCTTGTTTTAATTAGTAAAAATTACGGTAATATTTACCCACTACTGTCGCTAATGCTTTCCTTCCCGCGTTTGGGCTGGCGTATGTGGCATGACACTGCCTGTAATTTCAATACCATATACAATACCCCCCCTACTAGGTCTGTTGACTGGCCTATCGACTGACCGATGAATTATATTGCGGTGATCTTAAACAGATTAGACTGAGGGGATCAAGTACGTACACTACCACCTCGAATGAGCACGAAGATCATCAGTACTTCCAGGGTCTATTTGGGTACTATGCAAGATCGAAGAACGAGATTCGTCTACTTCCTCCATATATGCTAGCCAAGTTAGTTAGGTCGTATGTGCTCCGTAACTACTACGTACTACTGCGTAGAGGCATTATGATCCACAGACTAGAATACTCATGCATCTGTTGTGGATTACACCACTCACAAGACCAGACCCAGGGATTACGTAGTACGTACTACGTAGTCCATAGACTAGGATGGATTGAGTATGTCGGCTTGGGGGTTATATCCGATATCCGTAGTGTTCGATCATATGTTGGTGAGCTTGAGCAGGTAGAGAGATGTAAATATCCTGATGAACAGAAAAGAAAAAAAAAATAGTATGAACGATTATATTCAGTATGTTAGATCATGCGTCAAATGGAAGTGTAGGCAGTCCCCGATTTGATCAGAGAAGTCTTCTGATCAACCGGGTTCACCATATCATACACGCAGCATCGAAATTTTCTTCATCATGTATCGAGCAATTGTATAAGGAACGAAACAGTGCAGAATACTAGATAATAGCATGTCTAGCTCCTAGATTATTGAAAGTACCTTGGCTCATCAAACACATGGTACCTATGACCACGAACACCCTCACCACGGAACAGCGCCGGGAAGCGTTGACCTTCAGGAACCATCTCCTCTGGGATGCGAACCTCCTCTTCAGATTCCGGTTGACCAATAACAAATTTACCAACCTAAAAACGAAGTTAGCATGTCTGAATTCTCAAGACTTCGTGCTGAAGCTTGCTTACCTGAAGTTCGGTATCGGTAATGGTGCTTCGGGAAATTCTGGCATAACCAGTACGCTTCAATTTCTTGTATAGAATGTACTCGCACCATCTATCCCAATCTGTCGAGTCGATATCCTTCATTCCACTCACGTCACTCACGTACGTGTTGTAGTTACCTTCCAGTGGTTTTGTAACTAGATAACTGAGAAGGATCATTGGGCGAGGAGAAGAGCCCATGAGCTTCGAGAGATATGCACTCTGTAACCGTCGGTCCTCGGGATCTTCCTCCTGACCAGAGTGGAACACGACTACGTCCACCATCTCACCGTACATGTCGAGAGTTGCATGGATGGCGGGTGCCAATTCACCAACAGGAGATGGCAACAAATGATGAGTAGAGTTGACAATGGGGAACTTAGAAAGTAATGCAGCTCCCCAGGTATGTTTGTTAGGTCCTGGGCCATAATCCACATACATGCCAAGCTCTTCGGCAAGGACGGCGGTAAAGTCACGGTTGCCCATGATGATGCGTTGTGTATCAGACTCGAGCAGACCGACGATATCAAGTTCAGCCTCTCGGATAAGGTTGATCATTCGTTGCTCGGAAGACCACATATCATTGTCAAGAGAGAAGTGAATAGTCCAGATACCAGCCGTGGCAACCTTGTCTTCCTTGTGGTAAGGAGTGTAGTCGTTTGTAGGGAATCGGAGATAAGCAATGGCAACGGCAAGAAGCTGAAGGACTGCAAGGGCATAGACATAGTACGATCGCTGTCTACGGCTGTTGGGGTTGATAAAATTCTTCTTAGAAGGGCCAGAGTTGGTCACCGAGCTGGAGAAAACACCAGCGCCTACACACAGCATGGTAATGGTCATCAACCAATCGGTGTGCTCACGCACCAGAGGACCGCCAGGAACAAAGGCGTACGCCACAACCCAGACGTGGAACAAGGTCAAAAAGACCCAGACACAGAATCCGGTGCCAAAGGTGGACGCGGGTGAGTGGTGGACAGCAGAGGCGAAGAGTACAGGTGTTACGGCCATCAGATAGAAAGCAATAGTCAGGCCACCGTAGAAACCGAACCAATGGCTATAGCAGGTAAGCACTGCAGCACCGAGAGATCCGATGCCGAATGCTGTCCATGAGCCGGCCAGACGTGGGTTGTACAAGCCGAACAAGTAACCTGCACTCATGACGAAGATTGTCAAAGCGCCGTGAGGAACTTGGATTGGTCCCCGAATTGGGAAACCTTCCCAAACCCAACTGATCATAGTGCTAGAATCGGACAGAAGTGAGTGCACTCCAAAGAGAACTCCCCCAAGACCAATACCAGCAAGAATGGCGGAGCCCTTTTTACCAGATGGTGGATAATAGTCGCCTCCGCTTACAGCTGGCTGTCTTGCAGAACGTACCGCAGCGAGGACACCAAGGAAAAGTCCGAATTTGTTCCATCCACCGTTCTCAGCGTTCATGATAGGCCAGACAGGATTGTTGGTTTGAAAGGCGAATTTGGCCACACTCGACATGACAAGGCCAATAGCAAAGGCAGAAATACGTGCCTCTAGTCGTACATTCAAGGCCCGTTCGCCATAGAATGTTGCTGACCATACAAGACAGCCCATAGCAACCGAGAATCCGGTAATGAAGAGACGGTAGACAGGGTCATGGACGAGGAAGGCCATCAATCCAGTCAAGGGCAAGAATTGGAACAATGCCCTGTTACGGACAACCAATGATCGAATAGGCGGGATGGCCAAGATCAGTGGAGAGATAGTGGTGACAATGATAAGTTCATACCCGGAGATGCCCATATGCCACAGTGGGAAGTCTGCAAAATATTAGACGCATTTCGACAACGTGAAAGTAATACGTACACCACACGAGAAGAGGCATAGCGGTATAGTTGGACCAGAAAACAAACTGCAAATCGTCAGCACAAGAACCTTGAGTAACCTTGGATACTCGAGCATACCCCATTGTAGATGTCGGCAGCAACATCCAAGGCTTCAGGCCATGAGAAACCGGTACCAAAAGTGTTTCCAATTGGCTTATCCTTTCTATCCGACTGTTATTATCATGTCATCATAGAACGCGGTATAGAACGAAAAACGTACTCCTTTTCAATTACTTTGTCTGCTGTTGTCTTGAGTTGTCTGTGTATGCATGGTTAACCCACTTTGATTCAACATACAACGCCGAACTATGCACTGTACATTTGAAATGTCTATTTCGGAAGCCGCGGCACATACCCTCTGCTAACTCCTTTTACATCCCTTACCACCAATTCAAAGGCGTCAAAATCCAGTGCGGTTACCGCATCGAATCCGACGTCGAAGATGATCAGAGACCATTCAAAGAAGGCATACTTGGTGTAAGCTGAATCGAATTAGTGCAAGTCACATCAGTCATAGCGATAGTTCCTTACCTCCGGCAACCTTGTGCACCTTGTGTTGAATGAAGTAATAGATCAAAGGAACTAAGGTTCCAAAAAAGAGACTGGCGAGAACCTTGCGGTATTTGACAGCACGGCGGTTCGCGGGGCTGAGAGCTAGACAGCCCAATGTCCATGGAAGAGTAGCGACCAGATACGAAATCATGAAGATATCATGCCAGTCATGGTCATCGGTCGATGTAACATAGGTCCATCCACCGCAGGTCAATGTCCTGAACAGACCAGTGAAAGCGACAACCTTGGGCAATGTCGAACCGGGGCGTGCGGTCATCAGATACCAGAGACCAACGAGCGCGAATCGGGGACCGGATGTGATTGCAATGAACACTTGGAAAACCGATCGTTCGGGATACCGATCACCGATTGTCGCTGAGACAGAGGGGAACCATTCGTCCGGGTAGCCGAAGTGCTCGTTTTGCACGATTTTATGATAGTGCAATTGAACACCGACAATGAAGGCGCCGACGAAGGCGAGTGCGGCAAAGAGGGTGTGTGCGTAAGAAATCCATTTTCCATTCAGCTGTACAATTCAATGTCAGTATCACTGGCCATACTCGTGGATATGATTAAACGAAGGGTGGCGTACAGTTGCGACGGCATCACCGTCTCTGAATTTAGGTGCCATGGTGGCAGAACGGGAAGGGAAACAAAGCGAGAGGCGGTCCACGAGGGGACAATCAACTGATTAAAACGGAGTCCGAGAAAGTCAAAATATAAATAAAAGAAAAATATATAAAAGAAAGTCAAGAAAAAACGATAGATGAAAAAAGAGCTATAACTCAGAAGAAAGGGAAGAATCAGCGCGACCCCTGAGACATACAATGTCGTGAACTGGAAGACGCGAGGGAGGACTGACGATGCTTAACTAATAGTAATTCTTGGTCTTTACGGACCTCGGCGGCCGACTAGTCTAGATTAGGGTTAGCTCATCGTCGAGCTTGCTTTCTACGCACGGACCATGCTCTATCAATTATTTTTTTTATCAGTCCGGCCTGATTTTGGAAAATCAACCACATCTCAAGAAATATATTCTACACCATGGCGGCTGAAAAGGCTCGGTTCTATCTGGAAAAGGCTGTGCCCGAGCTCAAGGAATACGAGCAAAAAGGCATATTTAACAAGGTGTGTGCGCATTAACTGGACCGCGCACCAAGATATCACTGCTAATCTATCGATCTTTGCAGGATGAAATTCGTTCAATTGCGAAGAAGCGCTCGGACTTTGAGCACAAAGTCAATACTCCTGGAGTAACAGAATCTGATTTTGTCCGCTATATCGAATATGAAATGAATCTAGAGGCCCTGCGAAAGAAACGAACAAAAAGATTTGGCATCAAGGCCACACCACAACATGCCGGACGCCGTGTGTTATTTATCCTTGATCGTGCCACGCGCAAACTGCCTGGAAGTTTAGGGCTCTGGATACAATACATTGAATATTGCAGACGACAAAAGATGTACCGAAGACTTTCCGACGTCTTCTCCGATGCGCTGCGACTCCATCCTGCCAACGCCGATTTATGGGTTTATGCTGCCAAATACGCAATGGAAGACCATGCGGATATGACGCAGGCTCGAAGCTATTTCCAACGTGGTCTTCGTTTCTGCAAAAGCCAAAGGAATATCTGGGTTCAATATGGACGGTTGGAGTGTATCTACATTGCCAAGCTCTTCGCTCGTCGACGGATATTGGGATTAGATGAATCCGGAAAGGCTAGCGAAGTGGCTAGCACAACAGCGGATAATGATGCAGATATGATTGCTCTCCCAGCAATCACTGAAGAGGACATCAACCCTACGGGCAAGAAGAATGATGAAATAGACGAAGGAGCATTGGAAGCACTCAACTCGACACCTGCCTTGACAGGAGCGATTCCAATAGCGATTTTCGATGCGGCCATGAAAGAGTCAAATGATAATATCATTTTGTCTCATGAGTTCTTTGATATGGTTTTTGAATTTGAGGATCTTCCGTGCTTGCGCAAGATTCTGGACCATATTGTGACTCACCAAACCACGAAATCGCCGCTCCATTATCGCACAGCTATTTGCAATATCAAGGTGCCGGTAGCAGGACTAAAGGTCACTTCACCAGATTTCCCACAAGCCCTTGGCAATTCTCTGGCCAACATGAAGAAGTATCAGCTCGAGCCAAACCTTTCACAGGAATTGATCAAGTGGCTTAAGCCATTGTCAGAGAATGAAGAGTTGGACCCTGCACTCCGCAAAGTGCTTGAAATAACGTTGGCTCGCGCACAAAAGAGCCTTCCATCCAAGGACGAGTAGTTCTTTCATAACTTAGATAGCATGGCGTTGACGAGTTTGGTGTTGACATGAATGATATCCATAATTGATTCCTCAATCATCGTATTTACTATTCCGACGATTGCTCTTTTTTGCGCTATGCATTTTTTTAGTTTTGATCCGTGCCTCCGTCTCGGCTTTTTTCCTTTGGCGGTGTCAGCTATGAAGCCTCGGTCTGGAAAAGGTAGATAAAAACATACAAATCCCTAACGCGGTCTCTCTGCTCTACAGATGGCTCTCCAGGAATCACATTCCGAGCCGATTCTTCGACAACCCTGTACAACTTCTCGTAACAAGACTCGACGTTCGCTGATTGCTTTCTGGCCTCATCAGACTGGATCACAAGTGCATCGGTCCTGTCAGCTATATATCGAGATGAGCGTAGATTTTGATGAAGTATTGATGGCACCAGTGGTAACAATGCACTCAAGGGAACCTTGAGCGTTGCTTTTGAGTTGACTCTTTTCTCCTATTTAGCACGAATTCACATTTCCCTCTAAGGAGTTGTGACATACTTGTTGACATTCTGCCCTCCAGGACCGCTGGATCGACTGAATGATATGGCACATATATTGCGAGGAATTGAGTTGATAGTGAACTTTGAGAGCCAGTCTCTTGCCTTGCTCAGTTCGGTTTCATCCCATACGCCGGGTTGTGTGGTATTCCCATTTTTGGATGCGAAGTATCTTTTTATCGTCAAGACGAATTGAACATTTCTGCGGGTGAGTCGCGACTGAAGATAGACGAGTTGCATTGTTCACATGCCTGAACACCGTTATCAATCAAGTCCCTCGTAGAAGATGTCTCTAAGGTTGTTAAATTGTGGGCCAGTTGACGGTGACATAAGAACGCAATGTAGTCTGACCAATCACGGCCACGCATCTTCCACCTCACCATCAGCCCTCGACGATCTCGTATTCGGATCCAACACTCTTCGCACCCTCTACAGATCTAGTTCGGACTATCCAGTCATATGCTAATGGGCCAAACGATGGTGACCTTGTCCATAGACGGATATCATCAATACAACTTGTTCTAAACCAGAGCGCATCCTGAGCGTCTGACAAATCGCAACCCGCCCGACAAACTTTCTCGACGGTGATGCCTATTACATCGACCTTAGGGCTTGGGAGAAGACATCCCAGTCAAATCATACGTTTTGCACTTGTATATATCCAGTAATGAAAATGCCTTCAGACAAAAACTCCTCGGTTGAGAAAGACACCGGCCCCAAAAGACATGCTGCTTGCGACGAGTGCCGTACGAATTTCATGACTTCTTAAACACAGCAACAGCGATTGACAGTGCTAACAATGCTATATCTGCAGGTAACCGCAAATTGAAATGCTCAGGCGATCAAGCCGGCTGTCGGCGATGCATGACCCAGGGTCTTCACTGTCACTACTCTATACAAAAACCAATGGGCCGACCACGAAAGAAACAAAAACTGGACGGCGATAACAACTATAACCCCGATGGAACAGAACGAAATCTGGGCGCCATATCGGAAATAGAGAGGGAATGGGTTTCAGCGGATTTGGGTCCTGATATTCATGTCCTATGTCCACAGGTATATCTCAGTCGTTACGGTGGTCTCGTTCCTGCAAAAGACCAGTCTTTCCCCAGCCCTTCTTCTACGCTACCACAACCACCACAACCCCTAGAACCTATTGCTGCAACGTTAGATCCATGGCCTGATTTCTCCATTACGTCAGCTGCAGGATCAATGCTTTCGAATGTGCCATCATCTACTGCAATGGGCGATGATGCGCCCACTTGTCCATGTCTATCATACCTCTACCTCTGCTTGAGTACATTATCAAGTCTCAATTCATTCTCCGTTACCCGCGAAACCACCACCTCTCTCTACACAGCAGCCAGAACCGCGCAGTCCGTCATTCGTTGCGAGATATGTCCGTTGAGGTTTGCAACCGGCATGCAAAACGTGATGATGCTAGGGACCCTCCTGAGCGTAATGGCAGACGCTTGGTACAGGATCTCACTCGTCGACGCCGGCAGTCTAGGGAGCGAACTCGCATCTCCAGAATTCAAGCAACTCGTCATCAACAATAAAAGCCCCCACGTTGATGAATTCACATGGGACCACTGGCTACGACGATTTCTGTGTCGCGCAATTATAGGCACACCCATTTCTCCGCAACTATGTCCACCCTCAGCGGTATGCAATATAACGCCGGATCTGTATTCACTCGTTCGGGAGCTGGAGGATCGGCAACGGTATTGGCATTCAATTCGAGTCGCGCATCCGACAGAGCCATTCGACACAACAAGAGCTGATTTTGTCTCCTTGCCTACACCTCCGTTATCAACGGGATGCACGTCAGAAAAAGAGTGCAATGCAGATACCAACTCGACTTCTTGCTCAACAATGTCGACGCCACTTGATCCAGCGGAAGCGCAACAGAATGCCCAGGAACGTGATTTTTTGTGTCTCAAGATTGTTGGTGCGGCGAAACAGCTTATTAAGAAGTTTAAGTTTCAACCTGAGGAATATACAGAGGGCGTCCCGCCGATTCCGTTAACAGATTGATGTTATGCGATTTTTATGAGACATGATTTGAATGATCAATGGTTTATATATCATTTGTACTGTACATAGTTCCACTTACGCCCAAAAGCGGATATTTAATCGAATATGAAGGACTCCGTGATTGTATATAAAGACGATGTCATTATGTAGGGAGGTAGTTACCAGCTGCTCTATAATGCAAACACAGTTCAAAATGAGAAGAAAAAGAACGGGCCTCCCTCGCTAGTAAATGAACAAGATGTTACTCTTCATCATCGTCATCTTCAACACGATACCGATTTTTCTTCCTCGTAGGCGGCGAACCACCTCCAGCAGCCACCTCCCTCCGTTTAGGTGATGGCGCAGCTCTCTCAATTTCCTCATCATCATCCTCACCCTCCGCATCCATCTCATCATCAGGCAGAGATTCCTCGTCTTCAACCTCTTCCAGCTCTTCATCGTCATCAGCGACGAAATCATCAACCTCGTAAGAATCCTGTCGACGACGGCCATGTTCTTCTTCATCATCCGAGTAGATTTCACCATGACGGTTCGTACGAGGACGTCTCTTGGCCGGTCGTGTCGCGAACATGCCATCGTCGTCTTCCAATCCGGCGGCAGTAAGGCCTCCGCGCGATGGGCGGTATGTTGCACGACGCGCGGTGCGGTTTTGCTCGCGGTCTGCGTATTGTTGTCTTTTCCGGTCTTCTCTTGCTTTCAATCTTTCAGCAGCCTCGGCCCTCTTTCCGGCTAGTTCAGGGTCTTCCTTGATATCAATGATGGCGATTCCGCTGCCGTTGGCGTTGGCTTTACCGCCTCGTCCAGCGGCGAGAAGGTTCTCTTGTAGGCGTTGGATGGCATCATCGGTCTCCGCGTTGGTTGGTAATGGTTTCAATTGGTGTGTTAGATGCGACGTGATCTTGAATACTGAGGCAGTCTCGGCGGCAGCTGCTAGGTACGTATGTGTATCCAGAGTGGCATCGTAGTTTCCAGCCTTGTTAAGCGGTGCTAGCGGTTTCGAAGCAATTCTGTATTGTTCTTTAGGGTTGGATGCAAGCTGTAATGTGAACGAGCCGTCTTCCCATTGAATGATTCGAGCATTTGATTGAAGACTTGTCTGGTCATTGGGATCGTATCGCCAACAGAGAGAAGTCGCAGCTGTCGAGTATGGTGGTGCTACGTATGTCTCGGGTCTGAACTCTTCCGTCTCGAGAGACAGAAAGTTTGGAATTTCCATTGTGTAAACCTGTAGGCCCGCCCGTTAGCAAATTCGAGACAAGGCCTATGAATCCGACATACCTGTCCGTTCGTAGATCGTGGTTCCGGCGCCCTACCAAGGCTAAGGTCCATGACTTTCACCTCTCCAAACCCGTCCTCTTCATCTTCGCCCAGATCCATGCGGTCCTCTTTCCTGTCATAACGCCCCTCGTCGTCGCCAGAGTCGAGGTCCGAGTCGTCAAGAGTACGATGTGGGCGCCTGTGACAAACGTTAGCTAATGCTCCCCTCATGTTGCAAGCTTGAAATTGAACGCACTCGTCCACATCAGGTTCTGAGTCCGAACCAAAAAGATCCCTATCATCGTTGTCGTCTACTTGGTCATTCTCTGGTGCTGAGATATTGGCGTTGTCTTCGTCGCTCACGTCGCCGTTGTAAGCTCTTCCGCCGCGACCTGGGCGTCGGACAGCTTCATCCTCGGACGAGGACATGTTGGGTGTGGTGTTTTTTCTGGAAGGAAAGTAGGAAATTATTTGTAGAGAGTAGTAGATGCGCGTAGGAGAATAACGTGAAGAATCAGTGCCAACTGAAGAGACTGTCCAGTGATCAAACAATAGTTGATTGTCGTGCAAGTGATGGATTCTTGGCGGCGAGTGAACCTTTCGACAGAGCTATCCCATATCGGGCCAAGCGCAACACTAGTGCGGCCGCGAGTGGATTTTGCTCCACGCTGAAACGAACAAGAGGAAGGAGAGAAGGCCAGAGCGAACGACAGCTCAGAGTCGTCTCTCTCGCTTTCTCCCTCCGCTTCTTCGTCCCCTTTTGCTTCTCTTCTGGCTATTGTGGGAGCCATCTGCCATTGACTTGATTTTCTGCTTTGTTTGTTGAGCTGGGCTTTCTTTTCACTTCTTCAAGATGGCTACTTTCTTCCAGAGCGTGTAAGTAGTTCCCCGCATCAAGAGTGACCCAACACAACACAACCAACCCCTTGACCCCTCTCTCCGACATTTTGATGCTCATGACAAGCTTATGCGCAATTTGATTTATTACTCTTGTCAAATTACTTCTGTGCTAATTTTGGTACTATTGCAGTCGTCAAGGCTTTGGCCGAGGGGGGAACAACAAGAACACCAACAACCAACCCAAAATGAACCCTGGTCAGGGTCAACAAGTGGCACAAGCGCAACAGACCGTGCCTGGTGCACAGGGTCTTCATAACTCGCCTTCGCTTGCATCGAATCTATCTGCCGATATCGTATCCAATAACGAAGATGCCCCGAAGTATTTCTTTCAGGAGAAGTACGCTCCGTTGAATGTGAAGGGCAACTTCTTGACGCTTTGCGCTTGTCCTAAGAACGTGGAACTTGGGGAATGGCTTGCTCATCAAAGTAAGCTCCAAATTTGATTATATCTGTTGCTTTACTGTACTAATGTTCATTTGCAGTCGTTGAGCAGTATCGGCTACTACACGGCATGCTGCAAGTCATCCAGGAGGTCAACACAGTGAATGGGTACCCGATTTGCAATGAAAGCACATGTCCCACAATGTCTGCCGGTCGGTACGTACTATACCACCAAAGTTTCCCCCCAAACATTCATATTCTAACAATGGTAGATTGACCTATACCTGGCTTGTCGACGGCCGGGCCGCAAAGATCTCCGCGCCCAAGTTCATTAACCGAGTTGAAAAATGGATCGTGAGCAAGATCCACGATCCGGTCATGTTCCCTACGGATCCCGTTCAGGGAGCCCCTCATACGTTTGCCTCCGGGGACGTCTCAACCCCCCCTGCAACCACCCCAATCGCGGCAGGTCCCACCAACTTGAATGCATCCTTGACTACCCTTGCTGGTCAGGATTGGATTGGCAAATCCAGCGGATTTCCTCCTACCTTTTACAAGGATTGTCAAGGAATTATGAAGCAGATGTTCCGTTGTTATGCTCACTTGTACCATGGACATTGGCTTGATCCTTTCTGGCATATCAACCGTCACGAAATGCTAAACATGTGTTTCGTACACTTTGTCACTGTTGCCAAGTATTACAAGCTAGTGGCTGACAAGGAGATGGAGCCAATGCAGCCTCTTATTGACCTCTATATGAAGCAGGAGAAGATTCCTCCCGAGGCTATTGCAGGTCACTGGGCATCCCAAGAAGCCGCCGCTGCTAGCTCGCAGACTCCCGCAGCCAATGCTCCTCCTTCTTAGATTGCATGCCTCATTGAGGTGGATTTGGGTACAATCTGCCGGCCAGCCATAGGCGCGAGCGCCTTGGTAATGTATCTGGTCAAATGAGGTCCAGAAGTCATTGTTGCATTTGTTATTTCTTTTGTTCTCTCATAAATTTGTTTGTCTAGGCATGACAATGTTGTTACGTCTCGCCTCGCAATATGCATACTATCTGATGTTGTCAATTGATTGTTTCCATAGCTACCGCTCTTACAGAAAGAGCGACGATGATTTTGAACGTTCTCGTGCTAAGTTCTTTTTGGTCTTACTTCTGTTTGTTCATGGGTGTCTCGTCATAAGAATGGGAAGTTTGGAGTTGTTTGCAACCATACTCAAGATACTCGATATGCAGGATTAACATATACAATGAAAAGACAGAAAAATTATAGATTATACCTATATATTGAAAAGGAAGGCCAGGGTATCAAATTGCACTCATCTTTAAGAATCAATATTTTGCTTTTTTTTTCACAAGTAAATGCCTTCATCGTCATCGCTGTCAGCCCGCCGCTCCTCGTCACCAATTTGCCCATTTGAAGGGTTCGTCAGCCCATTAACACGCCGCTCATCACGACTATCAGCAACCCCATTCGATTCATGCGATGAAATGCCATTCACTAGGGGCGTTGACTGAGAATCTTCCTCGCCCTGTATTCTCTCCCCATCAACACCTTCCTCCTCACCATCCTCCTCACCATCCTCCTCACCATCCTCCTCACCATCCTCCAAAACCTCTTCCATCCACCGCTGCCCCCTGCCTTCCACCTCAACTTTTAGTAATCTTATCCTCTCCGCCATGGCCTGCATAACCTCCTCATTCTCAACCACATATGCCTCCAGCTCCTTGTTGTCTGGCGAATCGGGACCTTCTTCAGACTCGATTATATATGTTCTTAGCTCTTCATTGGACCGTGTGAGGTGGGATATTGAGTTGCGAAGCTCGGAAACTTTGGCATAGAGAGAGGAGAGGGGGAGTTCTTTGATGGCTTCGGCGAAGGCGAGAGGGGAGATGGGTTGGGATTCGGAGGACATTGTTGCGCCTGAGGTTATGTATAGTGGGGTGTGTAGCTTCAAGATAGTATTTGGTGGAGCGGATATTCCGATCGTAAATCGTTCGATCTCTTAATATTGTCTGTAATGCTTCAAATCGATAGCGAGAAGGTTATTTGAGGAAAACGCAGCTGAGCTGCTCGTTAAGATGGTGATGTCGAGAGGAGTCGTAATGGATGGAACCTACCTAAATTCCTTATCGCATGCGTATCATCACGTGAAAAACAACGAGCATGCCTTTTGGTGGCCCACGTTCAGATAAATACCAATAATTTGTATGATATAGCTGAAGATTTCTTGAATGTAAACGAAATCAGTTTGTTTTTCTACGTATATCTAATGTAGATAAATTATTTTTGGATTGAATAACCCCGATGTAGATCAGCCAACCAAAGCTCCGCGCGGAAACTTCTCGGCATCTCCATCGCGGCCGCTCCTCTTCCAATCTTCCTCTGTACTTCGTAGTCAACACTCCTACAATCAACCCGGCTCTAGCGTGTAACACAACACACGTGGAGATGAGAAATGTGCCCTCGGTAGCATGGCATGGTTCATGCCTTGTTGGCATACGGACACTGTTCACGCCGTCTTGTACCGTGCAATCACCGGCCAATTTGATTGCGAATAGTTTACGGCGATGTTGGACACGGCGACAGCTTTCATATAGCTCACAAGGGGTATTGCGATATCAACAAGCATGGAAGACGACTCGACATACCTCACCCTTTGCTCCTATCTCAGCGGCCCGTTCTACACTTATCAGAACCGCAACAAACTCTACCACCGAACAGCCAAAAGAAATTGAACATGGCGTCCGCCTCGACTCGCAGCCATTATCGGCTGCCGAAATCAAGACAATATTTCGCTCATCAAGCGTCACACCTGAAATGGGCAATCGGATCTTGTCCGTCCTCCATGGCCGTCGATTAGAGGGTACCCTCGACTTGAATCTCCCTTCGGATATAAAACGTGCCGTGCGCTCGCGCACAATCGAGAATGGCCTCCAATGGCTTCGCGCAAATCACCCCATAGACGAAGATGCAGCTATTCTAGCCCGTATAGAGCGCGAAGAAAAGGAAGAAGAAGAACGATTGCTGCAATATGTGCAAGAGCTAGGTCCTCAAAGCGGGCATTGGAATGCTCAGCTGGGTGAGGAGGGTGATATATATGGTCGAAGTACTTTTCAAGAAACTCGAAAATTGAATGAGGCGAGACTACTTAAGGAACAGGAGAAGAATAGGAAGGAATGGCTGGAGGGGGAGATGAAGGACCGAGAGAAGATTCAGAAGCAGTTGAAGGGGAATACGGAGTTGCAGAAGTATAATCCTTCTGCAGTCGTGGAGGGTACACTCCCCCTATCTCATCTCAAAGGATGTAAAAAGGAATGGGAATGCTAATTTGACTGAATAGCTCGACCACGAGCCGACCCGCAGGAACGACCGTTCCTCGCCTGGGCTCAGAAGCATTACGTTCGAGCCGAGAACACAGACTCCGATTTCAGCACGATGACAACAGTAAGATCTATCACGTCTCTTTTACCACTGAATCGACCTAACATAACTAGGCGCGCCGTATCCTACCAGCCTTCGGCGTAACCCTTCTCGTCCTAGGACTATGCTACTACTACGCAGAAACATACCAACCACCAGTATACTATAAACGAATGTGGAAAGGTATTCCCCCAGCAGCTGCAACAATAATGGGCCTCATGGCTACCAATGTAGGCGTATGGATGTTGTGGAAACTGCCCCCTGCATGGCGAATGTTGAATCAGTACTTTATCAGCGTGCCATTGTATCCTTATGCCATGAGTGTGGTGGGCAGTGTTTTCAGTCACCAGCAATTTAAGCATTTGCTTACCAATACCGTGATTCTCTGGCTTATTGGACTGAGACGTGAGTCCCTTTCCCCTCCCCCTCTCCTTACTATAGCATATGATCGAAAGCCTGACAGTTGCAGTGCACGACGAAATCGGCCGTGGCAATTTTCTGTCATTATACCTCGCCTCCGGCGTCGTCGGCTCACTTATATCCTTGACATCGCATGTCCTCCTCCAAAGGCTGACTGTAACCTCCCTCGGTGCCAGCGGCGCAATCGCCGGTCTAGTCGCAGCTTGGTGTATGCTGCACTCTGAGTAGGCCCCTTCCCATCCGCTTTTTTCCTCTTCAAACAACCTACTAACCTCACGATTCAGCGACAAACTCGTCCCCAGCTTCCTCCCCCACGATTGGCGCGACTCCATCTCCGCCAACGGTTCCACCGTCCTCGCAGCCATAGTCGCCTTTGAAGTCTTCAATCTCGTTTCTCCGTTCAAAGTAGTCGGAAAACTAGATAATTACGCTCATTTGGGTGGCTATTTTGCGGGGTTCGTGTGGGCGCTGCTGTATAAATCGAAGAGGGAGAAGGAGAGGCAAAGGAAGAGAAATGAGAGAGGGTTTTTGGATCGGATCGGTTCTGTCTAGCTGATTTGAGAATTGTCCAATCTCATTGAGGCGTTTTTTTATGTATTATTATATGGAGATAGCTGTGTATAATTATAAAGATAATCATACTTTATGTTCATGATATATAGATAGAGTACCTAGGTATGTACAGTCTGAAAAATATCTCGGGGGTGTCCGTCATGTTTGGTCCATCCCGCAATATTCGATTTGGTATGACCGTATATGTTTGTGATTTGCAATAAATATAGTTGTACATTCAATCATAATCCTCCCATGACAACGCTCAAAGCCCGTCCGACGCAGGAGGCCCCTTGTACGCTAGAAATATAAAGTCAGCACCAAGTATTTCCAAACAAAAGGAACAGTACTTACTTTTCCTCGCATAAACCCCATACCAAACCGCGGAAATAGCCATAAATCCCACAAACACAACAGCTGCATAGTTCATCGAAACAGCAGTCACCGGCAGGACCGATGGCATACAAAACAGAACCAACTCAAAGGCAATCCATAGCAACGCGACAATGTTTACCACAAGACCCAGGACAGGGCCACAGTTGAATCTGGCTTTGTTGACTTCCTGGCGTTTATGGAAGACGCTGGCGCCGATGGGGATTGCATAGCTGATTGCTAAAGCGACGACGCCGACGGAAACGAATGCGGTGAATGCGCTGGAGCTGCCTAGGTTGATTAGGCCGAGGAGCATTTGGACGACTGTCACAAGAACGAGGGACCAGACGGGCACGCCGAGGCGAGAGTTGACTTGGGCCCAGAGTTTGGATAGCGGGAGAGCTTCGTCGCGGGCAAAGGCGTATGTTGTTCGGGATGCTGCTACTGTGATGCTAATGGAGCAGAAGAGTGTGATGGCCAAGACCAGGAAAATGAGTCCCAGACCAGCGCCAGGTGAGCCCATGACTTGCTGGAAGATATATGGCAATGCCTGTGCCGCAGGGGCTAGAATGAGGTCTTCCAAAGGTGGGAGAGTGACGCAGATGGGGATGATAAAGAACAAACCGGCGATTCCACCAACAGGAACACAGAGAGAAATGGCTTGAGGAACTTTAACAACGGCATTTGAGCATTCTTCTGCCATGGCGGAAATCATACCGACCGCTGAAAAGCAGTATGCAGCTGGCAAGAGTCCGATGAAGAATGTGAAACCTCCCCATCCTGACAGACTGGTATCATAATGTCCCAAGGAGTATGAAACATCATGACGACCCACATCGGCCTTGACAGAAAGCGCAATCATGATAATCAAAATACTAATCGCAGTCCAAGCAGCGCAGATGGTATCAATCATAGGCAAGAATCGGTTTCCGAAAGTGCAAATGACAAAGGACGACAGACAAATCGCATAGAAGATCAGAAGCAATTGCCAGTTATTCGCAGACCAGTCGGGATGGTACATTGAGATTGTCCCAGAGAGCAAGGACGCAAATCCAAAGTTCACAGACAGAGTGATTGTCCAGTTACCAATGAGCCAGACCCAGCCGTTGATGAAGGACAGAACAACTTTGGCCCGTTGGGGCACGAGCTGAAACGACCAGTAGTATGGACCGGCAGAGGTAGGCCAGCGAGAGGCCAATTCAGCGAGCGAGAGGGCGACGCATTCATCTAGGACGCAGACAACGATCCAGCCCACGAAGATGGAGAGCGGTCCACCGCCGTAGATGGCGCTCATCAGGGGTCCTCCTTCGCCATACGGGATGGCGGCGATGGCGAGTGTCTGGAAGAGGAGTGTGAAGAGGGATCGGTTCCTGGTCAGTTCCTGCACGTATCCCAGCTGTTCGAGACCTTCTGCTTGACCGGTGCCATCCGTGTCTTTGGTCATGACACTCTCAGGTTCTGGAACTTTTTCGGTGGACATTTTTGCCGTTGTTCTTATTGTTTATCTATATGGACTGACTTGATGAAGAGAGTTTTGGCCTCGTGAAGAGCAGTTACGCAGGGATATTTGTGTCCGTCAGAGTCAGTCAGGTTATGAATCCGAGATCGTATGTATCGACTTGGACTCGCTTGTGTTCGATTGGCGAAATTAGTTCAATTGAATGGAACTGCCAATATCGATGGTAGATATGTTGGTTTTTCTTCTGAAGATTATTGCTTGTAGTCGATGTAGGTAAGGGAGCTCATGTGACACAAGCTCGTCGTATATGGAAAAATATAGCTCATCACCACGGAGAGACCGCCTAGGCATATCTCCAGGGTAGCCATAAAGCCCAAAGGGGTCCTCAGTCTTATATATCTACGTGTGTCTTTATCGACATTGATAAGAAACTAGCCTCACACTATCGCTGCGGCACCTGCATGGCCGAGCATTGACCAGTAGATAGACTCGCCAGGAGCTATGATCTCTTGACGCCATCAGTTATCCTTTTTATTTTATTGCCTGGGTAGGTAGTTGTTTGGCCCATCGTATGTTTTAGCCATGGTTCATTCGTTGATAAGATAAGAGGACCTGCTAAGTTTTGGTCAAGCTTGCCGAAAGATTTTGAGATTACAGTAGGTACTATCAACTAGGTACACACTTTCAACATTGGATAGGTTGCCAGGAGGGCTACAACATGGAGTCGGCTTAGTATAAGGGCATCGAGGTGTTTGATCAGATTCATCTTTTTTTTTTCTCTCGTCTATTCTCCCCTGAGGTAGATACTCGCTTTTCTCCGACCACCACATCCGACATGAATGTCTACGAAAGTTAGTTAACTAGTATGTGCAGAGAAATGTACTGATAGCTTATCTGCCACCAAGATAGGTACTCCACACATTCAACCACGGATAGGTACCTACCTATCAATCGATGGTCTCGAGTCTCCTCACCAGGTAACTTAACTGCATCGTTAATATATTCTCCGCACATCCGCGCCCACGGGATCTGCAAGAAGAAAACATGTCTACGCGAGTTAGGGGGGCAAGACGATCCAATGTTGTTTCGGGGATATCGATTTCCGCTAGACTGGTTTGGGTAGCTAGATAGGCCAGAATCGTTTTTAGTAGATTATTAGCTCAGTTTGGCTAGGGTTAGGGCAGGCAGGGATAAGTTATCGTTTTCAGTTTTTGCTTTTCCAACTTTTGTTGGTTCTTGAATACTATGAGAATTTGTTCGATAGTTATGCCAAATCTCCAACATGTGCGGGTGTACGTACCATGCATGTAACGACTCTGAGACCCCCGCGTTACCAACCAATCTAGCCAAGTGCCGACTACGTACAACTCGACTTACCTATGTAGTAAGTCTCACAGCTGAACAATGCCTACATTTTATATGGCAGGGCTACGTGTAAGTTAGCTATCAGTAACACAATCAGTGCAATCTCTAATTTACCATGCAAGTAGCCGTCTCGTATCTCTGTCTACGTATTATTATGTGATTGCCTATTGTAATCGACTTCTTCCTCCTCAATCAAACCTTCTATTTCGAAGAGTCTCTCTATAAGGAAATACATTCCTCTCTTCTTTCCTCTTCTCTTCGTATCTAGTCTGATAGGTTGATGGTTAGAACTACCTGATTAGGAATGTGGAAATATTTTCCTTTCTGGGTATGGTTTCGTACTGCTGTATTATATCGTAATTATTGGAGATAGAGGGGGGGTATTTTTGTTATCATCATGGGTTTGATAGCGTGTTGATGTATTGTTTTGTATTGATACGATACATGGTGATTATGTGTGTCGGTCACATGAGATCTGTAGATAAGGATGGAACAGGAGGTTAAATCACTACGTAGTTTATGGAGTACTAGTCTACAACGTCCACAAGAGAAATGGACTCCAAGTCTCGAATACAGCTCACACGTATACATCCTTCCTCCTCTTATGGAATGTATAACTAGTGACTAGTATTCTACCTCCCTATGTACTACCTGCTATTAGCAAGTATCTAAGCAATTACTCCATTCGGCAAGTTAACAGTAGCCACCCACTCATGCCAATTGGCCGACCCATGTATATCCTCTCTTTCATAGTTAATGAACTATAACTAGTTACTCTGTAGTAACTTAGTCATTTGTATCTAGTGCATGCAGGCAATCCTTTGATACCTGACACGTCTCTCACACCCGAGTAGTTGCATTATATGTTATCATTAATCGTAAAGAAGACTAGATCCCTAAATATGTATAAAACAAGAAAGACCATAACTTCCCAAACACCTGTTCCGTTCACAACCAACCTCCTGCCTAATCTGAATAAGTCGTTGTCCCTATACACGCAAACGCCCTGGCAAGAGATACCCCTAATTTCACCCGAGATAAAAAAAAAACGCTTGACTTTTTTTTTTTAAAAAAAAAAAATATGAGGGACCCGGAAAGAGAGAAACAAGTCTAAAAGAGGAACGTCTTTTCCGCTATAGGCGTGAAACATTCCCACCACGACTCAGATTGCTCCTCCTGCTCCTCCTCAACTAACGGTACTCGCGCCCATAACCCTCGCAGGAAAGTCTCCATGACCTTCAAGGAACCAAAATTCAAAAACGCAGCTGTCGATCTTATAGCCATCAGGTTTGCCTTTTGCTGGGGTGCTGTTCGGCAATGTGCACCGATCACAAGTGCTGGGAAGAGAAGGCAATGAGCTAGTTTGCCCTTAAGACGTGACTCGCATATAGCTCTAAGGCCATGGGAGGTGGCTTGTTGGACCAAGGGGTGCGAAACATCGAGGCGATGGAAGACGCGGTATATATATATGAGTCCTGTAAGACGGTAGGCGTTGCAAAACACGGTCCAGGATTCGTCAAGCTCAAGTTGGGCCTTGTATGAGTACATGGGGGCCAGAAGGTGAGGTGACAAGGGAGTTTGTGTGTTGCGAGAGGGTTTGAGGGCAAAAATATCGTTTTGTTGGCCCATGAATAGGGTTTCTAATCCATCCATGGGGGTGGCATAGCCCCTTAGAGCCATGGTAAGGGCCTCCAACTCATCGCCGAAGAGTGCACTTTCACTACCACTATGTACGGCATGTCCCAAACGAGCCAGACGGGATAGTATCCGCATGATATCTAGGAACGGGTCACACGGCGGAAGCACACCCCACCATCCATCGCTACCAGCGAAATGAGCCCATGTAGTATCGCGGAAATACTGCTCCTCACCAGTAAGCAGTGAATATGTCAGATCCATAGTCGCGAAACACGACAACATCAACGCTGGAAGGCCACGTTTATGTCGTTGAAGAAGCTGTTGATGCAGTTTCCATTGACTCAGAATGGCTCTTCCACCGCGATAGTGGACATGACAAGCGGCGCTCTCGTCGTTGGGATCAATCACGCCGTCGAGAATGCAAAGGAGAACGTTGGCAAGGAATAAATCTAGTGGAGGAACACGACGTGCTTTTCGGTGATGAGTTGGATTCTCCAACTGTGTGCGAAAGTTGTAAATCGCTTTAAGACGAGCTGTTCTTTTGGATAGAAAGGCGTCATGCTGTCCAGGACGGTAGGTAAGTTGCTGGTGGGCGTTGGCAACTGCAGTTACCGAGTACCGGAGTGCTGGATATTTGTTTACCGCGACCAGATCTACTAGGACCGGTTGGGTGGAGAGATTGAAGCGGTCAATCACAATGTGCTCAAAGTACAGCATCAACTCATCGGCTATTACAAGTGATGGCACTTCTGGAAATTGACAAGTTTTGCTGGTGTCTGGCGATTGAATCTCTTCTCCTTCCTCTTCATCGGCCACTCTCACGAGTTCTAAACTTGTTTCTCGCTTAGACGAAAGCGGCGACGATGACAATGAGAACGATGGCGATGGCGAAGTCAACGTTGACGGCGACAGCTGCCCGTTCACCGAGTATTTGCTATCTGTAGGGCTACCGCTCGACACCGGCACATTTTGACCCGCAAAACGACCTCGAGCAGCGACGCCATTACACCATCTGAGTCGCAGCTTGCCGTACTCGCACACCTGATTTTCAGAGGTGCAGCGCGAGCATTGCGGCCGTTGCAAGTTGCATATGACACGACGGTCTTTACAGGCCCAGCATGAGCCTTCGACTGTTCTGACTCGTTTCGGCGTCATGGAGATGGAGGGGTTGTGATAGGAGGCATCAGTAGTGGAGTAGTTACTGTCCGATAAGGTCGGTCGGTCCTTGATCTGGAACTTGGCTCGAACTCGCTGAAAGTGCTTCTTCCATTCGATTATAATATATGTTTCTGTTCCATATCTCTCGTCCAGCAGTACGCTTTATATACACTGGCCGTCAATGGATATGTTAGTAGATTAATCACCAGAAAGGATGACTTATCGAGATGGAGTCGTCTAAACAAACTCGACTATCTACCGGATAGCGGAAGCGCTAAACCCTTAACGGGAATAGCACGTTGTTTAATTTACCACTACGCACGTAAGTAATACTAAGTACGTACGCAACGCGCCTTTGTCCTGTCTTTTTTGTTACACAAACTCCGACCATGCGACTAACTTGTACCTCCTACACTTTGCCATATACTCAACAAGCAATTCAAAGCGAGACGCGGTATGGGTGTAACAACACATATATAACAAAAAATGCTCTCTCCTAAGTAAAAGATTTGATCTATTACCTATTCCGCATAAGCCTTGTGTTACGTTCTGCTTTCCAGCCAACAGTCCATTCGTCCGGCCAGTACGGAGTATTTATTACCATCCCTCGGTGATCATCAATCAACACCATCAAGAAGCCCAAACAAACTTGAGTAAAAATTGCTTGACCTGCATATCTACAGTCCTGCCGATCGGGCGGCCATGCGACAACAAAAAGCAAACAGGCAGGCACTACAAGGCATCATCAGGACAGGGTATGTAGTCAATAATCCCAACGTATCGCGCATACCCATAACTATAATGGCTAGAAATGGAAATAGACGCCGTAGAAGAAAGAAAGAAAGAACCCCGAAAAGAAATAGCAAATAACAAAAAACAAAAAACAAAACAAAAGCGTTGACGAGGTGCAATCAATCAAGATTTTCGAGGAACGAAAGAAATCTAGATTCGAATGTGGAGAGTCACTTCTTTCAGGGGTCTCAGCTGAGCCCTAACCTAACATTTTCCACTAGTTACCTTACGTATTCAGCGGTCTGTCTGGCTCTGTATACCCAAGGTACAGAACACACCGGGTTCTGCAGACCGACCTTCGCTCCAGGTCATGTTCATTCAGACTGGCGGTATTGGAGAGTCAGTAGATGTGGCTGCAGCGCATACAATCAAACATATCAAAAGGTTACACGGCATATCGACCTAAATCGGCGACATCAATGCGATAAATAGTTTACATTTAACTACATCCATACATACTGTACATACATGAGTCAAAATGTTTGACTTCTTGACCGAGATCCTCTTTTTGTTTGATTCGTGTCAATATCAATATTTTGTGATGATTATCATAGATGCGACAAGCGGCAAAGGCATTTCTTCCAACTTCGGAACGAGGGACAAGGCTGGAGCCTGGGTGAAGGTGTGTATGGATAATACTGGAGATACGGTGTAGCACGATGAAATACAAATACTAGGATCCCTCATCAAAATATGGATAGACTATTAAGTGATATCTAGAAAAGGAAAAAAAAAAAAAGAAAAAAAAAGAAAAAGAGGGTATTGCTTAGGTATACATCACATCACATCAATGAAAAGAAAGTTGGGTAGACACAGGGGTTCGATGCTATAATTATACGGCGACAGAAAGTTGTGGGACTATCATATCAGGTCAGCCTATCATTCCAAATAAAATGACATGTAACAAGGACTTACTGCTCAATCCATAACCCTGCGCATTACCATCACGGTTACCTTGCTCAATTTCAACCCGAATCGCCACGTCCAGTCCACCATCCAGTTGACTGGTGTTACTATATCCATCCGCAGCTGGATGGCTTGTTCCAGTGCCTTCTTCACCTATATGCAGCGGCGAATGGCCATCCTTGGGTGCACTGCTGGGCGCCAATGAGTGCGGCTGCGCGCTAGGCCCACTCGTACCAGATGGGTCAATCTCGGTGATACAGGCGTAATTTCGCGACGGCATGGTGACCTTGTTCCAGGATGTGCCCTTTTCTACACCACCCGGTTGGTCGTCAAAGAGTGGCATAAGTGTCTCATCCGTTTCAGGGTCAAGGTGATGGATCTTGTTCCTACGTGCAAGCAGATTGGCCACAGCCTTGGGAGGCGGCTTGTTGGTAATGGCACTGCTGATGATGTTTGGCATAAAGCGAAAGTCGTTCTCGATGGGGATATTCAAGCTCACTTTCGAATAGAATCGACCGAGGGCTGCTAAATGGACATCGCCACCGAGAATCGTAATGCGTACTGAATGCTCCTTTGATAATTGTTGAAGGCGATGAATCAATTCTCGACGCTCAGCTTTATGATGTCGAGCAGTGTAATGATCATCAAGGTCGTCCAAAAGATCTACCTGACCATCGAAGTTGTTGAATAGACCACCGCCAACTCCGAATCTTTTGTTCAGCAGACGAACGGGCGCAATCAGCGGAGACGTGAGAATGTTCTCCAGCCAGGCAAGACGAGGGTAGGCAATAGGAACTCCGAGCAGCAGAATCAAATGTTTGATTTCTCCATTCGCCTGTTTGAATTCTCGGTGTATGCGCTGAAAGATCAGATCATAAGTTTCGGGATAATTGACCTGCATACGTGTGCGTTCTGTACGTGCATCGACACCGGCAAATGCGATCCGCCGACCCAGACGCATGTACAAGCTGCGACTTCTCTCTTCAACGTACGGACCCGGTGTGTTGCCCAAGATCCACCGTGGGTCAGGAGTTGGCTCATCGAGAACGAACGTATTCTCCAGTTGACGTTGATCGATAGGCTCCGTTGCATCCGTGGTGAAGGTGGTCTTGGGCGGCGCAACGTGGTGCTGGAAAAGACAATAGTACTTGAAGGCCACTCCTCCAATACCTCGGAACACGGCGCATTTCATGAAATGGTCGGTATATGATCCAAAACCATCAATTATGTCGTGGTCATCCCAGATATTGATCTGGGGAATCTGCCCGTTGGCAGTCTTGAAAGGTTCCTGGTTGTACCACCGCACATAGTTTTTGTAGTAGAATTCATCACATTCTGCCCTCAATTCGCCAGAAAAGTCATGCGCCTGTCTCTTGATGGGATTTTTGATATTAGTCCATTCATTAAGCGGTCCATCAACACGGATATTATCATTGTATATTTGATCACCACCACCAATCATGACATGGAAAGGTCGTTTTTCATGCACTCGCAGGACATCATTCCATAGCGCGGGGCCAGCCCAGCTTTCTGTATCTGTGCCCACCGAAAATCCATTACACGAATGGAACATGATGCGCATAGACTGATACCAAGCGGGAACTGTAAATGTCCACTCGGACGCAGTGGAGGTAGATTCGTTGACATATCGGAACCCTGGAATGGTGTATGCCCATCGAGCTTCGTACTCGGTCAACGGGAACGAAAACTGAAACCTCCAAAAGGCCTTTTTCGGGTCTTCGTATAGCTTGTCAACTTTGTATGAGCTGGGGACCTGCGATCCAAACTGTCCATTTGTGGGAGCTTGCGACACGGGTCCGACGTGACGTAGGGATAATTGCGGCTGGGCTTGTCCGGGGTTTGTGACAATCAAGATACTGCCATAGTATATTGCGGATGGGCCCTCGACATCCATACCACGGTAATTGAGCAATGGGCCAGCTATCACATCTACAGAACCGGCGCTAACTGTACCGTTCGTCTCTGTTCGTAAGTGTGTTAGCGCAATTTTTTCTGTCAGCGTTACCAAGACATACCATAGTTCTGCGCCGGCGGCGCAAATTGGCTCGGCACTTGTTCATTGTAGTATGCCATGATGTGGTATGTTCTGCCAAAGCGGTGTTTTGAATATTGGGACTGCTCGACTGTCGCGACAACAGATTGGTCAGGGAGCTTGAAAGAGTAATTCAACTCAACCCTCGAGATACAGAGAGGGGTATTCAATGGTTGGTGTCAAGGAAGGTAGAAGTGAAAGAAAAGATTGGGAGTGGTCGAAATTAAATCTGAAAAGGAGCTGGGCTGAGAAAAGGAATGAATCAGCTTCTTGCTCACTGACTGAACCGCCCCAGTCGACTAGCTACTGAATCGCGAACCTATCAGGCAGTCATATAACTCAACGCAGTCAATTGAGCAGACGAATATGAATTGGCTGACTACCGAGTCAAGACACTAAGCATCAGCCAAGCAGAATAGTGTCCGTGTTCTCCGAACAACATCAGATACATGTAAATATCATTTCAAGTTTGCTGCTGATTTTACTGTTGGCGAAACTCCCATTGACGATGCCAAGCGCCCCCCTTACAAACCACAGCCAGGTCAGCCAATAATAACCAATAGTGCGTCGCACTAAAATTCCACCGAATGCCACTTATATTGACCGAACAGGACTAGCGCCACTAGCCTCATGATTACCATCTAATCTGTGCACATTCAACCAACCACGGCCCAGAATAAGAGAGCAGCAGCCACAATGCCAAGCGCGCCAAGCGCTCTTGCCTTGGCAACCCGTCGGCAGTGGAGCAAGACACGTCTGCAGAAGCCAATGAACAGCTCGCCCTCGGCGGATCGAAATCTCTTCTCAATACACGGAACCAGGACAGCGTCATGATGTGGCTGTGCTGGTGCTGTTGGGGAGCTTGCGCATAGGCGGGCTAAGCCATACTGATACGCGGCGGCTTGCATAACATCCCGGCCGTTCCACAGCCATTCAGCATTTAGGTGGCTGAAATTCTGCATCCAACATGATACGTGATACCTAGGAACTTGTTGAATTATGGTGGGATAAAAAATAATGGCAATGGGGAGTGTTGGGGTGTGGGGGTGGATGTGTGGCTGGGATAGATGAATAAATATATAATGAATTCACTGACTCAGATCGTTATGCTGGATGGCCGCCCTACAACGTCCCTCGTCCTATTGGTTTCATACACACGTACACGAGTCAGTGTTATAATATCCCAATGCAAAAGGTATGAGACATGTAGTGTAAACACACAACGATCGTGCATAATCTGCAAGGAGCCACGCAGTCAATGTACGTAAACGTCATCCCCTCAGCCCTAGGTAAAGTCGCAACTAATCTACAGACTCAAGCCCAATCGACCGACGCTTCCGTGGAACCCCCTCATTCGCTCCATGTCGATAATGAGGAACAACAGCCGGCTGCTGACTGACGTCGCTGCGCCGCCGCCGCCGTCGGACCGTCTGATAGCATCGATCCAGCTCAATCTCAATTGCGCACCTTACTCTTAAGGCGCTGACAGCGGGCCACACGCCCCGCTCACCTTTACGTACCCAGTAATCCAGGCCCGCTTTGGAAGGGGCTTGGAGAAGTTTGAGGAAATCGCTCGTGGTCAGGTCTGGAATGAGGGTTAAGCTCGGACCGGGAATATTTTCGTCCATGAGCAGGCGCCGGAGACTCATGGGTAGGAATCCGAGGTAGTCTAGCTGTTTTAATCTGTGTCTTATCTCCAGCATGATCAATCGCATAAGAGGTTGGTTGAGACTTGCGTGACTGCTGAGTCGTTGGCCGGGGTGAGTGTCGGGGTATAGGAAGGGAACAATGTATGGCCGTGTTTGGGAAACGATGAAATGGTTGACATTAAACAACTCGGCGAGTCGAGCGAGCGGCAGTTCTCGGCCGCTGAGATTGACCTGCCGCCAGGACCGGAATGTGACGTCTTGGGTATGAGGCCAGGGGACAATTGCGCCTGTCTCGTCTTTGCAGTAGAGTGTGCCCGAGGATACGTTTGAAGCTAGCGCAGCGGACCGAATGAGCTATAACTATAAGTCAGAAACAAGTACAACACCAGTGTAGAGGACAGAAGAGACTCACCACATTAGGTGCCGTCAGATAATTCAACAAATTTGGAAATGCGCCCTTTCCTGAAGCCGCTACAGTGATGTTCAATATCCTCTTTGTCTTTGCATACGCCTCTTCAAAGGTCATATCGCCCACATATGTCCGTACACAATCCTCCAGAACAGACTCATCAAGGAAGTTTCCTTCCGTAAAATATCGCCACAGCCAGCCAAAACCAATTCGTGACCGTTCATTCTGCATTGTGCCTGCTACCAAATTCCCTTTCGATTTCCCCTTTGCGGATTCACCATTAAATGCACAAAATTCGAGGATATCACTGTCCAAAAAGTCTAAGAGTTCGTCTTCTGTACGAACACCGACAAGAGCACCTACTAAAGCTCCTGTGGCAGTACCAGTAATGATACGAGGTAAAAGACCTCGAAGATGCAATGCCTTGACAACACCCAAATGACATAGCCCAAAGACAGAACCACCCTGTAGAACGAGAGTAGTTCTGCCAAACGCCTGTCGAGTATCATGTAGCAATTCCAGTTTGGCCTGAGACGTGAAACCGCTCACGTGCATAGGTATGGTTTCTAGAGACGTGACGTACTGAATGGATAGAGCCACATGTGTAATATAGTCGTCAATCAACAGTTTTGTACCGGCATAGGCGTGATTGAAAAGTTTCGTAGAGGTGATGTTACCAAGATTGCGAACCAGGCCGGAGCGAAGAATGCTGACCAGAGTCAGGATATCCTCTGACTCCCGGGCGCCCAGGATTGATTCTAGTCTCTGAAGGATGAGTCTGTAGTCATAATGTTTGCTTGTTGGGTTTTGGCGCCTGCAATACAGAGTGAGTGAATGGAACGTTCATTGTTTTTTTTTGACTTTGGGTGGTTATATGTAGGCATACCATAAATCAGCGCTAAGCAACTCGTCGAGTCGAAAGGCAGTCTCCTCCCACTCCTCGAACGTATTCGCTGTGCTAAGCGCATAAGATAATTTATTCTTTGGAGATCTTGATCTCAGCCATAACATCCATCTCTGTAATCAGAAATGTTAGCGTATCGAAAGGAGGATAAGAGAATTGATGACATCACATACATGATTCCAAAACTGCACAACGTCAAGTATCATGCCAAAGATTGCTGTAAGTAAGCTCCATAGTTTGGCGCCGAGTGTAAGCAGCGGCATGCTGTCGAAGTCTCGTTCTTGTTTGTATTTGAACAATAACGTAAGCTTAATGGACCGAGGACGTCAACAGCCGGCCAAGTCGCCGACATGAGATGGAACCAAATGCGACGAAGCTCTTCTTCACTTCCTCATCAACATGACGAAAGGGGACGGACGAGATACTCGCATAATGGAAGAACAATAAAAGAATACGGAAGGAAACAATCAAATGATAGAGGTGTAAACACTCCCACCTCGTGAGCGACGTTGATGACTTACATGTGATTGTGGTCATCGTCAACGGAGTGACACGTCCTCCAGCCAATGGGATCACGTTACGCTTCCCCGCAAATGTAGGGTGACCAGTCCACTTTTGGACGAGGGCTTAGGGCTTGATAATGATAGAGTCTACACTCTACAGATATATGGACAAGGACAACAACTGTACAATGATAGCCATTTGCCTGGAAAGAGTACATCATGTGATTGTAGTCTCTGTATGTATATATGTATGCCCTTGTCGACTATGTCTGGTGAGCGGTAAACCAAGAGAGATGGACGAGGTCCTACACCATATCTCTTTACGTGAAAATTGAACTTGATTTGTTTTTTTGAAATTCCGCGACAGACTCCCTAAATCAGATGCTGTTCCTCTTTTCTTGTATTGAACAAAAGAAAAGAAATTTTTGCGAAACCACAAGGAATAGAAGGAAGAAAAAATTGTAATAGTATTTCTCTTTGCCTTCAGGTATATCTCCCATTTTTGAAGAGAAAGAAGAAACTCGGCTCATTCCCACCACCCCGTTTCACCGTACAAAAAAGAAGAAATTACATCATTATCGTCAATGCTTTTTTTCAACTTTACTCGACAACGATGTTGGTTCGCTCCGACACGTAGAGACCGTCAAGGAACTGTGAGCGATGTTAGTGACCCAATTCCAGTCATAGCGAATATGCTTATCCACAGAACGGTGGGTTCGTACCTTTCGGATATCCTTGTTGCGGACTCTGCAGATCTGCTGAATGTCGGCGGCGCTCTGGGAGACAGCCTCGAGGGAGTTTCCGGACAATTGGAGTTCATCCTTGACGTTGGGGGAGGTGATGACCTCAACACCAGCCTGGGCAGTGATACGGCGAACGATCTTCTCGCCAAGGAAGTTTCTGCAAACATATCCAGTCAGACCTAATTACCATCCTTCAAAAATCCATATCCTTGTGTATTCGAACATACCGGATCTCAACCTCATAGTTACCAGTCTCGCCGTTCTTCTCAATGTTCACGTTGATGGGAAAGTGAGCATAGACGTAACGCATCTTGTACAAGAAACCGCGGGTGACACCGATGATCAAGTTGTTGATGAGGGTACGGACAGTTCGGAGAGTGGCAATTCCCTTGCGGGCACCGTGGTGCAACTCGATGGAGATGGTGTTCTTGTCAGGGCGACCGAAGCTCACGGAGATGTGGGAAAGGTCCTTGGTGAGTTTGCCCCTGGGTCCCTCGACGGTGACAATCCGTGACCGAATGTTAATGGTAACTGCAAGAGTGAGTCAGTTGTCTGTTCCTTTCATGGTATCAAAATTTTTCATGTGTCTATTCAATCGAAGGTAGGTCTGTCGCGACAAGTGTCTGGTGTTCAATCGAATGTGTCCTTTCTTCCAAGTCTCGGATTTTTTTTCTTTCTCGCTCAAGATCGCTCGAGATCGTCCTCTTTCGTATTCAATTCGCGAAGCCGATAGTATTATCCCATTCTCCATCGCCTTGTATCGTCCTTCCCTCCTGTATTCTGCATCCAGACACTTCCTGACCAACCTTCACAGACACATCCACACACAAAAGGAAAGGAAATCGTATAGCTTACCATTCTCAGGGATTGGCAGCGTCTCCTCAGAGTGAAGGTACCTCATTTTGTCTCTCTAAAACGGTTGTCGTGGTTGAGGGAGAGAAGAGTTGGGCGCGGGTCGTCGACAAACACAATCACAAATTGAAGGGTTTCGCACACAAGGTCGGTAAAGCCGCTTTTGCTTGGTGGAGCGAATTTTCGAGGTTGTGCGTCGCTTAGCCGTGCGTTTATGGTTAGCGCTGTAATCACGTGACCATCCCGAAACTACTACGAGTAATATCGCGGGACCGTTAACACCACGTCCACTGTGACGAGTTAGTACTTCACGATATTGACCTCTACATTATTTGGAGATGTTGGTAGGGGGTTTTCCTATGTGGTCAATCGTGCCACTGCCCTCGCATGAGAATGGTATATTCATATACTAATACTTACAGATCTATTGCATACGTCTTGAAGCTTACTATATACTCAATTCCACTTTCACTGTCATTCAATACATACATAGAAGAAGATTCAATTGAATACGAAAAAAAAAACTCCCACTTCATCGTACAATAATACCATGGTCCGAAGTCAAACGCCGCCGCATGCAAATAAAATCCGCCGTACACACCATGGACGTCAACACAGAAAACATATATACCACTGAAAAACAACCGAAACCATATCAGGCCCAAGCAACATCTCAAATCTCATGCTCACGTGCATGAGATTCTTCAGCCGCCGGCAAGCGCTCAATCTCCATAATACTCTTGCCCGCAATGGACTTAATCTTCGAGATGAGTTCGTCATCTCTGTCAAGGGCTTCGACATCATCACCTCCACCGATACTGATGCCATTGACTAGAACGTTGGGAACGGTGCGACGACCTGTAATTTTTCCTAGAAGCTTCTGGAGTTGAGGACCGAGTGCATGTTTGTCTAGTTCGACAATGTAGAGGGCTGGCACGATGTTGTATTGGTTCAAAATTGACTTGGCTTTTCGGCTGAAAGGGCAGTAGGACTTGGAGAAGACAATGACTGTAGAGGATTGAATTAGTCAAATGCATATCGCTTGCGGAAGATGGTTGAAATTGGGACAACATACTCGGAGACCGTTTCAAGATTGAATCAAGTTCAGCACTAGCCTCTCGCTCCTCTTCCTCCTCCTTTGAAGTCTCATGCTTATGTTCGGTTGCGACATCACTTTTAGACTCAACCGGCTTATCCACCGCTTCAGGCTCCTTCTCAGAGAGCCGAACTTGATCTTCCTTTGGCTTCGGGATTGGCATCTTGGTTCTTCCAGCGACCGAAATTTCATCCGAGTCGTCAGCCTTGCCGTGGCTTGCACCAATTGGTTTCTCCTGCTTCTCATTATAGCTGTTCGGAGAACTTGTCGTTCTTCGCGTGCCACCATTATTGTTGTTATTGTTATTCTCAAGGTCGAGTCTCTGTATATGCGATCGATCCTTGGCATCCTTGGCCTCGTTGTTCTTTTTAATAGTTGCGGTGTGCGCATTGTCCATGGCTGTGACGGTTTTCTTATAGAAGCGGTGGCTCTGGATTCCGCCGCCAGTATCGGTCTGTAGTCCAGTTACGGGATATTAGTACATGAGTACTTAATCGAAACAGTATGGGATGAAAATGTACCGTAAAATAGGTAAATACCAATAAGAAAACAACGACAACAACCACATAGAGTCTCAATCGGCGTTGCGACCTCATCTTGCCCCAGAATGAGCGGTCGGACCCGATATCAAACGAAAGGTATATTTTCTAGTCGAAGTAATCCAATAAATACATGAACTGACAATTGACGCGCAAGTTAACGAGGCTAATGTTTGTATGATCGTGCAAAACCTGCCACTTGCTGCGCGATCGATAGGGGGTGGTTTAGACACTGTCGGAGCTGATGACAGAGGAACGAAGGAGCGGCGGGCAATGAACTCCGGAGGTTCAGGAATCGATAGGGACGTTGAAACGTAATGAGCGTGATCAATGAACTAGGACGTGTAGACTATTGTAAGGAGGGGCGAGGGGCGAGGAGAATAAGAGAAGACAGGCGAACGCGACTTCATCCGCTGGTGCACTCTTGACTAGCTAGTTTAATAAGATAGGACTAAGGAAGGTCCTGGCTGTAACACTTTTGTTAGGGTCGGGGCGACCACGGTCTAGGCTTATCGGCGCCCCACCCTGTCTGCTCTCTTTACGAGGGCTGGCTCGACATAGTACTACTAGTAGTCTAGTATATACTACCAAGTTAGGGCACGACTCATTAGAATCATTATCTTGAGGTGGATAGAATGATTAATATTTATATCTTTGCTGCATAGTCACATAAAAGTTCGTCAAATAAAGTAAAGTAAATAAAAGAAAAGAAAACCGCCGAATTGCAGGATTTTGAAAGTACATCCACGTCCTGCATGACATCCGAGGCTTGAAGTATATATTTCAATGAATACGGATCATATTAACTTTAAACGTCGCTTGATGCAACGACTGCTTTTCGTACAAGCTAGGCTATTGATTGTTGCCGACTGCGTCCTGGATCTGTTCCTCCGAACAAAACAAGGACTATTTCATCCAGGATAGTAAAGACCAGGTGGGCATTTAAGTGCGGGTTGTTGAGAATATCATATATCTTTCGTGATGCTGATTGGGCATTAGCCCTGCCAACAACATTGCCGGCTAAATCAGGTATAAGAGCAGCCATCATAAAGCTGGCTTCATTCTTTGACTTGGATTTCTGTGATGACGTGCGGACTACAGGCTTTCTCATCACACCGCCAGGCCACATCGTGGCCTTGGCAAGGGTCATGTACCGAAGCAAATTATCGTCTTCCACAAGCGATTTCGCACTGTCGCGGACTTTCCGTTCTATAGTCCCGCCAAGAAGTTGATGAAGGACCACAACGACTGCGCGGCCACGGAGCCAGTTGTTCCCACGATTGAGCTCAAATGCTTCCAAGAAAAGATCGCAAATGGGCTTGATGAATGGTTCGAGCTCGCGATCCTCAAAGGCGTTCAGCTCAGCTTCAGCTTCAGCAGCAGTCATTGCATCTTCAGTAGCAAGCGCAGGTTCTGGTCCGGTCAGTTGGCTTGTCGCGGCGGAGATAAGATTTTGCCCAGCCGTGGAAAGCTGATCTAGCATTGTGATATTGCCCAAAAAGTCATCCATGCCGTCAGCAACTGAATTGTAGATCCGGGATACAATATCCTTAGTTTCTCCATCAGAGGCCGGTGCGCCGTGAGGTAAAAGAGCTTGTTGTGACAAGAAGGCTCGTAAATCTCGACTTCGACATACTTCGGGTAGCAGGAGTAGTTGTTGCAAGTAAGTTTCTAGTGCTACGCGTCTCTTCTGAAGGAAGTCTTTTTGCAATTTCATCATCATTCGTCGACGTGGAAACTCTAGTTGTCGCACCGATGGATAGCGCATGCGCAATTTCTGATGAAGCTCATGAAATTCGCTGTATCGACGCGGTACGGCCCAAGATGCTGCAGGCATCTGTTCTCCAGCATTTCGGCGTACCTCAATCACGTCTGAATATTGATATTAGCCTCCTGAAGACAAATTAACATCGAGGTCGAAAACATACAGATTGCGAATTCATTCCCGTCCTCCTCTTTGCCAACCATAATAGACGGAATATGGATGGTAGAGCGACCATAAAGACTGTTGTCGCTTTCCTGGATAACGTATTGCTGTCTCTGCATCTCTTTGCGGCGAATTTCGCGCTGGATACTTGCCTTGGATTTGCTTAAAATTCGCAATTCAGCCGTGTTGTTGGTGAGCTCTGCTTTTCGTGTCAAAGTATCCAACACCGACTCCTGGGCGTTTAATTTCTCAATCTCCTCGGTCAACGCTACAATGGCTTCTGTCAAGCCAAGATCGCCAGGGGCTGCTTGGTGAATCTCATCCTCCGGATCCTTTTCATCTCCTTCTGGGTCAGCGTATTCGTCTTCAATGAATTTTTTCTCATCGGGAAAGAGTTCGTCTTCGAATACACCCGTCCTTGAAGGGTTTCCAATCAACCCCAGAGAAGATATGCTTGGTTTATTCCTTTCTCCCAGTCGCACATCATTTCGAGAAGTGTCTAAAGAACTTCTTGATTCGCTTTGTTCTGCATCCGGAAACAATGATGATGAAGACACGGCACTAAATAGTCTTGGATCCTCTGACTTTCCGTTTGGTTGATCCACAATGATTTCGTTAAGCGCTTGCTCCATATTCTCAATGACCTCTGTGTTCTTCGCTTCTGCATCTCCATTCTGAGAGCTCATGCTGAAGCTATATGAAAGGGGATCCGTATCATAATCATCATCGAAGAGTCGTGCTGATCTGTCCGAGTCAACCGACCGCCTAGGGGATGATTCGACATCATCAAAAAGCTTGCCATTGCTTTGCACATCATTGGAAACTGCCGCTCGCCGGAGGTCCTTTGGCTTTTGCATGCTAGGCTGAGACTGAGTCCGAGTCATAAGTGGCGGAAGTGGTCGACGTTCACGATGCTGAGGTTCCGGGGTCGAAGCTCGAAGCGGGGCTTCTTGTTCGGTCGCCGCAAGTGAGGTTTCATCAGACGCGAGATATTTGTAAAATAGATCCGAGTCCCTGAACTTGGGATAGTATTTGCTCTCCATCTCTTCTAGAATAGTAGACTGGGTCATCAGTATAGCGGTCCTGGCTTTCCGATATTGTTCCGGGCTTGCTCTTTTTCCAGCTTTTAGGAAGGCCTTAACTGCATCTCGGGACTCCTCTAGTACATTCAATTCGGGTTTTGACAGATAATTTTCATTGATGAGAACCATATCACTAACATCGGCAGATGTCCAGGCTGCAGAGGACGTGGAGCTCTCGTCGCCAAAGTCGTCCTCTAAGGGATTGCGAAATCCATCTACCACTATCCAGAACTGTACAAGGCTCATTTTATTCTGGCGATCCATGAACTCCATAAAATACGATAAGCCCGAGGCATTGCGCATCAAATCAACCAACGAGACGTCCTTGTGGTTTGGCACGCTATCACGTCTGAATTCCGGCTTCGATGGTGCAGCAGGACGACGAATACTGGCATTAGCTGCCAGCTTAGAAACCTTTTGGTCTAAGACACGTTTACCGGTCTCAAGACGCCTGATATAGACTTGATCTTGTCCTTCGACCATACTCTCCCGCTTCAATTGACTTGCAACCTGGGCACGAAATTGCCTGGCGTCGGACAGATTATTGCAGCGCCTGATCGCCCTAACAAATCGTTCGAAAGCTCGCTCGGAGTCATTTGGACCAAGTCGAGGAAAGGAAGGCGACCCTTTTGGTTTGGATGGCGACGCATGTTTGTCAAGAGCGGCACGAAGCTTCTTTACTGTTTTACGGTCGTTCAACGCGGTTCGCCCATATGTCTCTAGTATCTGGTTCCACGTATCTGGATCGGACAAAAGAGTTATCACGGGAAGGAGCACGGCACACGCGACAATCTCTCTAATCAAAACAGACACTGCGCGACTTGTCAATAGATTATCGGGAAGAAGTTGTGGTAGTAGTCCCATAACCAGCTTGCGAACGTAGTCTTGCTGAATTGTTTTCTGGTCTGCAAGAGAAACTGCGACAGCCGGATGAAGCCTCCCATCGCGGTATTTGCTGGCAATCGCCAGTCCTAGTTCTTCGGATTCTGTCACACTCCGAGCTAAATTCCGCCCTCTGATAGCTCTTTCGGCTCGGTCAAAATCCTTGAGATGGGTAGTCAAGATGGGCACGATTCGCGACACAACGAGGGATGTCACATCTTCGCTCGAAAGTCGGTCACGGATGCTTTCGAGAGCTATGCGCAGGGCCCTGTCTATCTCATTGATAAAGGCGAGGTTTTTGCTAATGTGTCCATACCAAGACCTGATAAAGTCTCGAGAGGCAAGTTGTAGGAGCTCATCGATAGCTTCCGACACCACGAATGATTGAGGGTATAAAGATTTTGGTTCATATTCGGTAGCTTTCCGGTAGTTACTGACTTCTTCAGACCAGGCGTCGGCTGCGAGAAATCGTAAATTGGGTACTGTTGTACGTCTTTCGATATATTCCGATTTCGTTTTGACTGTCAGTAGTATTGCGCTGCAAATGCACACACAGGTGACAAGAACACCGGCGACAAACGCCCACCCTAGATAACGCGCGAAGGGTACCCAGTTGACAACCAAGCCCCAGGAGACAAAACCACTGAAGCCAGCGAGCAGAAGATGCCGTTGGCTAAGGGCCATTGTCCTCTCAGTGATGAACAGGCACTGGAAGATCCATGGCGGGTTGCTTGGAGAGAATCCAAGACTTGTTGTTCTGGTAATTGTAGCTGGCGAACATGATGCTCTCTTGGCTGCTTAACGGAAGGTGCTCCACAGACCCCGTGACCCCCACTGCACTTTCACGTCATCGGGCTAGCATGTGAACGAAAACAAAAGAGACCAACAAACCTTACTCAATTGAACCTCACTTTTTCTCGATAACTACACGATATCGCCCATTTTTATCTATATCAGCACCTCGGCCATGTCTTCCATCACCGACTATATCGATCTCTCCCAGCCCAGTCTGCAGAGTAAGTTACAGTCCGCCATTGTTTACATCATCGTGACCATTCGGATCACATCCGAGAGAAGCAAAGGAGTCCGGCTCTGATGTTCCTGATTTAGTCTCTGCACTGGCCATTGCTTTTAACCCAATCTTCTGGAAGTAAGTATTTTGCTTCAATGAATATCAATATTTGTTATTGCTATACTAATTACATCTTTTCTTGGTTTAGCATTGTCGCGCGACAGGGTATGTACCGAGGATGTGCGCCGTCATGTTCAACTAAGTCTCAAAACTAATCCGGGGAAATCTTGCAGAATACAAGAACCACTTCTTAACACGCATCTTCGGTAGTCCTTACTATGGGTGCTACTTCCTCGCCATCGTGATCTTCTCTCTAGGCATTCTCCGTGACCATTTATACCTCCAAGCCCTCCAGGACCAGCCCTTCTACGAACCTGTCCACCAGCCCTACATCGCCTATGGCCTGTTCGCTACCGGTAACGTCCTCGTTCTCTCGAGCATGTGGGCACTCGGTGTTACTGGTACCTATCTCGGAGATTACTTTGGTATCCTGATGGATGCACCTGTTACTGGGTTTCCGTTTAATGTTACCGGTTCGCCTATGTACTGGGGTAGCACGTTGAGTTTCTTGGGTACTTCTTTGTACTATGGAAAGGTCGCGGGTCTGCTTTTAACGCTCGAAGTGTTTGTGCTCTATTGGTTTGCATTGCGATGGGAAGAGTGAGTCTATTATCCCTCATCTTATTCTATACCGATGTCCTCGGAATACTAACTCTCCGTAGCCCATTCACCGCTGAAATCTATGCCAAACGCGAGCGCGAGAGGGCCAAAGCCGCCAAGAGTTCATAAGCAATGACAAAGCACTGAAGATGTCCAAACAGGCTATATCTACGAATGACAATGCCGTCGCGCAATCCTTGTCAAGGAACAAACGTCTACACCAGACGTAAGTGCGAAGTTACTCCACGGGCGAGAACTTGTGGGCTAGGAATTCCCTACATTTTCAGTACTATGACATACACCACACCCAAAATTCTACCGTTGAAAGTGTCGCGTGACGTCTTCATTTGACAGACATTCGACGCCAGCGGTTGGAAGTTCAACCTATCCATCAATAGATGTACGTCCGAGGAAAAAAGGAGAAGGAGAGTGGAGAAAGGTGGAAAAAAGAATGATGAATGACTAGCTAATTATAATCATTTCACGACCTGATGTTGTTTCGGTTTCAAGTATATAGATTTCAACAATTCTTCAAAATGATATTGAACTATCAAAAAAAAAGACACCAATGCTCCTCAATCCAATTCCCTGATCGCCGTATATGATACAAATAACAGAACCAGAAAAAGTAAGTAGGGTATGTAGTTTATGCCTCGCGTCCAAGCCTGATCGCAAGTGATATGATGACTGCAAAAAAGAAAAAAAGAAAGCTAGTCCAACAACGTCTACTGTCGTCTACGACCTCTCTTCCCCGTAGTCCGTTCTTCAACAACAGCAGTCTCAACCTCGTCATCGTCCGCACCCTTCTTTAGGTCTTCGCCTTCTGCCAATCCCCATTTCTCCCTATCATACCAATCCTCGCCATCACTCATTTCGCCAATGTGTCCCTCTGCCTTGCACCATTCAAAGACGTCTTCTTTGAGATGGTCGGCTTGGAGTAAGGAGTTCAACATGTATGTGAATCCGCGGACGGTTTCTTCTTGCTTTTGGATGTAGGACCATAGTAGGCGGCGAGTATCTTCTGCTTCATTGGGGGGAAGGCCGAAGTCTTTGTCTGGTCGTATGTCGTTGGATACGAGGAACATGGGATGGGCAGTTGAGAGTTGTGTGGCTGCGTCAGGGGAGAGGTATCGCGAGCTGCTGGTGGTGGCACCGTTCTCGTTTGATGTTGACGCGTTTGCTTGTGCGCGTGTAGTCATTCGTCGTGGGGGTTCGGGAGATGAGGTGTCTTCATTGTTTTCAACATTTTTTGACTCTGATGCATCTTGCATGACGGTATCGCCTTGCTCGGCGTCTAGTGCTTGTGGGGAAGATTGAGTTGTATTGCGCCCTTGGTCTTTTTTATCGAGCTTGCCGTTCGCGGACGAAATGCTTTTTCTGGCTATAGAATCTGCGTCTCCACCCTCACTATGTGGTGATACGTCTTTCAAGGAAGGCAGGCCATCCTCTTTCTTCAACTCCTTAGTCTCCGCATTTTTATCTGTCTCAGACATGGGGGCTTCTGTCATCTCAACATCATCGCCCGTATTTTGTTTGTCTTTATTACTCGATACCGTGTTCATTCGAGTACGGTCACCATTATTGACAATGTCGACACGGCCATTCGCTCCTTGAGATCCATTGTCTGTCTGCTGTTGATGCGCGGCCTCTGCATGGCGCCGTTTGAAAATGTATGGGTCCTCTTTTGACTCCACATCACCACAAGACATCCAAACCGAGTCTCCCAAGAACAGCCGATGTAAATTGTGTGCGCGAGCTAGAAGTGCCCTTTCTCTCCGAAGTTTTTCGTCAATTGCTTTAATCATTGTCGGCAGGGCTTTTGATCGGTAAGGCTGTGACAGGGTAGGATGGTCCGGAAGCTCCGAAGCTTGTTTTAGAGGGCAGAGGATATCTATAAAATCGAAAATTAGTGATATGAAAGTTTGAAACATTGTACACGACGTACGTTCGAGTGCGATCCCTGCGAATGGATTGTCTTCTGCGGCCTCTGCCTCGCCTTCCGTGTCCGGTTCCTCATCGCCATCAATCTCTTCACCTTCGGAATCATATCGGGGCGGGTTTCGGTGCAGTATGTAGCGAGTATATCCAGCATGCTCGACTTTCTAGTAGTTCAAACTTTGGGTCAGACGGACAGTTTTCGCAGAGTCTTGCAAAACGCTCGTGGTTGAAGTGAGTGGGGTGAGAAAACATGAAAACGCACCTGTTTATAGAAATCGTGCGGATTCGAGAATCCCAAGGCACCTTCATGGACATATTTCGCATTCACTTGTAATTTATTTCCTCGATTCGTAGGCTGAGTAATAGCTGCGTCGGGTCCTGTGGCTATTATCGAAGCAAGTTAGCGAATGGTTGAAAACAAGGACCAGATGAGAAATTTCTTTAGCGCAAGACTTACACTCATTTTCTCGTCGTAATGCTTTTTTCAACCCAATAATAGTTTCTTCGATCAGAGCTGCTTGTGCTGCCATATTGACAAAACCGAAACTGTGAACGACGTAGGAGCAATTTGCCTGACAGCAGACGTTGGGGTTTCGCAACAAAAACCAAGCAGATTACGGCGTATAGGCTGGCAAAGAAATCAACTAAACATTCTGCAAGAGCTTGATGACGGACAAAATGGAACTGCGACGGAGAGTAAAATTGGAGAGCGTTGTTAGCAGTTGTTTGCGAGAAGAAAGGTCAACCCCATCCATCGTCGTCCTCGATAAGTGATTATCGCTGAGCGCGTTCACCGCCTTCGGAGGCTGACTGGTTCGCCGATCTGTGACGTTGACCCACTATCAAGTAGGGTTAGGGTTTATGTGCTGGTTATTGTCTAATTTCTTCATTTAGAAAGAGACCTTTCACTCAATTGACCTGTCTATTCACACCGATACGTGTATACATGATAATTATGTTCGTCAGAAATCCCCTTACAACATCTAATGAGCTTCATATATAACCATCATAGGCATCACTCATTAAGATACATAAGCATCAACCCATACCAGTATTCCCTTCTTGTCTGCTCGCATACCCTCTGTTGGCAATACGCGTAGAGTCTTGTTGAAGTAAGTGTCAACCACAACAAGGTGAGGTTGAATCCACATTCCTGATTTGAATGCAAATATGTTATATCGAACTTTGTGCCTGCTAAGAGGAACCAATTGAAGGGCTCTTGTCTTGGATCCACTGAAGGCGAAATGCTCGCTCGCATCCATAGTGAGAGAGAATGTCAGAGTATGCATTGATGGATTTTCAAGGGTGTAGTCCATATGTATTAAGCCTGGATGCTCTTTAGAAGGTGATGCGGATGCGAGAACACGGGGTTCGCCCGTGGGGATCGTGAATCGTGGCATGGCTAAAGATGTCACCGTACTAGTGTGTTCATCTTGATCTGGCGATGACGGTCTCCGCCATTTTATATTGAGAGAAAGATCTAGTGCCACGGACCTCCGGTCTTCTAGGCTAGTCTTTTGCACATCGAGAATGAATTCAGAAGCTCGAAGTTCTTCGGGCAATATTTGCGTTGCCTCTGGGGTTGTAAGTCTTTCAGAGCCAATCTCACATATCGCCCCGCCGTTTACCTCCAAGAGACCAACACTGACGTTCTCAATGACAAGAGGCTCGGATGCAAACGAGACAATCTTTGGGCTGACACACCATCTCTGCTGCAAACCATCAGGCTTGTCGGCTTTTTCACCGTCAGAATCTGTATCCAGCTGGAATAGATTGGGCCATGCATCAGGATGGATGCGGGGCACTAAATCGTAGTTCGCTTCGAATGGCCTCATGAACGCAAGTGTGGCTGATATTGATTTCGATATTGGTGTCTCTGGATCGGATACTAAGAAATAATGGACCGATATGTCAACTTCGTATTCCAAAGCATCTACTGTATTGGACAGGATGACAGGAATCTCGGAAATAGCAGCTGGAGACAGGATTCCGACGGAACGCGACTTCAAGTGAATCGTAGTTTCAACGCTGACACCACCAAACTCGGTAGCCTCTTCAGCATCGTCAGACCATGATACCTTGAGCAGTGAGTGTGGCTGTCCAAGAATCCTAATCTGCATGGCGACTTCCGCAGCATCGTCTTCATTATTTTGTATAGCCACGGCCAGACTGACGCGTTCGTTGGTATAGTAATGCGGTTTAAGATTTGGTAGTTGGATTTGGATGTTCGGCGGCTTCGGAAGGATCTTGCAGATGGCGGTATCACGACCTTTGCCTATTCTTTTCTTGTACGAACCTCGAGGGCCGTGCCTCCACCAGAACGACATGTCTCGCTCGTGATTAGTCATTACATATAAGAAATTAAATTTCTCCTCTTCAATTGCTAATGTAATCGAAGCAATGCGTGATTCGCCTGGTTCACGGGGAATTGCGGTCATGTTGAACACTCTGGTCTCACCAGGTTTGAAAATCAAATCTGCCTGCCCTATCATTGACGCCATGTGGGCTGTTGGCGACAGAAATGTAGAGGATTCAGTGGAACTGGCTAAATCGTGTAGTTTGACGTTATAGATATGGGATAACGGATTGGTATCATCCGTGATATCTTTTGCGTGTAAAGTAATGGGGCGTAAACCACCCTCGAAGACAATTTTGACTTCGGATAGCCTGAGAGGTGTAGCCTGTTGATGCGCATGAGAGGTGATTGCCAATTGCAGCTGTAGCGCTTGGCCGACGTTACCCTCGCCCCTTTGAAAGACCATTGCAGCCGACACTGACATTGTTAGACGGTGTCAAACCGAGATTCGAGGAAGATGAAAAGACATACGACATGTTACAACATCCTCGGCTTTGAGGACTATGGTGGGTTTAGGACTGCCAACCGATACCTCATCAAGACATCGATGGAAATTGTAATCCCAAATAGATCGCAAAGGTAGGACTAATAGATAGAAGATTAGCAAGTTATTCAACTTCCAAGACTGATCATACCTTTGCTTAACAGTTCCCAATGAACCCAAACCAACGTATCAATATCGTGTAGCTCAAGGGCACAGGATCTCAATGTCCAAGCGAATTCACTCATTAGATCCCACCAGTGTTCTTTCCTCCATGTCAGGTGGGGCCAGAGTGGCTTCAGAATATCATATGCCTCTTGCCACTGCTTTGCCTTGATGTGAAACTGTGCGATTTCTAGACTCAGACTTTCAACTTTCCTTACCTGATCCCGCGCGGCAAAGTGTTGTAGCGATGCTTTAAGCGTTTGTAGTAATAAGGCGTTATGGTTGAATCCAGAATCATCGGGGCCTGGAGCTTCTGTTGCTGGCTCGGGTGCCAAGTAATTATCATAAAACTGCGACTGGGCAACGGCTTGCGACGCGGGAACTTGATCTGCCGTAACTCTGTGCTCCTCTGGAATTTGCTCTGCAAGCTGACGGCGCCGAACAGTATGTCTGGCGGAGCGGTCAAGCCAATAGCCTTGATGGTGAAGATGCTCCCAGGCGAGTAGGTTTTCATCGCTCGAGAAGCCTTTCTCAGGAGGATGAAAAATCGAATCGTAGAGTCGTGCAGGATTCAGAAGGAATTCTGCCGAAAATGCCGGAAGCTCAGCTCGTGAAATGAGCTGGGCCATCACCGCCGACCACCGTGCAACCCAAGCTTCCCATCCGTAATTCTTCGTTCCCTTGCCCTTGCGACTGACAATATCCTCTGTGTTATTCTTGTGGCTGAGCCAAAATCGAACGGCCGCAGTCGGTTGGCTAGTCCAAAGTAAACAACGTATGATCCGAATAGCCAGCACATCGCCCAGAAGCCGAGCCTCGTTGAATCTTGGATTCCATCCAGCAATTGATTCAAAGACTTCTTGTCCGAACAATGTCTCGTATGCAGCCTCAAAATTTCGTTGAGCAGCTTCCATTTCCTGACGGAACTCAGCAAACACCCCGAGCTTGAATTCGTAACGAACATTCCAGCCTTGCATTGATAAAGTTTGTGAGGTCCCTTGTGTGGGCGGAATTGTTGGCGGAGGTATAGTCCCCCTGTTACGTTTTCGCCGTGCATGCTTCGATAAGTCTCGATAGTAATCCACAAGGAAAGCTTGAATAGACAACAAGAATGACCGCACAAAATCCTTTACCTCTACAGGTGACAGATCGGAGTTTAGGACATGTAAGGACCTAGGGTCCAGATTTGTAGCCCTGCGAATGTTTGCAAGTCGATCTTCAACTTCCTGTGTGGAGATGCCATCTTCTGCCACAAGGATCACAACGAAGCGAGAGCGATAGCCAGACGCGTTCCAGGATTCCTTCAAGTCTCTCAATTCAATCTTTAGTTGATTATCCCTCAGCGTAGTCATGCTGGGGTCGGAGGTTAACGGGAAAACGTTGATTGTGGCAGCTGGTACCAGGTCCTGATGCTTGAGCATCCACAAGGATGTAAGAATACCATCGGGAAAGGTTGGTGAGCCTGGTGTCAAGGGAGAAATTGGAGAATGTACGACTGGCACGACGGAGGAGGAGGAAAAGTCCACATCGGAGGGAAATTCTGCTTTTTGCGGGGGTAGGCGATAAGACTAACATAAACACATGTAAGTATCAAGTCTAAATTCCGACTTCAGACCAATTAAAGTCCTCGAAGCGTTATCCTCAGAGATAACCCACCCTCTTGATAGTCTTTATCCTCAACGGAATTCCATTTGACCTGCCAGCATCATTTGACGGTCTCCATGGAGCATCGGAAGCATCATGGTCAATAAAGGCGGCGCGCAAGTTATCCACAAGTGGTCCCGTTAACAGCGGGAAATCCGACTCAATTGTTGTACCTCTTTCATGAAGAGATGGGTATTTAGAGTTGCTATTTGACTCGTCCTCCTCGTGCGCGATGCCGGACAGCAGTACTAATGGCAGATTATGCACAATGTAGTCATTTGGATAAGCATCCATTGCGTGACAGGATGCGGTTTCCTCTGTGCGAATCACTTCAAGGCATTTTTCGTTCCGATAATTGTCCGCCTGAAGTGTTTCAGCTCAGGCGATTTCGAACTTGCATCTACTCGCAAGTAAGAAGGTGGGTTGTTGTTCATGTCATCACAAGCTTATGGTGTTGGTGTTGCAGTACGCTAGTACGTATGAAGCTAGCTTCATCTCGAAACCAAATCTCACTGTTGATTGGTTTAATCCATTATCCAATCATATTGCTAGATAGCCTCTGATCATCTGATGTCCCTAGCCCTAATTATATCCCAAAACCGACTCCAGGGAAAAAAGGGTATTCAGCATACAGCATTCATAAACCAAAAAGAAGTAGTTTCATAATATCTCGCTGGTTATCTATGTAAAGTTTCCTTGTGCTCGTCCAACTTGTCTTGAATAACCGAGCTATCTCGACATGCGTAAAACAGAATGTGAGTGGCTGGCTAAATTTGGATCTGCTGATAGGTGAATTACTAATATGCCATTCTTGCATTGAGTTATAGGACATGTTGACAAGTTCTGTATATATGGGTTTGACAAACGTCAGACATGTATTTGGCTGCTAGAAGGCCACTGGAATACATGCATATGCAACATCAGACTGCCCATATTTCCAACTTTTAGGTCAAACGCAATAGTAATTTCAGTGGTACATGCAACTCAATGTATTTAAACTCCTGTTTATCAACATGACTACATATGGTAGGGTTAGGTCACTGAATCCTTCACAATTTTCCAGCAACTCAAGCGACTTCTTGAATCTACGATTATGGTTGAACCTACTAATAAATCGGATGGTCCGCCGAGCTGCTTCGAACTAGGACTGAAAATGGCCTCGACGCTAGGATCAGCCGTAAATTCTAGCATGGACAGACTCGAGGTGCTCTCGTTATTGTCCTGCCTTAGCTCTATTCGCCTTGGGTAAGATTCCGTATACACGCCAAGCTGTACGGGGGCGGAGAGATCTGGACCGCACATCAGAAAAGATCAAGATTTTGAAAACAAGCTTTCGTCCCTTCCTGTCTGGGTCAGAAATGAGAAAATCCAGTCCAGCAGACTCTATTCTCCTTGCCGTTTCAAATTTGCCATTCTCTCCTACGTGAAGTCATGTCAAGTTAGTTTTAATTGGGCCAGACATATCAAAATATGGAACGTCGGTATCTGTACGATGTTTTCTTTGCGATATTCTATCCTGCTTTCTTCTTCGGGTATCTTTGGCTCTTGGAGATTTTCCGTAGTATAGGGAATTGGTGAGATTAAGTGCGTGTTCATAATGCCTTAGTTATTGTATTGAGTTCGCGCCATATCAATGCTTGCTTAACAATGAACGTAGACACTTGACCCTCAGAACATACATGTAGTGTCAAGCCAAGTAGCTGTCACTTTCGAATTATATTAGAGCTATGTACCTAGCTTTCACAGAAACTCTTAGTTTGGTTGCCACCTGAGTAGTGAGACTCTCACCACACACTATGAGTCCGTTGAGACGTCAAGACATGCAGTGATTCAAGTACCTAGCTACACCCTAGTGTGACTTGATACTGGACAGGTCAAGTTTCACGTAAATACGCTATGCTAGTAAACACTGATTTTGAACCTTTTAAGATGCACACGTTGTATCACACCTGCTAAAACGTTTTGATAGGTTGAGGTTTCTAGATAAGGTATTAGGGTTTCTGTATCGCCCTTCTAGGCGTAAACCTAGAACTAACCATACTATCTCAAAGTGGGGAATTGCCCATTTTCATGTCAGATGCAAAGATCCGAGTCAACAGGACACCGCCGAAAAGAAAAAGCACTGGTCCGAGATGCATGTACATGTACAACAGGCAATTGTGAACCTGCACGAAGGGCTCCGCATCGACAACAGCTCATTCGACTTTTCGGTTCGGTATTCCCTTCGCTGAAGTGGAATATGGTGGCCAATTTTGGCAAATAAGTCTTGCATGGTACATTCACCATCGTTTTCCTGGTGATTGTGCCATGGGATTACCTCATTGTGTGATACAAGGGTATATTGAGCGACGAGGATCCTGGCCTGCGTTCCAATATGCAAGAGTGTAATACTGGAAGATGTAAGACATCGACCAATACAGAGTATACAGAGTAATTACCAGGGGAAGGTGAGTAAAAAGAATAAAAAGATTGGGGGAACGCCGGTAATCGAAACCGGAACCACCTCGATTCCCTTACTCTAATATAAGAGGTGCTAATTGTCCCGAACGAGGTATCATACCTATTTTGCCGGGATTAGTCTCACAGGACGACCGGAGAGCATCAGATTAGCAGCAGCTATAGTTCGTACCACTAGACCACGTTCCCGGCCGATTTTTGCCGCCCACAAGCACATTACCTATGTCTCTCTCTCTGATAGAGTATATACAGAGATGCAGAGAGCATAATATAGAATAAACACCCTCTTACCGGCATGATTCCTATATTGGCACCTCATGAAATGTATCTAAAAGCTGTCTCTTCACCGATCTAGCCAACGGCCACACTTCACCCAAAATATCCAGCGTCCTCATTCCCAGTTCGATTCTGGAGGTAGAAAAGCTCTTCTTCTTGCAATTCCTCTCAAAATTAGGAGTGTGACAGAGAGCATGGTGATGGGCATCAACCACATGGACCATCAGGCTCATCGTAACCGCGCAAATCATAAAGGGCGTGGTCCATTGAATCGGACTAATCGAGCTAGTATTAAGAACGCTGTTGGTGATCATATTCAGTAACGTGCCGGCTGCCCGTAGTGCTTTGAGGGAATGCGGATCCGAATTTTTATGGTGATTCAATTCATCCACCGTTCCTTCTGGAAAACTAGGACTGCCGCTTGCGATGCACACAGGTGCCCTTTTCCATGGGCTCAGGCCGATTTTCGATTGCGGATGGTGAAGGTATATTATTGCTCTGAATTTCACATATATTAGAAACTCATGTTCTAGAGCTTGGATTGTCAGGAAGAACTCACAAGAGGGTGAACATTTGTGCCTGGCTTCTCATCTGATAACCAAGGTCATTGAAGCTTGAGGAAGAGGAGCATTGATCCATCTTCATCAATCGTATCATAAACGTAGCGAAGCGTATATCCAAGGTTTCGAGTTCGATTTCGTCAACATGCATAAAGGCGGTATTCCTCGAATTCGCCGATTGCACCATCCCCCATAATCGGGTGGCTTCGATGCGGTACGCGAATGATGAAAATGTTTCTTCGGTATGGTTATCCAGAATGCGCCACGAATTTTGAAGTTGTAGTAGGGTTTTGCTTTTGGGAATTGTCTTGGCGGAAAAGGCGAGTTAGTATCACGAGAAATCCGAAAGGGGGAAAAAAACCAAACAATATAATTGGCAACTTACACCAGCTGCAAAATAGGTGGCTTCATCACAAGGCAGCTCCATCTTCAAGAGGTCTTCGTCTTGATATCCGCTTAATTGAATATCGTCACAATTGTGTTGACCAGAAAACGTCTTGAAAAGATGTACCACAATAAATAATTCCCAAAACGTCCGACGCCAGCTCTCTTCGAAGATGACATTTCCATAGGAATTGCTCCCTCCAAATGAACCGCTCTGCATGCCCAATTGACTAGCCATGATCACAGCGCTCTTTAAGCGATACCCAGCTTGTTCCTCATTGCCATCAGCATGGTCCACGATTGCAGCCAGCAGCATAGCCTGTACTTTGAATCCTGTTGCTTCGGGGGACTCATTCAGCCCCATATAGGCATTCTTCCGATATCGATCCTTTGCCGACGGATCTGGGTGAAAATGGGAGCCAACATACTGCATCATTGAAAGCAAGTAAGACGGTAAAAGTCGAGCCAGGTCGGAGTTGCCGAGAGCCTTTTGCGGGATAATGAATGGATGAGAGGCATGGAAATTTTGGTAATAGAGCTTCATCATGGGATCGAAGGCAATATTGCGGCTGATGGGAGCAGTGCGGCCAGACTGGGTTGTCACTATGGTTCCGGAATCTTCAGCGATGCTTGATAATCCAGACATTTGCTCATCATCGAGTGAGGATGGGAATGCCTGGTCGAGCTCCTGGGAGACAGGCATCAACCAGTCGAGCGTAAATTTATCGGTATCCGGGAACATTGCATTATTAAAATTGACACTAATATCTGGGCTAAATGTCGGTGTAAGTGTCTGTGTATAGAACGGAGAGGTATAAGAAACTTCGGAGTCAAAAGACTCCGTGGCAGGATTCCTTGTGTCCTGGGTTGCGGTGGTAGCCTTTTGGCGCAGGCCCCGTTTCGAAGCTACATAGTAGCATTTGACATTCGATTGTTCGCATCGTGAGCAGGGTGGCATTACAGCATCACATCTCAGATGGCGCTGCCGACAGGGCACGCATGCTAGTGAAGATGGGGTTCGAGGGTTTGATCTTAACGGCATCTGGTATGACATTTGTTAAAGAACTTTCCAAATCTGGGTTTGACTGAGTTTATTGTTATAGGTTGTAGGCCGCGCCGCCTTAAGTCACATTGTATACGCGCACAAAAATCAAGATCAAGCAATGATGGGTGTTGGTGGATTGAAAAATGTAGCGATGACCTTCGTTATTGTTGTAGAACCTACTCATAGTAGGTACATAGGAGGCAAATTGTAAAGTTTGGAATACGTACCGTAATCGGCGACTTCGGGGACTTCCCATTCCGTACCTGGCTCGATAAGCCTGAACTCTAGCATGGCCATCACCAGCATAAAGGAAATCGATCTTTACGTTTGTTTATATTGGACCTAAGCTCGAACATGACATATTCATCGTTTGGTGATTTCGCGGATTGCATTACCGACATTACATAGGGTTAGGACTGGTTTGTATCGGCTCCTCTCCCTGAATCTTCTAGATTCAATCCATGACAAGGCATAAACCTCAATGTTTGATATAAAACACCTGTCTTATTGTAAAGGAGATCAAATTGCATACTACAATAGCCACCGAAATATCCTTCCCCAGGTATCATGATGGTAAGAACAGACTGTCATAAGCACCCCCGAACAATAGGAGAATGAGACTGTTAAATACGGGTAACTAGGATTAGGGCTAGGCAGCTCATACGTAATTATAGAATACACTACAATCAGACCTCGCAATCATATATGCGACTAGTAGATTGGTTCCTCATGAGATTATAGGGTTAGCTATTCAACTATCCTGGACTGGAAAATGGCCTAAATCTCAGTGGCAACTTATGCACAGTAACCGTATCTAAAATGGTTGGGGAGGGTTAAAGACCCTAATTCGGCGTTATAAAATTTTCTTTTCGAAATGGTACATAGTTACCGGTACCGTACCGCCGACCTAACCCTAAGTCGCCGAACTCCCATGGTTCATTCCCCAAATTCTTGAAGATCCCTACTAGGGTATAGATATTATTAGTTTAGTGATCCCCGTATTTGATCAACCAATTGATTCACTTAGGCTGGATGAGATACATGCAAATTTTTATATGTTATTTATTAACTAGATAGTAGAGTACATTAATCTAGAATATGTTTTCTAGAGCTTTATTCAGGCGTGTTTTCGAGGGAGCGTTTTTAGGGCTTTATTAGGCCATGTTATCAAGCTAATCATGCAATAAGTCTATAATATAATCATATTACTACTCCGTATTAATAGTATCTAATTATAGTTAATATTAGAAGCGGTGAACACGAATATATAATAATAAGCTTACATGCATTTATAAGATTACGTGCATTTAACTAACTATAAGGTTACAATTGTGCAAATGTAACGTAATAACCGTCGAATTACCCCAGTTGCCCCGCGGAAAGATTGCCGCCCGTTCCGGACGCCACTACCAGTAGCTGGCAATCTATTTTGGTACTAATCTGTCCTCTGAACATCCACAGTCAAATTAACTTGCTACTCCTTTTGGATTGGCAGTTGTGACAATCTACGCTGTGGTTTAAATGATTACCGCAGAACAGTATAGGATTATTCCATAAATTCAGATTATTCCTCCCCCTCCTTTCCTAGCGCTGACTAGGGGCGCTCTTTGCTTATTGAAAGCGAATGATAAGAAAACGAATGATAGATATAGTGCATGAAAACACAGCTCGGCGCGTAAGCATATCATATGATGTGGCAGTCACAAACATCACCCAAGCCTTGCTATGCTAATCTAACTTCCCTGGATGAAAGGCAGGGGAAAAAAAGCCCCGGGTCTTCGTCGGAATATCCACTGTTCTCTTCATATATCCTCCTGCTCAATTTCAGCACCACCAATCTCCCCCCCCTGATCTTCCGAGGGTTTTGGTGCGCCGTTGCCACAAGTGGATGATAGTACGTTATGAAGGAGCCATGGGAACATGGGGCAGCCAAGCGCCTTGCGTAGGCTGGATCCTATCCAATTGAATAAATGCCGTTTATCCTATTTGGCGTCTCTTCTATCATCCATGTTTCGTAATCCAACAGCACGTCGCCAATTGAGCGCTGACAGCTGGCTTTTCACACAAGACACCAAATCTGCCATTGTGAAGGACTTGACGCTGTATATAACAATTGCAGTGGTTCCTCCCTTAACACCGGGCAACAAAGGAGTCTGGATTATGAAATATTGAATTCCGAACCAGCCTTAACCCTTTCAACCTACAAACCCCCTGTTCCCCCATATGGCCCCGCTGATTGTAGGGGTCTTTGGCAATGGCAGATGTTGGAACTTCTTATTGCCGGCACAACCTAATTGGGTAAGTGGCCAGTTTGTCAACGACCAGGGGTCGAGGACTCGAACCTTCAACTGTTGCCAAACACCACTACGACTCCCAAACGGGTACATGTACCGTTTTCCAAGGTCTGATGCTTCACGTGCTTCTCTGATTCGTTATGAGATATGCAGTTGATATTGCTGGCCACCCGCATATCTTGATTACGAGGGATGAAGCTAAGTGATATCAACAATCCAACCGACCAACCAACCAACCAACCAACCATAGTCCATGCGGGTGCATATTTATCTCAAATTTGATAGAAGATGCGTATAGAAGATTATGGGGCGTGATGCGGGCTCCAGGATGTTGGCATATACACTGGTGGAGAAAACCAACAGACGTACGACAGTCGGAGAAAGGACGGACACCACACTGGAAGATATTTGCGATGTGCATTTTGGGGCTGCATTTGTTGGATACATTTATATTATTTAATATCTTTCGAAGTATCCAAACTTATCATGATTCCGTCCGCACTCTATCGTCCTCTCGTAGTGCTCAATCTACTAATTTAACTGAAATATCCGTCTTCTTTCATAAATATCAGGCTATTTTCTATTATTCTCTATCGAAGTATTGGCTTTTGTATTCAATATGACCCCAGAACGCCAAATAGCCGTCATTGGCATGGCATGCCGTCTGCCTGGCGGGGCCGAAAACCCAGAGAGTCTCTGGTCCATGCTGGCAGAAGGTAGGGATGGCTGGCAAGAGGTCCCAAAAGACCGGTGGGACTGGAAGTCATTTTACCACAAGGATCCCGAGACCAAAGAAGCCATGAATTTTAGCCATGGATACTTCATAGACCAGGATGTCTCAGCCTTTGATACACAGTTCTTTGGTATTCCTGCCGCAGAGGCCACCGGCGTAGATCCACAGCAGAGAATTGCCCTCGAACTTACTTACGAAGCATTCGAGCATGCGGGAATTCCCATCGAGACTCTACGTGGCTCTGACACTTCGGTGCACATGGCAATGTTTGCACGGGACTATGATCGAATGGGGTACAAAGACGGACCTCAGATTCACAAGGCTCATATCTTGGGCGCGGGCGATGCTATTCTGTCGAATCGGATTTCGTATGTTTTTGATCTGAAAGGGTCATCGAACACCCTGGATACGGGCTGCGTAAGTGCATCCAAAAGCGTTTATGGCTCGGTTACTATACTAATGACCAGTCATATAGTCTGGGAGTCTTGTAGCATTGCATCAAGCCTGTCGTACACTGAAGGATGGTGAGGCTACCTTGGCAGTTGCTGGAGCCAGTCAACTGATGTTGACCCCGGACCAATCCATTGCTATGACATCCGTTGGGTACGCCCCCTTACTCGGACATTGAAGAACACCCCCCTTTTTTTTTTAAATTCTGATAACGGATTTAGCACACTCATCAACAAAGACGGAAGATCATACACCTTCGATGACCGCGGCTCTGGTTACGGACGTGGAGAAGGTGTGGGTGTCCTTGTTTTGAAGTGCCTAGACCAGGCGCTGGCCGACGGTGATACGGTTCATGCAGTCATTGTGAATTCGGGAGTCAATCACGATGGCAAGACTGCTGGAATTTTCTTGCCCAACGCCGATGCACAGGAAAAACTGGCTAGGTCAGTCTATGCCAAGGCCGGTCTGGACCCTTGAGAGACTTTGTATGTAGAAGCACATGGTACAGGGACTGTAGCAGGTAATTTATTTCGCCATCCTTTCCTGTAAGAAATGGCTAACCTGACGATATTTCAGGTGATGATGCAGAAATAAAATCCATCTCAAAGGTATTCGGCCGCCAAGCAGGACGACTGGCCGATTTGCCTGTGGTAAGGCCGCGAATCCCTTGTCTCTTGTGATGTCATGTGTTTGCATGCAAAACTCCTTTCTGGAGTCAGTCGCACTCGGGAACTTGAAAATTGTGAGGTGCTGACTTTCATGTCGCGCTAGGGAAGCATCAAGAGCAATATTGGTCACTTGGAGTCTTCTAGCGGCGTAGCTGGGATCCTTAAAGCCATCATGGTCTTGAAGAACAACCAGATCCCTCCAAATCTGAACTATATAAACCCGAAGCCAGGTCTTAATCTTGAAGAGAGAGGAATTATCGTGAGTTCAACCTGAGTCCGGAGGTCCGTCTACAGGTCAATCCGTCGTCCTGTCTTGAACTCTATAGACATCACGAGTCTTCTGTCACAATTCCCAAACACTTTAGCTATGCGTTTCTACTAGACGGTTGCTGATCTTAAAACAAAGGTACCACTAGAACTCACATCACTTACGCCGCGAGGCTATGTTGGACCCAGGCGCGTCTCCGTAAATAGCTTTGGCTATGGTGGAACCAACGCCCATGCCATTCTCGAGGCATACGACCGTCCGTGTATTACTGACTCCCATCAATCCAATGGAAACGGTCATGGGCACCACAGTAATGGCATTACGAATGGTATCACTAACGGTATTACCAACGGAGATTCTAAAAGACTTTTTGTTCTCTCGGCAAACTCTGAAGTGTCGCTCGGCAACGTGATTTCCAACCTACGGCAATGGCTCATGTCCAACCAGAGCCGTGATACTTCATTCAGTGACCTGTCTTACACTTTGAATGTCCGTCGTTCAAAGCTCCCATGGCGCTGCAGTGTCGTAGCAAACAATGCCCAAGAACTGGAAACAGAATTAGGAGATCCAAAACTTCACCAAGTCAAGGCAGCGAAGGAGGCGAGAATAGGGTATGTCTTCACGGGCCAGGGTGCCCAGTGGTTCGCCATGGGACGCGAGCTTTTGGCGACATCGCAAGTCTTTGTGACGTCAATCATGCTTTGCAACCAGATTCTGAAGGGTCTAGGATGCGACTGGGAACTCGGCTCGGAGCTTTCTCAACCCCAGGAGAGTTCCCGAGTCGGTGACAGCAGATTTTCTCAGCCCTGTATGACAGCCATCCAGATAGCCCTCGTTGACTTACTGGAGAATTTTGGTCTGCAACCTGAAACGGTGTGTGGCCACAGTTCAGGAGAAATTGCAGCTGCTTACGCCGCTGGTGCTCTGAGTAGGGAGGCCGCTATGGAAGCAGCCTATTACCGAGGTATCTGCTCATCCATGGCGAAAGGCTTGAACCCAACAAATGGGGCCATGTTGGCCGTGGGTGAGGGAGTGGAGGCAATCACCCCAAGGATTCGAAACATCACCACCGGAAGGTTGACAGTGGCTTGTGTAAACAGTCCAGAAAGTACCACAATTTCTGGTGATGTTGCGGCTATTGAAGAGCTCCAAGCTGTCTTGGACTCTGTGACTGTCTTTAATAGGCGGCTTGTGGTAGATTCAGCATATCATTCTCATCACATGGAGGTAGTAGCAAAATCGCATCTCTCTTCCCTGGAACATATGGCGCACGGCATACCACGAACGAACGTCGCTTTCTATTCGTCAGTCACAGGCACACGCAAGCTATCTGACTTCGGACCTTCTTACTGGGTATCGAACTTGCTGTCACAAGTCAAGTTCAGTGCTGCATCTCAACTGGTGGCAGAGCACCTGGCCGCAATTCCTGGAGCTAATATCATAGTAGAAATCGGTCCTCATGCCGCACTTTCGGGGCCCCTGAGGCAGACCTTTGTCTCATATTTCTAATTCCTCCTTCAAGTACACGTATATCCCAACTCTTATCCGGAACCGTAACGCAGTTGACACCATCCTGGCCCTAGCAGGCAAGACATTTGAAGCTGGATACCCGATTCAGCTAAATGCTGTCATGCAGGACTTGGAGAGAGTCGCTAGCTTGTATAAAGTTGTTGACAGTCTTCCAACATATCCGTGGGACCACACGACCAAATACTGGCACGAATCAAGGCTTAGCAAAGGGCATCGTCAGCGTGCCTTCCCTTATCATGACCTTGTAGGCCTCTTCGACGTCTTCAGTGCCCTGCATGAACCTCGATGGAGATATATCGTGAGCTTGCAATCTATTCCATGGCTTCAAGACCATGTTGTTGAGGGGTTCGTCATTTTCCCAGGTGCTGCCTACTTGACTATGGTCACCGAGGCTATGAAACAGTTATTCCAGTTGCGACGGACTTTAGGTCGTATTAAGAGCATCAACTTCCGAGACATCTCCTTTAAGAAGTCTGTCGTGATCAGCGAGTCAAAAGGCGATGATAGTAGCTACCGTAACTATATCCCTGAAGTCGAATTGCAACTAACCATCAGCCCGGCGCGTCAACATGATGCAAGTCCATGGGAGTATTTCCGTGTTCTCTCCTATGATCCTGAAAACGACTCTTGGACGGAGCACACAACTGGTCTTGTCACAACCGTGACGGAGGCCCAGGACCTTCAGGCTGACGAAGTTGAGGGTACTAGAGAGGATGATCTATTCACAGAAGATGCCCTCAGAATACTGCAGGAAATTCAAACAAACTCATCAGTTAGTATAGAACCAGAAAATCTCTATGGTTCTCTCGCAGCATCCGGTAATGATTTTGGCCCCAGTTTTCGGGGTCTCAAGGAGATCCATGTTGGTAAATGCTGCGGTCTTGCCAAAGTAGTCGTTGAGAATATTGTTCAAAAGATGCCTGGGCAGTATATGCAACCGCATTTAATCCACCCTACAACGCTCGATGCTGTCAATCAGCTACAGGCAGCAGTGTTCCGAAGAGAGTGCAGCATCGCGCCTGTGATGCCGGTAATTCTCAGCGAACTGTCAATATCCGCCGACATGGATCCTACACCCGGTTCGGAATTGATGGTTGCTCTTAATCTGCTTCCAGAAGGCTCTCGTACAGCGCTTGGAAACTCGATCGCCTACCAAAAGCAGAAGGATGGAAAGTTCCGTCCAGTACTCATAGCCAGTGGGATTAGGCTTCAAGTTGTTGGTGAAGTTGATTCAGCCAATAATGGACCCCTCAAAAAGAAAATGCACTACCGGATGCAATGGAACTCGGATGTAGACTATATCACACAAGCCAATTTCATGGACCAAATCTCTCGCCGCAAGCTGCTAGACGTCGGATACGGGACGCTCAGCAAGCTCGCCGCTGAAGAGCAACTGCATCTCAATGACCAAGTCGCAACGATTTTTATTCGCAGAGTAGTCAATCAACTACAAGCGAAGGATATTTCCACGGCATGTAATCCACATCTTTCTAAACTCCTTAGTTGGATGATAGAGTGGAACCAGTCCGAGGCCGCCGAAAGGATGCTTGGATGTCTCGATTCCGACGCTGAAGCCAGGCTAATAGAACAGGCAAGTCATGACAATATAGTTGGCTTTACATTGAAACGCTTCGGTCCACGACTCTTCGATATCTTCACTGGAGAGACGGACTCACTTGAACTGCTGATCCAGGACGACTTACTGGGGCGACTGTACTCAGAGTATACCCTTTTCAACGGTCACTACGCACAGGTGGCAGAGTATATGAAGGCTGTTGTTCACAAGAAACCGAACATGAAGATTCTGGAGATTGATGCTGGTACTGGCAGTGCATCCATGCCGCTCATGGAGAGCATCAACCGTAACGGCCGGCTGCTGCTAGACGAGTACACTTACACAGATATCTCATCAGGGTTTTTCGAGCGGGCACGCAACAAATTCAGCCAATGGGCTCACCAAATAAACTTCAAGACGCTTGATATTTCACGAGATCCTCTCGAACAAGGTTTTTCGGCCAATTCCTTTGATCTGATCTTTGCATCCATTGTGTTGCACGCTACACCGCTGATGGATGTGACAATGTCTAATGTGCGCAAACTACTAAAACCAGAAGGCCGCCTTGTTCTCATTGAGCTTACAGGACTTGCTCCCGCCTCCAACACTATTTTCGGCACCTTGGAAGGTTGGTGGATGTCAGAGGACGGGCGTAAGGATGGACCGCTTCTCACCGTGCCAGAATGGGACCGTCTATTGAGACGACATTCCTTCAGTGGCGTGGATCTTACTATTCCAGCCCACCTTGGCTCAACATCGTCCTTAAGCAGCATGATAGTTACCAAAGCTACAATGGACCTGAGTCAAGAGGGTCGATGTCCCCAATCTAAGATGAAAGCTAGTGTTTGTTTCACAAATACGGACTCCCCTCAGACGGATGCCTTCAGCAGTGGAATATGTCATTCTTTGAGCAACAAAGGAGTTGAATGCAATAAGAAATCTTGGGATACGACCATTGCTGAAGATCTCGACAGACCTCTGATTGTCCTTGACTCGGCCGAACGCCCATTGCTGCTCAATCCATCCCACGAAATATTTGAACACACCAAAAAGTTTCTACTCCAGGGAAAGTATGTCCTCTGGGTCAACTTCCAGGAGTCAGCTCAACCTGAAAGTGCGGCCTTGAAGAATATGATCAATGGCATGGCTAGAGTAATCAGGCGTGAGAACCCCAGTCTACGAATCATCACAGTCGACGTCCAAGACCAAGTTACTCTTCCCGGATGCCTAGAGCATATTACCCAGATACTTGCTGAAATTGCTATTTCGTCATTCTGGCCAGCCTCAGAAGAGGTTCGGGCCGATGAGTGGGAATATACCGTCTCCGGTGGCGAATTAACCATCCCAAGAGTGATTCCTGACGACCGCTTTGCAAGTTTCATAGACAGCAGCAATAATCAGGGTGGCGGAAATATGACTCAATGTAACTATCTTGACAAAGATAGGCCTCTCATGCTTGACGTCCAGGTACCAGGATTGCTCAACACTCTCCGTTTTGTGGACAATAATGCCATGGCAGAACCACTTGGTCCTGACCAGATTGAGCTCCAGGCTTGCGCGTACGGTGTCAATTTCAAGGATGTGTTTATTGCCTTGGGTCAGATGCAACCTGGTGTACCGATGACAGGTGAGGTGGCCGGAATAGTCACTTCAGTCGGCTCCAACCTTCAATCAGTGTGGAAAACTGGCGATAGGGCAATTGGACTCATGGTCGCCCCTTTCGGAAACCAAGTACGAGTCAATGGCAAGGGTATCGTCCCCATTCCAGATTCCATTTCCTTCACCGACGCTGCTTCCATCCCGATCGTCTTTTACACGGCGTGGTACTGTCTCACCCAGGTTGCTCGACTGGAGAGCAGCCAGAGTGTTTTGATCCACGCAGCGTCAGGTGGTGTCGGTCAGGCCGCAATTCAGATTGCGAAGCTGATCGGAGCCGAGATATATGCTACTGTGGGAAGCACGACAAAGCGAAAGCTGATACAAGACCAATACGGCATAGCAGATAGTCACATATTTTCGTCACATACTCGGAATTTCAAGAAAGGCATCATGCGTTCAACTAGGGGCAAGGGCGTTGATGTGGTTCTCAACTCGCTTTCGGGTGAATTCCTGATGGACAGCTGGGACTGCGTTGCTCCTTTCGGAACGTTCCTCGAAATTGGCAAGACGGATATATATGGGCATAGCCAGCTGAACATGGCTCCTTTCGAGAAGCAGGCGACTTTTGCTGCAGTGGATACGTCGCATATGTACCGACTTCGTCCCGAGTATGTGAGTAAAGGCCTTGCAGAAATATTCGACATGGTCGACAAGGGCCTTTATAAGCCTGTACACACTGTGACCGAGTACCCGATGAGTCGCATCGAGGACGCCTTCCGTCTCATCGCTGCTCGGAAACACGTCGGAAAGCTGGTGTTGGTAGCTGATGCACAGACAGTTGTTCCAGCGCCCAGGCCGAAGCCCAAGCCACTTCGACTACACCGCGAAGGGACATATGTCATTGGAGGTGGCCTCGGTGATTTGGGCAGGAGAATGAGCCATTTCCTTGCCGAGAAAGGGGCCGGTCACATCGTGACCCTCTCGCGCCGGAATATCGATATTCAACAGCGCTCCTCCCTGGAGGAAAGTATTAAAAAAATTGGCAGTACACTCCATATAGTCAAATGTGACATTACCGATGAGGAAAGTATGCGTGCTGCTGCAACAGAAATATCCCAACTACCACCAGTGAGAGGCATCATCCAGGGTGCATTAGTGCTTTGTGACCATCCCTTGGAGTACATGAACGTGGAAGATTGGATGACCGCGTTAAAACCCAAGGTTCAGGGCACACTGAACATGCACAAGCTATTGTGCTCACCCAAAACTACCGATTTCTTCATCATGCTTTCGTCCGTTGCTAGCATTGTTGGAGCGACCTCACAAAGTAACTATAGTGCAGGTAATTCTTTCCAGGATGCCTTCGCCCACGCACAACAAGCCACTAGCTCGCTCACCAAGTATACCACCATAAACGTTGGTGTCGTTGAGGGCTCAGAACAGATAGCCCGAGCACTGGATCAAAACAGTGAAATTGTGCGAATCATTGGCAGTGTAACGTTCGACGAACTTTTCGCTACGCTCGAATATGCAATGGGATCACAAGCCAGGCTTGATGAAGCTAACCAATGTATCATGCCTTTCGACCGTGACTCTATGGAAGACGCCATAGGTGAAACGGCTTTGAGTGATCATTTGTTCGACCATGTGACAAGTCGGAGGAAACTGGAAGTTATCGCAAACAATGGCCCGAGAAGCAATCAGCCAGCAAGCGCCACCCAGGCTGTTGAACAAGCCAAGTCGGTTGAGGATGCGGAGAACATTGTTCAGAGTGCCATTGCCGACAAGGTTGCTGCGTTTATGGGCGATGAGGTGCCTGTCGACCAACCCATAACAAATCTTGGATTAGATTCCCTAGTCTCCATTGAAATCAAGAATTGGGTCAAACACATTTTCAAGGTCCCACTTCAGACTTCGGAGCTAATGAATGCACGAAGCATCATCGCTCTAGCTAAACTCATCGTATCGAGGATGGAGCTCAAGGGCAAAGGCAGCGGGGGAAAACAGAGTGTGGGCAAGACAGAGACATCATCGCCTGGAACTGTCACCACAAATGATCATAACGAAAAGACCCACCATAGCTGGGACTGCTGCAAGCTCTCTAAAGAACCACTTGCACAGCCACTACCAGATCTTGATGATGCACTCGATTTCTGGATCAGCACAACCGGACATCTCTACAGCCCCGAACAGCTCCAGACGGTTCAACAGGACATTCAAACAATTAAAGCCCCGGATAGCCCGGCTCGCCGTGCTTTCCAAGAATTATTAAAGACACATGAACATGAAAAGATGAGCAATGGCTGGTACAATGATGTCCTGTCAGACGCTCGGTGGCTGAGCAAGCGATACCCGGTCGCTCCGTACCAGAGCATCATGGTCACACATCGAGATAGTAAGAGACTTCAATCACAGGCAGAACGTGCCGCTATTATTTCCTCGTCGGTCTTTTCCTTCAATCGGGCTATGAAGGCCGGAAAGATTGAGCCTTTCTGGATCGCCGGAAAACCCTCATGCACGTGGAGATGGGATTGGCTCTTCAACTCGGTGCGGGAGCCCCATATTGGTTGCGACAAGATGATGCGATACGATGACTGTAATCATATAGCAGTGTTAAGGAAGGGCCACGTCTTCAAGGTGATGCTCCAAGATCATGGTGAAGACATGCTGCTGGAGAAGCTCGAAGCCACGTTCGAAGCTATCATAACGCAGGTTGAAGATAATGCTCTCTGGACAGGTATATTGACAACAGATGAAAGAAACTCGTGGGCGATGGTAAGTTGCTATCTATACTCCTTTAATCTTTAATCACTTGGCTACCATAGACAAGAGCTCATATGCTGTTGTAGGTGAGAGAAAAGCTGTCGTCATCGAGCCTTACCAATGCCGAATACTTTCGTGTCATTGAGTCTGCAATGTTCGTCTTGTGCTTGGATGATGGATTTCCTGAGACACCGGAAGAAAGAGCGCGACAGGGTTACATCGGGGATGGCTCGAATCGCTGGTTCGACAAAGTGTTGCAATTTACCGTGAGCGAGAACGGACGGTCAGGTTTGATAACGGAGCATGGAGGAGTGGACGGCACCACTTCTGCACGCCTGTCAGAATGGATCGCAAAGGCCATTGATGAATACTTGCCCAGAAATATTCACCACTATGAGAATATCCAGCTCGAGGAAGTGGTGCTTGAATCCACAGTTGAAGTAGATAGCCACATCGATATACTGAAGCGTCGTTTCCGTGAGAACACCTCAGCAGGGACATATATGCGAGAAACTCTCACCGAATTCGGCACTGACTTCCTTGTCCAAGGCAAAATGCCCGTCAAGCAAGTTGTTGACATCACCTTCCAGCTCGCCGTGCGCCTCTTTTATGGACGAAACATCCCTTCATGGGAGTCTATCAGCGTAGCTTACTACCATCAGGGCCGAACCGAGTCCGTACAGAGGGCCCTCGCCGCTGTTGTTTCTTTCTGTGATGCAGCAGCCAAGGCATACAACGGTGAGGATGGCATCGGAGCAACCCCTGTTGATACCGTCAAACTGGCGGCTCTCCTATCGACATCCACTAAACAAATGAATGCCAATATGCAAGAAATTCTTAACGGACGCAGTCACATACGAGTCATGGAGTTGCTGAACTGGGTGTGGCCATCTGACGCTGCCATTCCAAAGCCACGGTCCTTGAGTGAGGGGCTTTTCCATGGTAGGCCCTCCGTCTACGCTCAAAGCAATGCCCTCGAGACCGACATGGTCATCAACGACTTTGTATCTTTGTTGCCCAACCCGGAAGGATTCTGGACAATCATGATGCCAGAGAAAAACTCGTAAGCCAAACATCAGTCAAATGTGAGGTCCGTCCCGACTAACTTCTGATCGTAGGATTCGTCTTTCTCTCACCGGTGGATCACAGGAACGGACTACAGCTTTCAGCAAACAATTGCATCGTGCTGCTGGGATTATACGCGATATCGTCCAGGGGGCTAGTTAAGTGTTAGGGTTAGATTAGACCTGTGACATTTCGCTCAGCGTAGTTAACTATGTAGTAGTGTTAGATGCCTCTGGCACCAATCCCCGTTTTGCACGTCGCCAAGATCGCCACCTACATAGAATATTCCCATAGTAGTTAAGGAAGGATTGGATAAATGAATATGAATTCCCCTACCTAGGTAACCAAAATAGATGTAGTGTGCATAGAAATAAGTGTGTGGTAAAAATTCTAACCCTGTTGAACTAAATCCAACCCCCGGAGAACTGTCTGTACCCCCTGCCTCACAACCTGATAACGGCACATTGGAGGCCTCTCAACAGGCCAAATCTAGTTTCCACGCTCCAATCATATTCTTCATACCTAGGCCGTGCCCCAATAGTCTGAGAAACCGAGACAAGTGTTTCCTAGTTTCGCATGCTCCAACGCATATAAAATCATTGGTTGTCGATGGAAACCAACTTCTGCCGCCCAACACAATACTTCGTACCAACGCTGGTGACTACAGTCACATCTACCCCCTTCACATACACATGTAAGTGTCCCGCATAGTGCAAACTCATATTTTCAACCTGGAAGCTGGTTTCTATGCTCTTATCATGCCTGTGCTCGGCTACTCGGACGCATGTAGGGACACTACCTTTGGTCCTGCGGTGCCGCCAATTTCAGAGTGCCGCGGCGGCTTCGATTTTACTGGTATGCGACTTCTATTCATCATCATCATCATCATTAATATTTAATGTTTCTTTCATGCTTATTGCAATCAATGACAGTTACCTTTGAAGAAAGCATCTTTTCTATCGGCCCAACATGTATCCTTCTTATTTTGTTCCCCTGGCGATTTATTTCCCTGCAAAGGAAAACGCTTAAAACAAAAAACTCGTGGACACACGGTTTGAAGTTGGTAAGTAGCTCACGAACGATCTGGCTCTCTCCCTATATGGTGGCTTCCTGACATGCTGCAATAAATCCAGATCGAATTCGCCGTTCTCGCGGCTCTCCAAGCAACTCTCATAGCTCTATTTTCCATGCAGCACACTGCTTACAGGCTCTTGGTTGTCGCCTCGACAGTACTTCAATTGTTTGCCGCCATCTCCCTGGGTCTTTTATCGCATTGGGAGCACCGGAATACCGTTCGACCATCTCTGCTGATCTCGACGTATCTGTTGTTGTCCTGCGTTCTGGATGCAGCCAGAGCTAGAACTCAGGCACTTATACCTGGACAAACAACAGTGTCAAGTGTCCTCATAGGAACGATTGCAGTCAAGGGACTCGCACTGATAACTGAAGCTAGAGACAAGACCGACATCCTGTTAGCCGACTGCTCCAGTTCTTCATCAGAGCTGCGTAGTAACATTTTTTCTCGGGCATTGTTCCTCTGGCTTAATCCGCTGCTCTTGATGGGATTCCGCGATGTTATTTCTTCACAGGACCTCCCTGCCATCCACGAAAAGCTCTCGTCGGAGAAGCTAGTTGCTCGAGTTCAATCCAATTGGAAAAAATGTCCGTTGATCGCTGATGAGGTGTTGATGTGTGTGTGCTCACCGTGAAATAGGTAACCAGAACAAAAGGCATGCTCTAATGATCCAGCTGCTTTCTAGCTTCCCCAGCGAACTCTTTTTTATTTTCATGTCCAGGACGATGGAAGTCGGCCTTAATATTGTTTATCCATTCCTGGTCCAGAAAGCAGTCACGTTCCTGGACACTCCGACAACCACAATCAATGATGGGTACGGTCTCCTCGGAGGATTCTTTTGTGTTTCCGTCGGGATTGCAGTAAGTAAATGACTCTGTCATGCCGTGTCCGTGCTCACTGATATTGAAAAATAAAAACTAAAACTAAAAGTTGGTCTCCCCATGGTCTTATCATATGACATTTCGCTTAATGATAATGACCCGCGGCGCCCTGATCCCAATGATTTATTCGAAGCTGCTGCAGACCAAAGTCAAACCCGCCGATCAATCGGCCGCCCTTACTTTAATGACGACAGATGTCGAGAAGATTGTAGAAACCTTTTGGAGGCTAATTCTAGACCCGTGGTCCTGCATACTGCAGCTAGGCATCTGTGTGTATCTTCTTTATCTGCAGCTAGGAGCAGTTTGCTGTGTTCCTATCATTGTTATCTTTGGTGAAATTCCCCTATCAACTTGAAAGTAAATTGAAGCAAACAGCTTATTTCTTTTCTTTTCTGTTCAGTCTGATTTGGCCTCGTTGCAGTAGCGAGTCGCAGAGTCCCCGAATATCAAAACACATGGTTCAAAGCGGTCGAATCACGGGTGAACCTAACCTCCCACACCATCAGCTCAATGCAGTCGGTCAAGCTGCTGGGCATTTCGCGGATCATGGAAACAACCATTCAAAAGAAGCGAAAGCAAGAAATCCAAGTGTCACAGGATTTTCGGTTCAATAACTGTCTCGCACTTACAGCCTGTACCATTCATTTTTCATTTTCTTAGCGTTAGAAAACAACCGCTAACCTGATTCTACAGCTCAATCCCCCGCGGTCTTGTCGCCCTTGCTCACCTTTGCCACGTATGCGATAGTAAAACTACTCTCGCACCAAGGCCAATTTGATGTGTCAAAAGCAGTCACCTCCCTCTCCATCCTTAGTCTTATGAACACCCCGGCAAGAAGACTCCTGTTTGCTATTCCATTCGGCCTGCAAGCAGTTGGAAGCTTTGACAGGATACAAAACTTTCTCCAAGATGAACAGAACTCTCCATTCCAAAGTAGGTCCAATGGCCAGGGAGATATCCGGTTCCAGGAGAAAAAGTCAGAAGAAAATTCGAAATCAAATCTCAATGCGGCGGCGAATCAATATCAATATACACCTCCGATATTTTCCCTCCAGGATATTCGCCTTCCAAGAGGCTCCTTTACCGTAATCACTGGACCTATTGGCTGCGGCAAGTCAACGTTTCTTAAATGTCTCTTATCAGAGACAGCCTTTGTACAAGGTACTGCTCCAACCTCTCCAGAGAACATAGCATACTGCAATCAAACTCCGTGGATCCACGACGGCACTATTCGTGACAATATCGTGGGAGAGTCTAAATTCGACCTTTCCTGGTATAAACATGTGATTCGTAGCTGTGAGCTTGAACTGGATCTAGGCCGCATAACTGGCGGCGATTCCTCGATGGTGGGAAGTAGGGGACTGAGACTCAGCGGTGGACAGAGACAGCGGATCGTGCGTAATTTCCTGAAATGAAGGGTATTTTCTAAAACTAACCGGCCTTAGTCGATTGCTCGAGCCTTGTACGCCAAAAAGGATATTGCAATTTTTGACGACGTCACCAGCGCCCTGGACGCTCGCACCTTGCGTGCCGTGTCGAATAGAGTATTTGGTAAAGATGGAGTACTTCGGTCGAAAGGGACGACGGTTGTTCTAGCCACACACGCAGGTGAGACCCGCTTATTGAAAGATAACTGGCGAATTTTACTGAGGATTGATACCTACCTACAGTACAGCTTCTCCAGTCTGCCGACCAGGTCATGTTGATGAACAAAATAGGCGAAATAATCGACTGCGGGCCATATGAAATACTTTCCCAGCGGCAGCTACTCGGCGAGCGTCAAGAGTCTGTCTTGGAATCCGACGAACTCATGCGTCCGATGGAAGAGGTCAACCTAGGAGAGTATCAAACCCAACTGGACACACGCATTAGTGATATGCGACGACAAAGGGGTGATTGGAGATCCTATATCTTTTATATAGGCTCGATGGGATCATTCAATTTTGCTCTTTTTCTCCTTGGAGCGATTATATACGTGGTATTTTACGCTTTCTTTCAGATTTGGATTACCTGGTGGGCAGAAGATACCGCGGGCCGGCATACCCTTGGATATTGGCTAGGATTATATGCTACTTGGGGTGTTCTGATTACGCTGGCTCTTTTGTTTACACCCTTGTAAGGGAAACAAAAAGAAAAGCCTCAGAGATCAGTGTTGACGTGTTCCAGGTTCTTTTTCTACTATATGGTTCCGAAGTCATCGGAGAAGCTACATTCCGAGTTACTAGCAGCAGCATTAAGGTAAGTCTAAAGAAGAGTGAATCGAGCGCTGTGGCTATAAAATGGTTACTAAGATGCTCTTGAGAGCCCCGATGTTATTCATATCGAAGTTAGACACTGGATCTTTAGTAAATAGGTTTGTTCACACCACATCCAAAGCGTTTTTCATTCGCCTGACTAACTAGTTGGAAAGGTTTAGTCAAGACATTCGATTGAGTGACTGGCAACTACCCGTCACTATAGTTTTAACGCTTTTTGGTAAGTTGTTATGGCGAGTTTCCATGTATTAGCCTTGGTTCTAATATTGAACATTCTCTAGAGTTCCTAGGATGTATCGCAAGTGTTGGTATCGCCGTGTCTTCAGTAAAATACGTGGCTATTGGTATACCGCTACTTGGATCTGTTCTCTATTTCCTCCAGCGCTTTTACCTGCGCACTTCCAGGCAGTTGCGACTCCTCGAGTAAGTCTATATTCGTTATGTTATCCAAATTACTTTCTGGCTGAAATGATTACAATATAGAATTGAAAGCAAGGCACCCTTGGTATCATTATTCATTGATACCATCCAGGGACTTGCCACGATTCGCGCGTTTGGGTGGAGCCAAGCGTTTGTCCAAAAGAGTCTTTCTCTTCTAGACGTGTCGCAGAAACCTTTCTATCTCCTCTTCTCTGTCCAGCGCTGGCTTCTTCTCGTTCTCTCCCTCGTAGTTGCGGCCCTGGAGGTGCTTGTCATGGGGATAGCTATTCCGTTACGTACTAGTGTCAATGCTGGTTTAGTCGGGTTGGCTATCGTGCAAGTTATGACCTTGTCCGAACTGATGAACGATCTCATCGCGCAGTGGACCGAAATGGAGGCGTGTCTGGGGGCCGTTACAAGAATCTCGAGGTTCATAAAGGAGACACCTCGAGAGGGACGCACAGATGAAACGTCTTCGTTGTTTGACGAGTGGCCTTCCAGCGGTGCGGTCACTTTGGTGAACGTCAGCGCCAGCTATGAGTATATATACCTCCTCTTTTCTTGAGTGTCGCGAACTGACGAAGGCAAGACCGCAAGGTAATCAAGCGTTAAGCGACATCTCCCTTTCTATCAAACCTGGTGAACACGTCGGAATTTGCGGGAGAACTGGCAGGTTGGTGGCCCCATAAGTCTATTTCATGTTCCTCGACCTGACAAACCATTTTTGTTACCAGTGGCAAAAGTAGCCTTGTATCAACATTATTACGTTTACTGGAATGTAGCCAAGGCCATATATTGATTGATGGAGTCGACATATCCACTTTGGACCCGAACCTTGTGCGGTCCCGACTCAACCTCATCACTCAAGAACCGTTTCTGTATGAGGGTTCTGTCCGGGAGAATGCGACCCCTTGGCAACATGATACCGTATCTGATGAATCAATAATCGACGTTTTGACACGCGTGGACTTGTGGGATAAAATAAAATCTCTCGGCGGTCTTGACGCGCCTTTCAAAGAGAACTTGATTTCACATGGCCAGCAGCAGCTTTTTTGCCTCGCGAGGGCGCTCTTGCGAGAAAGTAATATATTGATTTTGGACGAACCAACAAGCCAGTAAGTAGTGCTATATTACGTTCAAGTTTTGCTCTTCCTTTCCAGTTGAGAAACTATTGTTAACGGTAGGGGGAACAAAAGTATTGATCCCGCCACGGATGCCACGATTCAACGCATCATCAGGGAAGATTTTCAGAATCGGACAGTTATTATGATTGCTCATCGTCTGCAAAGCCTCGTCGATTTCGATAGGGTGTTTGTGCTTGACTCGGGCCATCTGGTTGAAGATGGGCCACCAATGACGCTCTTGAAGGATGAGAGTTCGGCTTTCGCAGCTCTTTATTGTGCGAGCGGAGGTCAATATCACAACCCGAAGTCGGATTTGGGCTAGCCAAAGATGACAGGCGTTGGATAAACCAAGTGCAGGTTTGATACCATGGTTATATACACATACAATTTGGTGCAAGTCAAGCTTTAACTTTCAATATCAATCTCTTTTGTCCGAGGAATATAGTATTTATTAAGATCAATGAAGTACCACATACTAAATCTTTATATTATATATGTTGGTTTAGCTATATGCAGTATCACAAAGCATAGAATAGGGAGCAAGGGCGGTCCAACTGCCCTACGTGGTGAGCCTGCTTATAAGCACGAATTTTGTGTTATGATGACTGACTCCCAAAACCGTAGGGGGATTGGGGGTATCTAGCTAAACAATTCGCTTGCATCGGGATATCGCAGGTCCGCATGTTCTTCTAGAAAATCCATCCAATTTTTCAAGAATTTGCTGCCTCTACAGTTTTGTTAGAGATGAAATTTCACTACTAAATAATAATGGTCCCAAACAGAAAACTTACTTGCTAATGGTCTCGGAATCGCCGCAAACACAAAATGTCTCTTTGGACGCGTCATGGCAACTAAAAGGAAAGGTGTAAGTCCTGTTCGTCCAATATACAACAAGGGGAGGGGGTGGAAGACAAATGGCGTTATTCATTCAGACTAGATGGAGATACTAGGTGGAACAGGACCATGGATAGCACGGCCATAGTCAGTGGGAAGTGGGCTACAGCCAATGTTAGTATGTCATAAACATAAAGGAATAGATTTTTGTCTGCATCTAAATGGCAGAATGAATAAGGGCATATCTTACCATACCATTCAATCTCCGCTTCTCCCCTAGAAACCCAACTTCATGCTTCTCGTTACTAGTAGTTAGTTAAATATTGTTAATTTAAGCTTTACTTTAAGTAATTTTAACCTATTCTTTTTTTCTTATTTAGATTTGCTCTTCTCCTTCGCGTCTATATTGTTTGATTTTGTAGTTGGTGGTAGTTGTAGATAATTATCTGTGACCGTAGGAGGTAGCTTATATATAATTATAGAATACACTTTAATTAGACCTTGTAATTATATATACAACTACTAGGTGGGTTTCTTAAGAGATTATAGGGCTAGCTATTCAACTATCTTGGACTGGAAAATGGCATAAATCTCGGTGGCAACTTATACATAGTAACCCTATCTAAAATAGTCGGGGAGGGTTAAAGACCCTAATTCGGCGTTACAATTTTTTTCTTTTCGAAATGGTACATACCGGTACCGCACCACCAACCTAACCCTAAGGTAAGTCGCCGAACTCCTGTTGGAAGCCTGATAGCCTGAGCGAGGCTAATCTCAAAACGGATAGGACTTTCAGCCAATAGGATGCTGTAAATGTATATTAGCGTCCTGGCAAGGACCCGCAGGAAAGGGGAAAGGAACGAGTAAAGAGGGCGACTTTGGAGCCCAACACAGTCAACAGAAGAATCACACATCAGCATACACATTAAATTTGTATGGTAACCTATATTACCCGATTACTAGCCTATACGCGGATTCCAACAACTCCCATGGTTGATTCCCCAAATTCTTGAAGATCCGGGATCTACTAGGGTATAGATATCATTAGTTTAGTGATCCCCGTATTTGACCGGCCGATTGATTCACTTAAGCTGGGTTATATACGTGTAAAATTTTATATGTTATACAGATCTATTTGATAGCCAATTAGAATTTCTTTCAAGCCCTTACTATGTATAAATGGTAAAACCCACTGGCTTCAACACAGCAAACACGGAGAAGACTATGCTTTCCTCGAGTCATATTTCTTCTTTCCATTATGACAAGCCAACCTTCGCACTCACATCCACAGGCTGGTAAAGGAAAGGGACTCATTGCCGATGGCAACGTCTCTATCCCATCTGGTAACATTACCGATCTGACGCCCCATAGGGAAATTCAAGAGCTAAATCAAGTCAAAGACGCAGGGACAGACAAGCATGATCATGGATGGCGCTATATAGTGCGTAATTTTAGACCAGAGTATGATGACTGCACAGTCTCTTCGTACTACCCTTGACATTTAAGATTGAACTAAATAATGACGCCGCTACCAGGTGGTTTTCTGTGAACATGGGCACCGGCATTGTGTCGATGCTCCTCTATACACTTCCATACAACGGGCGATGGCTATATTGGCTGTCAATTGTTTTCTTCGCACTCAATGCCTTGTTCTTCCTAATTTTCTTTGGCATATCGATTCTTCGCTATGTCCTCTATCCGAGCCTCTTTCCAATAATGATTACGCATCCTACCCAGTCTTTGTTTCTCGGCACACTGCCCATGGGCTTTGCAACACTTATCAATATGCTTTGCTTGTTTGCTTGGTTTGCGTCCCTGCATGGGGCCAACAAGCAGGCTATGTTGCTTTGGCAATGTGGATTGTGGATGCAGTGCTCTCTGTCTTCACTTGCTTCGGAATCATTTTCATCATGTACGAGTCTGACATATGAAAGAGATCTTTCTCTATCCAGTCTAGTTCTATTGACACTAAAAAATATTCAAACAGGATAACAAGACGAACCAAAACTAAATTGGGGTCAATGTCGGTCGCGTGGTTGCTGCCAAGTGCGTCTTGCGTCGTCGCAGCTGCTTCCGGAGGAATTGTCGCTGAAGTGGTTCCGAATTCCCAGATTGCCCTTGAGATACTTGTCACCAGCTTTATTCTATGGGGCATCGGGATTTCGCTTGCATCAATGGTCATTGTGATTTACTTGATGCGACTAATGCTGCACAAACTACCACCCAAGGCAGTCATTGTGAGCACGTTTCTGCCCCTTTTTCCGATAGGAGAGGGAGGGTTCGGGTAAGTAGTCCTATTCGAATAGACACCTTGAAGGGCATAGATGCCATTATGCATCAAAACACAAACGGAGAGATACTAATCTTTTTGGGGGGGCGGAAAACGTGCAGGATACAAAAACTGGGCAGTGTGGCGAAAGTTATTTTGCCGCAGACGGATATTCTACCAGTCGCCGCGAGTGATGCCCTGTACAAAACAGGCAATATTACAGGACTTCTCTTCTGGGCATTCGGGCTATTTTGGCTTTCTTTAGCTGTTGGCTCAATCGCTAGAGTGAGAATATTCCCATTCAACCTAAGCTGGTGGGCCTTTACTTTCCCCCTGGGGGTGTATGCTACATGCACCTCTCAACTAGGACAGGAGATGCCATCTAAATTTTTTGCTGTCTTGGGAGCGGTAAATTATCATGTAATCAATCCTTCTGAGACCTGCTGCTTACTTTTTTCACACTCCAGATTTTATCCATCGCCGTTGTTTTGTTGTGGATTCTCGTGGCGATTTTTACCGTGCATGGCATTTCTAATCAAACGCTGTTTTTATCTCCTTGTTTGGCTGTTTGGCGCGAGAAAAGAAGGAGAGAGCTTGAGAAGGAACGATTTGCCACGATCGAGAGTAGTTGATTGTTGTGATATCTCAACTCGTCTGAGCGCCCTTGTACCAGAATGTCTTTCTCGAAAAACTGTCCCTTACGTATAGCGCAATGTTTGGCTTGTATCTATTGGCTACGGCCTACGATGTTCGGATTCTCCGACAGATTCCTGTTGAGCATTAGAGGATTTACATTATATCGTATTTTCTAAATTCGAAGGTAGATTTAGCTGTCAAGGTTGTTTAGAGATTCACTGGATTAAATATGTTTCGGTATACTAGGTGGTACAGGCACGGAAACATCGGCATACCGACAAAGACATCATTGTACCTTCACTCTCTGGATGACTGGGCACCAGTCATGGAACCTTATTAATTTCCAACTCAGCCAAATTACTATGGTAGATCAGAGCCAACAAAAGGCGTTGAATCTGGGCTGTGGCCATTTAATAATCAATGGAGTCGGGGAACGTGTGGGTCCCATCCGTACCGGACCCAAATAACCCTATCTCTGAAGTCGCCGTGCTGGTAGATCAAATGGAGTCGGCGATCTGAAAAGGATCTGAAAAGCCACCCTTTTGCACAGAGGAGAGAACTTTAAAAAGGCGAGTCGTTGGCAGATATGAGGAGGCCAACTTTTCAAGAAAACGATCATCTTCCACTCTTGAAGTGTCATACCTTGTTTACTCATATTGAAAGAAGATAAAGTGCAAATGGATAAGATGGAGACGCCTTCATCAAGTGATAGCTTCGAGAAGAATGGCGACTTGGAGAAGGGTGGTGTTATGAAGGATACATCTTTGACCAACGATGTAGTCCAGAACTACGCGTGGCGGAAGATCAATGTCCAAGTCAAGGATCGCGCGACTGGCGACCCCTTGTCGATTCTCTCGGACACCAACGGCATCGTTCACGCTGGTGAAATGATTGCAATCATGGGACCTAGTGGATCAGGCAAAACTACTCTCTTGAATGCCGTCGCCCATCGTGTGGCTGCGGCCGGGGCAACAACGACTGGTGATCTCTTGGCCAATGGCCAAGTAGCAAATCTACAAAAGATCCGCGACTTGTCGAGTTATGTTGAGCAGGACGATGCCCTCATCGGTAGTCTGACCGTCCGAGAAACAGTCGGATTTGCTGCTGGTTTGTCCTTGCCTAGGTAAGAGAACTCATTAATAATCTTCGTTGGTTAAAAATGGAGAAGAAACGAGGCTGACGACAAACTCAATAATTTATTAGCTCGGTTTCCAAATCCGAGAGACAAAGAAGAGTCGATAGCTTGATTGCAAGCTTTGGACTACAAGATCAGGCGCATACGATAGTGGGAACACCGATCAAGAAAGGCCTTAGTGGTGGGCAGAAGAAGAGACTTGGAGTTTGCAGTCGACTAGTCACGGACCCCAAGATTCTCTTCCTTGACGAACCAACTAGCGGTTTGGACTCGACGCTCAGCTTCGAGGTAATGAATTATATCAAGAAGATTGGCCGAGAAAACAATGTAAGTCGGATTGCGTCCCAGGGCTGACTACATAAGTGGATAAGGCAAGAAGGCTAATAGATATATAGCTTGTTATTATTGCTTCAATCCATCAACCCTCAACGGCAACCTTTATGCTATTCGACAAGTTGTTCCTTTTGTCTCGCGGCAAGACTTGCTACTTCGGCCCAGTCTCAAATGCACCGGATTACTTCGGCAGGATTGGGTACCCAATGCCCTCGGCGGTTAACCCGGCCGAGTTCTTCTTAGACTTGATCAACACGGACCTGGTAAAGGAAGGAGACGATGTCGTTGCTCGCACCAAGGACATCACTCAAAAATGGCTAGTGTCTAAAGAAGCGGCCTCGATCAACCAAGAAATCGAAGATATCATCGCGAAGGCGAAGCAACCAGGAACCTCTGTTCCCCAGCTGACAGATATCCATGTTCAGAAACCTCGCAGCTGGGCAATCCCATTGGTACTTCTTCAACGTGCCTGGATCAAATCCTATCGTGATATCGTTGCGTACGGCATTCGAATCATAATGTATCTGGGCTTGGCTATTCTGATGGGCACTGTTTTCCTCCGCTTCAGTCCCACTCAGGAATATATCCAGCCTTATATCAATGCCATGTTTTTCAGCTCTGCTTTCATGTCCTTCATGGCGGTAGCATATGTTCCTGCCTACTTGGAGGACCAGGCAACCTTCTACAAGGAACGAGCAAATGGCATTGTCGGTCCCTTGGCCTTCATGATATCCAATTTCATCATCGGCTTGCCATTCCTTTTTATCATCGCCTTTTTGTTCGCGGTGGTAGAATACTGGTTGACAGGTTTTCGTGCTAGCGGCACCGGGTTCATGACCTTCCTCATGTGGCTCTTCTTTGATTTGGTGGCTGCCGAGTCCCTAGTTGTGCTGGTCTCGTCTGTGTTCCCTGTGTTTGTCGTCGCTCTCGCAGTTACTGCGTTCGTCAATGGGTTATGGATGTGTGTGAATGGGTTCTTGGTCCCGATCACAGTTTTGAACTCCTTCTGGAAGTACGTGTTCCATTACATTGACTATCAGGCATATGTCTTCCAAGGCATGATGGTCAATGAGTTCAAGCATCGAACCTACTCATGCGGTAAGACTGCGGCTGGCCAGCATCAGTGTGCATATGAGAGTACTCTGAATTCGGAAGGCATGATCGCTGGTGTTGATGTGTTGAAAAACTACGACATTAATGCCAATAAAATGGGCGAGTGGGTTGGCATTATCATCTCAATTATCATAGTCTACCGTCTGCTTGGCTACGTCGCATTAAGGTTCAGGCAGGGATAAAACTTGGGCTATGCGTTAGAGATTGATCCGATCTATCAATTCCTGCTATCCTGGGATATTCATCAAACCCGACTCTCTCGATCGGCTTGTTCCAAACAGATTTTGTGCAAGCTTGTCTTCCTTGGGAGCAGAAAGTATGAGGAGAGATGTATGGCAAAAAGAGAATGCATCGTGGCAAAACTTCATGGTGGTTTCGATTCCCCCCTCCTTTTTTTTTCTTTTTATATTTTCAGGTCTCTTCGTCCAACGGTGGAACTTAGAGGGAGCACTGAGTTTGTATTTGTGATTTTCGCCTCTGTTTCTTCATAACATCCACTTTGGCTTTCTTTCCCCCCTTCTGTGGGATCTTTTGTCAATAGACTTTTCCTTTCGATGCAACTTGTATATTTATCATTATGGGATTAGTTTTGTCATGAATAATAATACCTATTAATCTATTAAATGAAAGCGTATAACTTTCTTTTACCTACTCTTTGTGTTATACTGGATGCTTTTGGGTTCGAAATACAGGGGTAAGGGTATTATACCTCAAAATCGAATGCTTCTACAGTTCATCCATCAAAGACCTTGATAATCAACATGTATGTGAAGGCGAAACAAGTATATTCAGTGAAACTCGAATTGATACAGAAGAATATGTAATTATCAAAACCAGCCCCAACCCCTTAAGGATCTACTAGGTAGCTAGCTATTCAAGCCCCAGTGGACACCTTGAAAAGCTTATATTCAACAGCTCGCTTTCCCTCACCAGCGTACCAGCGACCTTGTCCAACGAGAAAGGTAGTTGTGAGTGACTTGTACTTTTCAGCTAGGATAACAGAATGGGCCTCGTTAGCCATTGGATGTTATGTATATCAATCAACGGCAAAAGCAGAGCAGACTTACAACTGGTTTCAATAACAGCGTGAGTCCACCAGTAGTGATCTCCATAATTCGTTGATTCAACTTCGGCAGACCAATCCCCCAAAAACTTTTGGCCAATTTCCTCGCCACGCAAGTAACCAGTATAAGAGATGTAAAAGCCATCACCAGCGCCATCTATGCCATGAGTTCGGACATCGACATGTGCCATGTTGGTCGACGGGTCGTATGAAATCCAGTCACTGCCTCCAGAAGTCAAGTCGACTGACAAACCTTCAGTCTCTGTCCCATCCACACCTCGAAGGAAGCCTCCTTCTAGCGGATGACAAGTTCGGAGCGGGCCATTTCTGACCTTGCCCGCGGGGACAGCGATAGGGGTTCCGTACGCTCGGAGCGTTAGGATATGTTCTAGCTTGGGAGTTGCCATTGTATGTAGGTTGTGGTGCAGAATGTAGAGATAGACCTTGAGGAATTGATTAGAAAGGATTTTGAAATAATGATCCCCGTTCTTAGAGACTCCATCCTAACTTATATACAAATTCAAACGCGGGGTTATTCGTATGGAGAATGAAGCACCTACGGAGAACGGAGTACCCCAGTTGAAACTACTCCGCACCGAAACGAAGAATATCCCCGGCCTTGGGGGCGAAGGAATGCAGTATGCATTAGCGCGAACCGAATATCATGAACTGCTTATTGGTTCGATCCGCAATATCGCACCAAAACCCCGGTTCTAATAATCAAGGAAGCTTCAAGATACCCCCGCAGTCCTTTGCCGCCGATGTAGGATCTACCGCCGAATTTGCAGATCCTTAGTGGCGGTAATATGACATTCACGATCGGGCACGGAGTAGCTGCATACTCCGTACTTCAGGAAGAGCTTATTAGAATGACGATCGAGGGTGGTAGTTGCTTAGCTAGCTAGTAAGGCCTCGCCACGTATACTGCATGCCTGGCTAACATGATGCGCACGTTAATAAGAGATAACTTCAAACGCACGTGTTAGCAAGGGTCTTGGGATGAGGATTTAGGGGTAATTGCTCATGTAGGTAGCTTGCCTAATCACATATCTAGATGGTATATGTTAACTAGTGAGCGCTCATTTGGGATGGTTCTACTCACCCGACCCCGTATTTCGCAATGATCAATCGCAAGCGACGTGCATTCTAGACGTCGGGGATACATTGATAGTGATGCAAGGAGTGGCATGAACTAGACCTATGTCTTATATTCTGGTTTTCAAACCTTTTCGGGCATCTTTGTTGGCCGAAAATATACAGATTAGGGTAATGCAAAAAGAAAAAGTGCAATGATAGCATTCACCAGGGTTGTAATTTCAAGAATGCTAAATTCCATGTTTATCACTGTTCAAACTGTCGTGATTGGACGGTATTGACCTAGGCAAGTTCATGATTGATAGATATATCATAGACTGTCGAGAAGCTGTCAGGTCAATCGATCATCCACAGACACAATCGTTTTTTCCAATATACATATCTACGTGTGTAATTTGTGATAATGGGCTCGATCAATCAAAGGAACGATGGGCAACCACCAGGTCATTCTCTTCTCTCTTGATATTGAATAGTACTAATGCTCTTGTAATAGATGAACATGCGAGAAGTGAAAGTGATCACTTCATCCCAGAAGCATTAAGCAGCCTTGAAACGGTCGAACAGCGCCAAGTGTTGGACATCGTGTCTCAGCTTCGAAAATGTGGATTAAATAGCGTCTTGTCATTGCCACAAATAGTAGTTTGCGGTGATCAATCAGCCGGTAAAAGTTCGGTATTAGAGGCATTGACTGAAATACCCTTTCCACGGAAAGATAATTTATGTACAAGGTATCCAACTGAGATTATATTGAGACAAGGAAAGTCAGATTCACTCCAGATTAGAGTGATTCCTGACCCCGAACGCTCTGTGGAAGAGCAAAAGTCTATCAGGGAATTTAGGGAAAACATTACGAGCTTTGAGGAGTTGCCCAAGGTTATGGACAAAGCCACAGAGATTATGGGCATTAATAAGGTGAATGGCAGTGGTATTGATCTTCGGCAGGCCTTTGCGCGTGATGTGCTCAGTGTCGAGATAGAAGGGCCAAATCGCCCTCAGCTCACGGTCGTTGATCTGCCTGGAATCGTACAGTCGCAGACTAAAGATACATCACAGGCAGACGTCCAATTGACTGTCGAAATAACCGAGTCGTATATTTCCCAACCACGTACTATTTGCTTAGCTGTTATTTCCGCAACGAACGATTATGCCAACCAACCAATTCTCAACAAAGTTCGTCAATTTGATCCCAAAGGCGAACGTACTTTGGGTATTATTACAAAACCAGATCGGCTGCATCCTGGCTCGGAAACTGAAGACGCCTTTCTTCGCTTAGCAAAAAACGAAGATATATATTTCACATTAGGATGGCATATTCTCAAAAATCGAAGCTACGAAGAAGCCGAGTTTTCAATTCAGGAAAGAAAAGATTCCGAGTCAAAGTTTTTTCGACAATCACGATGTGGAACACTTTCCCCTGCGCATATAGGTATCAGCAGCCTTGTAGACCGTCTGAGCAAAATGTTATTTTCGCATGTGCAGCAAGCGCTCCCGTTGCTTCACGAGGAGCTGGATGAAGCTCTCGGCAGGATCAACAAGGAATTGGCAGCTATACGAGAACCCCGAGCTTCTCCAGATGAATGCAAGATATTCCTAGCTCAATTGGCATTGAATTTCTATGAAGTCTGCAAAGCTGCCGTCAATGGCCATTATGAGGACAGTTACTTCAGATATAACGGCAAAGGGTCGCCTCTTCAAGCTCTGGCCCTAAGTCGACGTTTACGTGCTGAGATCCAGCTTCTCAATCAAAAGTTCGCAGAAGACGTACGCCAAAAAGGACACAAGTACCATATAAACGGCCTGCGGGGTGTTTCTTCAGATGCGGAGCAAACGGTCCCACAGAATGTCGATGAAGTACCTTCGGAAAGTGAAGGGGAGACCGGGATCAAGACCCCAGGTGAATTGAAATCCCACATCAAACTCATGTTGCCTGAAACAATGTCACACCGGAAAGCAATGAAGTGGGTGAACGATGTAGTTGTTAGAACGAGGGGGCGAGAGTTACTCGGCAACTTCAATCCTCTCGTGATTGCAGAGTTGTTTTGGGAACAATCCTCTAAATGGGACGTCTTTGCAAAGGAACATATTGATCAGGCATCGAGTGCGTGCCAGCGTTTCTTGAAACATGCCCTTGATAGCATGGCACCTCGAGACATCTTCCATCGACTTTGGCCGCGAATTCTAGGAGATTTGACAACAAAACGCCAGCATGCAACAGATGAGCTTGAGAAAATACTCAAAGATATTCGAAGCTATGTGATCAATTACAACCATTACTATACCGACATTATTAAGAAATCTCGTTACGAAAGAAGAAGGGCCCAGATGCAGAAATGTATCGAGAAAGCCACGCGAAACAAAAAGGTTTCCGGATCGAAAACGGACCAGACCTATACTGACCTTGATCTAAATCATCTACTGAGCCTCTATTCAGAACGCATCGACCCAAACATGGATGATCATAGTTCTGAAGAAATCCTTGATTGTCTACTTGCAATATACAAAGTATGCTCTCACATATATATATTGTATGGTTGACGAAAGGGGTATACTGACTTATAGTATAGGTGAACCAGAAAATATTTATCGCAAATGTTACTATACAGGTTATCGAACGTCATGTGTTGCAGGGCTTGGAGGAAATTTTCTGCCCATTGATTGTTGCAAATATTTCCGATGCTGATGCAGTTGCTCTAGCATTAGAGCCTGCGGCCACTACGAAACAGCGAGACTATCTAAGTGGTAGGCTTGCAAAGCTCAAACAGGGACGCGAAATCTTGCGAGAATTCACGTCTATCTGATCGAATACTTCTGGTTAGACCTAAAAGTACGCGGGGGGGGGGGTAATGAATGTTGGAGATATTCCCTTGAGAGCTGCTTTGTATTCTAGTTCATTGCTGTGTAGCAAAATTTACATCAACCTAGTCTGTTATCCCACTGAATTGGTGCTCATCAAAATCCTCGCAAAAGACTACTAAAAATTTTTTGCGTAGGACTGGTCTCAAAAATTGACTATCGCGAACCATCGCCCAAGAATGGGATTTCTTCGATTGGATGGGATTATGGTACTGCAGAAGAATGTAGGTGTTCAATGGGTGGCCGATCATTGGAGCCAGATTTATCGCAACTATAAGATTGATCCACGAAAACCATGCCACAAGGGAAGTGGTTCACTAGGCAATGAAGTGACAATTGGTTCACCGAGCTCTTACCCAGCCTCACATAGCTATTCTCTCCAATGGCAATCCCTATTCCATTATCTGCCTTATCAAAATCGATACAGTCTAGGCTTCACATAAAGCCCCGAGGATCTCATTCTGATGCAAGCTACTGGTACATCTGCACGAGTCGCCCAATTTAGGCGAATCAGTACTGTATTTCACAAATGTAGTCCCTCGCATGAATAATTACCAAAAGAATTCCTGTGATACCTGAAAATGTAGAACCGTCGTGCTCTGGCGACATCAAAAAGTGATCTCAATGTTTACATCGTCAAGTACAAAGATGCGTGCCATCCTTGCTCTAGATACTGATTCACTGGCAACGTCTGCCTTCGTGCTCGCCTATACTCACTACTGTCAAGATGGTTGTTCATATGTCTGACCACCATGGCTCACTTGCGGACCCGGCTTTACTGGACAAGATCGACAAGCTATTTGCTTGCAACGTTGGTGAATACACCAACCTACCCCAACTTGTTGTGGTGGGAGATCAGTCTAGTGGTAAAAGCTCGGTATTGGAGGGGTTGACAAGGCTCGCCTTTCCTCGAGATAGCGGCTTATGTACTAGATTTGCTACACAAATCATCTTTCGAAGGACCGAGACTGGAGAGAGAACTATTACTGCCACTATTATACCAGGCAGCAACGCAACTAATGCTTCTCAGCTGAGAGAATGGAAGGTAACGGATTTGCAGTCTCTGGATGTTACTGCATTCTCTAAGATGATGACAGAAGTGAGTATAGTGACTTTGATGAATCCGGTCGGACAACGCTAAAAAGCTCATATTAGGTCCACGCACTCATGGGTCTTTCTATATCAAAGGAAGACAGTTTGCCAACATTTTCAAGCAACGTGTTGCGACTGGAGATTTGCGGTCCGGAGGAAGATCACTTGAGTGTGATTGACGTGCCTGGCATTTTTCGAAACACGACGCCCGGGGTTACGACCAAGGAGGACAAAGATATGGTACGAGGAATGGTTCTTGAATATATGAGAAACCCACGCTCTATCATGCTCACAGTCGTACCGGCAAACGTGGATATTGCAACTCAAGAAATCATTGATATGGCGAGAGAGATAGATCCAGAAGGAAATAGAACATTGGGAGTTCTCACAAAACCAGACCTGGTCGACAAAGGTGCTGAGGGCAGAGTTATTGATCTCGTGGAGGACTGAGAGATGAGACTCAAGTTAGGTTGGATCTTGGTACGAAATCTAGGCCAGATGGAGCTTCATGAAGGAATTACCGACAGAGATGCCGCAGAAGAGAACTTTCGCCTCACCGCGCCTTGGAACATTATTAGCAAAGATCGTTTTGGTATCCGGGCCTTGAAGACCCGTTTGCAAGAAACCGTAACCGCCAACGCTCGTGAAGCCTTCCCACATGTAGGTGTTCTTTTTCAAGTCAATGATTGTTATTAATGAAAGCAGGTACTTGGTGAAATTAGCAAAAAGCTCAGAGATTGCCAAAAATGAGCTTCAAAGTCTAGGGGCGGAACGTGACACCCAAGAGCAGCAGCTGGCATATCTATTAGGCATCATGGCCTCTTTCCAGGACATCACGCAGAAAGCTTTGTCCACGAACTACAGCTACAGTGGTTTTTTTGATAGTCATACAGAACTCCGTTTTGCTACGAGAATTGTGAATCGAAATGACAACTTCTCCACTGATATGGCTTTGTGGGGGCACAAATACAAGTTTGCGCAAGATTCTGATGAAGATAATGACTCTGATTCGGAGGTAAATCACGATGATGACGACGGTATGGATGACTTCCTTGCTCCAGCTGAAGTAGCAAAATTGGAAATTAGAAAAGTCAGCGACGTGCCTGATTTGGAAGACCTTCTTCACAACATGGAGATACACGATGTTATAACCCCGAGGACTCAGATACGCTCTTGGATTGAGAATCAATACCGCAACTCACAAGGCTTTGAAATTGGGACGTTAAACGTCACCTTGATTTCCACGACCATGAAACAGCAGTCTGACCATTGGACATCAATCGCACATGGCTATATTAGCGACGTGGTTACCATGACGCACCGATTCATTTTAACAGCCTTAGATATAGCTTGTCCAGATGATCGAGTTCGGCGCAATTTGATGTCGGTCTTGATGGAAAGGCTTTTGGATCGATACAAAAATGCTATTGACAAAGTGAATTTTCTTCTCAATGTCGAACGATCAGGGACACCCTTGACTCTCAACCACTATCTCAACTCCAATATTGAAAAATGGTAATTATACCTAGATGACTAGTCATTTTGAATGCTACTGATTCTGGAAAATAGTCGACAAAAACGGTTCTCGTCCGTTGTAGCGAAGAAAACATTTAATGATAATTCACACGGAAAAGTGGTTCGATTGGAAGATATAACCCATCAACATCATATGAGCAACGAAACGCATGCCGTGCAGGAGATTCATGACATACTGCAGTCCTATTACAAAGTAGCCCGAAAGCGGTTCGTGGACAATATTTGTTTGCATGCGGTAGACTACCATCTCGTGACAGATCCAGAAACTCCAATGGGTCTGTTTTCTCCTTCATTTGTGGGAAGCCTTTCTAAAGAACAGCTTGAGGATATTGCTGGGGAGGAAGGGGCACTGAAGCGCAAACGGCGTCAGCTTGGTAAGAAGATTAAGGATCTTCAGGAAGCTAGAAAAGTACTATTCTGAGTTGAGACTTACCAGATCTGCACTCCCATTTATTCTATGAAAATCTTTGGCTGCCTCATAATTTCAGGCAACTGTGTAAAGTATGAAACGACTTCTCCTGAAACCTCACGTCCAGTCCATCCAATGGGACTGGTCCAACTAGATCTGTAACGGCACCCTTTTGACGGCGTTGATTCAGATGTATGATATATAGTGAATGTAGAGTTGTTTGCCCTTGGAAACTTCTATATAGCTGCCACTACACATCACAGAGTATAATAAGATCTCTTAATTGATCATGCGCAAAGCTGAATACACGGGGCTGAAGATCCTATATCTCAAAATAATAAACGCAGAATTCGTATCCAAGGAGCAGGACGCAAGCAATAAATTGCAGTTTTTCATGGGAAAGAAGCTATAACTGGAGAATGGCAAAGAGTATTAAATGGGCATACCCATCAGCTAGTATTGGACTTTTGTGTGGTTACACGGCGCAGACACAAAAATGTGATAGAGCAGCCTTTCTACTGCAATTATGCGTAAATGCGACTGCAGAAAATATATTTCCTTACTGCACTGGAATGCGTAATTTAATTTGTCGTAAACAGGTCTGCAATTGTTCTGCCTAGCTAATGGGGCTAGGAGTGATTGATCTAAGAAACTTGTCTCTTCGAGATTCGCCTGGATTCCTAGTTACTTTTTCATGGCTAAACCTAATTTCATCCCCGGGTTACAGAATTACGAAGGCCACTATGCCAACTAAGAAGCCCAAGTCTATTCAACAATGGTCCATGTATCCTTCACTCCACGAACATGTAGTTCGGTTGCTGGAAGAAGACGATCTTCACCTCAATTTCTACGAATCCGATGAGTCCGAGACTTGCGATGAGACATGGGATACAAACGTTACGGGCCGATTCGTATATCGAAACCCTTCATGTGGTGTGAATGCATGGACAAGTGGGAGGATTGCTGTCACAATACGTCTGTATACTGGTGGGAAGTATAACGTGAGGGTCTATCACCAACGATGCAAGAGTTGCAAACGCCTCAGTCGACCAAAATTGAATGAAACGTATGCTGAAAGAACAGCATACCGTATCAAGAATTGGCATGGGATAGAGCAAGAGGCCCGCCCGCACTCTGGAAACAGCAATGGCCCGCACAATAGCGAACTATGCGAGGGGTGTAGACATGGTCATTGCAGGGCAGTACAAGTTGATGATTTGAGTAACATACTGTGAGTTGAACCACCTTCCATGCTTCATGACTGAAGCTAACGTCTTACAGGCGGGGCACCCGACTCAGCTGAGTTGACGAATCATCTTATACATGAAGGTGATCTTGCATAGCTTGATATGGGAAGCACGTTGCTGAGGGGAGCTATTATAAGCAACACCATGGGCATGATATGATGCATTGCGAAGAAGACACCATATGGACAGCAAGTGAGAAGTCTCACGGCACGGAAAGGTCGTTTATAATTTATTTGGTTTGGAACGATGGATGTGCTGTATTGCTTATTCTTACTGGTCGTCGGGAGAAAATGGCTTATGCTAATGGAGGATAAAGCGAGAGATCTGTTCTGGGATTGAGTTAGTCAAGTTAGGGTTATTGAATATCTTTATCTGAAATAAGTTCAATGTTGATAAAAGCGTCTTTGAATGAGGCAGACCAATATATGAAGCGCATGGATAACCATCACTTAGAAGGAGAGTCTCTACAATAGTGGAGGGGTTCGAAGGTCAGGCGGTTACTGGTAATAGTATTATTGAATGCATTTACACAATTGGGCCGGATCAGCCGTCTCGTTCAAAGGCTGATAAGACTAATCAGTCCAGGGATTGTGTATAGCAAAGCTTGATAATCGTACCGAAGTCTTGGAATATCTACGAACCCAACGAGGGAGCGGCCGTTTCAGTAAGCGCTACATTACTGTGTACAGTTTAACCTCTCATATGTGGCGCTAGCTAACAACCAAGGTGGGGAAACTTCCCCTCCACCTCAGAGTAGGTAGCACAATATATATCCTATGTAGTATAACCCATTTTCATGGCACAAAACATTCTCGGATATCTCGTTACATTGTGTTGAATACAGTTGGCTTAGCATATTTCTCTACCCTTTCATTTGGATAATCATGGGTGACCCCCTTTCGGTCTCTGCCAGTCTCGTGGCATTAACTGGATTTGCATTCCAGGCGAGCAAATCACTTTATCAAGCCGTCGACAGCTTCAAATCTTCTAAAAGAGCAGTTCGTGAGCTTCGAGAAGAGGTCGAATCCTTGAATGCAGTCCTGGAAAACTTGTCGCAGATGGCAGTCGAATATGATGCTCAATTAACCTCGTTGAAACTTCCGCTGGTACAATGTGCTAAGACATGTGAAGAATTTGAACGTGTTATCAGCAAATGCGTGGGACATTCAGATGGCCAGAGGACAAGCTTTCGTGATTGGGCACAGTTGCAATATAGAGGAGGTGGTATGGAGAACTTGAAAACCACCCTGGCTGGCTATAAATCGACAATCAGCATCGCCATTGGCGGTGCTACGTTGTAAGTCATTTGCAGAAGAAGATGATAGCTTTCTCTTACAGGTGTGACTGATTTGATATAGTCGCCAAGTCGTGGTCACTGCGAATGTTCTTGATGATTATCAAAAGATGATCGAGGAAGCCACGTCCGACCTTCAAGAGCATTTACAGCTAATCGACAAGAGAATGCAATCGCTTATGCAGAATAGCGCCTCTATCCAAGCCAACCGACCTCCAGAGGTTGAAGAAATTGTGGAAGAGAAAAGGAGCATAAGACAGTGCCTAGCAATCTGCACACAGGTTTCTCAATTAATAGAGGCATATCAGACTCGCCGGATAATCTATCAAACGCCTGGTGGAGTCGGATCACAAAAACAGTCTGCTACCTTCGGGGCAGAAACAGCGACAAATGATTTGCTCATGGGATTTAGAACCAGGCTGTCTTCAAATACCAAAAACCTCCAAGATCGGCTCCAGGAGCTCGAGAATCGTCTTGGAAAACTATCTGAAAACGGTGATGATCAACAACACTTGAACCTTCTCCAAGCTATGAAAGAGGAAAGAGACAGCATCTCACACTGTCTTGAAATCTGTACCGAGGCTTCTGATCTTACGGCAACAGTCCGTACGAATGTCTATGAGGAGGTGAAATCAGCCGATAACTCTCATCAGTTGGTCGTGTCAACGATAGGCGATCTTATATCTGCAAAACATATCACGACTGGGTCCAACTCAGTCCAGTGGCTGGGGCAGATGTCCGATGAAACTATACAAAAGCTTTCCAGCGATAACAAACGCGCTTTTTTCGAGAATCAAACGAACAAAACGCAAGAACAGAAGGATGTATTTCATGACCTTTATGGAGAAGGACGCCAGCTGAAAGGTGATGTGGGACCGACGGGTGGAAAGTAAAGCAGTGATACATTCATTGATGGATCAATTGAATAGGATATTTCTGAATCACCATTGGACTATATACAATTACAGATCACTCCATCTTGGCAAAGCTGAAATGGAGTAAGGCAGGCAGCGCTCGGGATCCCGGCGGCAAGAGAGGCGAAGCTTGTTAGTCTCGTAAGAGTCTCATCTAGGCTATTTGACAAAGGCATCGCTCGATAGGTAGATGATTGAAACTGGTGCTTGGGCGATGAAGAAATAGGTCTGGTTCCGAAAAGGGAATAGTATTAGGGCTAATGCCGTTTCTGGATAATTCGATGTCCTACAACAGAGATCAATCTCGAGAGGCTTCTTTTGCGCATTGTTGCCAACTTCTCAAAGCTGATAAGAGTTGTTTTAGTCTATGTTTCTCATGGATATACAGCAAGAAGTACCAGTAGGAACCTAATCCTACATTTATCTGAGCTAGATACTGACGCTGAGGTCTGAGGTTCTTGCGTCCTTCCCGGAGAGGCAATGCCACAGACCGAATTTATCTTTTTACGTAGCACAGACAGTCTCCAACAATGATCGATCTATACGTCATGAGACAGAGCATGTTACAGAGTATACAGAGTATACCGTATCAATAGCACTATGTAACTAGTACGTACAGAGTCAATCGCATTTCCCGTCGAGGAGAATTTCACCGAAAATAAGCTATTCGCAGAGTTCGGCAAGGTGGGCAGCGCTAACTAGTGGGTGGTCCGCCCGCACGCACGCCAGTCAGAGAACGTTTGAGCCGTGCCCCTAGCGGGGTCGGAGTGGTAGGCTGAGGGAGGGCCATCTGCGTCTTTGACATACCATACGGTCCATACCAAAACTACCAACGGGTTCCTGCTGTTTCATTGGCTGGGCTGTTAGATAGTCTGCCACGCCAGACTTAAACAGGGTTGGCGTGGGCGCATTGATTGCTCCTTCTCCCAGAAAAGACGTCGTGAGCTTCTCCCTTGCCTGCAGGATGCATCATTTCCATTTTTTGACATCTGCCATTATTTTCTCCCATGCGTGGTTCAACGCTTGCCGTCCTGTCAGCCCCGTTCCCGGTGCTCTCCTGACATTGTCGCCGTCAAGTGATGCTTTGCGAATCGAACTGGCACTAGCTGATCGAGCTGGGCCGACTCCGCTAACGCCCCTGGAAAGGACTTCGCGGAAAGGGGGTAAGTCGACAGGCTTGTGGCTGACACTGGCTGCACCACCAGGATTGGAGCGGAACGAGGGTGAAAGATATCTCTCATCACACAAATACGACAATCACACAATCAGAACGTGCTGCATAATTTCACCCTACCCAGCCTGCTACATTTGACTTTCTTCCGTCTCTCATCTCGAAATTTGTTCCACCCCTCGGCTTCGAGTTCTGCGAGGCGTCATTCGATTGATTGATCCCCGACAATGGCTCCAACTGAGGATACCGTGCCGCCTGAGTTGCCGCGCAGTGCCGGAACACAGGATGCGAACACTTCCAGACGTCGCAAGTCGCTTCCTGGTCGATCGACTAGTGTACCACGACAACGACCGTCCAGCCATGTCCCTCCTATGCCTCCTGCATCGCCCGAAATTATTTCGTCGTTGATATCGTCTCTTTCCAATATTTCATCACCAGCTCGAAGCCATTTCGATAACCTACCACATATCGGCGCACAAACAGCGCCTTCCTCCCCTGGTTTTCGCCAATCGGAGTTCACGCAACCGCAAGGATCCGGACAAGGCTTTGGCGTGGACTATGGTGCATACAAACCTCCAAGTGATGCTTTTGAAAGCCCATTTTTGCACCCGGATGATGCTGCTTTGTCGCCTGTCGTTCGCATGGCCCCTGCGCCCACACCTAGCTCCCCACGGTCGCCGCGATCTCCCAAATTCAAGACGAGCTTTGGCCGCGATCGCTCTCCATTGAGGCCTAGATCGACAAGTTCGTTTTCGTCTTCACAAGCTGCTATGGAGGAGCAATCGTTATCGGGGTTTGGAATAATTACGACGGAACCAGGCACCCGCGTTTCTCGTACCGGAAGTGTCGCGTCTACAAGCTCCGACGGCCGAAAGAGTCTACGAAGCCCATTGGGCATGTTGAGGAGAAGTTCTAAAGATTCATCGCAGGACAAGGACGCCGAACGCAGCATCAGGTCTTCTGCACATAGTGACAACCCCAAATCGAATTTCGCTCGCAGTCGCGCCAGCCTTCAATCGAAGAACTCAATGGCAGATGTTGTTGAAGAAGGGGGAACCTTGAACCCTGCTAAAGATCTTAGTTTCAAGAGTGGGAAAGCCGTTACGGAGATAAAACCATTGTCTGTTAGAACGCCAAATTCGCCACTACATAGCCCTGGAGGTATTGGAAGCGGACGAATAATTCCTACGCGCGAGTCGTCACTACGGCACAGCATTAACAATAAACTCAACCGAAAAAGCCGACAAAGTCGACCGCCAGAACAACGATCTACAACAGGCAAGGAACGGAGTCATGTTGAATCTAAAACATCTGAGGCAAGGGCTGCTACCGAACAAACCACAAAACGAATACAAGAGGTCAAGGAGCAACAAATGCGAATCAAAAACGAATTGGCAAAGGCCCAGGAAGTTCCCGCTGGCCGAACATCAATTGAAACGTTCACCTCGCGGGCTAAGACAACACAACCTGCGGCGGCCGAACCAACACCTGCTCAATTATCTCAAGAAGACGCGCTAATTTCCCGATATCTCATTCATGCGGAAACGGATCCGTTTGAGGAGAGTGCACCCTCCCCGGCAGTACAAACCCGGAGAACAAGGGAAGCAAAGGACAAAAAGCGAGAGTCGCTGGACAAGGCGGATGTTCCACTGAGCCCGTCCGTGTCCAAAGCTCATAAGAGACATTCTTCTGGAACATTTACAATGGCCACTCGTGCATCGATAGCGGAAGAACGACCTTCTAGTGCCGATTCTATAGACTTTGCTGTCGAGTCATATATCGCTTCGCCAAGATTGACGCAAAAGGTGCCTCATCCACGTTCAGGAAGATTGATAGCATTTTCGGAAGTTGGCGATCCTCAGGGACACGTTATATTTTGTTGCCTCGGCATGGGGCTTACTAGATATCTGATGGCTTTCTACGATGAGTTGGCGCGGACATTAAAATTACGCTTGGTGACACTTGATCGACCAGGTGTGGGCGAAAGTGATCCTTCAGGGGAGGGCGAAGGGACTCCTCTGACATGGCCTGGTGAGTATCCTCGCATTTGGATATAGTAATAAAAAAGCTGATATGGACTATAGACGACGTTGCAATTGTATGCAACCATCTCAAAATTACCAAATTTTCTATTCTGGCGCACTCAGCAGGTGCTATATATGCATTAGCTACTGCACTGAGAATACCACAACACATTCGGGGTCGCATCCACCTTTTGGCTCCTTGGATCCCGCCATCACAAATGACCAATCTGGGCACACACAAAGAACCACTGCCGAACAACGCGGTGCCTTACTCTCAGAGGATATTACGAGCCCTTCCCACGCCGATCTTGAAGGTAGCAAATTCGAGCTTTATGAGTGCTACGAGCAGCAGCATAACAACCAGCTTGCCTAAATCGCCACGACGAAATAAAAGAAAGAGCATTGGACGAGATACGGTGCCCCCAACAATGACGGAACTCACATCACCCGGCAACAACAACCCGAACCACACGACCACAAATCAAACAAAGATCGACCTAACAACTGCTACCAACGGCATAACAACACCATTAATCCCCCACGATCAACGAAACTCCACCTTCTCCCAGACGTCAGCACTCAACCGCCCCAGCGTAGTGGAAGAAGCTGCAATCCTAGCTTCTCAACAAAAAGAACGACAAACCGAGTACGACACGCGCCTGACCTATCGAATCTGGGAACTGGCAACCACCAACGCTAACCCAGCCGTCGATCTTTTGATCTGTCTTGAACGCCGCCAAACAATCGGGTTTCGATATGTAGATATCAACCGTGAAGTAGTCATCCACCACGGGACAAAGGATACTCGAGTCCCCGTCGATAATGTACGATGGCTCGGCAAGACGATGCGAAGATGCGAAGTTCGCGTTCTCGAGGGCGAAGGGCATGGCTTGATGGCTTCGGCCGTGGTCATGAGTAATGTCCTGACAGAGATGGCGAAAGAATGGGAAGACTGGACGACCGTTGTCCAGGGACGGGGACGAGGAAGACGGACGACCATTTCAGCGGCAACGCATCATTATCCTTCTTCGAGGTCTGGGGTAGTTGCTGTTTAATCCACACACCTACCTTTTCTTTTTTATCATGCTCCTCATACTCCTTCTATTATTTCATTTTATACCCCCTTTTTTTCTTTCTCTTGCATAATTTATTACTCTATTTAGTTCTTATTTTTTTCCCCCTTCATCTTATCTTGTTTATTTTTCCAGCATCATCGGGCAGCATAGCATGTATTTATATTTTGATTGTCGGCATATTAGCATATCTACGAGATATGAATAAAGACCTTTTTACATTTCTACTTGCGTATGAGTATACTTTATATTACTGATTAATTCATTGATCGTGATTCCATAGTAGCAATAGCTAGGGTAATCAGCCTAAAATCTCGAATGAAAAGAGTGACAAATGGCAACAGACACGGGGACGTGGAACGTAAGATATAACACATTGGGTCATGAGTAAAGTAGAACATGGGAATGAATAGATAAGATACATGGAAAACCCTCTTTCGTCACAAACAGCTCTAGGTAGATGATCGCAGCTCAAAAAATAGATTCTACTAGTAGTCTGGGTGATTCATGGATTCAATAGATAGTTAGGTAACCCAATAGAGATAGGGGGTAGAGGATTCGAGCTACGTAATGAAGCGCATTCATTACGTAGGGTCGATGGTGATAGGATATGGAGGGGCGTGGCGGGCATTACTGCTCTGCTGCATCCTTATCCTTCTTCTTCGACTTCTTGCTTGGGGTAGACGGAGCACCGGATTTCTTCTGGTGAACGATCAGTTTTGTCCAGGACTCTTCGGGATCCCATTCGAAGCCGGCGAGATATGGGTTTTCGCCGAGTTCGTCGTCAGCCTACATCATTATCAGCACTGAAACCAAAATCGAAACTGGTGGTTTAATGGGAGAGGAAGGGGGGACTACCTTCTTCTTGTATTGTTTGTGTATTGCATCCAGGGCATCTTTGATGGTGACACCTTTGAGATTTCGGGCGGTGACTTCTAGGCCCAGGGGGAAGTGGAGATCGATCTTTTTGACGGGGGGAGTGACGAGGAATTTGCTGAGGATTTCCTTGTCCTCTATTGTGGAGGGTGATGTGTTTAGTTTCCTATTTCATCCACGTCAGTGGATAGTCATACAGTCAGCCAAGAAAGGGGACATACCAGCCAGTCCTTTGCGTTTCAATGGCAATCTCAATCGGAATTTGATCCTTCTCTACAAGATACAAAACGGTTAGAAGCTGTGGTCGATAAATCCATAACGGAGGACTGACCTAGGTCTTTGATGTTCCTCACGCCCTCTGCCGTTGAGCTGACACGCTTGTGCTTCTTCTCTTTCTCTACAGTCTTGGTCTTGGTCTGCGCCTTCTCGTCCTTGGAAGATATCGAGAGACCGGCAACGGCGGAGTCGATACGGGTGAGTTCTTCCGTCATGTTGGATTGGTGTGACTAGACTGCAATAAGAACTTAGTAGGGGGTCTTCTACTACTAGAAGCTAGAGATACGGCAAGGGAAGGTATACCTGATGGCTAGTAATGGATGATGATTGATGAATCAGCAGTGATTGGTGATGGATGAGCTATGAATTGATGAAATTGTAAAAGAGGAAAGAGAGAAAGGAAGAAGAAGAAGAAGAAGAGAAGAGAGTAGAAGAGGAAGGAGGAAGGTGAGAAGGTGATCCAAGGTCACGGGGGCAGGACAAGAGAGGGGAAGGCGCGCACCTTCCACCATGGATTATCGACCATTGACCATCGCACCTTCCATCCCAGCTCCTACGTAGAAGAGGCAGGAGAGGATCCATGTTCGACTGGGGCTCTTACTCTAAATTTGCAGATGGCCATTGGCTCTCCCAGCTATTCCAAACGCAATCCAGCCAATGTTAGTTGACAGACAGACGAATCATCGCTAACATACAGGAATGCAGCCGGTTCTGGGGCTGCGCTGGTTCAATTGGCTGGTCACCCACCCATTGTCTCTTTTGGGGGTGCTTCTCCATGTCTTGACTCCTCTTTTGTATGCTACTTGCTACACACTGTCGCATGTCGTCTGGACCGGACGGATTACTAGATAGCATGGATGCCCATTTGCGATGTTGTGTATACGCTTTGTCTACACATACCCGTAATAGATCTCAATCAATTCTCGACTCAATTACTGACTCTCCCTTACCTACTTGCTGACCTGGACCGGAACGAGCGGATCAGCAGTCCAAAGTTTAAAGAAAGGTATCATCATCAGGGTGATAGAATAGCTGCGTCATATGTCGCGTCACGTTATCTCCATCTTCTAAAGGCTCCATAGGTGATAACTAAGAGGGTGTTAGGCTGGACTAGTGCTGCACCCCGCATTCCCAGCGACCCTATTATTTTCTTGTTTTGCTCCACTTGAAGCGTTTTCTTTAATTCTTATCCGCGATTCCGTGGTCCTAGTGTGCTGTGTGGGGTATGGTATGGATGACTCTATGACTTCTGACTTGGAAGATGGATTGTGCCTTAGATGGTATATTCATCGAGTATTGGACACTATCTAGAGTAGGACGATAAGAGTAAGCACTGAATATTAATACAATGATGATTTTCACTCTGTCCTGACATCTGAACGACTGTATCTACACGACAAGACACCCCACGTGAGGTCGCAACAACAGCCTTGGCCAAACCCGTATCACTCTATCTTTCTATTGGTTGGAAGAATGCAAGTCGTACGATGCGCGGCGGGTTTCAGGAGACGTCTCAGCAGTGTATACAGATCTCATGTCCGACCGAGAGAGTTTAGCGATCGTGTAATCACCAAGTTGGACTTCTCTGCATGCTGGGATATGTATTGATACACCAGGAGATGCCGTATCCACATCAGGTTGTTGAGGCTTGGCCAGGGACTCTAGACGAATCATCAGATCATCAGGTGATGATCCTGACGAAATCTAGGTCTCGTGCTCTGGCGTGACCCAGGTCACCTGACCGGACGTCTAATTGGTCTCATGTTATGTTTCATAGCTCATGACGTGATGCCTGAGGCACCAACTATGTACCTATCAGACAAAGCCTTTGTATCTCAGGCTCGTCTGGGTTATTATGTACACCGATAAGATGATTAGTTAGTTATCCGCTCCGCTAAGTCTGCAATATTTTTGCTCGTTTTATATCTCACCACCCGTTTCATCTTGACGTCGAGTCACTAGAGAATTCGCAAGAATGAATTTGATGTGCTGTTGTTCAAGGCTAGTTCCGACAGCTAATGGAAGCGTGATAGGGGCCGTATTCAGAACCGAAGTAAAGAGTCCGGTAAATGACAAGCGATTGATAAGAGAATCGTTCATACTTCAATAACAATAGGCATCTCAGAATGCAATTTGTTTGTTGTACTACGGAGTAGGTGTTGAGTAAGTGTAAGGAAACACCCGAAAAGGGAAAGCTTCTTGTTTGCACTGTTTGCATCGACGTGCCCCACCCTTCAAGCTAGTGTCTTGCTGAACTCTCTCCAAGAACTTCATTCTGCGCGCTTATTCAAAATCAAAATACCTACCACCTCCCACATTTACCAACAGCTCCTGCTGCTTCCCCAATAAACTTCAGAGTCTGCAAAAAATATCCACATACAAAAAGACAGACAGCACGACTTGAATGTCGGGCCTCTTTGGAAACGTCGGCACGACTGCCGCCACAACAGCCGCAACCAACACAACTGGCGACATTTCAAAAGATGTCGCTTTGAATTCGCCGCCTGAAGACAGCATCTCAGATCTTGCATTTTCGCCTGTTAGTAACCATCTCGCCGTCGCGTCATGGGATAAGAAAGTCCGCATCTACGAAATCAACGAGCAAGGGCAGAGCGAAGGAAAAGCCTTGTTTGAACATGAAGCTCCTGTCTTGAACTGTTGCTGGTCTCCGGTAAGAACTTCTCCCTCTGAGCCAAAGAAAAAGAAGAAGCTAACGACTGCAGGATGGAACAAAAGTCGTTGGAGTCGGAGCAGATAAAGCTGCCCGTTTACTGGACCTAGGCGCCAATGCAACCACCCCCGTCCAAGTCGCGGCCCATGACGCACCTATTCGATGCTGCGAAATGATACCCAACCCTACAAACTCATCACAACCACTCCTGATAACGGGCTCATGGGACAAGAAAGTGAAATACTGGGACTTGCGACAACAGACCCCTATCGCACAGGTGGAGTGTCAAGAGCGTGTTTACACCATGGATGTCAAGAACAAACTCCTCGTCATCGGCACCGCAGACCGTTACATCAACATCATCAACCTGGACAACCCCACATCCTTCTACAAAACCATGCAGTCTCCTCTGAAGTGGCAGACGCGGGTTGTTAGCTGTTTCGCAGACGCCACCGGTTTCGCAGTCGGCAGTATCGAAGGCCGCTGCGCCATCCAGTACGTGGAAGAGAAGGACTCCAGCTCAAACTTTAGCTTCAAGTGCCACCGTGAGACACCCCCCGGCAGTCGCGACGTCAGCAACATCTACTCCGTCAACGCGATATCATTCCACCCAGTTCACGGTACTTTCAGCACTGCTGGTAGCGACGGCACATTCCATTTCTGGGATAAGGACGCAAAGCACCGATTGAAAGGGTATCCAAATGTTGGTGGAACTATCCCCTGCACGACGTTCAACCGGGATGGTAGTATCTTTGCATATGCTGTTAGTTACGATTGGAGCAAGGGATATACGGGCAATACGCCGCAGACCGTTAACAAGGTCATGTTGCATCCGGTTACTCAAGAAGAGGTCAAGCCTCGACCTAATGCGCGCAAGCCTAGGTAAAATTGCTGTGTTTTAGCGGGATGGAGATAGCCACAATTCACGAATACCTTAATCAGTTTACCTATCAATCTCGTCTATCAAACTTAGTATTATGTAGTCGTACCTGTAAATAATAATACCATTAATAATTTAATATCACGCATGTGACGAGGGGTCCAATCCGCCCGGCAGAAAAGCATCAAAGCATCATCTCCACATCTTCCCCTCACACCACCCTTTTTCTGATTCATCAAACACACATGTCTTGATCATTATAACAGCAGAAACAAGATGGACACAGATATCCTCGACAATATCCTCTCTCTAGAAGAGCAATTCTACAAGGAAGGCTACGACCTGGGTGTCATCGACGGTGCTCGCGCCGGATACACGGAAGGAAGCGTCTTTGCAGTTGAGAAGTCGTTTGAGAAGTTACTGCAACTAGGGCGGCTGTATGGCAGAGCATTAGTTTGGAATCAGCGACTACTTAGCTCAGGCGTGAGCGAAGGACAACAAGTGCCCTCGAAGGCGGGAGAGGAAGACACAATCAATACCGACCTGTGCAACTCCATGCCCGCTCTCCATCAAGGCTCAAGACTCGCGAAAAATATCCAGACACTTCTCGCGTTAGTTGACCCGGTTACACTCGTATTACAGAATACGGAAGATGCGGTATCGGAGATTGAGGAGAGACTCAAGGGTGCTGCGTTGAAAGTCAAGTTGATTCAGAGGGCGCTGGGGGAGAGTTCCTTTGGTGATGGTTCTGCGGGGGATGCGGCGCTTGGGGAGGGGAGGAGTGGAGGGGATGGGTCGGGGAGTATTGAGGATATCAGTTCTTTGCATGTTAGGCATTGATTGATATTTTAATTCGGAGATTGGATGGTTACTATCTTCCTTGCACTTATTATGCGAAGGATATGCCTATCCCGGATAGTTCATTCAAGCAGATCATACCGCTTCAGTTCTATGCTCTTGGGACACCCATCGATGCAACAAAGTATAGGATACTGCTCCTTATACGAAAACTCTGTGGCAGTTCAGGCCGTGTGTTTACATCTTCAAAGAGAAGATGGTCCATTAGAGCGGACACAACATCTCCCACAGATGTTCGGGCCGATGACTTGGCTACCGAGTGCAGATCCTCGATCTGACGACAGAAAATGCACGATATCCGACTTTAAAGGATTTTTATTGCTCGAAACTCGTCTTCAGAAGAGGGATTAGACAAACAGCAGCGAATTTTCGCAGTAGTCAAACATAACATTTTTGGGCGGTTTCAAGATTGATGCAATTCACGAATGGCTCGATCTATCGGCCAACTGCTTCTAGATCATATTACCGATCCCACGATCACAGTTACACCTTATCTGCAGAATTTTGTCCTGACCGCTTCGTGCGAGATGCCCATGCAGAAGTGGATCGGCTAATGTTGGTCGACTTGTCTAGATGCAGCAGGATCAGTAGGAACTTAGCGATGATACTATTAGAAATACACCGCTTAGATGATTTCTCTTTGATTAAAAACCGAAAGAATAGCATTGTTTTAAGTATTTTTTTTTAAATTGCAAGCAAGAGAATTTTGCAAAGTTATCCTTCATTGTGGTAATTATTGAAGTGACACCGATACGAAGATCGGCCACGTACAGATACCAGATCGCGTGCTTTTTTAGCTAAACTTACATTCGGTATCAACACCCGCCTAGAACTTTCCTTAGTGTAAGCACGTCCCTGCCTACACCAGAAAGTTTCTGTCTGTCTCTTTGGCTTCACCAGTCTGTTCTGCTTCAACAGCTGATGACAACTGTCTTTGAGTCTGGTCAGAATAAATTCAATAGTCATCCCTGCTAGGCAGGGTTATTGCTCTGGTTGACAGTCTCTGGCCTGTTCTAACTGTCTGTCACCCTTTTCTATTCCCCGCGACGAGTGCGACGACGACGACTGACCACCCCTCTTTCCAGTGACCGACAAGACCAGAAAGGAACGAACCATCATGTGGATTCTCCGCGTCTTCTCCTCTGCGACCTACCTGACCGCGATCGTCCTCTCGATCCCCCTCGCCTTTGATGTCGGCGGTAAAACCTGCGGTCTGGCCTACTCGCTCTCGCTCGCCAGTTTTTATTTTCTCTTCTCGCTACTGAAACTCGCAACGCCCGACTCTTCACGGTTCAGAAGATTGCTTGTCATTCTCGTGGGCTCGACGCAATGGCTCATCGTTCCGGCCTTATTGATCTGGTCGCTAAATCTGTTCTCCGTGGATTCCAAGAATCGCAGCGACGCTAATCGATGGGTTGACAACTACACCTCTCCTAGTAGCCGCGTGAAAGACGTCGATAACGGTGTATGGAACGGTATTTCCACGTGGATTTTTGGTCCGGGCGGCTTGGTGGAATCCTTTGCTATTGGGAGCTGGGATAAGGTTTTGCGATGGTCGTCTCCATTCTTTCAGTTGGTCGAGGGTTTTTGCAGCCTGCTTGTTATTCAGGCTGCTGGACAAATTACGCGTTGGCTCGTTAATAGGAGTGGTGGTGATACATGGATGGTACGTTGTATCTCACAGATTACTGTCCATATGACCCCGCGTTATGCTAACATCACACAGATCAGTTTGCTCGTCGTATCTGCTTCCATTATTTCAAGCTCGGTCTACTTCCTCTGGCGCGTTCTTCAGTTCCCCGAAATCTCGAACGTCGATGCGGCTTTGATTGGAGTGGCTATTACCAGCGCTGTCATTCTATGCGCCTGGGGAATTGGTAGTGGCCGTGGCAATGCGGTCGAGAGCTCGCTACTCTTTGCTTACATTGTTCTCTGTGTCTACCAAATCTTCACTGATTACCAACCATCCGTGCCTGTCGAGCAAGCTCCTCCCGCGCAAGCAGCAGACTTCCCTCCTCTGCCGCCCATCATCATGGCGTCGTATAGCACGTTGATAAATCTGCTTTCGCTATTGCCGTCTATCCTCCATGCCGCGTTCAATGTCATTGCCGCAGCTTTCAGTGCCGTCACGCCTTCGATCCTGATCACGCTTGCCTATCGCCTATTCGTGTTTTACGCCTCAACGCGAATTATCCCCGCAGTTCGTGAATCCGGTGCTCGAGCCCTGTCACAGGAAGCATCGCTGGACGACGACGATGGCGCCAACAAACTTCTGGGCTTACTAAGCTGGTTCTCGCCTAGTATACTTGTCGCAGTGTATACCAGTTTGTTGATGCAACATTTTGCAGCAAATTCTCCAGGCGCGGCAGGAGGAGTAGCCGCTGGACAATGGTGGTTGAGCCAAGGAGATGTTGGCTCGAATTTTTGGCGATGGATTAATTTGGCTTGCACAATGGCGCTGTATGCTTTCGAATTGTGGATTGGCCAGGAAGATGATACGGGGTTGACGGGGCATTGGAAGACCGATTGATCGACGTGCTGAAGTTCCGTCTTTTACTTATCAGTGCTCTTTTGGGTACGCCTTGAGACTCGGAATATCGTATCCTATATGCGGTACGTTTTGAAACCGGTATCAGTCTCAATCCATATCGGCTCTTCCGTGTGAGTTTTGGTCTTGACCATCACGAAAAACTCACACAATTTCCGTTCCAGCGAACTACTTGACGCTCCAGAACGCTCTGTGTTCGCTGCTGCCGGACGCTCGCCGATCTCAAGTTCTGTCTGTTTATGCAACTACTACGTTTGTCAAAGTCAACCAACAAGCCATGCGTTTCGCTTCGCTTCGTTCTCGCCTCATCCCATTCTCTCCCTTTCTTCTATCTTCCTTTGTCATGATGATACCCACCCGAGAAAGTCGCGTTTTCATCTTTTCTGTTGTACCGTTTGCTATCGTTTCGTGATGTCCTCGATGATCGTGCAACTGTCCTAACCTACTCATAGCCCTACTACTACCACACCTAGCTAGCTACAGAACACAAGAACCCTTTTTTTCCTTTTCAATTCGCCTACCTCTACTTTACCTATTCTCAAACTATATCCTGAGTTCGGTTACCCTGACTCATCTTCCCAAGGACCATTTATTTCTTTTTAGTTTCTTCTTGTCAAGATACCCTTTCTCTTTTTCCCTTCATCCTTTTTTTTCACCTCTTCCTCAAATCAAGGAAGAGCAAATATCAAACTCCATCTCTTTTCTTCCCCGTTACTCCAACAGATCATTAATCTGGACCAGGAGGGATCTGATATCCTTGACTTGCTCTCTCTTCCTTCGTCATGTGTACCTACGTTATATTCCTTCTCACCTTAGCTTAGACTTTTTTTCTTTGTCTTTTTTTGAATATCCTGTGATAGAACCAGCAATGACTAAAAAATGGGAAAAAATGCTATTAAGTGCAGGCCTGTGTAACAAGCAATACGTACTCTGGAACATACGCCAAATTGAAACCTGATATGTTCTATTGGTATAAATATAGATATATTCAAGAAGTGAAGGAACAAATACAAGCAATCGTAACACACACTACATATATTCTCCTCTACTTGCTCAATGGAGACTTGATTTCGCTCCATTTCCAATATCATTATCCTCGTCCTCGTCTTCTTCACCAATGACATAATGATCCCTTTCATGTCCATTTTGTAGGTTAGGGGTCAATGAGTCCAGCTCCGCTTCATCAAAATCTCTCGCTTCGAGGTCGCGGCTGGAGTTGCTGTTGGACTGATTGCGGAATCGACTGAGAAGTCCAGCACCGTCGGTAGATGAATTATTGTCAACTCCGTCCTGATATACAGCTCGATATCCTTTCTTCGTGGGCGATGTGCCATCTCTGGCGGCACGCTGGCGAGCACGCCAGATAAAGAATCCCCAGACCGAGACGCCGATAATGACTACTATCAAAGCTGCTTCGCCGGATTTGGTGTAGGCTTTCCACTCGGCGTCTTTGAGTTTGGCTTCGTCGACTTGGTCGGTTCCGGATGTAGAGGATGTTGTATTGCCAACTGAAGTTTGAGGAAGTTTCTCGCCGTCAAGACGTGAATCCGCGGGCGGTCCTCCGATATTGGCGATATCAACATTGATGAATCGATCAACCATATCCCGCGTGCGTCTCGGGAAGTCATATGGTACCATATGGCTGGCATTGTAGAATAGAACATAAGTCAGGTTGCGCGCCTGTTGATAGTATCCCGCCGCTTCGCCTTCGAAAGTCCAACCACGACGAGGCGCCCATACACCTGGTTTTGTCTCAAATCCTGTTCCACCACTCCATTTCATGTTGTGAATCAATGACTCCGTTCCGAGATGGTTGCAGATCAAATCTCGGTCTCCGCTAAAGAGTAACACCTTGACTCCTGACTCAATCAACCCTGGAAGAAGCTGGATCGAAGGGACGCCGTTGTGTCCCATGCGGAAGTTCGCAGTGACCTGATTATTACATTCCGTCCACCCATTCGCTTTTCCGTTATCCAGATTAAGTGCTGCGCCTACATCTGCCCTTCGCAGATAATCTGTCATCTGATCCAAGTCCGGAGGCCAGGCGTTTCCACATGTGGCATCTTTCAATCTGATATCGTACACATTGATACATTGATCGTCCGACGTTCTGGTCAAATCCAACAGCTTATTCAATATACTTTCGCACTGTCTTATATCAACCAAGTCGCCTGCACCGGGAGCGTTCAACTGTTCGTCACAGCTCTTTTCTATCCCATCAAGCTCATTTGCTATGGCAGTGCCTTCTTTGACAATGCCTTCGGCGTATGCATATTGCAAATTTGCAGGGTACTGATCACGCGGTGATATCCATCCATTACCGATCAAAAGCCCTTTGATGGGCCAATGTTGCTGATTCCGTTGAATGTTTTTGTTCCGCTCGACAATGGCTCGGGCAATGTGTGGAATGTATTGTCCGGCATATGATTCCCCCGCAATGTACAACTATCACGGCTTGTTAGAATTTATCAACAGTCTGACAGCCAGGAGAACTCACATCATCGCTTTCGTACTCTGGAAACATAGCAAACCATTTCTCCAAAAATGTAATCATATGAGCGGCGACATGATCGAGATCATGCAGATAACTATTGGTATTGACGTAACTGAATCCCGTGCCCACTGGCTGGTCGACAAAGAGTAGGTTCGCAAATTCGTCCCAGGAACCATTATTATATATCAATGTATGGTCGTCTTTCACACGGTATGGCCCAATCTCCATCAATGCTCCGTCCATTGAGCTACATCCCGGTCCTCCGTTGAGCCATAAGATGGTACGTTGCCGATTAGCGATGTGACGGTTCTGAAAGTGCCAGAAGAATAAGTGGCCGTTCGTTTCGGCATCTACTTCGACATGACTATCAACAAGCAATTAGATATGACCGGCTCATGAATGTGAGATTTTGGCAACCTACCCAGCATGCATCTTCAGTAGAGGCCCGTCCGGTTGTCCCGGTATCGACTTGACGTAGTAGTCTGCTGCCGACTGCGCCCACGCGCATATTGGGCTGCTCAACAGCAGCAGTAACGCTTTGCCGAGCATCCTGGTTTATTTTGGAGTAAGCGCTGGGCAATTCAATCGATTAATCGGTGGAGGTATTGACCTTCAAATATCGAAGGTCCCTCGTAGATAGCTGACGTCGCAGTTGTCATCAATCCGGCGGCGTCGAGCTGTATACAACGCGGCACTTCGGCTATAAAGAGTCTCTCAAGGTCTAGAACACAGCTTCACTTTCACTGTCCAAGCTGTGTTTGTAGGGATTATGTTGAGAATAGGTGAGACAGATCACGGGGAATTGAAGCGTGGCCTTTGCCCGTTTCGGAATTAGCTTACTGCCAGAGTGGGTCCTGCCGCCAGCCCGCGGATCTCAGCTTGGCAAGTTTGCATTGTTTGTTTGTACGTATCTACTCTATCGATATCAATCCTTTTTCTCCTGGCTTTCTTTCTGTGCAGAATCCTTAAAACAAATCATCCAAAGATTTGTCGGCGTCTTTTTTGATCAACTCAACCATTCCCTGCAACCTTTAGTACCAGCTGTCAAAACTTGGACTCGAAAGACTTACATCAGGCATAATGGGCTTCCCATGGCTATCCCGAACATATCGGAACGGCATTTCTGTACTTTCATGATCATTGATGCGCAGTTCAGGATTATCAACGTAGGGGATTTTGTCCAGTGGGACTGTCATACGAATTAGCTAGATCATAGCAGAAATAGGTTGGGACGTACTTCGATCTAGTGAAACCATGCGAGTAACTCGTACGGCGGTATCTGTGGTCATTTGGACAGGGCCCAGTCGTCGTCCAGCGTAACCTTTTCTTCGTAGCTCAGATGTGCGATCTATTTCTCGGAAGTTAGGAATCGACCAATGCATATAGGATGACGGATATACCTCTTGGGGGGTCATCGCCTGTGTAAGCTCAACGGTCAGAAACGTATCTCGATATCAATATATCACCGAGGAGACTAACCAAGTATACCACCAAACAAAAACACATCAAAATCATCTCCATCAGCCGGACTCAACTCCGTCTCTGCAGCCGGATCTAGCAGACATACTCTCGACTTGCGATCTGCAAAGATTTCCTCCACACTGCGCCGCTCAAGCTTGAGTTCCTCCATGCGCGCCAGATGATCTGGCATCTGTAGTTCTTCAGGAACGGATGTCAATAAGAATTGAGTGCCGGACTCTTTGGATTCGCGTGCGATACATGCATATTCCAGGGCGGACCAGGGTCCTAGCTCGGGGTCGAGATGTTCGACTACGAAAGTCAATGTCCCAGGGGACGGAGTCTGTGCCATTTTGCGGATAGATTTCCGCTTGCTCTTAGGGCTGGATTTCAATTGAACTTGGAAGACTTGGCTGCGCCGACCTTCTAGTACCTGTTTTGGCGATGTTTATTGTGGTAGATGGGTGTTGGAAAAAGTTTTGCGGCGGAGTCGAGGACGTCACAAACGATTTTTACTGCGGTAGATATCAATCCGGACCACTTTCGAATTTATGTACAGGTTTCTAGTTAAAAATTAACTGAATAATTTGAATATACTGGAAAGAAATGGTTCAAAATGTATATATTCAAAATAAATTCTACGAAATAAGTATTCTGATACGGAATTTCCTTGTGCGGGGCTACTAATGGACATCATGAACTTCAAAATCCGGCGAATACAGGTAGGTTACAAGAACATACATATTTCACTGATAAGAGGCAGAGAGCCAATTGCAATTCCGTCTGGCACCAACGCTCAACCACTCTTTGAAGTGCCCCAAATGAGGACGTCGAGTTGATTGAACGAATCTCAGTTCCGCCAGGATCTGACGTAAACCTTCATGGTAGTTAAGTTGTGAGGGGACAGAGTGGAGGATTCGCCTCCAGAAATGGTCGAATAATTGGGTCGACAGACAGATCACCTGATAGACTAGCATGAAGTACTAACAGTAGAATGCTTCTAACCTTGAAGAAGAATATGTAGTTAGAATGTTGGTAGCCTGGTGGAGTGTAGGAAGAAGAAGCTAAGCAGATACCCCACCTCAGATTACCTAGACTGATTGTTTCAGCACCCAACTCCTCTCTGACCTACCTACTACGACTGTTTTCTCTCACTAACCTCCATCCCTGTCATTTGTCTACTCCATCTAGAATTAACTACGAATTATTCTCTCTTTAGTACTTTAAATGTCACTTCCTTCTTTCGTCTCTTGTCTGAACAACTCACCCTCGAATCGACCGAATCAACTCAACCACTGACCTGACTTCCCCGCAACTACACACTATCGTCCCTCCTGGATTGACTATCTACAAACAATCGGATTCTCGAATAAGACTCCTTACTACGCACACAAAAACTCTCTTTTCGAGCAAATAAACTCGACAAGAGACAGTCCACCCGTGCCATTGCGCATACTCGCACGATCGCGTGGCTTACAATTTCACACAAACCAACAACCCTACAATCGTTCCTGTGCATGAGCACAGCAATCAACAAAATGAACCCACATCAAGCCAACAAAGTCGATATCAGCGTAAGCTCTTCTCGTCATCTGTAAATTCCACCGCACTAATATTTACGTGAAACAGTCCCTCAGCCCCGATGAACAACGACTCCTCCGTCTGTATGGCAAAGTGCCCACTAAGAAAGACCTCCTCCAGAACAAACTTAAGGTACGCCCAACATACCCAAGCATTCAAACAACCCCAAATCTAATTATTGGATAGGAACGCAAATACTTCGACTCCGGCGACTACGCTCTCAGCAAAGCCGGCAAAGCCTCAGACGTTGGCGTCACAAGCATCGGCTCCCGCCACCCCGTCCCCGAAAACATCCCTCATCTAACAGCCACATCGCCCACCGCCAACAACCCATCAAACGGGAATAATGGACATATCGGTGGCCCAGGATCTACAACCGTTACGTCGCAGCCCATCCCCGGTAGTCTCAGCGGCCATCCCGGATCGATTGGATTCCAGAACCGCGACAGCCCCATCAGGGAAGGACCGTTTGTGCAGCGCAAGTCCAGTTTGAATCAAGATTCTCAAAATGATGATACGGACGAGGTGGCTGAAGAGGATCGGGGACGACAGGCAGAAAAGGAGGGTCAGCAATAGGTTTTGTTTCTCGATGACTTCAGTTGATTTTACATCATGTTAAGCGGCGTTCATGTATTGCGATGAATATGGATGTTTTTCTTCTTCTTCTTCTTCTTCCCTTCTTTTCGTCCCTCCAAAATGATCATGACTACTTTTGAAGCCGGATGAAATTGTGTATGGCGCGATTGTTCGTCTTGTTATGATCCCATCCCGTTCGGTTCATTTCATGTACCTCCCCAATAAGAAATTGAGAAATATAGATATATCTATTTACTACATAATCACGATCTATAGGCCTATTTACTCCCTCTCTATCGACCAAACCTTGACACTCCCATCATCTCCCGTACTTATCAATATCTCTTCATCCGCCTGACTTCCACGTCTATCGCCCCGCTTCGCCCACGCGATGTGATTGACTTCATAAATGCCATGCGCCGCTTCGATAGTGGCAACTATTTTCCACTCTGTCTTGAATTTTGTGTCTTCGGAAGTATCCATCTCATCCCCTTCTTTCGCCTCCGTCTCGGAGGAGGGGGAAGAGGGTACGAAAAACTCAGCGTAAACAACAATCCGTCCATCAGCACCCGTAGACGCTACAAGACCACTTCGTCTGCTCCACGCAACAGCATAAATGGCCAAATCATGCGCAGCCGGCAGGATCGCATCTTGGCACCATGTCTCGTCTAGTCCCGTGGGACGAATGATACTCGGTATACCGGTATTCGAAGCCGAGAAGGCGCTGCGCTCGGTCTGGGGTTTGGACTGTCGACGCCATATGCGGACTGTTTGGTCTGCTGAGCAGGACGCTATTCTGGGTCCTGAAAGGGCGAAATGGTCTTTATACTCCTGCTTTATTTTCGCCGAGTCATCGGCCGGTACTGTTACAGGGTGGAAAGGGGAGCAGTCAACACCCTCCCAATCCAGGCTCCAAACCGTGCCGGTATGACCCTTCAAACACGCTACTTGGCCCCAATCATCGATATCCTCCCTCCAGATCCGGATTGTGTCATCATAACTTCCTGACGCAAGACATTCTTCTGTCGGATGCCATGCTACACATTTCACGTCAGCGGAATGCTCTTGTAGGACCGCAACAGTCTCAAAGTTATTATCGCCGTCGTCGAGATCTTCCCATATCCAGATTGATTTGTCGCGGCTGCAGGTTGCGAGCAATGAACCAGAGGCGGACCAAGAGAGAGACTTTACTTCGCTGTCGTGGCCGTCGAGGAGGACTGCGAAGCGCCACTCCTCCTCATCCTCCTTTCCTTCATCATGGTCATGATCGTGGTCGTGGTCGTGATCGTGATCGTGCGCATGTTCATGGTTTTCATTATTGTTGTAATCATCCCACCTCCTCCAAATCCCCACCGTCGCATCAAAGCTGCCCGTCGCCAACACACTCTCCCCTTTCGTCGCCCCAGCAGACGCGGTAGGTTTCCAGGCTGAACTCCTCACACTCCGTTTATGACCGCCCGAAATAACAGAAAGTAACTTATAATTGACGAGCGAGTAGATGCGAACGGTCTTGTCGGCGCTGCTGGTTGCGACTAGAGGCAAAGAAGGATGAGGGGCTGATTGCCATGCTCGTTCGAGGGAAGGCGGTGTTAGGTCTGATATGAAATTTGTTTTCCACATTTTGTTCTTCTTTATTTGTTATGGGAGAGATTAGAGAAGTTGTTTTCGATGGTGGTGTTTGTCATGCGGTGGTTTCTTCTTCGGATGAAAGCCGAGTAGTTGGATGATGGATGTGAGGGGTCGATTATGGTTGTATATTCTCAATTCATGCAACTTCTCTGTCCTTCGGTATGACTATTATGTATTGTCGTACTGTCTTGTGACTTGTCTATCAAGTCGTGAGATAATAAGAGAAGTGGGATGATTCGTCATAGCGCAGAATAAAAAATGGGAGAAGAACTGCGGGGCCGATGTACACGCTGACATATTACCCTAACCCTACTCCATGTTAAGCATGGTTGGTTTATGACAGTAGATTCAATAGACCGCGATTGATATCATTCTTGACTCATTATAATGCATCAAATATGGCATAACTAAATCATAAACCAAATCATTCATATAAAAACAAAAAACAAAAACCCAATTGCAATGCACTCAATCTGAGGGTTAAGTTAGCTACTAACAGACTCACTAATAACCCTCTCATACACCAACCCATGACACGTCCAATCCACATCCCGCACCTTGCCCAACTCGTCAACTAATTTCCCGACTTCGTTGACAAATTCTGGCATGCCCGCTGCGGCGAGGGATTGGCTTGCTGTCGTTGTTGCGCGAACGCGTTCACTGGCACTTGCCGCGCTCAGTCGAGACAAGACATGGGCGCGGAGACGGGATAGGATGAGTCGGGCGACTGGGTCCGTGAAGGAGGAGGATGTGCTGGTAGGACTTTCCGTTCCGGTAGATGTCGATCCGGATGAGGCGGATGATGAAGAAGAAATATGTCCAGAGACATATTCAACAGAGGGCATTTGAGAGCTTAGTGGATTGTCAACCGAGGTAGTAGCCATCGCGACCGGGCTCAAGACCCGTCTCATCATCGACAATAGCTGCGATCGCGCAGCAGCTGGCATCGGCCGGGTAGACTCAATAATCGACTGGATTCTCTCCGGCTTGATTTCGGTAAAATCAAGAGACAAAATACGATCCGCTTCTGCTTTCCATTGTGATCGTGAATCTCGCTTCAGTAAATTCTTCGCAGTAAGGAGAATGGCTGCCGTTGCCGCAATCTTGAATGCAGTCATGTGGAGCTTTTCCAATCGTGCGTTATCCAGTTCTAGAGTTTCTGGGACCAGATCTGATGGAACCGGAGCATTATTGAGGACAATATCAACTAGCCCTTGTGCATAAACCTTGGCTGCTGGAGGCTGTACTTGACGCCGCTCTGCAATTTCCGGATCTCGGCGTTTCATCTCATCAACGACAAGATTGTGGTTCTTTTGCCAGAACCGCTTTGTTCTTTCAAGTTTGATAGTACCATCTTCTAAACCTTTCTGGAACGTCCTCTGCTCATAACCTGGTGCTTCTTGAATAAGCTGAGGAGCTGCCACCTGGATCATAAAATTGGTATGGTCCAAAGATAACAAGTCAATAATGCCCATCAACCTAGACAATCGATCAATGGGATCACCAGACTTGTTTTCAGCAAATGCCTTGACTTCCGGGTCTCGGAAAGGCGCACAAAGCTGAGGAAGTATGCGGCTCATAAAGTCAAAGAACGAATCGTACGAGAATGTGCCAGCCTCGCATTGATTCTCAATTAACTTGGGGTCGAGCGCCTCACTGATCAAAACATGCAGAGAATTTCCAGCTCGCAAGGACCTCAAAAGTCGGTCCTGTATAACAGTGGCCATTGCGACTATCCACTTTGTCCCGAGGCCAGCATCCACGTCACTCCTCATCATGTCGGTCATGTGTTTCATAATCTGCTGACGAGGTTCGGTATACTGGCCTTGTTCAATCCTGAACTCTCGGTTGATCAATAGTTCATGGACGAGTACTCGATTTTCAGGTAAAGCTGTCAAGGCCTTTGTGAAGCTTTCATGAGGTGATAGTCTCTGCTTGTCTAGTTCGTGTAGCACGGCGCTCTCAACATTATTGAAGGTTTCACTGATTGGAGACGAAACACTGTCGGCGTGAGCATCGGCATTAGTCGAAACCCCTGCAGACCGAGGAATCGACTGCTTAGACGACTTTAAGTGCTTCTTCTCTCTCTTAGCCTTTCTAAGAGCTTGCTTGACCATGTCCAGAGCCTTATCAGGACCTGCAAGTCGTTTCAATCTGGCCAAAAGCATAATTTGATTTGTTCGAATGCCTTGATAGTATTCGTCAGCAGCACCTCCTGCTCGATCTTCTTTTACAGTCTGCCAAATAAGCTCCAACTCAACGAATTGAGCTAGCATGATCTCAATCAACACGGTAGAGTCGTGAGTTTTCCAAGCATGAAAAGCCGAGAAAAAGACACTGTATGCTTCTCGGAGAACCTGAAGCTCACTCGACATGGAAGTGATGGGCTGATGTTTCAAAAGCCGTTTCGTAATCTGTTCAAACGATATGACCAAGTCGCGGGCTTTCTCAATCAAGTCCTGTTCTTGCTCGCCATCGCCGGTCATCACCGAGGACGGATGAGACAGAATCAAGTAGCTGCTCAAAAACGTCCGCACAGCGCCTCGCTCGCCCATTTCTCCGCCTTCCATATCCTGCAATCCGCAAAGACGAAGCACCTGGGCCATCGTTTCCAAAACACTCTCCTGTGAAAGAAGAGAACTCACGTCATCAAATGACATGTTACGAATTTTCTGCTGGGACAAATCCAAAGACCGAAATGACTCCATAACTCTTCGTGCAACATGATTCTTCCAAGCGTTCTGAACGATCCGCGCCGCAGCATCCCGCGTCAACGAATTAAGCACTGTCTTCACCATCTTGCTCTCTTCCCCGGCAGGAAGACTAGCCGTCCGTGGCCTCCGGTGCGTCTGCTGATACTGTAGCCGTCGCTTTTCGGCCTCGGCAAACTTCTCCGCCATTTCCAATCGAAGACGAGCGTACTTTGCAGCTTTCAGTTCACGAGTCTCTTCCGCTTTCTTCTTGGCTCGCCGGACTTCATCTTCACATTTAGCAGTAATTTCAGCCAGCAGTCGTTCGCGAGCCTGTTGCGCAGCCAGTGCCCGCTCTTCTCGTTGCAAGTTCCGTGTCGCAGCTTTCGCGACGGCTGCCCGGAGTCGTACTTTCTCAGCGTGAGCGGCGCGGTCGGCTAGGCGTGCTTTGCGAGATTCGAGAATAGAGGCACGGCGGAGATGCTGCGCAAGGTGGTCGCTTTGGGGGCCGCCGTGCGCAGAGGTATTCGAGTGGTGCGAGTGAATCGACGAGACCGAGCTCCGGCGAGAGAGCTTATCGGATGCGCGACGAGCGCTGGCGGATCGTCGATAGAATCGAGCCGCGATGTGAGGGGGGAGGGTGAGGATCTGTTTCTCGTCGTCGGAGGTGAGCATCTCTATATCTGCCGGATCGATGATGTTTGCGGATGACGGTGCATCTGCATCTGGCAGATGAATTTCAAGATCGGAGTTGCGTCGAATCATGGTCGCATGATATGGGTGCATGAAGTGTATATCCTCAACCGGGTATATAATCCAGCAAGTTTATAAAGAACGTAAGAATGACCAGCTGAATATGAAGGAGGATGACATTTGTTTCTAATGTCAGAACTGGGATTGCCTAGAGATCCGTGCTTGTTTCGGATGCAAACGTGACGAGTAATCAAGAGATTAGTTCAGATGATAGTGGAACGTGAAAGAAGGCCGAGAGTGGCGCAATTCAATAGTGTCTCGTGAAATGCTGAGTAATGCTGCTAAGCTGGGGCCTAGCTTGAAATCAGCTAGTAGATGGACTAGATAATCCAGTCTGTCCAGCAAGGAGAAAAGAATGAAGTCTGAAGGATGGGAGAGAGAGATCAGAAGAGGGGGAGTGAGTAATCAAGGTCACTGTCGCTCACTTATCGCGCCTTCCGCAGTCAGAACCAAACGTCAGCGGAAGGCCGCTTGCATCGTACACTAGGCCTGATTTAGTTTAGCTTACGAAGTACAGATCTAATGATCTATAGACAACAACACTAAGACTTCCAAGATTGTTGACCATGTATCGCTGTAATTCAGTATGTAAAATAGTTTCAAAGGTTGGAGGAGAAGATATAATCAATTGAGAACGCCTGCCCGAGGCCAACAGAACGTGTGTATAAAGAGAACTCCAAATCTTTGAACGTGTAATGTCGTAACTATACTGAAGACAAGAGGCGTGGCCAAAAGAAACAGACATAAAATCATGAACCTTCACTACCAAACTGCTGCGTCCACTCGGCATTCCGCTCCAAGTCCTCTCTGCTAACAGTCGGTCGTGAATTTCGAATAGCTTTGATAAAATCTTTCAATACAAGTGGTGGCTCCAGGAGTTTTTCGGATTCGACTTCCATCCAGTTCATTTCCATTGCGCCGTTGTCACCAGGTGAGCAGGGGGTGAGCTTCTCTTCGCCGTCGACGAGGACCTAGTCCTGTTAGTCGCATAATTTAGGACAGATAGAAGAGGGACAGCATACCTTTTTGTAATGTGTAGCAGTCTGAATCTTCCGAATGGGCTGCATCAACGCATCCTGCACCGCTATGCTAATATCACTACCGGAATACTCTGCACTAATCTCGGCCAAATGCCTGTAATCGGCCTGCGTCAACTGACACGGCGTGGAGCCCACGGCCAGCATGAACATTTTCATTCGTGCATTGATATCCGGCAAACTGATGTGAATTCTTCGCTGGAATCGTCGTCGAATAGCAGCATCCAACTGCCAAGGGATGTTTGTAGCACCCAAGATCAAAACGCCTCTTGAATCCTTGCCGACACCGTCCATTTGCACGAGGAGTTCGGTCTTGATACGTCGAGATGCTTCGGATTCGCCTTCTCCACGCGGCCCACACAGAGCGTCAACTTCGTCGATGAAGATGATAGCCGGTTTATTCTCTCGGGCCATATTGAATAATTGCTTGACGAGTCTAACCATGTCAGCTAGTCTCACGAGACTTCACGACACCAAATAAGGTGGGAAAAAACCTACCTTTCACTCTCACCCATCCATTTCGAAACCAAATCACTACTACTAACGCTGAAAAATGTACTGTTTGCCTCCGTCGCAACAGCCTTTGCAAGATACGACTTTCCCGTTCCAGGAGGTCCATACAGCAATATACCTTTCCACGGCTGCCGCTTGCCCGTGAATAAATGAGGGAACTTTATCGGTAATATAACGGCCTCCTTTAACGCTTCTTTTGCATTCTCCAGGCCGGCGACATCTTCCCATCGCACGTTGGGTTTTTCGGAAAGAATGGCTCCTTGTAACGCGCCTCGTAACTTTTTGGCCTCTGCATCTTCGCCATCTTCGTCTTCTTTCCTATACCCCAATAACAGTAGTCAGCAATACACATCCATCTCGGCGACAAAAAGAGGAGAAACGCACCCCTTCCCACTCCCATTCGCTACTTTCCCATTCGCGCCCACCGCACTCGGTTTCTTCTTGTTATCTGCATTCGCCAAATGATTCTTCAGCTTCTCTGCGCGGTCCATATATTCCCCTGTCTTGGCTCGAATCATTTCCTTTGATTTTGGGTTCTTTTCCCACTTGAGGGCGAGCATGAACAGCTCTAACGCGGCGTAGTAGCCTTGATAAGCCTTTTCGTATTCGCCGGCATTGTCGTGTTCGATGGCTTTTTTGACGGTATCGATGGCTCGACCGAGGAAATCGGTGTTACTCATTGTGTTTTAAATAGTCGTGTCGTTTGGTTTGGGGATGTGGTGAAAGGCTTCAGGTCAGAGAGTTGGAGATGGATGTTCGCCTGGAGTGGGGTTGCCAGCTCCAAACGCACACGAGTATTCGAGGCACAACGCTGTGAACGAAATAAAAAGAGCAATTGAGAGACACTCCCTAAAAATGTGTGGAAAGTCCTGAGAGTTGTCGAAGAGTAGAGGATCAATAAGTGCAAAGTAGAGAGTCGAAGAGGGTGTGTTTGTTTAGAAAGTTGCATGCCTGCCGCCATTCGGGATGGACCCGACTTACTTAGGTAGTCTGGCCGGTTGACGTACCTAGATAGCCTCCTAACTCTTTTTTATCATCCCCGCTAATCCTTCTGCATCCAACATCCCAGCATATAAAACCAAAATGGAGCAAGCACAAAAGGCGCTACAGGCGCTGTCAGAAGAATATCAGAATCTTCAAGCTGGTAATCCCCCAACTGTCAATTTAATTGAATCAAAATGGAAGGGGGAATGCTAAGACGGAGGGTTTGCAGAACTAGAAACAATCATCCTAGCACGACAGAAGCTCGAATCACAGCAACAAGAGAACCAGGCCGTGCAGCAGGCAAGCCAATCCTTTCAAACCCGAACCTATCTCTACCAAAACGGTTATGCTAATGTAAAACAAAAACAGGAATTTGCATCCCTGGACGATGACTCAAACATCTACAAACTCGTCGGGCCCGTGCTTCTAAAGCAGGAAAAGTCCGAAGCCGTCATGGCTGTTGATGGTCGCTTGGAGTTTATTGAGAAGGAGATGTTCGTCTTCTTTTTTTTCCCCTACTTGGTGGGATGCAGGGACTGACGCATGACAGAAAACGGATAGAGGGCCAGATTCAGGAGATTAATAATAAGAGTGATAAGAAGAGGACAGAGGTGAGTTTTTTCCTTCTTACATCATATTTAGAGGGGTATAACTAATTAAGATATAAAGATTATTCAGTTGCAGTCGCAGGTTCAGCAGCAGCAGCCTGCTGCTGCTGGTGCTGTTGCTGCTTGAGGTGGTGGGTAAGATGGGAAACATTAGCAATTCAGATATCAAAATAAAAGCTCCGTACTGAATTCATGAATGATGCATTCATTTTTCCCGTCATAGGTTTACTAGTAGATTTGATCTATAAGGATGGGAGCTGATAGTAAGTACGTAAGAAATCTTACTCACAGTACGAAAGATGAAAGAGGCAACTAGCACAAGAAATTTATTTATCTATTTTATCGCAGATTTTATAGCGATATCATCGTTATATCGTATTAAACAAGAAAACAGGAAAGAACAGGAAAGCGAGAGATCATTTCGAATGCAGGATGGAACTGCCTAGGACTTGACCAAAAGACTGTGGCAGGTCATCTCTTCGGGCTGTTCGATACCCATAGCTTCCAAAATTGTAGGTGCGACATCTCCAAGAACGCCCCCTTCCTTCTTCAAGCTCCAGCCTTCAGGGGCATTGGCCATGACGAATGGAACTTTGTTTAAAGTGTGAGAGGTCTTGGGTTTGCGCTCCTCGTTGAGCATTTCTTCGGCGTTACTGTAAACAGTTAGTTATATATATTCATATATGGTATAAGAAAGACTTACCCATGGTCGGCAGTAATGAACAGAATGTAGCCATGCTTTTTGCACGCTTCATAGATATGGCCAATAGCCCTATCAGTCTCGGCCACACCCTGAATAGCAGCCTCATATACACCGGTATGGCCAACCATATCTGGAGGCGCAAAATTGTTCATGACAAGTCCAAATTTCTCTTCAGCAATACGCTCAGCGACTCTTTCTCCAACAGCCCACGCACTCATCTTGGGTTGCAAGTCATAAGTTGCAACTCTGGGCGATGGGATCATGTCACGCTCTTCGCCGGGGAATTGTTTCTCGATTCCTCCGTTGAAGAAGAATGTGACGTGCGCGTATTTTTCGGTTTCGGCGATGTGGCTCTGGCTGATATTCTGCTTTCCGAGCCATTCAGCAAGGACGTTGCCCATGTGTTGAGGGGGGAAGGCAACGGGGAAGGGGTAGTCGGACTTGTATTGGGTCATGGTGGTAATTTGAATGTTCTTGGGGTAGGGGAAGTCGGGTATGGGAGAGCGATCGTAGCCTCCAAGCAATTGAGTGATCTCGCGGACACGGTCTGATCGGTAGTTGAAGAAGAAAAGGGTGTCGTCATCTATCCAGATTAGTCTATCTTCATGACCATGCTGGAATGGACCTACCATGAACACGGTTCTCCTTGCCACCAACAATGATAGGCTTCAAGAACTCATCATTCTCGCCCTTGGCGTAGCGCTCTTCAATAGTCTTGACAGGGTCGGTGCTGGCCTCTCCCTCTCCAGTGATAATACCCCTCATACCAATCTCAACGCGATCCCAGCGTTTATCACGGTCCATAACGTAGTAACGACCAACAACAGTGCCGACTTCACCAATACCGAGTTCCTTGGTCTTATCCAACAATTCCTGCATATATCTGGCGGCACTCTTGGGGTCGGTATCACGACCATCACCAAAGAAGTGAATAATAACCTTGGGCACACCCATATCCTTGGCAACCTGGAGAAGACCGTACAAATGCTTGTTTTGCGAGTGCACACCACCATCAGAGACCAATCCCAACAAGTGAAGACGTCCATTGCCATCCACGGCACGCTGGAATGATTTGCGAATGTTTTCGACTTCGCCCAATTTGCCGTTCTTCAAGGTCAGGTCGATACGAACGCTGTCCTGCCAGACGACACGACCAGCACCGATGTTGAGATGGCCGACTTCACTGTTGCCCATGAGGCCTTCGGGGAGACCGACTGCCAGAGACGAGGCATCGAGCTCTGTGTATCCTTGCGCAGTCTTGGACTTGGGGTCGGCAAAGGATGACATGACAGGAGTCTCTGCAGCGGCGATCGCGTCTCCCTCTGGTGGAGAGTTGGGGCCAGCGATGCCCCAACCGTCAATGACGACTATAACATACTGTTAGCTTTTGAGAGCCGATTGGGGACCTTGGAGAAACCAAATAGCAATCAGACAAAAACCTACTCAATGCAACTTTTTGGTCTACCTTGGCCATGGTGGGGTATTGTATAGTAGAATGAGACCAAGATCTATAATGTATCTTCTTGAAGCTTGAACACGATGATCAAAAAAGGAGTAGAATTGATAGCATTCAATTGATAGAGTCAACAGAGAAAGAAAGAAAGAAAAAAAAAAAAAAAAAAAAGAGGCATCAGACCGAGGGGCGTCATCGAGGGGCATTCAGACCGAATCCCGTTTCGGAACCGGTCGACGTCAGCGATGCCTGACTTTTAAGGAATCAACATTCTTTCCTATTTCGAGCTCTTTTAGCTTGGATACCTCACCTTCCTATTTAGAAGACCTGGAACAGTTTACGACTAACATAGCATTCAACTCTCTCATTTGATTTTGTGGCGGAAAGTACTCACTCACGGACCGACACTGGCATCATTCATATCTCTTATCCCTCTGTTTACAGCCAGTCTCGGATTAACATCTCGCGAATGCGCAATCCATAGCAAACGGCCAAGGCCCAGCAAAACTAGTCTCGAGTCTTTCGATACACAACAATCCGAAGCATATCCCTCCTACATCCCTTAAACTCCCGGCTCCATTCTCGTCCATCCCCAAGGCCCAGTTCACTATGGCCTCCAGATCACCGGTTTCCGCCGCATCGCAACAGCAAAAGATCTCGTCCACACCCGACGTAGCTCCGACATCTCCGCAAGTAACACTACCGGCACCAAAAACAACACCACAAGCAGTCCCATTCCCGCCTCCGCAAACCTTTGATTTCCTACCGCCTTTACACGCGCTAGTACTACGTTTATTGTCGTCGACGAATACGCCTACTATTGGTGCAGCGGCGGCGGGGGCCAGTCAATCCACCATCGGCGGGAATGCCTCGGTTGGAGTCGCAAGTCAAACGGAGGCAGGCTCACAGTCACAACAAAAACAATCTCAACCTCAACCAAAACCTGCGTCACAACAACCGCTCGGTGGAGCCACCGACTCCGCAACACCATCATCCAACCTCCCACCCCTCGAAGCAAAAGATCTCTTGACAGCCGCAAGCGCGATTCGGATACGTATTCAAAAGGCGCGTGCTGTTGTGCAGGGTTTGTCGGATGTGGAGAGGACGACTGAGGAGCAGGATGATGAGATTGAGGAGTTGCAGGAGAGGATTGCCAGTTTGAGGGGTGTTGTTGCTGATTTTGGAAGGAGGGCGGGTGCGCAGCACACTCTAGAGGATGATAAGATGGATGTTGGTGTTTGATCTGTGTCGATCGATTACGCTCACGAAAACAAACCAAACAAATCAAGAATTGAAGCATGCGATAGCGCTGGGGTAATATAGCTCAGGAAGCTCATTCCCCCTCTGAAGATGATACGTCATCTCCTCTCGAGAACAATCAACCAAGTAAAAGCTCCTACAAGAGCGCCCTTCTATCTACGCGATAGACAGCTACGGACGGCTTTGGAGAAAAAAACGGTCAATTCCTATATCAACAATCTGAGCCGTCAATAAACAAGCTCAATAAGGAATCATTACGCCGGATGCAATCTAAACTTGTTGAAGTTTATCAAACTGTTGAAGAGAGGTGGCATCCTAGCATATGCACAACAAATAGAAAGAAGCAAAATTCAGATACCCAAGGTATTGTAGACAAAAGAAATAATCATTATCAGGTTTATCCTTTTCTTTAACCCCAGGACATAAAAATGTTAAATAAAGAGTCGGAATAATTCATCAGGTTGAGCTTTTTCATCAAAACATCACACGCTTTATAAAGTCAAATATCATCATAGTAACACAGAGCAAGTCTTTGCTTCCCGGTTTAGTAATTATTTAAACTGGGAGAGGGAAGGTGCTGGCCCAAGCAGAAATCTCCTTACGCAGATTGAGAATCTCAGGGATAGTCTCGCTGGAAGCCTTGGCCTTGAAATCCTTGAGCTTGTTAGCCTCCTTGGGCAAACTAGCCTGGATGCTCTTGCTGATCTTGATGGCCTGGTCAATGTATCCAACAACACGCTTGAAGTCCTCCTCTCCAAGACCACGGGTAGTCATGGCAGGGGCACCGACACGGATACCACCGGGGCTGAGAGCGGATTTGTCGCCGGGCACGGCGTTCTTGTTGCATGCAATGTTGATCTGTTCCAAGACGGTTTCAACGCGGGCACCGTCAATGCCATTGGGGCGCAAGTCGACGAGGACCATGTGACTGTCGGTGCCGTCGGCGACGAGCTTGTATCCGTACTCCTTGAAAGCAACCTCGAGAGCCTTGGCGTTCTTGATGGTTTGTTCCTGGTATTGACGGAATTCGGGGGTGGAAGCTTGCTTGAGGGCGACGGCCAAAGCGGTGATGGTGTGGTTGTGAGGACCGCCCTGGTGACCGGGGAAAACGGAGAAGTTGATGGGTCCTTCGAGATCGTAGAGGATCTCCTTGCCGGTCTTGGGGTCGGTGCTACGCACACCCTTGCGGAAGAAGATCATGGCACCACGGGGTCCACGGAGGGACTTGTGGGTGGTGGTGGTAACAACATCGGCGTACTCAAAGGGAGAAGGAATAACGCCGGCAGCAATGAGACCGGAAATGTGAGCCATGTCGACAACCAAGTAGGCACCAACGGAGTCGGCGATCTTGCGCATACGAGCGTAGTCGATCAAGCGGCAGTAGGCGGAGGTACCAGCAACAAGGATCTTGGGGCGGTACAATTGAGCGTTGGCCTCCAAGGTGTCGTAGTCGATGATACCGGTCTCGGAGTTGACGCGGTAAGGGAAGGTCTCAAAGTAGGTAGAGACAGCGGAGATCTTGCGCTGGGGGGTCTGGTATCCGTGACTCAAGTGACCGCCATGAGGCAAATCGAGACCCATCAAACGGTCATGAGGCTTCATGAGAGCCTGGTAGACCTGCAAGTTGGCAGGCGAACCGGAAAGAGTCTGGACATTGACACCCCACTTCTCGGGATCGAGGTTGAAGACCTTCAAGGCACGGGCCTGGCAGGTCAATTCGACGGCATCAATGTGCTGGTTGCCACCATAGTAGCGAGCTCCGGGGTATCCCTCAGAGTACTTGTTGGACATTGGGGTGCCGAGGGCATCGAAGACGGCGCGAGAGGTGACGTTCTCAGAGGCAATGAGAAGGATGGACTCGCGTTGGCGCTGGATTTCTTTTTTCTATACGATAGTCAGTCGCCATCTTTTCCAATTGCAGGGTGATTCGACTTACGATGATCTCAGCAATCTCAGGATCAAAGTCCGCAAGGTGGACTTCCATCAACTATTGAAGCTGTCAGTCACTGCCCAATCCGTTTCCGTATCGCCTCCACGAGCGTTCAATGCAGACATACCTCCTTGTGGGACTCAGACAGAGCGTAGGTAGCCATTGCGTCAGAATTTATTTTCAGGTATTAACCTCAATAAAAAAAAAACAATGAAAATAGATGATTGATAAAATTGAGGAAGAGAAAAAGTGAGAGAAATAAATCACGAGGTCCTCAAAAGCTTAAGTAGGAATTTTTCCAGTTTCTTAGTATCGCCTCTTGGAAATGGATTGCTCCTACTGGACGAAAGCACGCAAGAGAAAAAAAATGCCCATGTGACGAGCGCCGGTGACTTATGGCTGTTCTGTATTTACGTGTTTTGGGCGATTAATTACCGGGGCTGGTTAATATGGTTATCGCATATTAAATCGAGCGTGAAATCGATAAATTACATACGGTACATACAATACATAACGAGGGCGAGAGCTGTTTTCGGAGTCCGACAGCTTCTTTCCGGTAAGTTGTTAGGACGATTCGTAGCCCGTGGACAACTCATTGCGCTTGGTGTAACAATCATTAGACGGTTATTTCCCTCGGTATTCAAATGAATATTATTTCGAAATAGTTATTCTATGCGTCTTATTCTCAGAAGAACACTGGATGGTAGACAGATTTTTTGACTGTATCGATGGTATTTTATCCGCCCCGCTGGCCGATAACCCCCCGCCAAAGCTCCATATCGGGAATAGCGTTGTTGGCTGTGGACGACATCGGAGAGCTGTCATTACCCTAACCCTACAGCCCCTTTTGACTTGAAGAACATACACATGGATCTGTCTGTCTACACAGTAGATATGGTGGGAACAATAAACCTGACTCGAAGAAGAAATTATCAAAATGCATTAATATCATAACATCATCAATCAACTCGCAACAAAGCACTGAGGCACTCTATTTAGAAAAATGTCCGTTCGTGAGATGGTTATGTGGTATATAAAATGGATGAGGAGAGAAACGTAACGCATCATGATAATAAGAAGCCACAAGGACAAATGTCAACATTAGAAAATGTAGGTAGGTAATGTAAGTTTCATTAATCGTCATTGTTCGAATATGAAAGTCGAAGAACCGGTTTATCTATTTGCGAGTGTGGGTGAAGATGCCGGCGAATAAGTGAAATTCTTCTGGTAGAATAGATTCTCATTCTTGAGGAGCTCGGGATCAGCGTAGTCATCCACGAAAGTCCAAGATTCTTCGCCTTCCATGTCTTCTGGTTCTTCGCCTTCTTCAGTTGCCGGATTCTCTCCAGTTGCCGAGGCGGGACTGAGTGGCGTTGCAGATAGTGAAGCTCGTTGGCAGGTTAGCGTTGTCGCGTATTCTAGGTCTCGATAGATTGCTTGAATGGCGTTGCCGACTCCGTCTTCCTGTACTATAGGTTAGAAAATGCTCATAATGTTCGTTCTGGATGGAAAAGAAACCCACTTTACGGATCTGTTCACCAAGGAGCTTAGCCTTCAAGATCATTCGCTCACTATGCGTCGCTTCCCAGAGTGCTCGCGAAAACACGCCCACATTGAGCTTCTTCATACAGATACCGACTCCCAAATCCTCAATCCGAGACCCAAAAAAGAACTGGTCCCCAAAGAATGGTTTGATGATCGTTGGAACACCGGCACGGAGACTAGCACCAGTTGTGCCGGCACCTCCATGATGCACGGCCGCATCAATCTGAGTAAAAAGCCAATCATGCGGTGCAGACTGAATCTGATGAATCTCTGCAGGAAGTGGAACCTCGGAACGAGTGCTCTTCGGATCGCCTAGACGATCTGACCAGCCCTTGGACAGGATGCAGCGAACATCCGCTTTCTGGACTGATTCGACTATTGTGCGAGTCAAGGCAGCAGGATCCGAAACAACAATCGATCCAAAGCCAATGTAAACAATCTTCTTGCCATCTTCGCGTGTCTTTTTGATGAAGTTGACAAGTTCTGTTGGAGGAGTCCAGCTTGAAGCTTCATTCAAGAACCAATAACCTGTGACTCGAATCCAGTCGGGATAATCCAGAGGAGGCGGAACAACCGATGGCGAGTAATTGTACAGGAATGGCACTTTGTTAGCCTGCATCTTATCGAGGGTTGTGCCTCGAAGACCTAGCTCCATCTTTCGCCATCTATTCACCTGTCCGGATATAGCCCGCCAAAACACGTTGTCAAACATCACGTATGTTATGTAATTGTAAGCGCCACCCATTTTGTGCTCAGGGACAGCAAATGCGTGTGGGTAAGCTCGAGTACGTGACCACGGCATCGTGAAACCACGGAAATATGGAATCCGAAGAGCCTCGGCGATATGAATTCCAGCCATTGCACTAGGAGATTCGATCAGAACATCACTGTCTTGACAAGCATTCCACGCCGAAGTCAAAAGATCGTCGATCCACCCTCGGAACTTGGAAGAAGCTTCCTTCAAGAACGAATAAGTGAACATTCCGTTTTCGACACATATCCTCATCAATTCGGCTGGATCACCCTCTACAGGTGCGAAATCAATACCGTGCTGCCGGACCCATGGCTCAAATTCAGCATGGGTTGCAATTTTTGGCCGGTGGCCCTCTGCGAGTAATCCTTTGCAAAGACCGATGTAAGGTTGCACATCTCCTCGAGAACCAATGGTCAAACATGTGATGCGCAATGACTCCGTGGGTTTGAAGTTCACAATTGAAGCGCGAGGGTCATCAAATATCGGATGCACTTCTTGCGAATCCTCTATCTGAGGTGCCTGCGTCGCTTCTTGTAGTAGCTGCTGTTCAGCCTTTGCAGCATCTGCCTCGTCTTTGTCCTTCTGGGCTAGTATGCTAGATTGCGCAAGGAATCGTACCGACTCGAGCCTATGATGTAGCGTTACTGCACAGTCATCACGAGAGTCTGCAGTATTAAATTCAAAAAAGAGTTCCTCGTGACCGCGAATAATAAGAACAAGGCCTTGATAACCGAATCGAAAGCCTTTCTCCTTCTCAACATTTTCGATATCCTTGATAGGTAGAATCATTTTCGTCCGTGTTCCAGGCAGCAAACTTCTAAAGCAGAATTTGCTATTTCCTATGTAGATTTTACCGTAAAGGGGCAGAACCCGGTGAAGATACCCATAATAAGTGGCCTGAAGCTTCTCAGTGGGCGGGAGCGCGAAGTGCGCCCGGAAACGGTCGCCATAAGTACCGCTTGTCTCTGCATCTTCGCCATCGAAGTATTGTTCCAAAGCTGGATCTTCACCCTCGGCATAATGCTTTCCTCCACCGATCCACATACCAGATACTTTCTCAATATATCCCATAGATTCAGTTGCCAGCAGGCTGCTCATTTGCCGAGACCGGCTTTTCAGGTATTCTGCAAACCCAGCTGCCCGTTGGAGAGGATATGTTCCGGCTTTCACAAGTTCGTGGATTGTTGGAGCGGAAGCTACGTAGGATTTGCGTTCAATTGAAGCATTTTGTTCTGGGACTCTAGAAACTTCTTTCCCTGTCTTCTTGGTGGGCTCAGCCAATACCTTTCGAGCGGGATGTTCAAACGACACACCCTCAAGCGAAGTATTAGGACGCAGACTATGAATTGTGGGCGAGTTGAAAACATCGTCACGTGTCAAGATCTGGCTAGCAGTGACGATGGTGTCCGGGTGTGATTGCAGGCTAAGTGAAGACTCTGTCTGGCCTATAGACTGTACAAAAGAATCAGATTCGTGATTCTGGTCAGAAGTCTCACTCTTTTGAGCTGAACTAGATTCAAGATTTGCGTCTGGTTTCTCCGAAGCCGAGGAATCTGCTCGTTGGCGGTAGCTTTCACTGACTACTTCGTTCAACACTTGGGTAGCCGCAGGATCTTGGGCTATCCTTCGTGCTGTTGAGTCGTTAATCAAGCCTTTGAGTACCTCGAATGCATCTTGTCCAAAGTTAAAGAACGAGAAGAAATGCTATAACATTATAAGTGAAAGGCTCATCATAAGGGAAAAGAAAACATACCTCATCAATCGCATAGGTCTCGTATATGTCCACTACCCTAATTTTGAATGTCTGAGCCAAGTCCATCATAGGACTCTCCTCTATGTCTATCACGTCCTCCAATGGCAGAGATATCTTGACTCGTCCGCCTTCGTTTTGTGAACGGAAGATAACTTTCTGCAAAGCCTTCACCCACTCATTGGCGCTGGATGCACTATCCGCCCGAAAGAAGTATGACCGCTGATCTGTGGTCACAGTAAAGTCACGAGTGTCCTTGCCCTTCTCCTTATCCGCAAGCGATGCGCTGATGCCATATCGCAAGTCAATATGGCCGCTTGGAAAGTATAGTTTGGAGGGATCCTCATAGTAGGAAAACACGTCGCCTTTCAAGGAAAACCAGTAGCGCTTGTACCGTGGGTTTTTGCGACCGCGCTTACTCAACTGGCCAGACTTGACAGCTACGTTTGACTTTTGCGGAAGATAGGCATAAAAGCAGATATGTCCTTCGGTGATATACATATATCCTTGCAGCGCAACATTCTGCATAAGCCAGCAGGGGTACTCTCCGATGACTGGCTCTGGATTTTCGAAGCCGAAAATTTCTTTCAGTCGGATAGGCAGCAGGAATTTTGACTTTTGCTCGTCACTTTGTTTGTCGTCCGCCTCTTTTTCGGCCTGTGCATGCTCTTCAGTTGACAGCGCTGCGGGGTCGAATCGGGTTTGGGCTTCAATCATCCGGCTCAAAATAGGCGCTGTACGAGGAGTAGTCTTGCTCGTTTCTTGCGCTGGTTGCGATTCATCCTGTGGACTCTGAGCTGCCTGGGTGACTTGATCAGGCTTGCCCTCTTTATCATTTCGCTTAGGAACTATGCTTGGTATTGATCGTAGAAGCCTATTACCCGATCCCGTCCTCCGATGACTGTTAACAGAGCTTGTGGATGGTTTCCTTGAAGGTCGCGCTTCTTGTCCAGCCTCCTCCGGTATGACCTGCGATGATGAAAGTTCTTTGCCGGTTCTGTTTGATAACCTCCCGACGAGTCGTCTGTGCAATGGATCAGGTCGCTTTTTTCCTTCCGAGTCCTCGCCGTCGCTGTCACTAGATTCATCGAATCGAGAATGAAAATCGGATCTCGAACCGGCGGCCGCAATCAGGGAGAACACAGATTGGTGCATGTACGATATATCCCTACCCGCAAGGTTTTTAGGTGGCGCCGTGAAATCTTCTTGTTCATCATCGTTGTTTTTGAGACGATCCGGTACGTTGTTTGAGGAGAGGCGATGGAGGGATTTGGAGAGCGAGCGGATTCTATGAGAAACCCGCTTCTTCTCAGAATCGTCGTGAGAAGCCATGGTTGCGGTTGACCGAAACGAGCGACTTTGAAGAGAAGAATTTTGTGACTGCAATGTTGAAGGCTTATGCGGTACCCAACTGAGATTCGTTCGCGTTAAAAGGCAGGCGTTGTGATGCTTTTTCGGCTCAAGTGAGTTACCAAGGACGGGGCGATCGCATGAAAGAATGAAACCGAATGCTACTTTGTTTAACGACTGCCAAGAAAGAAGGAGATAATTAGCCCTCAATGGCGATTCATGTTTTGGATCCAAAATGAGTGGACGGTCAAGGGCTACCTACAAGTAACTGTCCTAGGCAATGATCAGGCAAGGACCGTTCACGATCCCGAGCAACGATCAGCCAGCAGCTGTTGTCACGAGTGTGGAGGCCATGATACACGCTAGTTCTGTGGATTCTCTGTGCAGAAGAAATATATAAGCGCCCTTCTTTGGGAAACAGCAATAATTTTTTAACCGTTGGCGATGCGTTGTCGAGCAGCGAGAGGTAACACCGGATGCACATGACAGTCGAGCGTATCAGGCGGCGGGCAGCAGCCAATCAGGAGCGACACATGTGAGGCTAAGCATCAGCATTGCCAATCACATGTCAGGCTGCCACTTATGTCAGCAATCGATAAGGGATCGTTGCCTGAGCACTGACGTAGTTTTCCCCAGCTCCTTTACACAGTTTATCCCATCAGTTCATGTCGCCATCAAAATGTATCTTGGTTCTCCGGCTTGCGGTCAGGTGGTAGGGTTTGGCGGCGATGGGGAAATGGCGAAGATCACAAAGGGAACAAAATCTCTTCATGAAGTTGAAGAAAAACAAGCTATTTTCCGGGCAACTTTTATCTAGGACGAACGAATGTAGTAGGTGAATCATACTTTTGGAGACTGTCGAGAGGAGGACTATGGAGTTGATTTCGAATCGAAATCGACTATGCATGAATCTTTCATGCCAAAATGCTTCGTTGATTATGGTCATTGTAGTTCCAGAGAGTAACCAGCCAGAGATATATTTCCAGTGACCTGCACGCCAATGACTTCCATTCCGCTGCCAACCTCAGTAAGCAGCTTTCCTTCTCCAGCCGCCATCGAGCCCCGTTCAATCTCTCGGACCGTTCTGGCCGGTAGCAAGAAGCCAATATATCCAGGGATTTGTTGATCTTGCTGGATAAACATTGTTGCTGCTGATAGTCCTGCACCGCCAAACTTCCGCTGCACGGATGCATCGATGCATTGATCGCTGGGTGCACAACTTTAGCGTCAAACGTTATTCAAACCACCTGCGACTGCTAAGTCACATCCCAACTTACACTTAAGCAATCCCAGCTAGGGAGTTAGATGAGCGTGATATAGAACTATCTGGTCTAGGTATCGTTGAACGTAGATGTGAGTGGTCAGCCCGAGTTTTGTGCTGTAGCCTTTGTCTTCAAACTCCAGTACCGATGATTCAATCTTTTCTTCCCTTCTATCTTGGAGATCGACCGGGATATTTTCACAATTACATCCGGGAAAATGAATGGGTACAAATCCATAGTCTCGGTATGATTGCCACTTGGAAGAGAGATCGCTCCTGGTCTGAAATTCTCTCATCAGAGATATTGATATACCTCTGCCACAGAGTCCGTAGGTTCAATCGCATCCAATAACATCAATTAGGGTATGGATTGGTGGCTCCTTGGAATATTTCTAGTACCTGTCGGGACCAAGTATTACATATCTATCAAGTCAGATGCTCAAAACATGGAATGAACACCCCTGAATCATGTTGGAGGGTTTGCCTGTGAGTTGTGGTTTCGTGCTGCCCCGTGTTCCATGGCACATATGGTAAGGGCTAGCTAGGGCTTGGCCTAGACTGTTCCTAACTGAAAGATGGCAAACACAAACCGAGCCCTAATTGTGATAACACTATACTGCCTAATAGACTGCAGTCCAATTGCGGCCAAATTATAGTACATAGTGGGCTAGTCCAAAGACCATTGGCTGTGATTGCCTCCCTTGAGGGCAGATTTACATCTCATCAACCTCGTGAGTGAATTTAAGTTACTGTCAAGCCAGGCCGATGTCTTGTTGACTGCCTTTTGCCGCCTATTTAACCGTGCCACTCAGCCCGAGTCCACTTCCTTCGAACTTGTTGGATATCTGTAAGTCAAATTTACAAGACAAGCACATGCTGTTCTCTAAGTTCTTGATCGTGAAATATACCGAGGGAGGACTTGAAGACAGCTAGATTGCTTTTGAACTGAGGGAGCATCTAGTGCGTCTAGTGATATGCTTCTAGGTACTCCTCTCTCACCTTGGGCAAAGTAAAGGTTAAGGCACGGTTCAGCGATAGTCCACTCTGCAGTTTTACACTTTTACTAGCGGTCCTTGCCGTGTTTGTCGGCACTTTGTCCACATGATTTGTATACGGACGTCGAATGCCGCCCAAAAATTTAAAACCTCCTCTATCTTCCCTTTTTCTTCATCTTTTCTTCTTCAGCAGTCAGATGGATGTCCTAGGGTAGTGTACTAGCATGCCAGAAATTTGTATATGGGTGTAGCTTCACAACGACGACAAATAACGCAATCACAGGTTGAAGTTCAAACATCGGACATACACAATCCAATCGAATATTGGATATGTCCAGTCCAGATACATATGTTCACTGGGGAAGGGGAATTATCAAATGTCAGCTTCCCGACATTGAAGTACCGAGGATGTTTGTGTTTCAAAATTGATTAATATATCATGCAGTTCCTTATAGTCTTCAACCAAGTCACTATTTACTCCACGAGTAGCGATGGCAGTCTATGTTGCGTCTTGAATTTAGCTCAAATTTTAACTCAATTTAGCGTGTTTATATTACTCTATTCATACTTAGGTATGCCCTCCACCCCCGGATTTCTGTGAAGAATCGTCATAGTCGTTGGTTGATGTTTCCCCGACTAGAAGACTTTGGATGAATCAAAGCAATGCCACCAACATGTACCCCTCATGATGGAAGAGATTTCTATAGTAATTTATTGCTCAGATGACTACGATGATGAACAAGGTGGCCGTTGTAACAATGCAATGCAATGTGATCCGGCTCATGATTCGATCGCTCCCCCAATGAAAGAATGAAGCGTTTCCCGTGCTTTTATCCTGGCGATCACTGCCTTAGATGTCGATTTACCCAAAGTTGCGGGGATGAGGTCATATTCAAGTATAAAACAGTCTTAATCCTCTGATTAATGGGATCTCTTTCTTCACAGCTCACAGATTTCATTCTTCAAAGCATATTGTAATAACAACCACAATCTACTTCGTAAATTTCACCAGAGTCTAAATCAAGCCTTCCTCAAAATGATTGGACGATCCTTGACTGTTGCTGTTCTTCTCGGCCTCAACCTTGTCTCCGCAGGCCCTATCGTCAAGCGCTCCGTCTTGACTGACCTGGAGACTGTCTACAGTAAAGTTGCAGCCCTAGATTCGGATATTACCAGCTGGAACGGCCAGCTCCTTACAGCCCTCCCCTTGCTCACGGATGTCAACACACTCGAGACCGATATCAAGACTGCTACCACGGACACAAACAACTCAGCCGCCTTTGGTGACGCTGATAGCGCGAGTACCGCAACCGAGATGCAGTCTTTGTCGACCCTCATTGTGACTACGCTCGGTGATCTTGTTGCCAAGGTACGTTTACCCTATCTATTGTCACATCCTCCTTCCCTAAGTAGTAAAGTTGATCATACTAAACCGGCATAGGAACCTAAAGCCGCGGCGATTGGCCTCAAAGGCACGGTTGAGTCGTCTCTGAAGCAACTCAAGACCCTTTCTGACAGCCTCATTTCCGCTCTGGAGTCCAAGGTTGAATCGTCTTATCTACCAACAGCAACTTCGGTTGCAGCAACCATTGACTCTGCCTTTGCAACTGCCATCGCTGCATATGCCTAGATTACTGGCTCAATCAAGCAGGGTGAGATCAGGTCACCCACTTATCAGAGGCCCACAGCAAGTTAGTTGGGTTGGAATTGGTATTCGCTGCAGTACTATCAAGTGTCTGTGTTAAGACTTTTCCAAAGGCCCGAGTACATAGTATCTTATATCTACTGGGTACAGCATGTCAATATGAATGCATTCATTGAGATCATAATTTTACGAATTGCCTAGATACATGTAGTCATTAATACTTCTCTATAAGCCCTGCATGGCATGTATGCTATTCTAAATACCATGCCGTAAAGAAGTCTGCTCAATATATTCTGCTGACAAGACGGGGGACTATCCCCCATGAAAGAAGACCACCAAAGTCAAAGGGGTCAAAAGATAGGGGTGCAACTACCCGGGACTTACTAAGTTAATCAATTAACTATGTCAAAAGCTGCTTGAAAATTGGTTCATTAATTATTGGGACAACCCATTAGGCTAAAAAGCAGTGCTTGTAATAGTATAGTACTATAGTAAAATTAACAACAAGAATCACGTAATACGCAGAGAGACGCTGAGACAAAAAAACATTAATCTATTCTATTATATCCAAGGATTGTCTGGTATGCATGGCTCATTTCCACATCCTACCTAGGTACATGCAAGTTGACCACTCACCACAAGTCCTTTCAGCAAGAATGACTCAATGGAGAAACGCATACAAACCATGATTATAACTATACTCTATTATGGCAAGCAAAAATTGCCTGAATCTTTCACTCCTCACTTTTTTTTCCGTTCCCAGGTCAATATTTCGCTTAGAATAATGGAATTCTTAATCAAGTTTCGTGCAAATATGTTGTTTTAAAGATGAATCTGTATTTTCTTTGATATTGCATCGGACCATAATAAGCCCGGGCAGGGTCAGATATGAGCTCTGGATGGATCAACTCTAAAGCAATTGCATAGAACCTCTGAGAGTATCACGTAGTCAGTACATGTTCCAATGGAGCACCTCAGGCCTGTGCCTCTAACCAGTTATGCCGGTCCAAAAAAAAAATCAAAACGAGTCATTCCACCATAGTTCTATATGACACCAGCCCAGAAGCGGTCGCAAATCCGATGGCGCGATGATTTTTGGCTGACTTCCTGAATAGGAAATTCCCCTGGACGGAGTGGTGGTGGCCCTTAAAGCCAGTCGACAGTCGACCCATCCATTCAGAACTCACATACAGGAGGGGTTTTCTCTTCAATTTGACTGTCTACCCCAGTATTGTCAATGCGAGTAATGCAGAAGCTTCATATAAGAGTCAGTTCTATTACTAGGCATCTTGAAAATGTCTCAGTTAGCTGTACGCCACATTCGCAACCCTAGCTACTCTGCCTCGGCCAGAAGCACTGCAAAGCAGCCATTCCTTAGTACATGGGCCCTGGTGAGGCAGCATGTGATGGTGCATTTGACTTTTGTGACAACAATAAACCTGGGGTTATTAATTAGTCCAAGAGGCTAACGAACCCCGGACTTAACTTTTGTGGGGTTGGCCGGGGTAGTGTACATGTATTGCGACGTTGCAACCCTGACTACGGAGTACATTACTAGTAAACAGGGCAGGGGCATAACGAAATTATTGGCTTAGTTTTACAATTGTCATCTAAATAAAAGTATATACTTTTCTCCATTGACAGCCAGCCGAGAACATGATCTGTCACACTTGGTTCCCCACAGTTGTCATATTGGCCAGTGTGGATTGACTAGACATAGGGTTGTAAAGTCAGACCTGGCACAGATACTCTTATTTTCGGGCATCTAACTTATGTTAGTATGCGCCTCCTCTTCGTAAGATTGGAAGAAACTAATTCGAAAGGCCAAGGATTCTGAGCACCTCATTTCCCACTAATTATCCCAACAACCACCACAATGCCACCATCGCAATGTGAGCTATACGCCATGTAACCGCGCATTTATCGCTGTGGCTTTTGGGCAAGGGACTTATGCAGGATCCTAATTAGATAGTTAGAACGATTGAGCAAAATATGAGCTAGCAATATGCGGGATGAGGGGATTTGTTGTACTTATATAAGGTGCAAGAGAGACTTACTCCTCCGAGTTTCTGAGATTTGACCACAGCGCATGCTTTTCTTAACTCTTGTTAATTTTTGATATTCTACTTCCTCATTCATACTGTAACAGTGTTAAAGTCTTTAATCAGCCGCCAAGATGAAGTTCACTACTGCCATCTCTATTGCTACTTTTGGCTTCGTCGCCGGCGCTCTCGCCAATCCTACTCCTGTCAGCAACGAGGCTTCTCTCGTCCAGCGTGACCTGGCATCCATCGAAAGCGTCATCGGTGGAATCACTAAACAGGTGAACCAACTCGACAGCGACGTCAAGGCCGGTAGCCTGGACGCTGTTCTTTCGGACTCAACAAGTTTGGTCTCCACCATCAACGCCGGTACGAAAGCAGTGCAGGCATCGGATGATCTTTCTACAAGCGACGCCTTGGACCTCGCAAACTTCATTGGCACCCTCATCACTGCTGTCAATACCACCGTCACCGATCTCATCGGAGTCTCATCAGCTGTGCAGTCAGCGGGTTTGGTGTCAACTATTTTGACAAACCTCCACGACCAGTACACTGCATCCGGGGCGCTTGCTGATGCTATCACTGGCAAAGTGCCTTCTTCTTTGCAATCGCTCTCTGCTCAGCTGGCGGCCTATATCACCACCTCGCTTCAAGCGGGTATTGATCATTACTCGTCTCTGCCTGCGACTTCGACTACTCCTAGCACCAGTGTTGGTTCGAGTACCAGCGCTACTTCTGCTCCAACCAGTCCTGACACCACTAGTCCTGTGACTACCAGCCCTACCACTGCCCCTGATACCACCTCAACTCCTGCCTCTGCCAGCGGCTCACCCACCACATCCCCCAGTGGCGCCTCAACTGGACCATCCGGCACACCCGTCGGCGTATCTCCTTCCTCCACAGCTGTCCCAGGTGGCGTAAAACCCAGCTCCAGCAAACCCGGTAGCGGCCCCTCCGGTACAGCAGGCTCGAGCACTAAGACTGGAACTTCGGTGCCTACATACACCGGTGCTGCTTCTGTGAACGGGTTGAACATTGCTTCGCACGGTCTGGTGGTTCTTGCTGCTGCTGCGTTTATGCTCTAGGGGTCTTCTACTCTGTACGCGGGTTGTACCAAGGACAACTTATGTACCCTTAATGTTCTCTAGTTATATTTATCGTACTAATAATCAATTGATGGTTAACTATATTCAAATGTTAAACGGGGCTCTTTATTAACCTTTAAATCCAACCACGAATCGTCCAGGAAATCCAGTGCGTAGTTAATACATATCAGGGTAGATAATCTAGGTATCTAAGAACGAAAAAGATTATAATTCGTTATCGCGCTGCTCAGCCCATCCACTCCAGCTCACCGGCTTTCCCAACTGCAGCTTGTCATGCCATTCATTTGTCATAAGTCCAGCCACATTCATGCCCATAAGAGAGCTGGTTTCCATGGTTGATATGAAGCTCTCAATGCCGCTGGTGTACCAGATATTCCTAGCCAGTTTGATTTCTTCAAATGTGACGCGCGGGTATTCATATGGATAGGAATGCCATGCTTTTTCATGGAACCAGGAAACATCGTTGTTGGAAATGTCGCCGATTGTGCCGTTTCGATTGGACTCGGGTATTTCTACACCAAGGACGGAAGCTACAAATCTGGCAGTGAGTTTCTCGGGAGAAAAGACTTTGTAGACGTAATGTTGTTTATGGGGGTCTTCCGCGGGCGTCTGGATTATGCGCAACAGACTGATGCTCCAGAAACTTGCCGGGCCAACTCCGTCTTCGCGAGATCCCAAGTCCATACCACGAGGTAGAGTTGTAAGGATCATCTCCGGCACATCTTTTTGTTCTAACAAGTTAAAAAATTCTGGAGAAATCTGATGAGGAGAAGCGAAGAGCGTCACGAAGAGTTTCACGTATGGAATCTTGTCAGGAACTCGCTCAAGGGAAGGCGAAACCTCGATGTTGCTGTATTGAAAGGGTGCTGCGATCACAACTTCATCAAATACACGGCTTGAAATGCTGTCACCATTACTCGAATAAGAGAGGATCAAACTCTCGTCGTTGTTTTGTTTGATGGCTGTAACCGTGGAGTTCAGGGTAACCTCCGCACGAGAAGAATCCAGCATCCCAGAAAAGATGCGCCAATTGCCGTCCTCAATTGCGACAGCGCCATCGGTTGCCATACAAACCATAGCCTCGAGACCGTGGATAAGACCAAGATTCTGGCCATAATTCACTCTGGTGCTTGATTGGATAATCTCATTTGAGAAAGATTCCGAGATACCGTTTGTTTTCAAGAACTGCACACCGGTAAGAGCAGTAGCCTTGTGAAGGCCAAGGGCTTCCACAGTCGAGGACAACGAGGAGAAAGGAAAGTATGGCGGTTTGTACATTTCCAAAAACTTGTTGACTGTACTCTTCATCAGGCTTTGTGTGCGAATCGGGGCCAGCCCATATCGCCATAATAACTTTGTCATATCCCACCAACTCAATGAATGGCCTTGCATATAGATGAAACTAAATCCATCCCAAATACCGAGCATGTGGATACTATCCTCAGGTCGATCGCTACCGGCACCTGAGACTTTAAGGCCCAACTCTTTTGCTGTATCCATCAAATTATGATTGACAGAGACAAAGATTGATGCTCCTAGTTCGATTGGAAGGGAAGGGTCATCGAAGACATCAACAGTAGTTGACCTGCCCCCAATGTAGGCTTCGCGCTCAAAGACTGTGATATTGATGGGTACCCCTGCCAAATCGGAAAACTTTCGCAGGTAGTATGCAGTAGAAGCTCCTGCGGATCCGGCACCTAGAGGGTATTATTAGCACATATTTTTGGACTTTGGGATTAGTGTATGATTACCAATGATTGCAATATTGCGAGATACTGTCTCGTCTTTTGGCTTGAGCGGTATCTGGCCATTTGTGTCCACACCGAGGATACAGACAAATTCAAGGAGCAGTAAAAGCGCATACAGAAGACGCCGAGAGAAGTCCATCGTGATAATCTTCTTGTCGATGCGAGATGGAACTAGATATGCTGAGGAGGAAAAAAAACTAATGTATGCTGAAAAAAAAAGTAATGGTATCTTTGCTAATAGGTAGATAAAACTAGTGTCAAGTGATGTGAACGAAGTCAAATATAGCCAGAGTTCATGGTCAAATATATCTGTGCATCAATTGATGCGTCAATAAGCTCCGGTCAATAAGCTCTCAATAGACGGTGAGATGAAGCTTTGGCGTTGATGTAGGATGATCAATTGTGATGTCAGATCGACTTGACTGGTATATTTGACTTATTGATATGTTTAAATAACAACTTGTGTCTGTTGCTGATGAATAGCTTGATGACTTTGATCTTGCCAGAGCTGAGGTTGTCTGAGGTACTTCCAAAGGGCCGAAATGAGTCTGGCGACAAAGACGGAGATAACTGATAGGGTCTTATCGATAACGCATGGGCGCTAAGCCGTATATGGCTGGTGGGACTCACTATCCATAAAAGATCATCGAATCTTTTTTTTTTCTTTGTTATTCTTTGAGAGAACAGGAAAACCACACTCTACAGTTAGTTGTCTTAGTGTGTCTTTATGTATATCTGGAGACAGACCTAACTGAGATTGGTTTGCATCTTTATTAGGTGGTTCTCAGACAAATTGGCCATGGATCCATACGACAGTGACTCGTCCTTGGAGGATGCGGGGGACTACACAGAGACTGGAGTATTACTGGGTTATGCCAGTACAGAACAGACTGATGATTCGATCAGTCATCTCGGTGGTTGGCCTGTAAGTGGAGATATATGTCTTTAAATATCCTATGCGACAGAGCTATTTACTAATTCTTCTGCTTTGGTTACAGACATGGCTCGATGAAAATACCCCTCCTCCTGGTGATTTGGCCAAATGCAAAGTTTGCAACAACCCAATGCTCCTGCTACTCCAGCTGAATGGCGACCTACCAGAACGATTCCCCAACGATGAACGATGGTTATATATATTTGGATGTCCACGGAAAGCTTGCAGTCGCAAACCGGGCAGTATTAGAGCTCTGCGAGGGCTTCGAAAAGTGAAGGGCGAACCCGAGATACCAAAGAAAGAAGAAAGCGCACCCAAAGACACGCCGCCTGCACCGAAAAAAGATATTGGCGCTGCAATTTTTGGCGCGCCATCACAAGGAGGTTTATCATCCAACGTGAATCCATTTTCCACACCTTCGTCACCTGCGGCGCAAAACAACCCATTCGCACCACTGCCGCCTGTATTTACGTTAGCAGCAAAGCCACCTCAAAACCCAGCAAACAATCTGTCAGAAACATTTGCCGCAAAAGCGCGGATATCAACACCTGAAACATCCTCGGAACCGGTCACTGCAGGACCTGTTGTACCATGGCCCGACAAATCGGCTTTCCCACCTCCATACAAAGAGTACTATCTCGACGCTGATTATGAAACTCTCTCCCGTCCATCAACTCCTACGATACCAGCAAATACCACCGTGGAAAATGTCGAAGAAGACGCAGGAGGCGCTGTTGATACCAAAGACGCTTTCGAGTCATCGATGGATAAAGATTTCCTCCGCTTTTCGACAAGGTTGGAACATAATCCAGAACAAGCCTTGCGATATGAATTCGGCGGTACTCCGCTACTATACAGCGGCAGAGATGCCGTCGCAAAGGCTTTCCCTTCACATCAAGCACAAGGACGGGGAGTACAAGTATCTTCGAGCGCTAGTACGAATAACCGTATCCCGCGCTGCCCTTCATGTGGTAGAGAGCGTGTGTTTGAATTACAGCTTGTCCCACATACCATCACAGTCCTGGAAGATGGACGGGATGGCATTGGTCTTGGTAAGGATGATGCTGGAATGGAATGGGGAACAATTATTTTAGGTGTTTGCGCTGGTAATTGCGGAACCACCAAGGAGGGAGACCTGGGTTGGAAGGAAGAATGGATTGGTGTGCAATGGGAAGAAACAAAGTAACTTCGAACATGAAGAAGCAGTGCCATTATTTTGGCGTGTTTGTTAGTAGAAAACCAGCTGGGCGAAATTCTCAGTCAATCATCCTGAGACTGTGTACATAACTAGTTCATCGAGGAATTTTTCCACCCAGCATTGAGAATTCATTCATGGTTAATGATGTCTTATATAATGCTTAGTATCGCCATGCGCCAGTCATATAATCAGATTAGAACATAAAGTATATGCAGCTACACAATACTCGGATGGAGTGGGAAAGGATGACAGTTCACCACCATGGATTGATGTTAGGGTTACGGGAACAAAACCCTAAGTTGACCCTACCAGCATAAGATCTTCCATCAGTTAGCTCCATAATAAACTTGCATTCTTATGGGTTTTTGGTGAATAGGCTGCAAAAATCTATTTTAATACAAGTAATATATTCATACGGAAACTTAGAATGTGATTTATCTAAATCTTATAGCTACGATATACTTCAATGCCGTATTAAATTTCTTTATAATGATACCATTCCAGTACTCATATGACAGATTAGAGCAATATCAATCAAGCTCACTATCACTGCCAATATAAACCTTCTTCCTCAACCTCCACGTCCCATTCTCCTGTCTCCTCTCATTCTGATGCAGCGCACTAGCATCATCAATAACCTTCAAATACGGCAACTTACTTGCCGCTCTCACGCGTTCCTGCAATCGTCGCAGTTGCTCGGTTTGTTCTCTTCTCGTTTCATCGTCTTCTTTGCCATGAGCTTCCGCTTTATTTCTCCTTAATTGCGATATTTGTGTCGTGAAATCTTGCTCGGCATTGCGTGCTGCGTAGTACTCTTCACTGAAAGCCCAGTCGGGGCTGTCTACCATTCCTCTGACCAGAACGAGACTTTGTCCTTGATTGATGGCGTCACGAATGGAAGAGCTGGGTATCGGACTGATCAATTCCAGTCTTTGCGAAGATACGTCGATTGAGCGAACGAATGCGAGACCTAGAGAACGAGAGCCTTTGGGATCTAATGGGGTGCTACTGCCTGCACCCCAGAAGAGGTATGGAAGGCCGCTGTTTGGACAGCGGGTAATGGTGTCATTTAAGAGATCTTTCACCCGTTGCCTGCTTTGAGAAGCAGATAATTGACCAGCGTTGGGAGTCTCGTGATCTTCACTTTCATCTTCATTCATTGCGTCGGGCTGCACTTCATCTGTATGGCTATCGCCATCCGGTTTTGCTTCGGCTTCCGAGTAACCAGGTATTGCACCAGTATTTTCAACTGCGACGACGGCCACAATTGACCCGTCTATGATATCTCGTAGGACTTGCGGACTATAATGGTTTCCTAATACCATAATCCCGGATATTCCAGGCTGAGGACCTGAATAGCTGACGTGAATCGATTTGTTGCGTATAAGAGGTGATTCGTTCCAGAAAGCATCCAATAATCCCTCAGATTGCGTCATATGAAAGTACGACTGTATCTGCATAGATCGCAATTGAGCACTCGACCTTGTGACCGTATCAACCGGCTGGGAAGGTAAAGTGGTAAGAGCAACACCAGCCTCCGACGCCGCTTGCCCCAATGGCTCAATCACCTCAGTAGGCCCCTTTTCGCTCATGTATACGACATCCGAAAGCCCTGTTGATCGTATGATCCAGGTAGCAACCTCTAAACCCAGACCGAAAATCCAACCAGGGAAGTTTATGATAAGAGGACATCTCGGGTATGTAGCGGTTAACATGCGATATTGATCCAGGAGATTCATTATGGCCAAGGCATAGTTGTCGGGGTCTTCTTTCGGAGAGGTTGCACCTATATGGTGGCACCGAATGATTTTTCCATAACGTGAATTATCCAAGTTTGGATGAGAGAAAGGTGGTCCAAAGCAAGGTTCTCGGAGATGCGCAAGGTATATATTCCCCATAGGTGCAAATTCCGGTTGTCCGGGATCAAGGTCGAGGAATGCGATTCCATCTAGATTATCAGAAGTTCCATCAGGTGCGGGTGTTAAAAGATGGTTAAGCAGGTAGCGCCCGAAGGTCGATTTTCCAGCGCCTTTTGGACCACATATCAGGGTCCTTAATGAGTGCGCACGGCACGAAAGAGATTTGATCGTGGTGCTCCATTTCTTTTCCAAGTGAAGAGGTCGCAATGGTCGATTTAGAGGATCGTCCGATGATGTATATAGCTGATTCACGGTGAGCTTATGTACAACTTGACCGATAGGTAAAAACTCACTATAGAAAATGATCGTTTAAACGATTTGTTGAGGGTTGCGCTGTCGCCGACAGTCTTACTACTATTCCAAATCCGCGAATAGTGAGGTGATAGCTCTTTGAGCCCTTGTAAGTTGCTTGAACACGACTGTAGCTCAATCTCCGCAAACCCTTCAACACCAGACACACACTTGATGACGGGAAGTGAATGCGTAGATGGCGCGTATACCCGATATGTTTTTGTGGAGGGATGTAGTTTCGCACCCATTAAACTAATCACACCTCTCTTCACCCAAATATCGTAGATGCCTACAAGAACCAGTGTCTATATGTGTGTCAGGCCATGTATTACAAAAGCATGCGGGGAGCTATCCAGTCGTACCGTCTTTTCCTTTAGCCGCACACATAGCATATGTTCATCACTATAAACGATATCACTCTTCCGCAATCGGTTCCTTGAAAGCGTAAAGTTTTCGGCGGTGGTAGGCATTTGAGAGGGAGTTGCGTTGCTGCCGATTGTTAGCTTCTGGTCTAGACTCCAGAAATTGTGTGGTCTTACTCTGCACTCTCTTCTTCGTCATTCTGGTCACTAATTATTTCCTCAACACCGCTCGCTTCGCTTTTCAATGCTTCTGCTGCGTCGATATTGCTCAATTCGAAAGCTAAGTCTGCCGAGGTAGCTTTCACCGGAGCAGCTAGGCGGTTCCTGTTGGCTCTTTCGATGTTTGACGTCGGGACATCCTTTGCGGTTCTATCCAGTGACGGTCGTACTTTTTTTGCTGGAGGTCCAGTTTCTTGGTTCTGATTTGGCGCATTCTCATGTGAAGAAACGACTTCTTGTAGTTGTTGCTGTCGAGCTCGGCGTGCGGCAACAGCGCTTACCGCTGAGCGAGGGGCTACAATAAAGTTCTGAGCAATGATTGCACGAATTTGGTTGATAGAAATTACTTACCAGAGCTCTGCTGCTTCTCTGCTTTCCTCTTTATTGCACTCATCGCCCAGATTCTGTTTATCAGTTGCGATTAAAAAAAGTTGATAGCGGAATTTCTTCTAATCTCCGGTGGAGCGGCTTCTGGTCCGTGCGTTTTGCGGATAAAAAAAGTTGCCCGCAAGAAAAGTTCCCCAACTACTTCCATATCAATTAACATATCTGGCATATCAAGCAATACATTCGACAGTCGAAAGGTCTCTGTTGTTCCAATATAGTGCAAACTAATCGCCCTCAATTGACACATATCCGGTCCCTCATTCGCAATGGGGAAGAAACTGAGCGAAGGAGTCGTCGTGTCCGACAGCGACGAATCGATGGAAGATGCACCTGAGACGACGAGTGTAAACACGAAGAAAAATGCCAAAGTTTCTCCTAATCAAGGAGCAACAGAGTCAAGCTCTGAATTTGATAGCTCAGACGAATCAAGCTCCGAAACACAAAACAACAAGTATGTGTCGCATTTCGACCGTCAAGTTGAGCTCTTTACTGATAGCTTCCTCAGCAGTGTACCTTTGAAGAACAAGAAATTCGTGCCGCCGTCTGGTTTCAGGCCATCCACAACGAAGCCTCGTCCGTCAGCAGCTATATCATCTGCCCTCTCCAACCTTGAGGGTAAACAAGTTTTCCACATCACAGCACCGTCCTATTTACCACTATCAGAAATGAAACAAATCACCTTTGGAAAGGCTACATCGGGAGAACCAATTATTTCACATAAAGGCGTGGATTACGGTCTTGTGGAAACCACTCGGCAACAGAAGCAAAGCTCCGAGACTTTGCTGATCTACGATGAAAAATCAAATACATATCTGCGCAAGCCGGAATTGAGGAAAATCGAAAGCTATAACATCCAAGAAATCGTCCGACTACCTGGATTGGACACATTAGTGCCGCCGTCGCAAAATGCGACTAAGAAGCAACCGGCCGCACGCCCACAGCCCAAACATCTTAGAATGCGCTTCCATCCCGTGGGAAGCACGACACTTCCTCCAGAGACAGTAGGCTCGAGCTCTGAGTCGGAGGCTGATGAACCTACATCCCGTGTTCCTGCAACAAGTTCGAAGGAGAAAGCCGAGAAAGACCGCAAGAGAAAGACAGATGAACAGAATGGAACCGAAGAGAAAGCTAAGAAATCAAAGAAGGACAAACAGCAGTCATCTCAGGCAGAGTTGCAAACTGAGGGCCGCCGAGACAAGGAGAAGAAGTCATCGAAACACCGAGATGAGACGAGCCAAGAACGAAGAGCTCGAAAAGAGGAGAAGAAGAAGCGCAAGGCCGAGAAGGTGAAATAAGTCATCATCAAGATGGGCATTGCAACTGTTAGAACCGTTTCTATGCAGTTCTTGTGTGAATAATTAGAGTGTATAGACATCTGAACCTGAAGAGTTCTGATTCTTTTTCATGATACAGCCGAATGAAATGATCTCATTTAATCTTCTCAATCTACTACTCATCTTGAGCTGAATTGTTCGTGTCGCTTGACTCTAATCATGGACGCTCAACCCTATCCACAATACAACGAAGTAGACCAGGCCTTCCTTTCGCTATATGGCATAGTTCGTTGTAGGTTACCTACCAGTGGCCCACAACAAATCTCACGATTGTTGCTGTGGTTCGCTATACATGCCCAAGTAACTACGTGTAGCGAAACTTTTGGAAGTCATCCCGCAATGGCTTGGTGGCGCAATGGTAGCGCATCTGATTCCAGCTCATAGCGAGTATCCAGGAGGTTGCCCGTTCGATCCGGGTCCAGGTCATATAATCTTTTTGCTAATCTTTTTTGATATCTTTCGTCAAACATAGTAATGCGGAGGGTTGGTTGAACATGGGGGTTTTGTTTATATGGGCAGGTTCTGCAGCGGATAATTTCGTACATGGGATGAATGGACTGCCAGCCAATTGGCCCAGGTCTTGGCACGGCATACTCTTTTTGGTCCAATCATCAAGACTCACCTCAGACATCCATCGTCAATATCAAACATGCAATGAGCAAAAAGAAGGCCAGGATGAACAACGATGGAGGGTCAGAGGTACTCCACCTCGCGCAGAAAGGCCTGTCAGCACTGCTTAAGCGCTAAGGCAAAATGCGACCTCAGAGATGGCGGTTGCTCGAGGTGTCTGCTTTGCATTTACCCTAAGGGTCTGGGTCGGAGGGGTTCTTCTGTCTATGGTTTAGATGGTAGCAGTCAAGCAGATCGGATGGATTCGCATATGCTTGCCTCTGCCCAGCGAGGCTTTCAATCTAGTACTCGAGGTTCAGCGATCGGCTCGGCGCGGTCTGTGGGTGATGCCAATGGCAGCCCAACAAACACCTCTCTGACGGCGTTCAGTGAGGGACATACTCCAACGACATGCAGACTCAACATTACCAGACATGTGGAAATACCCGACTTCACGGCTCTAGAGCTCGTCTGCCCCATAAATGTTGAGAATATTAGCAATCGCCGGCTGAATTCCTACGTCCCTCTTCCTGGGCACAAACAGAAAGTTTATCCCGCCTTAGTCACGGCTTTTATGTACAGAATACTCAAATCATACGCAGCTGTGACCGTACATGGACGTGGACTACCACCATTTGTCCATCCATTGCAAGTAACGGCTACATCGACCAAGTTACCCTTATCTACATGCCTAAGTCTAGTCCGAGTCTGCGACAAACCACGTCCCGGAAGTGAAGAGTTTGCAGCAGATATGCTCCATCGAGAAATGAGTGCCATCTACGACCAGCGCAGAGAATACGACGATATGTCCCTTCTGGCCGCTTTTCAGGCTTACATGATTTATTGCATGGAGCTATTTTTTACGCTCGACCAAATCTCCGACCCTTTCCTGCGACAGGCAATGATGAACTTGCAATAATTGGCCTGCTCAACAAGTTGACAGGGGCTCATATGCACCGCTGAACAACAACATACACGCCCCAGATGGGAAGCCTGGGTTGTCGCCGAAGCTAAGAGACGGACTTTGTACGTCATGTATCTTTTCAATAGTTTGCTATCCGCTCAGGACGGTCTACCGACTTTTCTGGGCACGGAATTGTATGGTTTACCTGCGCCATCGGCGGGGGCATTGTGGAAAGCCGGCACGCGACAGGAGTGGGAGAGGCAGTATAATCTTCATCTTGCGGATTGGGTTGAGGCTGGGTTGTATCTCAATGAGCTCTGGCCGATACCCGCGGATATGATGACGCGGGGATTGTGGACCGGCGTGCTAGGGTGGATCGCTGGTTGGAGGGTGTGGATGAGTTTGGGACTATGATATATGCTGTTACGAGCTGTACGCATGGTGGTTGATCTATATTCTTGGCCTTGATTGCTCCCGGGAGATGGATAGCCTTTTCCTTGTCGAATGTCCGTTTCCAAGCCCGTCAAAGATCTAGTTCAAATGAAGAGAACGTAATCGAGGAAGTGGCGAAGTTGAGGCTCATGTAGACAACAACGCCGGGCGTTTGTCAGATATATCTGGATGTACATCAATGATAACCGGGCAAAAAGCTGATTGTTACACTGAGAACGGCGTTTGCCAAGTCTACTGCGACACGATTATATCAATCTGAGAAACGATTCAGAAACGGCATCGACTTTTCCTAACAAAGAAGGCCTTTCTCCCTAAATTAGAATGTTTCATGACTGGTCATATGAGAGCGCTGTCTGTTGTCTTTACTTGATCAAACATTGAAGTGTATGTATACAATCGACGTGGTGGAGCTGGGGCAAAGCTTTCGGGGGATACAGTAGGTGTGATATTTTGTTTGTCGTCCATATTTTAAATGTGGCTTGGCAGAGACTCTGGTCCGCGTACTCATCTAAAATTGATGCCTCTCACTCGGCGTTGTCATTGTTATTTTAGTTGAAGCTAAGGTAACTAGGGCTTGGCCGATCACAGGCTACAACAGCCCCTAAGGCAGCCATCCATGCCTAAGGCATCGGACTGCAGCGCGGCGCTACCAAAGCTGAACGGAAATCACATTCATGCACAGAATATCGATGCATTTCCAAAAAAAAAAATAAAAATAAAAATAAAAATAAAATCTCTTTCTGATCGACTGTCTCGAACCATTATTGTAATATTTACATTAATAATGGATACTACATTTGTGCTCCATTGGAACAGGACTTGAACGTGTTGAATGGATCCCGCGAAACCCATACCCGCACCGCACGGCATTGCTTCCACGATCCTTCTATGAGAGCTTCTATGGAGTCGCGGGTGGATGTGGATCACTTTTTTTGTTTCTTTTTCTTGTCGCGCTTTGTTTTTTCTAGTAGGGTTAGTGGGTTACCAACTTACCAAGTATTAGTTACTAACTTACTTGGGTATTTAATCCTGTGAGGAGCCGAGGACGCTTAAGCTCGGCAATTCGATACATAGTAAAATGCTTGCCCATTCACGTTACGTACTCCGTACTAAGCTATGGAGTAGTGAGATGCGTTATTCATCATATTTTAGTTGAAGAAGTATGCAAGATAGAGGGAGTGTAGCGCTGGAATTCCTCGAACTAGAGTATGTTATGTACGTACCACTACCTCCTACTTAGTCCCATTAGTCAACAGACAGCGACAAGTTGGTAACTATTCCAACTTCCTCATAGTAAACCAAATGCCGAGGATAGCTGGCTACAATGTTGACTCGAGCGTGTACTACCCGAAAAACATATATCCGTCTTCCGTCCAGACAGGTGTCCTACTAGGAGCAGACGGCAGCAGACGGAAGGAGTGACAGACAGAGTTCAGAGTGTATGGATCATAGACGCTAGGGAGTGGGCAGGCGGGTCGGAGAGTCGGGTTGTCGGGATGCCCTCACATTGGTTGGCCTGCGACCGCAGAAAAAAAGAAAATAAAGAGAAGTAAAGGGGCTGTAGGAACGATGGATTCTTGTGTGACATACTAACGAGATAAGCCCGTATTGCGTACATACTGTACTGTACAGAGAGTCCTTTCGTAGAAATCAGAGTGTCGAAGCCGATGTGAAGACTCAACAGAACATAATCATAATCCACTGTGACAAATAGGCCAGATCGATAATACATGGAAATATCCGTCGGATCTAGACTGCATAGTAACTTACGGACGGGGCGTCCAATCAGAAATGCCGCAAATCAAACTTACGTATTCCATGACTCCATGTATCGGCGTATCGGTACCGTAAGGGGCCTGGGATTTCCCAACAGAGTAAGTCTTCTTGTGACAGCAATCTCCGGCACGGAGAGTACTCGGTAGACACAACTTCCAAGTACAGTAGAGAGAATGGCAGTTGACTGATACACTACGCTGAGCGTGTAGCATGAAACAGTCTTGAGATGTTGGAATACTACGAGTCGTGATTAACCACGGAGAAAATGAAAAGAGGAGGAACGAACGGTCTGAAACGGTAACATTCCGAATGATTTGGTGACCATCGATACCATAGTGCGGCATAGTTACAGCCCTCGATTGCCATCCCTTTGCCATCGGCATCGTCCGTTCCCAAGTAGATGACATCAAGACTGTCGATACGTCGTGTTGCGAGCTGTGACTATCGTTTCGCATGACACAGGTTCGTTTCATCTTGTGAACGTACTCTGTAACTTAGTGCCTCGTACTCTACTTATCGATACGAACAGGTCAGAGGCCAGGCCCATCGCGCCGTGTCTCATTGGCGCAACGAAATCCCACCTCGACTCCTCCGTCGCCCGGCCGCTTTTGACTTTCGATCTCCACAACAACTGCCAGAAGTCTGAATATTATTATTATTATACGTACATCCCACTTGACTTTATTCTCAGCAATTTGTTTGATATTTACTCCTTGAATCACTGTCCTCAAACATCGTATTCCCCATCCTGGCCGGATCTTTGCCCAGCCACCCCCCTACCTTCCCAATCCATCGTTTCGCCTCATTATTACCACTTGCGTGTGCTCAGCCGAAATCATCCCTTTCAATTGCCGCCCTCGGCCACTTCTTCTCTCTTCCTCAGACAACTGAGTTACTCTACAGAGTAGTCCCAAGTCCACCCCATATTTAGGTCACGACCTAGGTACTTTCGAACGGCGTCGGTTAATTACTGAATACGAGCTACCGCCCGAAAAAAGCAATTCATAGACTTTTGGCTAATTTGCCGCTATTCCCCGTTGGAAGATCTACTTTAAAGCAACCGGGTTCCCAGCAACCTGGGTCTACCGCCACCAGACACCCGCCCTTGTCATTGATATCAACCATATCATAACTTCGACAATATTTACAGTAACGTTAGAATTCCTGGGTATCGCAATCATGGCTTCGAGGGTGATCGCCAGGCCTTGAACGAGAGGAGAACGAGACAGAGAAGAGTGAATAGTGAAGGGTCTACGATTGTATAGACCATGGATTTCATTGTATGTCTTCATTTCTTACCGTTGCTTTATCCCCTGTCTACGTTGTCGCGTCGCATCGCATCGCTCGCATCGCGTGCATCGATGAGATATCGCACGTGAGACCTGGCAACGCAATACAACAGCTTAAATGCAGACCTCGGCTAACCCGACTTGACTGGACAGCTCTCTCTGACGCATTTTTGCGAAGTACATGGCCCAACCTCGATCCTCTGCTCCCAAGTTTTACCCTTTTCATGCACACAGTGCCATCCATCGGATGCCGATGGCTCGGTTTCCCCCTCCGGTAGTCCGTCCACCTTCCACGAGACCACCTCATCGGCCTCTTCACACTCGCTTCGAAGCAAACAGCGTCGCCGCTTGTCCTCGACACCCGATAACTCCGCACTGTCCTCCTCTCTCACAGCCAGCATCAAATCAAACTCCGCTAACGCCTCCCAAAACATCGAGGACCATCCTTATTTCTTGAAAGTACAAAAATCGCAGTCGCAGATCAAGGCTGACCCGGTCTCTGAACGGGTGAATCGCGTTGGTGGAGTCAACGGCGATACATGCGCTAGCTGTAGTATCTCTCTACCAGAAGATGTCAGCAAGAAGTTGCCAACTAGTGCCTCGGGCCAATCCGACAGCGAGAATGGTAGGACGACCGCAAAAAATAACAGTCCCGTTCTGAGATCCAGAGAAGTCGTGCACTCCTGCGGAGGTGGGAGTAATCGACACTCGGATATCTGCGCTGAAGACGAGGCGCATGAGCACGACGCACAACATGCATCCCCACCGGACTCTGTACATTCCGTTTCGGTCGCTTCCTCATCCTCCGACAGCTCGTGTCACACTCATATCTTGACCTACCTTTCTCTCCACGGGCCGCCTAATCCAAACGATTACGCCCTACTCCGACAGTCATCCATCCGTACTCTAAGCTGCGAATTATTACCGCGCGGTCTATCATCTGGACCCCTGTGTTTTGGTGATCCAGTGGCGGGTTACACGATCGCCTACGTATTCCGTCTACCCGACCCAATGGCACGCGGAAAGCGTCGCAGCTATGCATTGATAGCTCTAGCTGGGAAGGATGCTGGACGCGCCTTCCGAGCTTCTCCGATCATATGGCGCATTTTCCAGCGCATAGCCGCGGGTATTGTGACCGCGGCAGAGAAGCATCAGGAAGAGGAAAAGATGCGTGAAGAGCAGGCTTTTCGTTCATCGAATACTTCCGCTGCGACGGGCCGTCAGAACTACCTTCCTATTTCTTCGTTTCTGACGGGACGGACGCTAGATGCCAACGGCAACCCACGCCGTGCGGGTCAGATTCGAGCTCGAAATCTGGCCGAAATTGTGGGCAACGAATACATATTTGCCGAGCTACACGCTCAATTTGTGACTTTACTCCAACAACTGGGGAATATGTTTGGTGGCGTTCCAATTTCCGACGAACGCTTCGTTTGCAGTACTGTTTCGTCATCAGAATCAGCCATGAGCCAGTCACGTCGCACAAGCGTGGCCATGCCTAATAACAACAATAACAACAATAATCAGAAACCCGGCCATAATAGACAACCGAGCGATTTGACCTTGTCAAATCTGAATATCTCGTCTGGTCCGCAACCAATCCCGATTTCGCCGAGGCGACCTATCGTCGCTTAACCACCTTACCCTCTCTCTACGCACTCATTCGAGACTTTGAAATGTCGGGGAGTGCTCTGTTATCACAGACCCTAATGACTTTCCTTTCGCTCTACATAGATTCACCGGAGTTGAACCATATAGATCAGCGGTATCATTGTGCTTATCTTGTTTGATTTTGAGATTTCCCGAGATGCAAGCATATATCCCGGAGTTTGTACGATTATGTGTTTTGTCTGTTTCTTTCTAGCGCATCATTTCTGGCGTTGTTTTTTTCTTTTTTGTTGTGATTCAGAAGATATACGAGTAATAAAGATCTTTCATTACACCTCCTTCTCCTAACAGCGTACAGACTAGGTATGTAAGAAATGATTGATTAGAAATAAAATAACTAAATCCCACAACCCCCCCAGACTGAATCGAGTAAAAGGGGTGTTGAGGTCGGGGGAAGGGACAGGGATGTTCATGGATTTCCGGTTATGGGTTTTAAGGCTTTTGCAGGGCTGGGACTGGGTTGGATGTTATAGCTGAAGCAGATATATGGGTTCAATATCTTAGAAATAGAAATGTTGAATCCAAGTATAGTTATAGTAAACTAACTACGTAAACTAAGTTACATAGTTTTGATATATCGGAGAAACATACTGCTTCGGGGTGCAGATAATCCGACAACGCCAGCCCCACCACTCTCCGAATTAGCACACATCAAAATTGCCTGATCGAATCAATAATCAACCTCACTTTTCGCGATCCGCCTAAGCCCCTCAACGGTGACCACCTCTACACCTCACTTTCGCTCCAGTCGATAAAACCACGACAAGAGACGGCACCATGGTCTCCGCATTCGACAAGTGCGATACGCGACCCGCGCACATCGACGCCATCCTCAACGGCCTTGATCGATACAACCCCGAAACCACGACTGTGTTCCAGGACTACGTTGTGCAGCAATGTGAGGATAGGACGTTTGACTGCTATGCCAATTTGGCTCTTCTCAAGCTGTACGTTTTCCCCCCTCCTTATACTGTTATTTCGCGATTACTCGAAAGAAAGAAAGAAAAATGGAATCAAGTCTATGATGAATATTCTTTTTTAACCACGTTTCCTATTACCTGACCTTTCCCAATGGGAGTATGGAGAGTTACATTAGCTCTAGCTGATTACTTGTGTTCTCTACTTTTCGTTTTGACCTGCATCATGCTCGAGATTTTTCCTGTCTTTTTTTGGATTGAAACTAATATGGTGTGATTGATGCGTAGCTACCAATTCAACCCCCACCTCCTCCAAACTGAAACAACAACCAACATCCTCGCGAAAGCCCTCACCGTCTTCCCATCACCCGCTTTCTCCCTTTCGCTCGCCCTCCTCCCCGCTCACACACAGCCCTTTGGCGCATCTACAGATGATGGCGCCCAATCCTCAGACTTTGTCGAGTCAATCCAGAAACTCGCCCACCTCAACACCCTTCTTGAATCAGCACAATACGCTTTGTTCTGGTCGACTTTCAACTCCGATGATCTCTACGCCGATCTTGTGGCTGATGTAGCTGGATTCGAGGAGCTTGTTCGCGTCCGTATTGCGGTTGAAGTCGGAAAAACATTCCGTGAGATCAGTGCAGATACGCTCGCACAATGGTTTGATCTCAAGAGCCGTGAAGCTCTCCAGAAATTTGTGGTGGATGTCTGTGGTTGGGAGGTTGAGGGTGCGCTTGTGCGTGTGCCCAAGAACAGAGAGAATGAGGCTAGATCGGAGATTAAGAGTGAGAGAGTGGGCATCGATATGTTTGGACGGGTCATCAGACGGGGATTCGAGCAGCCTGCTTAATTTCTCGCCTTCAATTCTTTTTTCTTTGTCTCTCTTCATGATGAATTGTGTTACGATGAGTATAGATCTCATGTCGATATGTATGTCACTTCTGGTCAGGTTTCTGACTTCCTACTTATGAGTATGGGTGACGAATGAAAAGTGAAGGGCAGGGCGTGGGCGTTCTTCTTGTTTATTATTGCATTTTTGATAATACCATATCCAGACAGACACACGCCAGCTTATGTGTAATCAATAGACATAAAAAACTGGGGAACTATTCTCATCAAACAACCGAAATCTCTTGATTCCTGAAACGCCTAATTGATAAATTATTAACCATCCGGCTCTCCCTTATCGTCCTTTCCCTCTCCCTTCTCCTTTCGTCTCTGCATAACGTCCCAATTATACACTCTCGCAGTCGCAACCTCAAGCGTCTAAACAAGTCAGTTAGCACAACGATCAATAAACCACATACACAGATACACAAGTTCAAGGGAAGAGGGGGGGGGGGGACGTACGGTAATCTGCTCCCTCAAAAACTCCAAATCCTCCTCACAATTCGCCAAACTCAACTCCGCCGCCGACAACTTCTCCGTCAACATGGTCTCTGCCTCCGCAATGGGGTACGCAAGCATGACATTAGCCCCAAGCCAGAGATAAACCTCATCTGTATCCTTCGCCGCCACTTTCGCGCGCGCATAAAGCGTATCATTTAACTCGAAATGCGTCTCTAATCCCCCCTTTCCCTCCTCTTCTTCATCGTCTTCGTCGTCTTCATTATTCTCACGATTGAGTTTCAAAAAACGAACCATATCAAGCGTCTTTTTTATGTCTGGAATCTTTTCCTTTAGGCCTGCACTCCGTCGCTGAGTGTTCATTTCCATAAATTGGTATTTGGAGATCATTTCTTGGAAGCTGCGTAATGTGGACTCGACTTCGGCGCGCGAGGAGACGTAGTCGCTCACATTGTCGACGAAGGGGGCGTAGGGGATGCCGCGGGGGTTTGTCCTTTTGTTTTCTAGTTGTTAGTATATGTACTTCGTTAAAGGTGTGTGTGTGTGTTTAGAATTGGGTTGTGGTGGGATTTACCCCTCGCCGGCTTTTTGGACGGTGGTCATGATTTAAGTATGAGCTGTTTGCAGGAGAGAAGAGTATATCTCGAGAATTGACAGCACTAGATAATCATGACTGTCACAATTTTCTTCCTCTGTTGGGAGAAGAGTAAATGGGTGGTGTGAAGCTCGAATTTATGATATGCGGAGAACTCGTGGTCCCCGCAGCCGGGAAAGATTTGATTTTCTGTGATGTTTGATGTTGTTTGCTTCCCGTCTAGGTATGTCTAGCTTCTTACCGTAGGTAGCTTCATTGGACAGCTTGCTTTTGACTAACTACATCACCACCGTCTGCTTCCCTCTTACCAACAACAAAAGACATAATGAAGAATATTTCGTTTTGAAAAAACTATATCATAGATCAGCGAATAAGGGAAAACGAAATGGTCCTCCTCACAACGACACCACTCATAGCCAAAGCTCTCCAAGAGCTCTCTCCATCTACTCGGGATGATCTGGAACTCCCAGACCCCATACCTGCAACCGGCGCACCCATATCACACGAACAATTGATCTCTCTAAGCAAAGCATTTACCCGGCAAAGCAATGGATATACGCTAAACGCCCTCCTCCGAGGGACGAAAGTGTACATCCCTCCTCCGCCGCCGAAACCAGAACCAGTAACCTCCCCTCAAAGCCCTCCTGGAATTGCCAATGTTGTACTGACTATGGACAGTCCCCAGAATACCTCGCCCTCAAAGCACGCCTCCAAGCCCTCGCCGACGAACAAGCGTACAACGCCCTGATAGCGCCGAGCTCAACGCATCTCAATCCTTACAAACCATCCCCCATATTCTCCGACAACAGCATGATGCCTACCGCGATCGAAAATGTCGAAGATTCAGACTCGATTACTCCGTCCCTGGTAATTAACATCTTCATGTCCGTTATACTCTGCGGCTTTGCGACGTTTTGGGCTTTGAAGAACTTTCAGACGCCTTCCTTTCTGAGTTGGGTTTTGCTAAGTCCCTCGGGAGATCCTGCTAAGCGGAGGGCTGGGGCAAGCAAGGATCCTGTCTTTGTGCTGATTTCCATGTTTGTGGGGATATTGGTTGGTGTTGCGGAGACGGTGGTTTATGCTGCGTACCTCAGGAAGGTGAAGTATGCAAAGGCCGCGGAAAAGAAGGTAAAGGAGAGGAAGGAGGTGGTTTCTTCAATTGAAGTCGTGGGTGGGAAGCATGATGAGGCCAAGCCTGATGGTGATGGGGATGGTGAGGAGGATGTGATATGGGGGAAAGGAGTTAATGGAGGGGTGAGAAGACGGGTTAGAGAGCGCTGGGAGACTGCTAATGATCATTCTAAATGAAACGAGTATTCACATATTTGATGTGTGACTATTCATTATGCTATGCCGCTAATATGAAGGAATATGTACAATATTTTCAACAACCATCCTCTGGGATCAAAGAAGGATCAAAAAGATCTCTTCTCCAACAAGAGCTTCCCTTGAGGGACCCGATTAAACCCTCCACTACGAGAATACACCTTCTGTCCTCGCAACCACGTCTCCCGAACCATCCCCTTCAACGCTCGGCCTTGATACGGGGAACACTTGTTACGAAACAACATCGTACTCGGCTCAACAACCCATTCCGCCGAATCATCAAAGATGCAAATATCAGCATCAAAGCCTACAGCCAAGTCACCCTTTGTCGATGACAGACCGACTTGAGCGGCTGTGTTTGTGCTGCACCAGCGGGCAATGTCTAGGAGATCTTCCTCGATTGTTTTGGTGCCACCAGGGGCGGCGATTTTCTTGCGGCGGGAGATTTCGGTCCAGAGGATAGGAAGACCCAGACCTACGGAAGATATACCGCCCCAGGCGGAGAAGAAGTTGCCGTCGGCGACTTCTTGTTCTTTGGGTTCTTCGAAGTAGTCGCTCACGCTGCTGTTTGAGGACGAGTTGTGTGGAGTTGCGACGGCGGACGAATCGCTTGATCCGAGGCTGTCTGATGGCGGCTGCTGCATGATATGTGAAGGCAGGAGTTTGAGGTCTGGAGTGCATGGAGAATGGTCTGAGACAACAGTCTTGATAACGCCGTCTTCGGCATAACGCTCCAACTCGGCCCACAGCCCGTCTTGATTCAGTCGTGAGCGGATAGGAGGGCAGCATTTGTGTCGAGTATCGCCCTCGGCAATCTCTTCAGCCGCTAGAGACAAGTAATGGAAGCAAGTCTCTGCGGTGATTTGGACGCCATTGGCGCGTGCCTCTCGTAGCAGAGGAATTGCCTCTATAGCTGACAAGTGCACAATGTGCAGCGGCAGCTTTGGTGCCGTTGATGCTAGTTGGATGATTTCTGCAACGGCATACGTTTCAAAAGATACTGGTCGAGAAGCCAAGAATGTCGAGTAGCTTTGAAGAGGACCTGAGGGTGCAAGTGGTGGCAACGAGACTTGGACGTCGTCACCAACTGAGTCTGTGATGGGTGGGAGCATCTCAGCGTGGAACATTAATGTCGTTGGCTGGTCTGCGAGCGTTTTCATAGCCAGTTCAATATCCGGTGCAGACACAGCCGGGAATTCTTCCACCTATTTCTCGTCAGACTTTTATGTTGATTTCAATTGAAGGGCAAAACAAAACTTACACCACTATCGATAAGGAAACCCTTAAATCCACGCACGCCCATCTCAACAAGAGGCTTGAGTTCATCTGCATTTCCCGGAATAAGACCTCCGTAAAAACCCACGTCCACCCAACACTTGTCCTGGGCAGCACGGATCTTGTCTTTGAATCCAGCCGCCGTCGTCGTAGGCGGAATGGCATTAAGCGGCATATCAATAACGGTGGTCACACCACCAAACGCCGCCGCCTGGGTTCCGGTATAAAAACCCTCCCATTCCGTCCTACCGGGTTCATTCAGATGTACATGCGCATCGACAAGACCCGGCAACAACACTAAAGGAGAATAATCCTTGTAAGAGTCGCAATCGGGAAATTCCGATTGGGGTCTAATGCTATCATGGACCTGCACGATTTTGCCGGTTGATTGGGAGATTACGATGGTGGCTGGTGTTAGGCGGCCCGAGATGACGGCTCGGGAGGAGGCTACTACTGTGACAGCCATGGTCTGGGTCTGCTATTCCAAGATAAGGAGGTATGGCGCTTTGGAGATGCAAGAGAAAGAGGGGCAGTCTACAGTCTACACCGGATTTGGTAGTGGACTGGGGACTGGAGGCGTTTTTTTGAGGCAAAGGAAAGATAGAGCGAGATAAGGCTCAAAACGCGGGGGATAAGGAACCAAAAAAAAGGGCGATAAGTGAAAGGGAAAAAGAAAGAAGAGAAGAGGGAAAGAGGAAAAGTGCCGGTATGATATCTAATTAAGGATAGAAAAAGCCACGATCAAATAAGCAACGCCGCAGTGACCTTATCGTGGCAAGCCAGAGGGGATTGAGATAAGGGGGGGTGGTTTGATAAGAACAGCCCACTTTGTATAAATCAGTCGGTGTATTTTATGGAATTTCCGGCTGGACATAACGTTAGTACGTACTTATAACATTACTTGTAACCTACCTACCACCAAAGCGTCGAATCACCAGTCTATGACTCTATGTTCTACGAGTCAAATTCTTTCATTAGGCTCCTCTTCTTCTGGTTCGGGTAATGGTACGGAAAAAGTCGCCTTTTGGTACGGATGATACTTGCCGTCCCACCAGCCGGACCGTACTCTAAGTAGAACTGTACTGTGGTAGACAAAAGACGATATCGGCGTACCATACGGTACATACTACATGCATACCATGTGTGGATGTCTTCGATAACTGTACGTAGTACATACATACTACAGTAGCACCTACGTGTCACCATAACAGCATAACACCCAACTAGCAACTCTACTAAGTTCGTACGCAACAAATGGCAAATTCGACTTTTCGATGGTAATGCTAGAAGTGGTGGCCAAATACCCGAAGTATTTTATTACTCAATGGAAACTTTTTTGGTACCAATGCACCTACCCATACGCAGAGTATCGATCGAGTAATGGGAACTCCTCCCTAGATTAAACGCCGGGGATGGGACCATGCTTGCCTGTTTGGGTCGAGTGGCTGATACAGTGGTAACTTACAGTATCAACGGAAACTACCGTATATCCCTGGGTCTCTAGAGCTACAAGATATCGAGTAGTATCTATCTTTATATGCACACATATGCTCCGTGGACAGAATATAGTATATACAACTAGCTAACTACCAAACGATAGGGCACTCTTATCAATTAGATAGAAGCACACACACTAGGCAAGCCTAAGATAAGCTAATTTCGCATTTGCCTCCGTGTGGCCCCACCTGATTCTTTGTCACCAAACGACAACCCGAATAGCTCACTCTGCTCTAGTTATGTTACTCCGTAGTTACGGACAAATACTTTGCTATAACTACTGGCGTAATATACTATGTAGTCGCAATGCGGTCAAATAGCTTTACTAGTGAAGTATACTCCATCTGGCAACCTTGTAATTTGTACATTATTCAAGCCCGAGGCATAACATCGTTCTTCTAGGCCAGCCATGGTCCCGTTCACTTAGGTAATATGGTTCTTTCCAGTTCCACCATTCCGCGAAACTTTTATTTCAATTCAATACTGTATATTTGACTCCCTATGATCGTCCTTTGTCTTTGGAAGCTTTGTCGGCCGGCTCCGGTCGAAGTCTTTGATCCTTTAGGTGCCGTAAGTTTAACGATTTATTGCTTTGGGAGGTGTTAGAGATAGGTAGGTACTGTATGTATATTTTCTATGCTCCGCTCACAGCAAAAGTCGGCCGAGGGTGTAGTAGTCCTTTTGCATTACGTAGGAATATGGGAGCAAACGACTAGAATGTTGAATTGCCATGAACTGATAAAGTGCTATCATAGGCTTGTTTCAATCTTCAACCTGAAATTGTCCCTCGGACACTGGGCGTTGTGCACCCAGGATATAGGGTTAGGCCTTCTGGCTGTGGGTCTAACCTTGATAGGAAATATTGTAGTACATATACTCCTGTCTTTGCATCGACCCGGTACTACGTAGTAAAGCAGGCAAGCAGGATGAACTCAAGCTTATCTTGACACGATCAATGCCGGCCTAAGATTCCAGCTCATCAGTCACAGCCAATTTCTGCATATCATCAATGGCATCAACTTCCCCCCTTCGCCACTTCTCCCACCCTTCGTCATCTTCTACCGTCTCTTCGATTACAAACTCGGCCTCTTCATATGCTGGATCGGCGTAGACTTTGTCGAACCACTGTAACATACTCTTCCACGAAGAAACAATGACGTCTTCGTGGTTGACGGGCTCGTTGCCGGAGTATGTGTTGCAGCCATGCTCAAGAGTTCCGGGGACGGGCCATTGGAGGGGTTCGTCAGACAATACATAGGCGCGAGAGCGGGTTGAGATGAAATGTGCGAAGGAGCCTGTTTCGGGGACGGTGATGTCGTCGCTGGCAGAGAGCTCATCCTCGACGCCGAGGTGGTGTTTATGGTGCTGAGGGCGGGAGAAGCAGATGCCTGAGATTGAGCTATTCCATGATTTCCCTAACAAAGCATTATTAGAACTGGCCTGCCTAAAGTATGGTAAGAAGTAAGAAGTAAGGAGTAGACGACACGTACAGTTCTCGACTAAGTACTCGACGGCACCCAAGCCTCCCTCTTCGACTCCAATGATATCAATCTTCGCCTCAGGATTAACCATCTTACTCTCCGGCGCCAGTACATCCTCAAAAATGCATTTAGCATGTTCCCTCCAATTCGTGTTTCGCGGAATGAGATTTCTCCACGTCTGTCTCGGCGGGGGATGCGCTGCTGTTTCGACCGGGAGCGCAAACCAAGTGCCTTGAGACATCGCCCGTCCAGAGCCACAGTGATACACAAGTTGGCCCATGTTCGCAATTATCAATGCAGTATCGGGTTTGTTGGTGAGGATCTCCCTGGCGATTTCCACCATCGATCCCTTGTTGATGCTTTGCTCTGCGATGCTGCGGTACGTCCAGATGCCGAGTTCTTGGTCGGGGCTGCCCAGGATCAGGGTTATGCGGCTTGCGGTGCGAAGGTTTGGGGAGACCAGGATAGGGACATGTTTATCTTTTGGCTGGCTGCCGAGTGGGAGGCGTAAGGTTGATAGACCGACTTCTTGAAGACGAGAAGTGACGATGCGTTGGATGCATTCTGTAAGTATTAGCATGATGAGTTTTATGAAGCTGATGGGTCAGGCAAACCGTTAAAGGAATTGCCGCGAACATCGTTCCATCTCTCGTTGGCATTGATTTTGAATTTGAAGCCTTCCTCTGCGTTGGCGATCTGACGGATTTGATCTTGATCGTTGATGAAGAATCTGGTGTCGTTAGTACGAGGTCTGATGGCTGACTGAATGAGGGTCGGAGGAAGCGTACCCTAGCTTCTCCAAGTCTGTAGGATGGACAGGATCAGGAGGGAGATCTTTCTTCTTGTAGACGAGCATCGTGCAGAGTTTGGTAGTGAGATGGGAGCGAAATGAGTGTGGGTGGAAGATGCTTGATGATATTTAACGGTTATGTAATCTGACTGGAAGAAAGGTCAAGTGAGATGAAGAATGAACATGAAAGAAGATAAAAGAAAAAAGAAATATTGATTCTCGTGACAAGACAAAAATGGACCAGGCAAGCAAACAAATGAAAGCAAACCGTGGCCGAATCGGGCAATTCTAGACAACAATCAGATCAAAGACGGACGTCTTTGAAATTTCACGCTGAAGCGGTAAGCCTGGCTGAAAGATGATATGTCTGAGATTTGACACAGCAGTTAATCCAATCAATCCTGATCTCAAGCTGTGTAGCCATATTCTCACGTCGCTCCGCTGCAACAGTCTGATACTCAATAACCATAATAGATGAAAGTCCAGAACAAAGAAAACATATTGACATGTATATCAATAAATCTAATTTACATATCCCTTCAGCAGAGAAAAAAAACCAACTCCAAATGTGAACCATGCCATATCAAACAATGCTAATCGACCATCACCATCATACATATGGTAGCAACGCAACGCAGTACTGATCCCCTCGATTCAACTCCTATACCACCATCGCAAATGTAGCTACCACGACGCCTTCTTAACACCCGGCAACTCACCCGCCAGCGCCTGTTGACGGAATTGATACTACACAACCACCCAAAATCAGCTCACCATTCTTATCCAAACTGCAACAACAACAAAAGGGAGAGAGATGGAGGAAAACATACTCGTCCAAGTCTGAAGTCTCTGAAAACACCCCTCGCAATACCACCAGCAACGCACCGATTCTTAATCTGTGTCGAGCGAGTATAGGCGTGCATCTGCGCGAGTTGGAGCTGGGCCTGGGCGCGCACACGTTGAGGGAGAGAGGTGTTTCGGATTGCGTAGCGGAGAGCTTGTCTAATCAACACAAACAAAATCAGTCAATGCGCTTCAAGAGCATGATACAGGTCTCGGGAGAGATATTTGGACGTGGGGGGGTTGTTGTACCTCTCAGGCTCAAACTGCTCAAAAACCTTTCGCTTGGTGTGGTCGCGGATTACGCGGGCATTGATGAAGCAGCCGAGATCGAGGCGTTTGGCTCTGAATTGAGACATTTTGTATATGAAATGTCTGCTGTGTCAATAGCGTTGATCGTGGTAGATAAAAATCATAAGAAGCACTCAGCAGAGCGTTCGGGGAAATGGCGTGGATGGATTTGATGTCGTCTCGATTGAGGATAGCGTGGCAGCTAGGCCTTGTGCCTGAGGCATCAACATTTAAAAAGTGATTTGCGATGGCGCAAGACTATTATTTCCTATTTCTAATTAAATATAGTTCAATTGAAAAATTCAGATCTCTCTGTAATCACTGTCCATTGTATTCATGAGAAGATTCAAGGCTGCACATGCGTTGAAGAAATCCTCAAATTACTTGGAGTCGGGACATCTCGGCAGTGGGCTCCGCGATATGAAAATCACGTAGCACCATACCAGCAACCTAATCTACAGAGTATACAGTCGTCAATTCGATAAGACACGGAAGACACAATACTTAGGCTCATTGACAGCATTACTCAGAGTTTAGAGAGTTTAAGTCGGATGAGAACAAACATAGGGAATTGTGAATGATAATGGTACAGCTAACTCTCTTTCTGCCGTCCACGGACAACAAATCAAGTCTATATGCTTTGTACAATGACATGGAATCAACGGTATGAGCTGGTCGGACCGAAATGATATTGTCGTAGTGCGTCCGGTTTGTAATAGACACCCATGTAAAAGTCAATCCATCCGTCCAGGCGATTTGATTCCACCGTGTTTTTTCTCCTCTCACACGTTCTCTGCTCTTTCCGACATCACGTACACTCCATCAGGACATTCCGCTTGCTGGTGTGCAATCGTTTATTGCTTTCCCTTGGGCTTGGCGTTGGGGTTTCTTGGGTCGTCCTTCCATTCATTGGCTATTGAATTCTTAAGTCAGTATCGCGTCGCTTCGGAATTTCGTCGAAAATAATGGCTGCGGATATTTTTCAAAAACTTACAGGCCATGGAAGCGTTGGCAGCGGCGTTGACACCGTAGAGAACGATGAGACCTTGAAACCACCTGTCAGTATTCATATCTTTCCAATTGCATCCTCCAAGCCGTATGCGTTCGTAGCTACAGAACACGTTGCACACGTCGTCTAAACTGCATCGAATCGAAGAATTAAAACATACCGGCAGCGAAGAAAGGGAACATGGGCTTGGCTATAACAAATCATCATTAGTTACCGATCTCTTCACTCCCCATCCCCCCGACCGCGGAGACAAAAACATACCGACAGGCACAGGCCATTTCTTTCCGAGAAGAGACATGTTTGCGAGGTGTGAGGTGGTTATCGAATTGGTGATAATCCGAGGGTGTGTGTGTGTATAGAAAGGAGGGCGTTGGTGACGATGTTGTAGATCCTGAGGAGCGGAAGAAGTCGAGATGAGGTCCGGACGGAACTTGTTCGCCAAGAGGCGCTAGTATTGATACAGAATAGCGGATTATCCGCCGTATACAATTGGCAGGCACATGCCCCTCGTCAAGAGCATAATGTAAACATTGATGATATTTGAGCTTTTCATATTCCTTGAAGAGAATACGGATAAAAAAACGCAATGACGGACTCGCTCTCATCATCCGTCGCCTCCCTCCGCACCTCCCTCCACCTCCTCGAAAGCTCAATCGACATTCTTGATTCCGGCGTCAACGACTTTCCGCGCTTATCAAAAGTTCTACAAACCACACGAGTAACGTCCCCCTCCTCAAACCCTATAGCTAGAGTGAAGCTGATTTATAGGTAAATAGCACTTCGAACTCCTCCCCGAACCAACCCTTCAAGAAGCGCAACAATCCCTCCTCGACGAAATAACGCCTAGCATCGCACACCTCCTCAGCATAACGACGAACCACGTCGAGCGCCTTGCGCGCCGCGAGGATTCTCTCCGCGCGAAATGTCAACTCCAGGAAGGTAGATTGTCGGATGAACGACAACTTCCTTCTGCTACACAGCTAGGCAAGGCAGTAGGAGGAAGTCGGACAGGAACCGATGCGGGCGCAAAAGCGGCGCAGTTGAGGAGATTGGTGCAGAAGAAGGAAAGACTCAAGTATGCGGTTGATAGACTTGAGTTGCAGAGTCGACAAAAGGAGAGGGAGTTGAGGAAGAGTATGGCTGCGCAGTGATCCACTACCTCATGATGGTATGGAGAAACATTGATACCACGTTCCCCTAAACATTCGAAGTGAGGGATGCGGCTGTGAAAGATGAGGATGGCGTGACGATATTCTAGGTCGAGATCCGCCGGGATAGAAGCCAACGGTAATGGCCATATACCTTCGGGGTGCTTGGATGGCACCGAATGCTCAGACCGCTGCCCTACGATACAATCAATGCCGAGGTCTACTAGACAGCAACCAGCGGCTACTCTTCCATAGAGTTAGTGGTAGAGGCTGAGTCTTGCAGTCACACCACACAGACGACTACGTTGTCAGATTGGGCAAGAGCATGATACTAATGTACATGGGGTGCATTGAGTCGTGTGATAGTAATGTACAATATAATGATACATATGATACAGTTCATAAGACAACCAACCAGATCCACGAACGGGAACCGATCATTGCCATACATTCAGTATTCAGGAAGCAGATTAGATTAAATCATCTCCAGCTGTATTTGCAGAAAGCTTCCTCACAGCCTGTCGAATCTTTTTCTTATCTGCATGTCTCTTCCAAGTAGGGATATTATGTCCCTTCTTCCTCCGCTCAAGAGACTTAGCTTGGTTCTGCAGCGCATCAGCCAATGCCGGAGCAGCCTTGCCCTTTAGTTCTTCTGCTCCTTCCTGCGCTTCTAAATCTAAGTCACCGGCCTCTTCTTGGCCAGTCATTTGGGCCATTTTGGTGGCTGCGCGACGTTGTAATCTTTCCTTTTTACTTTCTGTGCTTGCTGCACTGCCCAGCCTCAGATTTCGTGGGATTCGGGTTTTGGCTCCAAGGGCCCAGAGATCGCCCCAGCGCGCTTTGCGGGCGTCGTGGTAGGCTTGACGGCTGAATGAGCGTGGGACTGTCCATCGTTCGATTTTGCCTTCGGGTGTGCAAAGATCGAAGATGACGTGGCCGCGGCGTTTCATTGGTGGTAACACAGTACGTGGAAGTGACAATGGGTTAACGGCAGTAAATGCTTGCGCTGTTTCTCCCTCTTCAGTGGAAACGCTATCTTCGTAGCCTTCAAACGCGGCGTCGGTGGCGGCTTTCCCTTGGACAATAGATTCCGTCTGTCGCAGATCAACGCCTCGCTGGACAGCTATGTAACTAAACTCGACATCCTCGTGGTTGCGATCTTTGGCTCCGACAATACGCTGCAAGAATGGAGGTCGAATGTATCGTTGCTCAAAATGACAATAGTCGCCTCGACCCTTGGCGTGCCCGTGGATATGGTACATTGGGCACTTGCCATGATTCGTACAAGGAGCGATAATCATACCGGCCTCCTTTCGGATAGACCCTTGATCACCAGACTCTGTTAGACTTTCATATTCGGTTGACCCAGGACTAGAAATGTGCTTTTCGAGAAGCATTTCTCGAGCACCTGCAATGGCCTCAAAGCCTTTTTGGCGGCCCTTTTCTAGCAAGATCAAAACTCCTCCCTTAGGGTTGAGCATAGTCCAGAGATTCTTCACGTGTTGTTTTCGCAGATAATCCTCATCAATTTCAAGTAGAGTATGAGGAGCAATAATAACATCAAATTGTTTTCTCTTCGGTGGTGCTCGTTCGTCTTCTAGAGTGCTGCTATCACGAACATGAACGTAATCCGGAAGTCGAGGAAGGAAGGTTGTATTGTCCAATAATATACTCGCGCGCATTTGCAGAGCATCAGACCCTGCAAGCACAGTCGACTTGCCCATAGGGATCGGCGCATCTTTCGGATGATCGGGTACCATAGTTTCGTACTCGGCTCGAAGAACGTCTCTCCACGCTAGAATTCCTGCTCCGGAACCACCAACATCCAGGACTCGAGGTCCTGTTTCCTGCATCATCAAATCACGCAGCCATTTACTGCCAAGACGTTTCCTAACTTCGACGAGTACGCTTAGTGTTGACGCATAAATACCCGGGTAGAGAGCAGCAAGGTACGCGTTTGCTTCCATATCGCTCATTTGGTGCTGAGAGGCGGACAGCGGGATTGGAACTTGAGCAATTTGAGTGCTGGGTGGTAACGTAGTTGTAGAATGCGGCAGTCGTTGCCCACCAAAGACTTTGTGAGCAGCTTCGGCGATGTGTTTGTTGGAATAGTTGGACAGGATCACTGAAATTGGGCCAGTTACTGAATCCCGAGGGATGAATACAGTTCTTGGATCGGTAGAGTATTTCCCAGCCGCAGTCAAAGGATGCAATCTAGGACCGCTTTCTGAATCTTCCTCTTCAGCTTCGGTTCCTGGTTCCAACAAGATGCCGCCTAATCGCTCCGCGACTTGTTTCGCACGCTCCATGGCAGAGTCATCATCTTCGTCCAATATCTCTTGTTCTTGTTCCATATCGTATGCCACTGGTAGCTCCCCCTCGGTGTCAAGTTCAGGCGGAATATCAATCTCTTCAAACCCTCCTTCTCCGTCATCCCTCAGCAGTATATCCGGCTCTCGTTCGTCAATCACTTCCGATTCGGCCGGTCTCATAATAGCCTCTCCATAGAGTCTATTATAAAGCTCCAGTTCCAGCACGTTCAAATGGTCTTCCGGAAGATATTCGCCAAACTGCTGTCTGGCACCTCGCACCTTATTCTCGAGCGATTCGTAATTCCTATGGCCGATCGTACCACTAAACACATCGTCCATACCCCAACTTCGTGTGTCGATAACATGTGCCAAATCACCGAAGGGGAACAAATTTTCCAACAACTCCGCAAGTTCATCTTCATGTTGGTGTATGTTGTCAATCAAAGTATAAATCTCCGCCTTGCGACCTGTCGGATCATGAATCTCTGCGACAGAATCAGCGGTCGTATTTGTTGTTAATGCTCGAACTCCACCATTCCGCCATTTTCTCCCACTCGCCCCTATTGTTGTAGCATACTGAGGTCTGTTATAACTCGTCGAAGGAAGCGTGGGCTGTGAATGCCGTATAAATGAACCAAATCTTCGAACTCCGCCGGAACGTTGCGACAACTGGATGATGTGTTGCGATGCGCCAGGTGAACATATCTGGCAGGATTTTGCTGCTCGGCATGAAAGATACATATTGAAGTAACTCCTGACCAGCACGAGCATTTAATATGTATTCATGGTATGGTGTTGATATGTAAGAAAAAACTATTCTCGTGCCACTGACAGCTCGTCCAAAAAAGAAGGTGCCAAGCCAGGGGCTTATAATATGAGTAATATCATTGGTCGATCATGTCTCCACTTGTTTAAAAATCATAACCCTAATATCTGTCGCTCTGATTGGTAGATTTGTATTATAGATATTTAGTGTGTACAAGATTTGATGTTCAAGCTGTGATAGACCTCATTCCAAGTCACTATCTTCCTCAACATCCCCCATAACAATCTTCAATGACGCTCTGCATTTCAAGACCTCATGCTCTAGCGCGCTCAGTTTAGCCATCACAGCAATAAGACTTGGATCTTGGGTTTCCACGCGAATCTTTTCTTTGACCTTGACTTCCTCACCTTGCCATTCAAAAACGTTGTTTTGTTCATCATGTGATGGTAGTCGAGGGCCAAACAGTCTGTCTCGAAGTGCAAATCCAATTTCTGATCCAAAAGCCGTTGAAGCTTGATTCGCAGAGCTTGGTTCTAGGGTTCGTAGATGTAGTACCAATGCCGCATCTACTATTGTGAGATGGAAGGATAGATATGGTGGTAATGGGGGGTCAAAAACCTGTTCAAGAAAGTCAGTATTGTCAGGTATATTGTCTGTGGCAATCACATACACGACTATCCGCGCTTTTCTCCCACCATTTTGACGTCTCTGCACCTCCTTTGAGGGCCAACTTTGCCTCTGACATATGTTCATAGAGCAAGCGTAGTTGGCCAGATATAAAACTCGCATTAAGAGGATCACCAGTAAATGTACTGACGTCTATCACGTCGAGGCCCTGGTTTACTAAATTCCGGACTGCAGCGAGCTGGTCCAATACAAGTTCGGGTGCCCCTGGCACACTAGAGACGCTGAGCCGAGTACTGTGCGCGCCACGCGGAGGTGGAAGCGACGTTAATCGTAGTTGAATGTCCTACTACGAGTAAGTCGAGGCTGGAGCAAACTTCCAGGGGCACGTACACCTTTAATGATTCTCGTGCCTATCCTGGTCACAAATCCCTTTACACCCTCCGAGCGTACCGAAGAAACAACCAGGGTTGACCCTGGTTCTTTCGGCGCCAGTAAACCAGCGCATTCTTGTAGACCATCTCGTAAGGCAGCCAGTGACTCTTGAAGAGAAGCAAGCAGCCATTCAAGCTCTCTGGACTACGGGAAATTAGAACTGTGTGTTTCTGCTTAAGATTGCGGGGAACTCGCCAATGCCGTCTCTTCTTCCTGCTTCAACTGGTCTGCAGGTAATGGAGGATATGCCCACGTAGCCATTGGACCGGCAATCCGGGGAAGATCACTGGATGGAATGAAGCAATGGTGGAGGTGAGAACGAGAACAAGTGGAGGTCTCAATTGTCCAATAAACTAGACAGCGGATAGTGATGATGATGGGACAGACGAAAGCGTGACGTTAAGCCGAATGACGTTGTCGATGATGCCTGAGGTCTGAGGTCAGACGTGGGCAGCTTGTGGCTTGACGGGATACTATTCCTGATATGGCAAAGCGCGTCTTACGTAGCTGAATTAGTGGCCGCCAGATCGCCCACTCAGCCAATCAGAGGCCCATATCTTTAAAGTTCTTCGACTAGTCCTGTTTGGGAGCTACTATGTGGTTGTCTCTATGCTGTGAACACGACGTCATCACGAGATCCCGTAGAGTAGGGCCCAACTTTTTTCCCTTTTCTCAGGCCGATCCTCAAGGCTCTCCGTCCTTATAATCCTTGCCAGAATTCCCAACCTCTCATCTCTGTTTCATCTCTGCATCCCAATTGAGATCGACTACAGGCTGATCCTCCATCCTGTCTCCTCCTCTTTACCAACAAGATACTGTGCTCTCTCGTCTTTAGCTTGATATTCTGTCTCCACGCGCCAATTCGTAGCCAATATCCAGACGCTGTTACGCCAATCATGGCATCTGGACGTATGTTCTCACGTCTGACCGAGCCCTTTTCTTTTAATGAAGCAACCTAATTGAATACATACAGGTCCCATTTTCGGCATCTTAGCCCTGTTCTTCACCGCAGGAGCTTTGGTGTTAATGTATTTGACATTACTCGGTGGAGCCAACAACCATGTTCCCCTAAACGAAATCTACTTCCTCCAAGCAAACACTTCAAACATCCCCGGTGCACCTTCTATATCGAGATGGACATTTTGGAATATCTGCTCTGTTTCCGATGGCAAGAGTCAATGCGGAACTACTCATCCTGATTTCCCCTTTGACCCACCATCGTCACAGAACTTTGGCACCGACACTAACATTCCTGCTGCATTTATCGGGTAAGCTTTCAACGAAGAAGGAAGGAAAAATTGTACGCATCATGCTAATCCTGACAGAACCCGCCATTACTACCTACTATCCCGATTCATGTTCCCCTTTATGCTTATTGCTCTATTCTTTGCAACACTCTCTCTGTTCCTCGGTGTTGTGGCTCCGTGTACTCGCATCGGAAGCTATCTCTCTGGTCTTCTTGGCTCGATTGCATGGGTCTTCCAAGTCATCACAACCACTCTCATGACGTGAGTCTTGCTTACTCTTGCTAAAATTTGCGCGGTACTAATTCGATATAGTGCCTGCTTCGTCCAAGGACGCCACCACTTCAACAGCAATGGCCAGTCTGCCAAACTCGGCCCCAAGGCCTTTGGCTTCATGTGGACCGCCCTCACCCTTTTGACTTTGTCATCCGTCCTATACTGTATGGGCGGCGCAGCAGGTCGCAGCAGCTCAAGTGGATATACCGGTCGTGAGACAAGACGACGCGGCTTCTTTGCTTCCCGACGATCCAGCACTAAGTCTCACGGAAGCACTAGAAGCAAGCGTGAAGATGAGGTGTAAAGAGCATCATGTATTCAGCATGAAATCATCTCCAACAACCCCTCTAAAGGAACGACTATTTGTCTATATCCGAGTGACCGGTATTTAACCATTTTCGCACATTTTACGAACTGAACCACAACACAAACCTTATGATTTTTAACTCTTCGCTACACAGCAGAGAATATTTACGATCTTTCCCTTACATCAACCATTATAACGAACCAACTAATCCGTTTCGAGCAAGATTGATCTATTTGATTGTTCAAACAAGTTAAAAAAGAATTTACGATGATCATGCCCCTTTTATACTATTCCGTGGCAGGAGATGTCTGCGCGGATGGAGATGTTCCCATACAATCGCTTGGCAATACCAGTTAAATCTTGTAGTTAATTATATTAATACAAATCGTGTGTATCAATACTATGTATGCTTTGATCCAAGCCATATCCAGTAGTTACCCAATGTATGTGACTCGGAACTTCTCCATCACTGCAATCAAGCCCCTGTAAGCTTTGTATCTAAGTGAAGCCACCCGCAGCCAGCCAGCTCATCTACCATCATATCCTCCTATTCTTTCTTTTCTTTTTGGTCCGCTAGCATCGACAAAACCAGTATGCTGGCCTCATCATAGGCTCGAACATATCAAACCTCCTATTAGATATAATACTGCGGAGGGCCTGCGGACGAGACTACCTGCCAGAATATGTATTTATGTATTACATGTAAAAGGGCACCTCGAGCACATGAGCTTTTGAGAAGAGGTCGTTAAGAAGTAAACTGAGCCCTCGTTTGTGACCAAACGATTTTAACAGTCCTTCCATTCTATAAGTAAAAAAAAAAAGTAAAAGTAAAGAAGAAATTCGTATATACCACCTCTAAACCAATTACCAACAAATTCTGCGCTTTTTTCTTTCTATGCTATGTAATATGTTTCAAGCGGTATGTGATTCATCAAAAAACATTCCTTAAGCAGACTGGGGCGCTTCAACAGCAAGTCTCACACCACCCTTTCCACCAACTTCACGCGCGGTGATTTGCAATCCAAGATCAGAGTTGATATTGATTGTAACCTCGACTTTACCGCCGGCCTTGACGCCCTTGACGGCAGCTTCGGCGATGGGCTTGGTGGATTTCCAGACGACTTCTCGGGTTTCTTCTTCCTCTTCTTCGTCGGAGTCAAAGTCTGAGTCTTCTTCAGCTTCTTCGGTCTTTTCAGCCTTGGATTGGGGCTCGGGCTTGGTGACTTTGATTTCGCGCTCGCCCTCGCTGATGCGGATGAGGACATCACCGCCTTCCTTGGGGACGGTGTATTGGGCGACTCGTCGGGCTGGGAGGGCTGTGTCTGCGTTGACGAGAGGCACGAAATCGCTGGACCCGTCGGCAGAGACGACTTGCACGCCGATTGTCTTGCTAAGGTGGGGAGTGACGGTGACCATGGGGTGGATTGATTGCTCAATATCTTCTGTGTCGAATTCTTGGATCAAAGAAGCCTGGTAGGCGGCACCACGGGCTGAAAGTTCGGATGGGTTGATGGCTGAGGGGGTTGTGGATGGGGCCAAGACTTTGGTCGTTTCGGGGAAAATGCTCTCGAGAAGACGGGCGATCTTGGGGGTGTGGGAGGTACCACCGGCCAGAATGACCTATATACAGTTAGCCATTACGCTCAATTGTTACGGGGGAGGGTTATAGACCAACCTCATCAATATCGAGAACATCGAGTCCGGCCTTCTTGACGGCAGACTCAATCAATCCAGTGAACTGAGAGAAGATCTTTCCAGAAAGAAGCTCATATCGGGTACGGTTGATAGTCGAGCCATAGTCGATACCATTAACGAGACTTTCAATGCTCAAAGTAGCGTTGGTACCAATACTCAAGGCCTTCTTTGTAGCCTCACTCTCCAGCTTCAACTTGGCCAAACCACGAACATCTTCACGAGGGTCGACCTTGTGTTTTTTGATGAACTCCTTGGCAAAGTGTTCGATAACGACCTGGTCGAGGTTGGCACCGCCCAACTCGTAGTCGTGAACTGTGGCAAGGATCGTGTACATTCCACCACGAGAGGCAACGACAGCAACATCAGAGCGGATTCCACCGAAATCAGCCACGACAACGAGCTTGTCCTCAATGACAGCGTCGGGTCTAGCATCGTAGGCCAACAGAGCAGCAACCGGCTCGTGAATCAATTGCAGGACCTCAATATCGGCATTCTTGGCGGCGGCAACAAGGGCCTCGCGTTGTGCGTCAGAAAAGTTTGTTGGAACTGTGATAACTGCTGCGTTGACAGTCTTTCCCAAGAAGTCAGTGGCAGACTGCTTCAAACGGCGGAGGTGGCGGGTCGTGATCTCAGAAACGGTGACTGTGCTGGGAGTTTCAGCGTCTGTGTCTTGGATTGTGAAAGCAACAGTAGAGTCGACCTGTTGAGGGTGTGCCGACTGGTGAGCAGGAGTAGGATCTATCGACTTGAAGCTGAGCAGCGGTTAGTACGGTTACATATAAGCCTCAACAGCCTGACTTACTCTTTTCCGAGGTAATCCCTGAAGTATGCGACAGTGTTTTTCGAGTTACGGATCAACTGTGCCTTGGCTTGCGTACCGTGGAACTCTTCGCTTTCGACGTAGGAGAGGATAGAGGGGATTTGACGGTCTATACATAAAAAGATTAGTTTTTGCTCGCTTTGTTCCGTGGAAAAACTTTGCATACCTCCTTCTTCATTGGCAATGACCTCGGCTTTTCCATCCTATCGCAATATATGTATCAGAATATGTATTCTCAGCGAGGGTCAAGATATGCGCAAACTCACAGGTCCTGTGAAAGCGATAGAGCTGCTAGAGTTTCCAAAGGAAATACCGATGGCAAAGCGCTCGCCGGCGCCGGTTTCTTCGCTCATTGTGTAGAATCGACTGATTAATGGTTTATAAGCCTCAGACTATTGACGCTAGTGAAAGCAAACGACAACCAAGCCGTATTGATAGAGGGATGAAGAACGAGGGAATGAAGAAATAAAAGCACTAGTGGGGTGGATCGGAGTGACTGAGTGGTTGGTTAGTCTGCCGCTGAATTTTTTTTTTAATGTTTGGCGGGAGGGAATTGGGCCATGCGGCGCTGGCGGGTACTTTGGTTCGTCAGTATTCTGTTCTGTTCAGGGCATATATCTGTGTATGTATTCGGCAAAAATTACATTGGGCGAGGAATTGACTGAACGCTCTATTCATTCAACAATTTATTCCTGTTCCAAACCTCGCATAGATTGTCTAAATCGTCTCTCAAAAGTCACCGCCAATTGTATACAACCGTTATCATCACGTGACTCTACCGGTATCGATAAGAATCGCCGCCCGAAATTTGAAGATTCAAGATTCTCAATTCAAATCTCACCAGATTTCTTCATTCACAGTCACGGTGCAGGCACTGCTATGAGTACAACTTCCATCGTCCTACCGGGCGACCAGATCCCCTCAAATCTCCTACCCTCCGCAGCATCAACGACTCCCCTCAGACTTGGCCCTGGCCTCCGATTATTACAACGACAGTCACAGAATACCAACACCAACACCAATCCTCCGCCAGCACATGTCATTCAAGCCACACAAGCTGGAATACTTTCCATAGACCCCAATCGCAAATCTGTTTCAGTCCAAACATTCCCCAATCGTCGCTACATCCCGACTGTCAATGACTTGATCATTGCCCAGGTCCAGCGCTCGTCGCAGGACTTTTTTCATTGCATAATCACTCCACATGCACCATTCGCGGTTCTGGGCCAGCTAGCGTTTGAAGGCGCATCGAAAAAGACGAGACCAAATTTGAAACAGGGTGATTTGGTATATGCGCGGGTACTTTCCGTGGGCGTCGGTGCTGGCACAGAGGTCGAACTTACCTGTGTGAATCCCGCTACGGGAAAGGCAGAGCCCGGTGGTTTGGGACTGCTGAGCGGTGGGATGCTCTTTGATATTTCTACGGGGCTTGCTGCACGGTTGATGAAGGCGAGTTCATCTTCGTCTTCAGCAGAGGCTACATCAGTAGTCATACTTGAGGAACTCGGAAAGAAGTTTGAGAGCAAAGGAGGGTTTGAGATTGCTGTTGGAAGGAACGGAAAGGTCTGGGTGGATTGTTCCGGCAGCGGTGATATTGGCATCAAGATTACTATTGCTATTGGACGGTGTTTGAAGGAACTAGATCAGCGACATATGACTTCGATAGAGCAGAGGAAGCTGGTGTCGAGAGTATTACGAGAATTGAATATTGACGTTTAATTTCCCCTGGTTAACTTACGCGAGTTACAGTGATATACGTAAATGTAAATGTATGCTTGTTTAATCCCTGTAAAGTTAGTCAAGTTAGTTATTTTTGGGGCTCTTTCGCCAGTTGACGGAAAGGGTAAAGTGCGGAACGCGGTCCAACTTTTTCACCAGTTGACGGGTTCTCCTTGTGATTCTACTCCACCAAGAATTCTGCTCAACGAGCCTGTGTACTCGAAATCAGACAGTTAAGCGTTACCATCTGCATGCGATTCTAGTTGTTAATGCATAATGGGACAGAAGTCTTCTTCACAAGTGCAAAAAGAAGAAGACATCGACCAACCCTCCACAGACAGATTCAGTAAGCTCGTCCCCAATAAATTTTTCCCCCTTTTCCTCGACAAAGCGTCTTTGCCCTCCACCCAAGATAAGCCTTGTAACAACGCACCTACTGACAAATATTTTTAAAGCTCCTTTCGACTCAACTCCAGACAAAAAAATTGCTCTCGAAGCAAAATTCGAAAGCAACTTTCCCACGCAAGCACCGGCGCAATCAACTACCAAGCAACAACCCGATTCTTTTTTTCTCACACCTAGACCAAAGCGAAGATTATCCTTTGAGATACAGATACCCAGCCCATCAAGCATCAAAATGGCTCGGCCATCCGACGTCCCAATGTCGGAGCCTGCGAAACCCTCGAAAAGGAAGCGTATCTGGGAAGATCAAGAAGATCCAGCTACACCACCACCAACAGCTCAGAGGGTGAAGATCAAGGACAGACTCAGCATCAACAACCTCATTGAAGACAGACTCAGCATTAAACAACTCATTAATGACAAAGGGGGCTCGGCATCTACACCAGGAACCCCTAACAGCCCAAACTCATCTGGCAAGCCTACCAAGCCAAAGCCCAAACGCAACAACAGAGGCAAACACCTGCCGCCCGGGTTCCGACCTGGACACATCAGTTCAACTAATTCAAAGAGAACCGGCCTTTTCAGTCCTGAAGAGATCGAAACACTGGAACAGTTCAAACTTTGGTTCTGTAACCAGTATCAAATCACAGGCGATATGTTCGATGCCTCTGTACAAAGCGCGCAAAACATCAAGGGCGGTATATTCCAGCTAGACACACCGCCTATCCCATATAAGGAGTTTTGGCAATCTATTTACGGACAGATCCCAGATCGCGACCAAAAATCCATCAATCGGTTTTGCCGGCGTCATTTTTCGAATGCCTACAAACCGCATCAGTGGACCACCGCGGATGATGATGAGCTCGAGCGTCTGCATCACGCTCTAGGACCTAAATGGGCACAGATCGCTCGTGATATGGAGAGGACCTATGATGATGTTGTGCAGCGATGGAAGAACAAAGTTGAGCATCGACATACTATGAAACTAGGGCCATGGGATGATGACGAGATTAATAAACTGATTGAATGTCTCGAAGAAACGCGCAAGATTCATTTGACAATGGAAAAGGTAGATATCGGCAAGGATATCTACGATTTGCCAGACGAGTTTATCAGCTGGGGCGCAATCAGCGATCGGTTCCAACACACGCGCTCTCGCCAACAAATCGCCGATAAATGGCGGAAAGTCAAACGTATTGTACAGGAACGTCGTGCAGATGGGTATGAGGATGCGGTCTGGGAACCGTCGATCCAACCGAAACCGGGTCCGAGACCTAAGTACAGACCACTGCCCATTCAAAGCGAGGAGCGGGGTCCGATAAGTAGTGAAATAGTCCACTCATCTGATGATGATGATGATGATGATGATGAAAGCGAGGGCCAAAATGAGAATGGAACTGGGAAGGAAAACAGCAACGGAAAAGGAAAAGGGGAACAGCCCGCCAAAGCGAACGGCACAGCTCAGGCTCAGGTCGATGAGTCAACCAATGAGTCCTCTGATTCGGACTCAGAGGATGACAGCGATGAGGGCTCTTCTGATGAAGAGAGCAACGCAGTCGAAAATGGTGACCAGAAAGCCGATGAAGCTTCAGACAACGAATCCGTCATCCCAGAATCCCAAGTCGAAGAATCTCAGGCATCATCATCCCCTTCTCCCAGTCCCAGTCCCGAACCAGAGACAAACGGACACGCGACCACTGGCAGACAAGCATCCGAAGAACTCGGCGTTGATCCTGTCGTCAACAACACCAAGGATGCCCAAGATGCGGATGAAGAAGATTCAGACGAAGATCTCGAAGTACCAACTCCCAAGGCAAAGCCAGCAAAGCCAGCAAAGCCAGCAAAACCACCAAAGTCGCCTATCGTCAAAGAAGAAGAGAAATTCTCCACTTCTTCCGACAGTGAAAGTGACAGCGACGACGAGTCCCGTGACAGTTCATCTGGTTCATCCGACGATGAGAGCGACGAAGAAAGCGAAGAAGAACTGAGCCCAGAAGAGATTGAGAAGAAGATTTTCAAGTTCAAGAAGGAGCCCGAGGATGATTGATTAATCCCCGCCGTTTTTGGTTTTCCTTTCTTGTTGTCTGTGTGTGGTTGTTGGTCCAGTTGATAAAATTATCTTTCATTTCGTTGTTCATTATTTATTATTCTTTATCTGGTGTTCGGTGGGAAGTTTTCCTGGGGAAAAAACCCGCCCCCAATTCGCATTGTGGGAAGGTCTTTTTTTTCCCCGTGATAAATGGTGGTTGAGATCATTCCGGGTTTGCGTTTTATTTCCATGGGGTGTTCATTTCTTGACAACGTGATGGGGAGATGTATCTTTCGTCTTGCGTTTTGCGTTTACGTTTTAATGTTGCGTGCTGCTTATGTAGATAATATTACTGTAGTGTTAATAGAATAATGCTGTATCAACATTTCATTTCATCCAAGCATCTTTTTATTGTATACATAGTATATATATAGCCTAGCTAAAGCATCAAACTAGCCAAATAAACCTACAACTCATCCTTCCTCTCATATATCTCCTCCTCCTCTCCCCCCTCATCAACATCATCTTTCTCAGAGGTCGAAGTCGAGGTCGAGGTCGAGGCAACCCTCTTCGCCAACTCCGCAATCTCATCATCATAAACAGTCCACTCGGGGACCTGCCTCCTCGCCCTCTCCAACTTGGGCTCTTTAGTCAACGGATTATTACACAGATCAATCGTCTTTGCCGTCTTGAGCGCTTCATCCGAGCACCACGTTTCGCACCACAGCCAATCTTGCGGGAGACTCTTGATTGGGATTAGAGTCTGCATGTGGTTGGGTAGGTCCTGGTCGAGGTTTGCCAGGGATTCCGGATCCGCGGATAGCGCTTGGTATTGACCCCGTAACCTATCACCGGCGGCGAGTTCACGGAAACGTTGAAGGTCGACGACATATAGGGCAGAGATGTGGTATTTCAGGTCCCGGAGGTACGATTTCCAGTACCCTTGTTTCCAGAAGCGGAAGCCTTCCATTTCTTCGCGCGAATCGCACATGGGTGTGAATCCGTAAGGGGCTCCTTCGAGGTCGAGCGTGACGAGGTCGTACATGTCTGTGCGGACTATTTGATCGGCGTCGACGAAGATGACTTTATCTAAAGAGAGGGGGAAGAGGACGTCCAGGAACAAGATCTTGTAGCCCCAGATTTCTCTTTGTTTCTCACGTTGGCCGCGAAGCCAATGCGGCCATTTGTATGTTACCATTTCGTAGGTGAAGCCGTATTCTTCTGCGAGGTGAGGCAGGAAAGACTTGAAAGACGGGGAGAGGAATTGCTCGATGAACCAGAATTTGACGCTGTGGTTGGTGTTTTTCATCACCGAGACCATCATGATGTTGAGCATGCGTTCATACAGATGGCCGCTGGCCACGGAAAAGATATTGATTTCGGCATGTTTCTCATCCGACTCGCTCTTTCCCGTGTGCTTGACTCCAACGCTCGACAAGACGCCCTGAGCAAAGTTGAGGCCCTTGGAGACATAGTCCATTGCGGACCCTGGTTTGGGCCCAGTCTCCAAAACTTCTTCCTGTTCTTGTCCCGGCTTGCGTGAAAGGTGAGGGAAGAGTGTTTTTCCCTGGAAGGAGAGTAATGCAACTTCATTGGTACCACTGCTCTGTTGTCCGCCACCAATGCTGTCGAGCTGGAAAATGTCTCGACTGCGTCCTTCTTTGAGCTCAATCTTCCAGAAACCCGGTTGTGCTTTGAACTGGAAATAGCCCAAATTAGCCATGACAATGGTATCAGCGAAGAAAGATCCCTTTTCAGTTTCTAACAACAGTTGAACACCACGAGGCGGAGATCGGAGCGTGGTGTCTGAGGAGTGTCCTTCTATCAGGATGTGTTCCAACTCATATATCGCGTCAACATCAGATCCGTCTTTAATCGCACTCAATTTTATATTATCCAAGTCATGAATAGAATACTTGGGAGCAACAAGCCAAGAAGAGGGGACATCCATTCCTAGAGTCAATAGTGCATCTTGAGGTAAACCCGTGAACGACGCTTCTGGGCGTTCCAAATATCTACTCTCGTCAAACGTCGGCTCGGACTCCAAAACATGTCGATAGAACCTTTTGATTGGAAGTTCCGACAATTCACTATTTGGAGCAAGGTAGATTCGAACATTGACGCCAGCCAACTTGGACAATGTCTTGAGGATAGGAAGCCATTTCTGCGACATTTCCGATGTTGGGTCAACCGCTGCTGCAATGTTGATTGATGCGTCTTTGGTATTGGTGGACGCATCAATAGCAGAATGGGTACTGTTCCATCTCTTCAAAACATTCAATCGGAACTTGGGCCTCTGCTCAAAGACGCCTTCAGGGGCATCGGAGTCTGTTGACAACATAACAAGCGAAGTGAGCTTGGCAAAGTTCAAGGGGCTTGCTATTTTGGCCTCAATATCAAGGTCCTTGAGGGCTGCGGAAAGAGGGCCCAGTCGTTGTGAGGTTTCGTATGATAATAGCAGCTCGAGATCTGCCTCCGTAAACTCTACAGATGGTGGAAGTGGTCCAACGACTCTGCCATTGAGAATGAGGGTGGAATTACCAGCTGATAATCCTAGATCCGTAACCAACTGTTGTACTTGTGTCCAATAAGCCTGTTCTTCCTCTTTTTGAGTGGCTTGGTGTGAACCATCAGACTGTATCTGAGCGAGTACATCGTCAAGGTCAACGGGTTCTGGATGGCGCAAAAGCTCATAAAGCTTTGACGAATTCTCCCCGACTTTTTCATCTGTATCCGGATTATGCAGAGGGACTATTTCAACCTCAGGATGCGTCTGATGAAACTTCAAAGCAGATATCAAAAGCGCAAAACCATGCTCAGTATTAAAGTCTCCTGTAATGATAAGCTGCACATTGGCAGCTGGATGTTTGCGATCAGCGGGGAAACGAAGAATATCCGCAAAATCATTGTGTGCCTCAGCAGCTCTACAAATGTCAGCAATGAGGATACCACTGTCGCGTTCAGGAATAATCCATTCGTTACGACTTTGTGTGGCTTGCGAGAGGAAGTAATCCGGGATATAGTCATAATCGCTGAACACCCCTTGCATAAGGCCCTGTTGTATGATTTGGAGATCTCTGCTTAGTTGCATGGGGAGCTCTTGCAGATAGTTTTCGCCGCGAGACATGGCGATTCCGTTAACCAGGGTTGGTGGTGAGGGTCCCTTGAGAGCTAAGCGTTTGAGATACTTTTCTGTATTGGCGACAGTTGCATCTAGTGCCTCTGACTGAAGTATCTCTTCAAAAGAAAGGCTTTCTTGATCAGGACGCAGAGATCGCTCTGCAATAGCAGCCTCAAAGGACGGCTTGTGAGCGTGAGACACTTTCTCAGAAGCCAAAGACTGATAAAGTTAGTAACTTGAATAAGATAGATCGAGATTCGAAAAACTCACTGCCTCAAGATACTGCAACAGCGAAGCCAGGCCATACGCCTGGTGCAGATAATGCGCAATCTTTGCCTGAGCCTTGGATTCTTCAGTGTTGGCTGTCAGAACCAACCCAAAGCGTACCGGTATCAGTCGTTTGATGAATGCGTAAAGATACTTGGCAACAAATTGAACATCGTCAACATTTGCAAGGTCAATAGGAACAACGACATTTTGAATATCTCGACCGACAGACGGGAACTGGCCTGGATATGTCGGTTGCAACAGCTAGAATAGACATATATTAGCAGTGAATCACAATTGAGAATCTGGTGAATCATACCGCTTGAAGAGTTTTAGGGAAAGTGGCATATCTCTTGTCCTTTTCAAGATCATTCAACCAAACGACAACCCCGCCTCCTTCAATCTCATCACGCCAGTCATATCGTTGCACTTCGCCACTTCCCTGCACTTCAGCCAATGCAGGATAAGACAAAATCTCAATAGTTTCCGAAGCAGACAACCCAATCTTCTGGAACTCGGCTATTGACTTTCTTTCTCGCCGTAGATAATCTAATAATGAATACGCGTCAACTTGTCGCGGATCGATTTGCAAGCCATTAATCCACATAGAATTACGACCCACTGGTAGTCCAGCTTGGCGATTCTTCATGTATTCTTCCGAAAACTCTTCCGAGGCATTATACGCCGCAACAGACGAAGAATATTTGGGGAAATCCTGCGAAAGCTTGACGAGCGTCGTAAACGGATCCGCACTATCGAGCACAAAACTGGCCGCACTCATTCCTAGTTTTGCTACTTCGGAAGAAGATAACGGCTTCAGATCTGGAAGTGCCTCGTCTTCCTCCGCCTCTAAATCTTGGGCACTTGGCGCTTTCGTGTTGGCCTTTGTGGTTTCCCTTTCTGCAGCTTGCCGGTCATCAATCACTATATAATCCGTCCTCTTCAACGTCAACTCAACACCATAACCCGACACAAACAGAGGCCGGGAAACACCATCATGAGGCGGTCGATACCGCACTCTATACGCAATCTGACCTTCGTCCGCTAACGCTTTCAATGTCCGATGATAATCCGCAAACATTGGCGACGCAATATCCGCATAAAGAACCGCTGGCGTGGCAGATGTGTCCCCTAGAGTCCGATCAAAGGGTAGTTCGCGCGGGTCCTTATCACCAGAAACATCCTGCTGGGCGCGTTCCAGCGTAGAAGAACAGTATTGCTTCCCATCCATATGCACCCACACGGGGCAAGCAGCGTCCTGACCAGTTCCCAACGTCGATGCCACGGAGGTATTATAATATTGGTAATGCGCCTGGATTCGTGGGGCGGCGGAACGAATTGCAAGTGCGAATTTGAAGGAGTCTAGGTTTTCCTTGTTTTGGAGGTGGTTGTCTTGTATGAGTACTTGGAGAAAGGATTCGTAGAGGTCTTTGTCGTGGGTGGCATCTTCGAAGATGCCGGAGGCGATGCGGTCGAGGAGGGGGAAGTATGATGTAGCGTTTTCTTGGGCGGCTGTTTCTCTGCAATTAATAGACAGATATGTCAGCTGATGTTTCTAGTATCGCTTTCTAGATATAGACGTACAAGAGTTCCACTAGGTATGGACCGGCGTCAAATGAAGCTCGCAGGGCAACATTGACGGATGGACTTGCGACAACCGATTGAGGTTGTAGCAGTACCAGCAGGCTTGTAGCCAAGCCGAGTAATGATGCCCGCATCATTCTTATCTATAGGATAGCTTGTCCTCCTCTTTAGTGATGTTGGTAAGCTTCGAAGGCTTGAGTTGGTCAAAAGTACCTCCAGCAGATCTGGCTCGGTCTCTTCAAGACATGCGGTACATGAACATGATGCTTGTCAAAGGGGATTGCAAGCAGTGTATGACAATCAGGAGTGATCTATAGATTTTAAGAAACAATAATCGAACAGAAGTTATACACAGTGTTCAAAGATTGAGGTGGAAGGAAGGACAGGACACCTATCGATAACGCCGTGTTGGAGCACTCTGATTGGCGGAAGCTTACCCCTTGAAGATACATTGCCAGACTCATAGCCAACTACTTTCATGCTACTTTACAGACGTAGGGTTTTAATTCAAGTTCTTCATTGTATCGTTTATTTCAATTTCTAGAATACAGTTCCTCCTAGTACAAAACCTCCTCCGTCTTCTCTTGTTCATCCTAAACGTGTAACACCAAGAAACTCCGCCAACGACTTCAGAGGTACAAAAAGATCAAAATACAATCGGTCAAACTCTGTTTAGAAAAACTCCAAATCCGCCCAATGCTCAGTGCTCAAACGCAATACAAAGTGACAGTCAATCATTCATTCAAGTTTTATTTTCGGGTCTCCGAAGCCCGTATCTCCTCCAAACTCTTCATGCTAACAATCCTTTTTCTTGTCGGTTTTCTTTTCATTAAATCATTTCAAATCATTCAGTTATTCGTAATAAGCGTTGCAAAGCATGTAGTCGTTGTGTCAGATGAGGCTTCACACCGCATAGCCCACGTCCTCAGTAGCTCGAGCAGCTTCAGCTTGAGCTTTCTTTCTCTCCTTGGCTTCCCAAATCATCTTCTGGCGCTTCATCTCATCCACGTTAAAATAGGTCTCGCTGCTAGAACTGCTGGTTGATCGTCCGCTGACCAGAGCGGTTAGGGATTTCTTCTTAGACAACATCGGCTTGGTCTTTGCTGTTTCCTTGATATCTGGGCGAGAACGGATCTTGCGAAGCTGATGGCTGATCCTTTCGAGAGTGGATTTGCTTGGCTTGCTGTCCGGGGTCGGAGAACGGGACTTCTCGGATGGTGTTGCAGCACGGCTGTCTTCAGAAGAGAAGGACTCGTTCATTGCAGAGGTGAAACTAACTCCAGAGTCGGCACTGCGCTTGTGAGTCTTGCTGCGTATTTCAGCCTCGAGGTAGTCGCGATCTCTGACTCGAGTACATTCATTAATCGTGTCATTAGCCAGGTTGAGGTATTTCTCCAAAAATCCGCGCACCATAGGCCATGCAGTCTCATCGCCAGGACGAGCTCCTGACTTCAAAAGACTTTCGAGAGCTACTTTGCCATTTCGTTCAAGATTTCTAATATATTCAAAGAAGTACTGGCGCTGGCGTGCAGTCTCAACCTTGTCCTCATAGTCCCACTCTGGTTTAGGAGCTTTGGCACCGTCCACTTGAAAAGTGAACAATGTGTTCAACATAGACATGCAGGCGACTTTGTTGAATGGCTCCAGCCACAGCTCGTTGATCAGAATCTGTACGAACAAGCGTTAGCCTGATAAATATCTCCAGAGTGCTTAGGATAGGGGGGTAGAGCTTACCCAGCGACGTAGGCTTAGGCACATCTTCTTGTAGATAGAGACAGCTTCACGTTCCTTCGCTTCAATCAACTCAATCCAGCGCACAGCACCAGGATATTTCTCTTTCAAATCTTGTTTGTGAACCTCGAAAACTCGAATAGTCTTGGATGGGGAAATGCTCCATTCGACGCCCAAGCTCTCGAAAGCCGCTAGAATGTCCTTCTTGCGACGAGACTCGAGGTTTTTCAAATAGTCCAAGGCGGTTAATGCCTGTGGGAAGTCGACATGCTCCAAGTTTTCAGTAAAGACACGGCGCACAAAAGACATGGTGAATCCCACAGGGAGATTGTATTGGTGGGGACCCTTGGAGATGTGCGAGATTAGCTGTGCCTTGAACTGGGACGCAGCATCAGCGAGGGGTAGGGTCGAGTTCTGCATGGGAGGGTTTGCAAAGCTGGACTCCTTGAATTTTTTTGGACCAGCTGTCAGAGGGAGTGTCTGACAGTTGAGAGCATAGAGACTGCGAAGAGGAATCTCGTATGAGGTGGGGTTCATCATGTAATGCTCCAAGATGTAGGGCATAGCTGAGCCGTCTGAGCCAGCAATCCCCTTGGGCTGGGGTTGGGGGGAAGGAGACTGCCCATCCATGGCGTTGGGGATAACAAAGTCGACTTGAAGGATGGAATATCTGCTGTACAGGGGAAAGAGTGACTTAACAGGCAATTACAGGAGCGCTGTACGGACAATCCAGAGTTGAAACGAGGGAGACGAAGTTGTGCAGCGAAGGCTGATAAAATACTTGTTGGTTGTGCGTGGGAAGAAAATCTTTCATTAATAGTGCGGGGTGGAAAAGATGGCTGCTTTGTTGTGAGTTTGTTTTTGACGAGATCGTCGTCGAGGAAGGTTTTTAGTTGACTGCAATTCTAGTAGACTGGTTGTCGAAAGGAGCACTGATTCATTATCCCTTTCTCAGCATGAACGAGCGAGTGGCAGTGTAGTTGTGTGCAGAATCGACTCTTGAAATGAATCCCCGAAGAAAGTTGGCTGGGTTGATAGACTGTTGTGTTTTGATAGACGGATACTGTCACAACTTGGAGGTGCAAATGCAGAGTCAGGCGAAATGCTCCCAACGAATGAAAAGTGTCCGCCAGGGAGTGAAAGAATTGAGTCTTCTAAAAATAAGTACGGAGTAGATGTCGGGTCGAACATCAATGAATTGAAGACAAGGATGGCTGAAAGGCGAACTGGCAGAAGAAAGAAGATAAAATAAGAAGCTCCAGATGGGGGAAGTGGAGAAAGAGTGCAATCGGGGCTGGCTGGCCAGGACGTTATCGCACCACTACGCTAGGGATCCGAAAAGAAGACCAGGATAGAAAATAGCACGTAGAAACAGAAGCAGAAACAGAAGCAGAAACAGAACAAAGACGTTTGATGATGTTTGGAGTATTGAAAGAAAGAGAGTGGAAGGACGTGGGGAGCAAAATAGTAGACGATACCGTATGGTCAATACGGCGTCGGTACGAGGAACGTACCAAAACACGGGAGAACATGGTTGCATCGGCTGTTTCCCAGTGTAAGTCGACGTATGGAAATTCAAATAATATTTAACATTTAGAATTAATGAGCGTTTTTCTCACCAACTAACCCACATATGGCTAAGCATGTCTTGCTAGTAGGAACTAAAGGATTCCGACAGGCTGGCCAGACGCTTTTAGTGTGCTCATGGCGGCCTAGATTCTGAATTACGATTTGGTATGTACTTGTAGTGGACAGGCAAACACGAAAAGTTGGAAATTTGGACAAATCGTTATTCTCTAATCGATGAGTATACTACGTAGTAGATGACTCCATCAGTGGGCCTTTGGAATTGGGTTTGATATGTGGCCAGTCACACTACGTACTGAAGATGGAGTAATTAAACATCAAAGCAAACAAGGGAAGCTTTTAGCGCACCCACTCCAGTGACAGACGTGTGTGTACCAGTAAAATACTAAATACGGCGGTAATTGGAAATAGTAAATACTCCGTACAGTGGCGCCGACGGAGGATGTAGTACCACACTACCTTTAAACCTGACGGTGGCTGTTTCTTTCGCAACGCGCACTCACTGTTTCTCGCCGTCTTCTCATCCTTATCATTCATGCTACGTACGTAGTAGCATGTCATCAACCCGGTCGGTTCAATGGAAAAATAATGAATAAAGACCTGGCTGCAACCCAGATGACTGGCGCATTGCAACTTCCCGAAGATAGTAATAGTACTCTGGACTCAACGTGGCGGTTATTTCATCCTGGCCCGGCATTCCTCGTGGGGTGGTATCACGGTATCGGTCACTATCGGATCACGATGCTGTGTTTAAGAGCTTAAGTCGCATTGCGTATGTACTTACATGTACATGTACATGTAGCCCGGGCTCTGTGCCTCTGTCAGACAAAGGTCGTACCTCGTAACACAAGTCGTACGGAGTAGTCGCTCTAGATGGTATGATGGTGCGCCTAGCCCAGCCCCAGTCTGTCGGGACCGCGGAAGCGGCCACCGTCGTCCAATTGTCTTTTCGCCGGCCCCGTCTCCTTGCTTGTCTGCCACTGAGTTGAACTCAATCACAGCTGGCCGTGTTCAGGTCCCATAAATGATAATCCCATTTAGCTGCCTGCACTTTAAAAGTTTAATCGCGTCTCTGACTCTCAGGTCTTTGTTTCCGCGGAACTGATCGTCGGCCGGTCAGTGCCAACCATCCAGATCCCGCTGCTGGAGCCCGGTCCCAAGAATGAGGTCGGAGGCACAAGGCGCAGCGAGTACGTCCTATGCCATCCTAGGCAGCTAGATGCATGAGTACCTCTCCGCTGGGCCAGTGATCTGCGCTACTGTGCAAAGGCAGCTGTCCTAAGAGCTAATCCATTGTTCTCTGTCTTATTGTCGGGTTCGTGAGACTAGATGTTCGAACTTCGTGCGGCATAAAGATGGTGAGTGAGCCGGACTAATTGGTATGGTAGCCATGTTGCCCAATTCTTCAGAACATCCTTCGCCCCTCATTCAGTCTTCCTCAGCACCACGAACAATCTCGATCCGTTTCAGGTGGGGGGGCTCCTTTTGCTGTGTTTGCTCCTCTGCAGATATTTGCCACGAACCATGTCTGCTTTGGAAGGCGTGGCCACTGGGTGTGGAGATGACGATTCTACCGTCGGTTGTAGAATTGTGAGCTATCTCAACTGTTGCCACTTCGCTGCGAGTGTGAGCTAGACCTGTGTCGGCCTTCGCGGTATGTGTGGTTGATCGATACATTCGCGTGGGAGATGTGTACTTATACTTGCATCATATCAGTCCGTGCCATCGAAGGCCTGGGTTTCAGCCACCGAGAGCTGTCACGATCGGCCAAGACTCAAAGCCGGCCAGCACGGTTGATGCTAATATCTGTGACCTGTCTTGCTGTAGTTGAGTCGTTGATAAATTTCGATAAGAATAGTAACTTTAATAATAAGAACTCCATTTTCTGACATGATATCTTTATACGAGACACTCATGATCCAAAAAAAAAAGAAAAGAAGAATCGGGAAAGAAAAGAGAGATGCGACTCATTTGCAGGATGGAAGGAGCTTGGGTGGCTCTCTGATACAGGAACCTCGAACAGTAGTTAGTAGCTGTTATCTCCGCGAACTTCGCTTGTTCCTTCTTACACTTTTTTTCTTAATTTTCTCTTTCACATAAAACACGACTTGCCTTCATTTTCCACTAGAATCTGATAAATCCGAAAAAGTGTCTTGGAGTAGATTGGCCTGCTTTTGAGAAATGGTGCTAATCGCACGCTGATACAATTGTTGAGACTGGCAGGATTCTCTAGTGTCTCCGCCCTTCAAGAACGCAGGGTAGTATACACTCAATCGCATTCAGCTGACCATTCGGCTAGCGGCATGTCAAACTCGGACACCCCGATTATTTATTTCAATTCCACTGGCTAATAATAATAATAGTCTTAGGTGAGAAAGAAAGCACCCCCGTTGAGCCGCAGATCAATGTGGCAGAGTCCAAACCATCATGCGGCAGTCCCTGTTTGAGTCTCAACCACTAAGAACCACCCGCCTTTCCGCTTTAGGCAATTAGTGTACAGTCTTTGCTCCTAAAGGAAAAATCGCAATATGTATCTTGGCGCCTGGTCAGACATGGTCTGCTTTGCATTGATCTGACTGCCTCGATGAGGACCCTTTCATCATAATCTTATCTATCTCTAGCAGCCGGGCCAAGATGCGCAACGGAGATACGCTTATTCTGCGACGGTCTCATCCTCAGAAGAGTCACGACCAATACATTCCTGGCTAGCAATGTCTTGTGCGATCTGATACTGCTTCACCAGTATGCGCTGGCTTGGCACATAAGTAGCATGTTGTTGTCCAGTTTTTGAATCGGGGTTCTTCCTCTTCTCATCATCATCGCATTCACTCTTTACTCTCTCGATCTATTTTCTTGCGAACAGCTGGCTCTGTTGCTGTGTGCTTGACTACTCTCTTTTGATCGTAATCTGCATACTTTTGAAGTCACTCTTTCTTCTGCTTCTCCCTCCAAGTCTTTTTGATTCCTTTTCTCAAATCTCCACGTTGATCGCGGATTTTCTGAGCACACACAAAGTATTCCGCATTCAAAATATACCCTTTTTTTTACAACCTTGACGACTGTCTTCTTGAAATCTCCTCGACATCATGCTTGCTAAACAACTCCTCTTCGCCTTGGCAGTGTCTGCCAGCTTTCTCGGGAGCGCTACGGCAGCCAATGGCTTCAATGGAGGGAACAAAGGAGGAAACAATGGAGGTAACAATGGAGGCAACAATGGAGGTAACAATGGAGGCAACAAAGGAAACAATGGGGGAAACAATGGAGGAAACAACTTGATCCTAAACCCCAATCTGGTTCAAACTGGAAGTCAGCAAACTGGTGGTAACTCCGCTGGAGAAACTGCTTCTGCAACGTTAGTCAACGATTCCATATAATATGTTTACATGCTAATCTCGGTTGTAGTGACAAAGCCAACTTCATCAACTTCTGTCAAGGAAAGACCCTGACGAACGGTGCTCAGGTTACTGGTGGATCTTGCAATGGCATTGGTATGTTTTGTTGATCATACATCAGCTTGAGCAACACTGACAATCAATTCAATAGTTATGGGAGATATCCCGGCCAAAACCAAGATGGTCTCAACTGTTATCTTGAGTCCCCAGAACTTGCAAGATATTGCTGCCAACCAGGACTTCACTGTCTCACTCCAGGTTGCAAACCTCCAAGCCGGTGCCTTTACCAACGCTACCAGCACATACTACGCAGCACCACAGGCTCTTAACTCTGCGGGACAAATCATTGGCCACGTCCATGTCACCATTCAGAATATGGGCAGCCTCAACCCTTCCACGCCCCCTGACCCAACTACCTTTGCTTTCTTCAAGGGTATTGATGATGCCGGTAATAACAAGGGTCTATTGCAAGCTACAGTTGCAGGTGGTCTGGCCGCTGGTACTTACCGTGTCTGTACCATGTCTTCATCTAGTAATCATCAGCCGGTTCTTATGCCAGTAAGTTATTTTTCCTAATCTTTGTGACTTGTCATTAATATTTGCTAGGTTGCCCAACGAGGTGCACAAGATGATTGCAAGTACTTTACCGTTGGCCAGAAGAACAATAACAACAACAACAACAACAACAACAACAACAACAATAATAATAATAACAACAACAACAACAACAATAACGGCAATGGTAAAGGCAGCAACACCAACACTGGGGGCAACACTGGAAACAAAGGCAACACCGGAGGCAACACTGGAAACAAAGGCAACACCGGAAGCAACACCAATACTGGAAGCAAGGGTACATTCAGCGGCAGTAAAAGCGGCAATGGCAAAGTCGTCGACTCCGCTGGTTCTTCCAGCTCTTCAAGCTCTACCGACTGCAGCACCGTCGCCAGTGCAACCGCTACAGCATCAGCTTCAACTTCAACATCGGCTAGCGCTACTGAAGTTGTAGCAGCAACTAGTTCCAGCCCTGCTGCCAATGCCGACAAGGGACACAGCAGCAAACACGGCGGCAACGGAATGAGATCTAACGGTCGATTCGTGTTGAGAAAGTTCGTTGCTTAATTGCACTCATTGGCAAGCATGTCTAGGTGAGGCTGTGGTAATGGACTGCAATGTGTGAGGACTTGGAAGGACATATGGTTTTAGTTCATACAGAAAATGTATATTTCAGCTGTATGAGTTTAGGAAGGCTAGTGGTGGATTGTGCGATTTGTCTGTTGAGTGATTAAGATTTGGGTCGATATCTGCTGGTTGGGTAGTGATCGTTATGCATTATGTCTGTCATTTCATATCAAAATATTAAATTCATGCACTTTATTTTTTTCAAAACATGAGTTAGTTATGGATTGTATCATTAATTGTAGTGAACGATACTGTAGATACCTAGATAAGATTAGATAAGGAGACTACCTATCTCGGCGAGGTCAGAATAATTAATTCCTGCGGAACAGGTCATTCAATCAAACTTGTTACACTACACGTCACAGATCTGATACACAAACAACCAGACAAGACAAGAACAGAAAAGTTAACCCAGACAACCGACAAAAATAGCAAATAGTCCAAAAACGTGGTCGAGGATATTGTCTAGTTGGGGATCTGGAGAAAAAAGAAGGGAACTAGCCAGCGTCGCGTTTCCCAGACCACTGTGCGCGGACAAGCTACGACTGACTTATTATTAGCCTGCGACAGGCTTCGAATCAACAAGGGAGAATTTTTACGAAAAAGGGACCGAGATAGTCCGTAAAAAAGAAAAAACAATGGCCACAAAGCCATCTACAGCTGCCACAAGCAGCACCGTCACTGCACCTAGTACATCGACATCGACATCGACATCTACCACCAAACGCAAACACACCTCCTCAACATCAGCACTAACCTTCGAACGAAAAAACACACACCTCCTACACATCCCCTCTAAACCCTGCGAGGGCAGCAATAACAAAAAATACCGCATCGCCAAACGACCCATTCCCCGCGCCCCTGTCGCATCACCCTACGTCGGCAGCACCGTGCCCAAAATTGTGTATGTAAGCAGCAAAACACCGTTCATGAGCGCCGTGAAACGCGTTCAGAAACTTTTGAGGTTAGCGGAACGGAGGGCCATGATGCCCCTGATTGGGAAACGGCGACACTCCCATCACCACCAGCAATATGGTGCGAAAGGGGGAGGGGGGGATGTGTTGGAAAAGTGTCAGAAGAAGCTGAGAGAGGATAAGGTTTTGGTGAAAGCCACGGGGAGGGCGATTGAGAAGGCGTTGAGTGTGGGGAGGTGGTTTGAGGAGGGGAAGGGAGGGAGTGGGGAGGAGTTTGAGGTTGTGATCAGGACGGGGAGCGTTTGTGTTGTTGATGATATTGTTGAGGAGGATGTCGAGGATCATGAGGAAGATGAGGAAGATGAGGAAGATGGCGAAGAAAAGGAGGGGAGTATTGATCCTGATATAAACATGGCCAAGATCAATACCACGGATAACACCAACGAAGACTCAACTACAACCACACAAGACCACAAAGATGGGGACAGGGGAGAAGAATCCAAAAACCAACGCCGACGACGCCGAAAACGAGAACGCATACGCGAACAACGCCTCAAAGCCTTCGTGGACGAAGACGGGGAGACGCCGGAGTCAAGGACGAGGTGGGTTAATATGGTTGAGGTTGCTATCAATATGAAATAAACAACCACTCTTAACTTACGTGTTTGGACGGAGGTTAGTTATGAGAAGGAAGAAATTCATTAAACTGTGCTCAATAACGGGGTCAACTCGACCCTGGAGTTCATGTACATACATACAAAGAAATGAGATAAATAGATACAAATGAATGGAAGATAACATTCTTCAAATGTCTTCAGTTCTCCAGTGTCTTGTCTTGTCTTGAAGAGGAAGTTAGTTCATGTTATGCAGAGGGAAATATAGCATGAGATGGTATGTCGAGTGAAATAAAAGAAATGATTGCCCACTGGCTCATGGATGTAAGATGTTAAAATAGGAGGAATGCTGATACTTCCAGAAACAATGACAAGCAGAAAACATTAATTAAGAGAAAAAAATAATGAAAACAGAAAACAAAACACCATACCCCAGAACGCAAGAAACCGAGTTGAGAAGAAAGAAAAATCCTTGCGTCCATATCCCTCATGAAACAAAAAAGAAAAAAAAAGGGCCTTATTGCGCAATGCAGGCAATCAATCAATCAATCAGTCATATAAATAGTCAAAACGTCGAATGATCTCTAATTTCTCCATTCGCAGATGCATTGCAACCCATAATTATTCCAAGTCATAGTCAAGTCATTTTTATACAAGTTGTGCTTCGTGGCGATTAGATCATCTTTCAATCTTTTGCCAGCCGTTAAGATATGCCATCAATCCGATACCGAGAAGGACGACTCCCACCATTGATGCGTATGGCCCCGAGGTTTCTAGCATGTTGGCTTTCCGTTGTTGCGTCAGTGAGGATACCGCGTTCTCTAGCTCCTTGATCTTGTGGGGATCGACTTTGTGGTTCAAAAGAGTTGACTTCTCGGGGGGTTTGCCGATACCACGGGTTTCGGTAATACTAGTCTCGGCTTCATCTGCCAAAGACTCCTTTGCTTTCGCGGCCTGCTCGCGTTCCTGTCGGATCGTTTCAATCATCTCGGCAAGAGATTTGCGGGCTTCGATTGTTTCGCCTTCTGCTTTCTCGGCGCGTTGCTTGAATGTTTCAACCTGAAGTTTCATTTCTGCCAACTCTGTGACCATGTTATCAAGTTGTTGCTGCAAATGTTGAGTTTGCGCATCAAGGACGGGAGCCTCGAGACCCTTGGTTTCCGCGACCTCGATTGGTTCTCTCATTGAAGTATCAAGAGTTTTTGTAATCTCTTCAACCTCTGAAATTACCGGTTCGACATCCATTTCACCTAGCTGCCCCGTAGGCTCTGCTAGACTGTCCGGTTCTTGTTTTCGCGTTTCCTCTGCATTTTCACGAGCTAATCTTTCCTGTCGGAGAAGCTCTTCCAATTCCTTCACGCGACTGTTTTGGGCTTCCAATTCCCTTTTAGTGAGTGACAAAGCCTCGATCAGAGACAGAATCTGACTGGACTCTTTAGAAACCGGAGAGCTTGTTGGGCTATCCTTTAATGGTTTCTCAGTATCTGACCGTTTCAACCCACCTGCAGATGGCTCAGCAGCTCGGCGAGCAACATCTGGCTTTTCAGGCAGTGGTTGTTGTGGAGGAGGAGCAGGAGGTTCGGAGAATCTGATAGGGTCGATACGAGACATCTTCGCTCGTCCATTCATCTGCCTGTGATTATTTTCAATTTTATGATTGAGCTTATCTTTGTCCGAACCGTCTGATGAAATGAGCGTTTGCAAGAACTCGTCTGTTTGTCGAAGGTCCAAGGATTGCTGCTTCGCTTGTTTGATCTCGGTCTGAAAACGTCAGTGTATAAGCTCTTAATATGGAAAGATGACTATTACTTACAGTGAGCCGCTTGACGACATGTTCAATGGTGATAGGCGAGAGCCAGTAATTCATTTGTCTTTGCTGATGCAAAGCACTCATTTGGCTGCTTGTGCTTGCTGCACTTTGGACACTGCGGTTACTGAGTGAAGAGCTTGCTCGACCGCGCAAGTGCACAACGGGTTGGCTCAACGGCGAAGGTAAGAGACCTCCACCAGATGTAGGGTCGATATCGCCAAAGTTCAAGTCGAAGATATTCGGTCCCGTATTATATACTCCGGCATGTTCAACTTTTGCCGAGACCTTGTGATGGACAATGGATTTCTGATCCTCGCTCACAATATCGATACCAAGATCAAGCGCGTCGTTTTCTCGTAACTCGTGTGGTTCGGATTCTCGGCTTTCAGGTGACAGGCGTTGACCGTTGACGAAAGTACCGTTTGAGGATTTTATATCACGAATCCAAATTTTTCCTCGGCGATCAGCCCAAATCTCAGCATGCTGTCGTGACAGCACCTTTGAATCAAAATACCCATTGACGGGCGTAGGAATAGTCTTTGCGTTCGTTTGCCGACCAATGCGAAGCACTTCTGGCATGTAAGGCACGGTAATATGTTTCTTCTCAAATGTACCGTTTAAAGGAATAAGGGTGAGGATGGCAGGCGGGTCAGATGAACCCTGCATGCCAGAGGTGGCAGAAAGGCCATTCTGCTGCGGTGACTGAATCATATGTTGTGATGGCACAGGCGACGGCTGGTGGATGGCGGACATCGCAGACGACGCCGTAGGACCACCGTTTGTTGAGGTAGATGCTGAGACTGGCTGAGGCCTCACATTTGTTACGCCAGATACTGGCTCGGATTTTGCGGCGGGCCACAAGCCACGACCGGCTTTCTTTTTTGACGACCACGTAGCTGATTCACCGTTCGAGACTGTACCATTACTGACGTGGGCGACGGTGTTTGTAGATGTCGCTGAAGCGTTGGAAGATAACGAGGAAGAAGAATTGGATCTTTGCACACTCTTTCGCGGCATAAACATACGTGACACGTCGTCTGTGTTCATTGAGCCAAGAGCCGCCTGTCCTCCGTTACCAGTAGAATACCATCCTAGACGAGGCCCCGATTGCACGCTAGGTGGTGAAGCAACAGCAGTCATGAGGAGAAGCGATCGTTGACGATATATGAGCGATGAGTGCCGTCGAAAAAGCGATGTAGCTCGTGTGACGCGTGTGAAGTAGAAACAAGGGTATTATCTCAGGTAAAAAAATACAAATGGACGGAACGACGCTAATGTGACCAACATGAGGATTGCAAGGCGGGTATGACTGGAGGTGAAATATGTTTCGGAGGAGCGCGAGTTCGTTATCTACCGGTAGAGGAACTGCTGATTTAGCACATAATCGCGACTGAGGATGCCGACGGATATCATGACTTCGAGAATCCACCTAGCTTGGCAAGATATAATTACCTGAGTATGAAATGAAATGAGCTGATTTGTGCAAAATGTATATTCAAATTGTGAGAAGATCAATTTTGTATTGCTTCGTCTCTAGTTTGAGGTCGGTTATTATCTCCGCGGAATACGTAGTCGTGGTTTGACTCAGGAGAGGTGTCAGTGACGGACGGGCCAGAGACGGTCGGCCACCAGACAGGACGCCGGACACGCCTTCGACCAGCTTTGTTGGAGGTGCTTGAGGGTATGTGTGGTGCGGAAGTCGGCTTTGTTCAGGTTCAGATGGCAGGGTACAGATCCATGGATCGACAGCGGTGGTGGTTTCGCCTCAAAGCGAGGATCTCAGTCTGGCAGAAGACCAGGAAAGCGGGATAGTGAGTTCACTGGACGGACTGTCGACCAGAGTATCTCGCCTCACGTTCCCCATGTTGAGTCCGTTGCATCAGTGAGGTCACGTGTGATGCTATTCCAGCCAATCATGGGGCCATATTTGCCGCACAGATCACACGTTGTCTGTAAGAGGTATAGCGGGCAGAGAGATATTGCCATGGCACACCGCCCGTGCAATAAAGGTGTTGGCGACAGCAAAGAAACATCCGAGCATTCGAATACCATTTGCGCCTAGCAGTATTTGCTTGCTTTCAATCTTCTGTCCAAGTCATTCATTTGAAAGAACAGACTTCTTCAATATGCCTGTCGTCGCTGGTCCGCCCCAGGCCCATGGCCCTTCTACCTTGGAAAAGAGTGAGCTCCGATGAACGATACGTAATTCGTATAATTTGCGCTTGTCAAGCTAACCCATCTCTTTCTTCAGTGAAAATGGGAGCTCTGATGGGAACTTGTATGTTTGACGCTACCCCTTCCAAACCAATTGAATTAAAGCTGATCTTAACGATCTTGTTCTTAGCTGTCGGCATGATCATGGGCTTCATCGGCGGTATGCCTCCACCAAAAGTACAACGAGAGGGAATTATTTTTTGTTGACTGGATTTTATGATAGGTGCCGTTTCGATCTTTCAATACGGTGCTGGACCCAATGGTGTTATGCGCACTCTAGGAAAGTTCATGCTAGGTTCCGGAGCAACTTTTGGGTATGCTCCAAGTCCCCTCTGCAGTCATTTGCCAGTCATATTGGCAGTCAAGGAACTAAGAATGCTCACAAACTGCGATATAGAATGTTCATGTCCATCGGTAGCATCATCCGAACCGAAGGTCCCTACCACGAGGCCTGGCGTCGAGTTCACGCAAACCCTGTTATCCTTCCTCGAGAATCCCAAGAACGACGATGAGAACGGAATATTGACGGGGCTATTACGAGGGAGTTTAATGGTGGAAAAACAATGTACATTATAATATGAGCGTATTAGGTCAGACTAGGACCTGGAAACTGGTCGTTTTTTCCCCATGTGATGTAGCTTATTTCACGGCTACTTTTTTTTTTCTTTTGTCATATTCACAACTTGTATCCGTCCTTGACGGTAAAGAGGAGAGTAGGTGAATAACTTGGAACTTGGGAGACTGTACATATTGTTGGATAAATAAATCTTGCTGTAGGGGCTGCAAGGAAATTAATATCTTGGCAAAATCGAAGGGCAATTCAAGTGGTGATCGAAGACCTCTCAGCGGTAAGCCTCGACGGTAAAATGACGAACACGAAGCCAGACTCTAGCAGAGAGCTTTGCGCTAGAATGTTAGTATGCACTTTTCGGTCTTTGTTTCTACCAAGTCGCATGCGTTGGAGCAAGACAGCAGTTGCTCTGATCACTCGAAAGCTGGGTTGAAACAGAAATCAGGCTTCTAACATAAAGTGTTTGGTCACGCAGAGGTCGCAGTGCTCTTGAAGCAAAAGTAGGCTGTTATTCCGACCTCAAACGGGTGGATAGCGATGTCACAGCCAATTCAATTCCCCACTCAGTCTGGACGAACATAATCATGATCCAGGCTTCTAACAGATCAAGCATAGTTCGAAGCGGGAAGACTTGTACTCCATAGGTACTATGAGTAACTACTCCGTACATGTTGGTGAATGCAATGACCTTTCCGCGGCTACCCCTAAAAACTCCTTAAGGTTATTGGATGGTCTGTCACTACATGTGATATGACTGGTGTTGTCGTGATTCATGACTCATCCGTAGCCTACCATAGGTCGGACGTTGTTAAGATGATTATGTTGATGATTGCAGGCGATTTCGAACATGCCGGGTGCCGCGGTTGGACCCAGCTATTCCTCATTGGGCAGGTAACAAAATCCAATACCATACAATACAGGGCACGCGTACTACAAAGTAAGCGATGTAGCTAAATACAGAGAGCGTCTGTAATCGCTTGTAACGGAAGTTGCCACTGTCATGTGATAGCCCTGCCGGGACTAGCGAGAGCCTTAAATGAGCTGGCGCCAGGAACGCGCCACGCTAAGGCAGCAATTTCCAGTGTCCCACCAATCAGAGCATCCTATTCGCCGAGGGCGCCACTAGTCTCTCTGGATTAAGCGTTTTTCTTCCGTTGACCTGGTTGCCCCTGGCAGACCAGAAAGTGTTGAAAGTCGAAACAGTCGACAATCGACACACTTTCACAACAAGGGGCCAACCCAATAGTACTCGATGATGCAACTGGTGTCGCAAGATTCTTATTGCCATGGCTATTTATTGTGTACCCGAAACAATTGGCACGCCTCGTTTCTTTTCGGACTTGGGAATCAGCACAAAATCTGGGCCAGTAGAATGAGTCGGAACAACTGGCCACCGCTCTTTGATTGGTGTACCTGTACCCTTGGGCTTTGAGTCCTTTACGTCAAGGACTCACTCGAGAACATGAAAACGAGAAAAGAAAGAAAATTTTCTTGTGGCTTCCGTGGTCCAATGAGCTCCGAACAGGCCTCGATTCAAGTCGATTTGCAGGAACCATGGTCCACCCGGAAAACCCACATGGACCTGCCCTGTTGGGACTCGCCTGTTTGACCTTTCTCGATCGAGTTGAATGAATCTTTCAGACTTTCATCCTTACGCGGGGTGAACCCGAGAGAAGAACCGTATTAGGACTAACCCCGGCTGAATACTAATAAGACCGCATCCCCCCTGGTCACGGCTCCTTCTTCCTTTCTTTCTTTTCCTTCGTGCCTTCCACAACGCTCCCTTCACGCTCCCTGCAAATAGCATCATCCAGATTCCTGCCTTTTGGCACAGTCACTCTTTCAACCAACCAACCAACCAACCAACTTTGAGCTGAGCTCACCCACGCTCTTTACAGCCTTCAAGTGAACCATCTCTCAAAGTCTCAACGGACATCTTTGTTTGCCGACCACAGAATTACCACCCGTACCTGATTGTCGCAAATCCGAAACCTGTCCAACCCTCGTATCAGCCAACCCCCGAGCCGGTCGCTAAATCAATCTCCTTTCTACTTGTACATCTCTTGTCGCCTGGCATCCCTGCGATCGTCTCGCTGAGCATATAACGTCTATTCTCGATACCCATCTCAGTACATACGTGCTTGACGTTTTACATATACAACCATCAACATGAAGTTCTCCATCGCTGCTGCTGGCCTCTTCTTGGCTATCTCCTCGTTCGCAAGCGCCGAGTCAACCTCGACCATCACCACCACCCACACCATCACCGAGACCATTATCCGCGCCGCCACCGTCACCGCTTCTAGCAGACCTGCATCGACTCCTGCTGTCTCGCCTTCTTCTACTCCCTCGCGCTCACCTTCCAGCAGCGTGGTTTCTCCTGCTTCGACTGGTGTTTCAGGCACCACCACTTCGCCTTCCGTTCCCCTCTCCACCAACTCCAATGCCGCCGTGCCCTTGGCAGGCAGCGTTCCTGCTGCTCTTGTTGCTGGATCATTCGCTGCCTTGCTTGCTGTTCTCTAAGCAATGCGCTGCGATGGGGTGAGGAGGAACAGGCTGATTTCTTCTCACAATCTTCTTTTGCTTCTTCGGCCAAAGCTATTTCACTTTATACTTTTCTGAAAGTATATCACATGATATGCGAACCGATTAATTACTTTTCGATTCTCTGATCATACGATCACTGGCAATTTAATGTCATTTACCTTATTCTATTGATATCACGAGTCCATGCTTACTTTGTCTATTAGCCTGTGGCTGCAAGCCTCCAGGTGGGATTTGACAATGCAATGAAAAACAAGTCAGCAAACGGATCTGGCGTGGGAGTTTTTTTTCGCCTTTGATGGTGATGGTGGCTGGCCTTTTATATACTCTATATTTATATACCTTGCGTTTCTCTTCTTGAGCCATGCCATGGATGGATGATGTTTGGGGTTATGTTGATTTATCTGAAAAAAAATATATTCAATTCTTATCTATTGTTATGCAATGTAGTTGTATGTGCTTAACGCAAACCTAATATTAACGGTTTAGGCCTTGCCTTGCGAGAACTAAAATTCTTCCTGGCCAGCGCGAATCCAAAGACGTATCGTACATAATTCATGAATTCACATGAGATTACTCAGTGTCGCTCGCCCCGAAAAAAAAAACACATCTCTCTGCATCACCCCATTTCCTCCTCGTCTTCTTCCTCTTCAGACTAATCCTCAGAGCCTTCATCTCCATCGTCATCCTCATCCTCCTCGATCCAATTTTCATCGAGGTGGTTTACCAACAATTCAATGTTCCTTCACCAGCAACCCAAGAAGGCGCAACAAAGCATCCAACACGCGTGATCGGCTTGGCTTTAACCGCCTAATGCTCGTCACTGTCTGTAAATAGGGCGTTATGGATTTGCAAATCTCGGTTATAGTTCTTGACGAAGTCGCTCGAAGCCTGGATGAGAGTCTTGACATGTTTAGGCATCTCAGTGCCCTTCGGAAATGATATGTCTCTCATGTCATCAATCACAATGGCATCCCGTCGCAACTCAGGCCAGTA